>NC_044205.1:9907186-11107186 GCF_900880675.1 Sparus aurata
TCAGCAATTACCATGATCTAATTATCGTAACGTAATTGTGAGTGTTGCACCTCAATAAGGGATGAACAGCTGAAACAGATATCCCGACCAAAAAAAAACAACTATTGGATCCTACTCTTCCCATAAACGTCAAATTAAGTTACTTTTTAGGACTTTCCAAGAAGTCTCTCATACTCGAGGACCCAACACAGCACAGCACAGATCAAGGTTTGTTACTGTGACAACACCGAGCAGGCTTTACAGAAGCTCTCAGGCAACAATTAAAGGATAACTCCACTAATATTACACATCAAGGTGCATTTACAGGTCCGGGGGAGTACCACTGCACATGTGAAAAAAAGTATTTTGAAGCCGTTTGTGGCTCCAGAGGAAGCTTCATGTTGTCAGATACATTGCCTCCAAAAATTAATCAACTGATGAGTTGCATTGTTGGTAATTGAGTTGAAGTCCGCTGGCCGACATCACAGAACGTTTAAACACAAATGATCAAGACCGATACGACGGAACCCAATTCATCAGTTCTTTTCAAAAACCTGGCGCCTACATTACCCACAGTGCAACTTAGCCACACATGCAGCCAGCAGAAAGTAGCCTATTTGATTTGATTATACCAAAAGAAAGACCCACGTCTACTTTCAAAAACTTTCAACGCCTTGACCGCGAACCCTCAAGGATTCACGGTATGCTAGTTGCTCTGTGAGGCTGCACTTGGGAACCAAAGGGGACGTTATATAGCTGTTTCCACATTCTGAGCAATACTCCCAGCGATAAGTAAACACATATTCGGGTGTCAGATCGGTGGAGTACACCGGGCTAAACTCCAGCCTGACGAATTATCATCGTTTCTCCTGAACAATATAAAGTGAACTCTCAGCAGATATTGTGTGTCTTTGTCAGCCCTCGTGCTGGCTGCTCACCAGCAACGTCTTTCGGACTAATTCTCCGCTAATGTAGATTCAGACTGTGTGGCTATATATTATCTGTAACCGTGAACGCAGCCATACAGTATTTATCTGCCCTTGACTATACGGATGATATGCCGCTGAATGGAACAGCAACAGTTGGCACGCTCCCAACTTCTGCGAGCCGGTTAATAAATAAAATCCCTTTACTGTAATAATTCATCCTACATATCTTGTCTGGGCATCGCACGCATACAGCAGCAGGCTCCTGAAAACGGCAACAGGGGGGGGAGCGTGAAGGTGCCCTTCAAGACGCCTGAGTAAAACGCAAATTCTGTACATTGAAAAAGGACCACCAGAACTAAACCCATTACGGCTCCAATTTGACCCATGTAGCATGAAGTTGACCGCTTTATCTGCGCCGCAGATTGAACTGAAGTAGCGGCAGGAGTTGTGTGTGGAGGACAGTTATCATTCACAGCTGCTTTTTTTTTTTAAAGGGGGCCTTGGGTTTTAAATACACAGATAATGGGAGCGAGGAAGGCACATTATTAGGAAAAGCGTGCGGAGCTGAGGGGTGGCGCCATCAGTCAAAGAAGACATTAGAGATTTAGATCAATCCCGTTATATAGGAGAGTGTATGCACAATATGGCTGATCTCCATATTCATATGTGTAGCTCCGCGCCACGTCATTAATAATCCCAAAGGTGGTCCATAAACTCCATGGTGAAAGCGATGGAAATTCAATATGAGTAAGCGGATGGTGTAGGGCCTTCAAATATGTGGGGGTTTTGATTAGGGTACACGGATGGGGAAGTGGATAAGGAGAAGATATAAAAGCAGGCGCACATCTGCATCCCCACAGGAGAGCTTTTGGAGAGGAAGATGAATATGGATTCCCATTAGAAAGCGAATAGTTCATATCCAGGTGATTTGTTACGAGGTATCTGCAGCTCAAATCTCCACTCCTTTCCTCCATTCCTCCATCGCCCGCCAACCCCTCCTCCGGAGTCATTTGCTGAACGAGATTCCTCGAGACACCCCAGATTAAAATGCAGTAGAATGAAGTGGCAGGTGGCAATCACTCCCCCCAACCCTCTCCTTTCATCTCCCCCACCCCCTCCCTCCCGGCTCTTATTTTATTGAAGTATAAAAAAATAAATAAATAAAAGAAACACCTCCAAGAGACTTTGGGAACATCGGTCACAACCTGATGCTAACGACGTCTGATGAAAGGGCGGGAGATGAGCGCGGGAGATGGAAATGCATGCAGGTGCCCGGAGCGAGCATCAGCAATGAGGCTCCATAACAAGACACCATAAATAATAACCAGCCATAGCTTGAGCAATTTCTGACAAATGCTTGGCGGCGTGCCCTGACGCCGCTTGGTTTTGGGTAACGATGCTCACCTGGAGGAAACACAGAGGTTTGTTTTTTGGGGGGTTGGGGGGGGGGGGAAATGAAGGATGTTCTCGCAGCGCAAGACGCATTGACCTGGTTTCCCAGAATAGAGCCATTAAATACAACTTCACCCAATGACACGGTTGGAGTTTAGCAAACTTTTCCCCCCCTGCGAGTTAACCACGAATGCGGATCCCGGTATCAGCTCATCGGAATACGTTATCCGCGGCGCCCTCTTTTCCCGCTCCGTGGAAATGGCGTGCCAAGGTCAACATGTTTGCGCAGCCGGGAGATACGTCGAGGTCAAAAGTTTATCGAAGAAAAAGAAAGTCCCCATTCATGCCGGGCACCCGCGGACGGACAATGGGTGAAGATGTAGATCACGACGGGACAATGCTGCTGACCTCAGTCCCTCCCTGCCACATTCACCTCCATATCTGTGCACCGCTTCTCGGTGTTTTCACGCCAAATCAATAGGAGCCGTGTAGAACGGCTGACTGGAAATTACCTGCAAAAGTAATGACAAAAAATATCAATAGGTGTAGATAATGTGGCTGCAAATGTCTTTATTGCCATGACTGTAATGGAAAGCCATTATCATTTTACTGCTGAACTCCCCAACCAATTGTAATTGCGGTATTATAGCCTATTGCAGGACAAGTTGTGATATTTTTACTGATGCAGCTTTTATTTTTCCAATCAGTGGAATGAGCAAACAGTGAGATAGTCACAGCCCTCTCTTTTTGCAAAGGTAAAGGTTGTTTTTTTTTTTTTTCCTCTTTAAACGTGTTTCAACACAAACCCCTGAGAAAGGAAGCCTTTATTTTTCTGTTTTCACCCTGTCCTCCAGTGACATGTCCTAACCGAGGCCCCCCGGTGCAATGCACCCCAGTGTTGCCGCATTTTGTTTGACAATGAGGCTGGAGTTCCTCTGCTTTTGTTGAGCATGTGCAGGGAGATCAGCGTCTCTGTGTGCGTGTGTGTGTGTTTACAGTGGGCCGCGATGATAATTCCTGCCAGGCATCTCAGATATGCAGGTGCTTGCGCATGTTTGCTCACGAGCGCCTCACCCTTTCCATTGCCGCTTCCCCCTTGGAACGGGATCTCCAAGAAAAACAGCGAGGGGCGAACATAAACACGGCGCGTACAGATTGATGAGCACGAAGCTGTGTTATATAAGCCAGTGCTATTCAGCTGGGTTTTTTTTTTTTTGGGGGGGGGGGTGTTTGGTGGAGGTTGGCACAACACACTTGACGTTAGGTGCTTGAGAGAGATGTACAACGCCGGCCGACTGTCAAAACAGCTGGCATGTTGCAGCACGCCGCATTTGCACTTGAATGTCTCCACATCGGGGTTTCTATAGCGTAGTATTTCAAGTATGTTGCACAACATGCTGTCTCGATAGCGGGAGCAGAGATGACGGATGTGCGAGGCTGCAGTTGCGCCGAGCACTTACAAAAAGAAAGGAACAGGACGGAGCCCGTTTACGACACGGGACAATCAATCCAACCATGTGCTGTTTGACTGTTTTATGCTTTTCTAAACGCAGCAGACTGAGGAGTTTCTCCATCCCAGGTGTAGCTTAGAGTAATGGCCACGAGGCTTTTTAAAATTGTTGCTGTGCCAATTAAAGCGGCTCATCAGACACTGATGGTGGAGCTGTTGTTAGTCTAATTAGTAGCCACGGGCCATGTTGGAGCCTCGGCACTCTGGCTATAGCATTAGCTTTCATATGAACAAGTAATCACAAGTCCAGTTTGCGGCTGCAAATCCTCTTAAGCATGTCTTATTACCGAACAAACAGCTGCGGCCATTTGACAGTGTGTTTATTGCCGAGTTCGCTCTTTATAAGTTCAGATATCTTTGTCCATCTCAGACGAGAGCCCCCCTTCATTAAAAAGTGTGTTTTGCTTTTTGATACTTTAGAGTTTCATGACTGTGCAGAATGCTTTATGACACCAGAAGGCTGTTTTTAAATTAATCTGCTTACTTGATGATTTTGCACATTAAAGTGCCTTTACAGTGTTTACTGTGAAGTGACAAAAGTAGAATGAATCCTATTTGAGGCTCCAGAGGAAGCGGCAAGTGATCTGATAAGTTGCCTCCAGTGATGTCACCTAGTGGTTTCGTTGCATTGTGGGTAACTTAGGTGCCAGGTTTTGAAAAGAAAGAACAATGTGTGGTACAAAAATGGCAATGTCGCCGATACTGCTGTATGGACTTTGATCATTTGTTTGAAAAATGTCAAAAATGAGTCCACGAGGACCGCAATGATAAAACAGTGGACCGCTTCTTAAAACCTGGCGCCCACAGCACTCACAATGAAACTTAACCACTGGGTGACATCACCGGAGGCAATTTGTCAGATTACGTGTAGCTTCCTCTGGAGCCACGAAAGGCTTTGTGCAACTTTTTTTCACATAGACCCCCCCAAGACATGTAAACACAATTCAGTGTGTAAAATTGGAGGAGTTGCTGTTTAAATTAGTTTCCTGTACAATAGTTCCAAGTGTAAAAAAAAAAACCAAGCAAAAAAACTGTCCCCTGCTTTGATGGTGATGCAGGGCTGTAGAGAATCAAACGTTCTCAGCAGAGCTTTGCAGAGCGTTCAGTCTCCTGACTCATTTTGACGAGCTCGTCTGCTGACTCAGAAGTCGGCAACCATCCTCCAAACTATACACATTATGGTTCTTTGTTCTCCTTTCTTTTTAACTTACCTTGAACTTTTGGCCTTCCGCCACTCACATTCACATTGTGCACACATCAGCAAACAGATACATGAGTACGCATAGCTTTTGTTTCATGTGTATTACATCATAAATGATTGCCAGTGTATTACTGGCAGTACACTGGTTTCTATTTGTTGCGTACATGCTGTATTTAGTCTGGTCTCACTTTAGTTCGTTCTCCTTATGCTCAGTTTTGTCTTTGCCGAGGCCACTTCCTCCTGCTCACTTCTGTTCGGTTCATGTTCACTTCTCGTGGCTCCAGCTTTAGTTCGACTCTTTTGGGCCCAGAACTTTTTGTTGCTGCACAAACGTGCAAATGACTTTCTACATTTTTGGGTAAATAAATCCCCGTGTGACTCCTCTCGCCTGCCAACTCGGTGGCTCAGTGGTGGGATCAGCCCGTTCTTTTTTCTTTCATTCATTTCAGCACTTCAAACATCATGAGTCATGCAACAGTAAATACAAAAAAATTACATGACTCAGTGTTGTTGTTTCCTTGTGTAAGAAAGTTGTTTCAAACTCCTGCCATTTAAAAAAAAAAAAATCTTTATGGGTCTTTTCCAAGTTTTCTTCCTGCGGTGCTGTAGTTTCTGGCACTTCTTGGCCGAAGTGGGCTCATGTTCAAGATGTTCAAATGCACTTGTAGAAATTTGAAGCCAGTGAATTCATTTTTTTTGTTGTTGTTGTTGTAAAAACAATATCAGATAAATAATTATTATGATCAGAGAATTTGGAAACAGTGCAGTATTGTGGAATTTTTTGAATGGTCACGTGTGACAAAGTGGGTGAGACCACACCATTTGTCCCTTTACATTTCATTTCTATTTGAGTTAGTATGCTTGTGTAGTTTGTTTAACCAGTAGTCCATCTTTGTTCAATATTATGCAGACACATCCTGTCCCGGGTTTGGTTTGAGTTTGCAGTATATATTTAAGTACAGATCATTAACATCAACGTGTCCGGCTAAATCAAACACAGACAAGTAATGTTAAGTTAAATAAGTTTATTGACTTAATTCAGTTTATGTGCAATTAAGTAATCTTTACAGATGCATTGTTCTGTTGCTTTTGTTTCATACTCACCATGTGGTCCATTGGCAAAAGGAGGAAAGGGATATTACTTCCTGCTTTTATAACCTGGATGACATCATCAGTGAGGTCATCGGGCGGTACCATCTATGGGGGGGGGATGCAGATTGTGTGGGAATGCGAAATGTGCATAGTTTGATATGATGTGACATATTTGAGCACAGATGTGTGTGTGATAAAAGCCTATGTGAATTCCCATTGGGTGATGAAATTAAGATTAATAATATGGATGCTTACCGGTTTTTAGAAGGGAGAGGAGGCTTCCCTGCGGCTTGGGTGAGTCCAGGTGGATTCCTGTCTTTGGCTCCCAGCATGCAGGGAAGTCAGAGGAGTGTGTGGTGTCAAAGAGAGAGGACACCAGGTGTGCAGGAGAGTGCACAGTGTGTCTCACTTTAATATTGAGTGGAGTTATTTTCAGTCAAGTTGAGTTAACTGTTTTTTTCTTTGATACTTTTTGTAAATATCTTTTTTGTTGTTTGGTTCACTGTGCATTTTGGTGGCACTTTCTGCAAGAATTAAAACTCTATTTTTGATACTTGAACCCTGCGTTGAGAGTCTGCCTCCTACATTCCATTCACTCAGGCCAGCCCTAGGATTCTAGTACAATCACACTAATTTTGCACTTTGACGATCAGCACAACGTTAGAATGAAAACAAATGTGGTGCCAGCATGAATACAACACCTGTACCAAAATCTAAACAATTAACATTTTGGGATAGTTTTTGCACTAAACTGCCGTAATGTTGCTCAAATTGATTCAAATTAGTTCTGAAGGGCTGTTCCAGTAGCTCAGTTTTTAGCACATGCACCCAGTGTACAGAGGCTGCGTCCTCGCTGCGACGGCCCGGTGGTTCCAGTCTGACCTGCTGCCCTTTGCTGCGTGCCATCCCCATTTCCTGACGTCTCTGTAAGCTGTCCTATAACTTAAAGCCCTGACAAGGCTAAAAAAATACATTTTAACGTCCGATTTCCTCGAATACAGTTAATGTTTGATCATACTTGTGCACAAAAATCACAACTCCAGCCGAAGTACGGAGTTGCGAACGGGGCCAGAGTGCACATCCTCGTGCCCTTCGCCCTCTCGCTCGTCCTCCCCAGGACAGCAGGTCCCATCAACGCTGTCGTCCCGCTTCACAGCCGTGACAAGGCACCATTTGGCCAGAAGATGTTTAACCATGTCCCAGGGCACCAGCTGGCACTCAGACGCACTTCACATTTCCCTCCAAAGTGAGCCTCCTGTCGTCCGCCAGTACTCCCAGGAGCTGAGAGGAGGGGCGGGGGCGGTTGAGAGGAGGGGAGGGCTAACAGGCAAACACTAAAGGTTACCATCCCCATTTCACATCAAATATCAAGGACACCAGTAATTACCGCATACAGCTGAGAGGTTCCGACACCGGCGTAGGGTATCTCTTCTATCTGACCTTGTGATAGCCCGGGCTGAAACGCTAGGAGCTCATACTGGGAGGGTGACTACAGAGGAAAAAGAAGGCTCGAAAATGAAACTCACTAATTACAATGCTCCCACAGTGCACTGCTCCCTAATTGTATGTCAGGATGTGTCCAGTACTGCCGTCTCTCTGGCGTAGGTTTCTCAAGAAAATAGATTTCTCCCTGGATTTGATCCCATTGCCTCGGCGCAAACACAAGCCCGCTCCCCTCACCTTTTTGTCAATGTCACAAAGCATAATACGAGTTAAAGACCCCGCCAGCCATCTCAGCCGGGTTAAATTTATATTGAAGGTTAACTGGGAACACACACATAAAGTGGCGAGGAAGGATTAAGAGAGAGAGAGAGAGAGAAAAAAAAAAAAAGAAGAAGCATAAAACTGGTAGGAAACACAGACGAAATTCACAGCGCTTATTAACATCCCTCTGTTACCCAGTGTTGCGTGTGGCTGGGGCTGCAGAATGAACCGAGGGTGTGAGTGTGTGAATTTCTGCTCGTCTGCTTTGTGGGTGGGCACGGGGCCGGGGCTGCATGTGCTGGCTGGGCTAATACGGAGTCAACCGGGAGAATTTGATCCCTGGTTTGGAAGGCCAGGCGCATTGTTAAATTCCCGGATTAGGCGGCTGTAAAGGGAGGGAATGTTAACTGTGCTGGTCAGCAGGCTCGGCCGGGATCAGCGCGCTTATTGAGGCCGCTCCGAGGCGGCTGCCACCGGCTGATAGCGTGAGATGACATGACGCCCGGCCGTGTCTGTCGCTCCCCACTGACCCACATATCACACCTACGTACAGAAAGTCCCAAATAACTGTGCTAAAATCTGCCGTGCCTGTTAATTAATTCTCACAATGGGTCAGCCAGCTGCGGGCTAATGTCGAACATGCTTGGACTGCATGTCTGCCTCAGCTGAGAGTTTGTCCTAGAAATGAAGAAACGAGCCAGCTCCGCCTCCACGACATCAAACTAGATAAAGAGCGCACTCTCTATGAATAAATGTTTGCGGAATATGTTTACAGCTGAAGCGCCCGAGCTCAAAATAAGAATCCCCACAATATAGCACACCTGCGCTAAGAATAGCCACGATGCATAACTGTAACTGTGGCATGTATGAGAGGGGCGCATGTCTTACAATGGAAGCGAGGAGTGGGGAAGTCTCCAACCGAGAATGATCAATTAGAAGCTCGCTCAGGTAGCCCACGCGCTGTCACGGCTTATTTGGGTTGTTGTTGCCACTGCCGTTGTTTATTGAGCCCCAGCCATTAGGGTTTGTTGAGGAAGAGGTGGTGCTGTGCGTCGGTGCTTTGCACCCCCCACCTTCTTGTTTTGTTCCCCAGGGAAGGCAGCCGTGTCTCCAGTCATTACAGGCTGTGTGTTTGAGGTGAGCGGGCTGCTGTGTGTCTACACTCGGCTCTTCAGTCTTTTTTCGAAAGCCAGCCGCTCCCCTCCTGCCCGCCCGCCAGCCTGCCTGCTCAGTCTGAGTTTGTGTTGCAGCGGGGAGGCAGTGGCTCGTGTCATTGCTCTCTGGGGCATTGCCCCGGCCCTGTTTGTCTGTCTGTTTACCTGTCTGCTTTAGTCTGCCAGCTTGTCTGTCCGTCTTTTCGTGTCACCTTCCTGCTGCTGCGTGGTGGGCCTCGTGGTGTCTGTCCCGCTGTAAGGCTTCAAAATGACACCGGTTTGGTGCTCAGGGCAGAGACAAGTTCACACACTCTTCATTATTAGCGTCAACATGTTGTGCTGTGGAATGGTTGAGTGTTAGTCAGTGCTTGTTAGGGCAGCGGCAAGGGTGCCAGGGTGGTGCCTATTAAAATGGGCTTAATTTGGTTTTAGGGAACTGCATGTTGTGATCCACAGGAGGCTTTGTGGTGTTTTGTTTGCTTGACTGTTATCACTATTAATAGTCAGCGTTGGAAAGTAACAAGTGTATTGACTGCACACTGCTACTTTTTACAGACTGCATTTTACAACTCACAATATTGTATTTATTACCTGAAATTCTAAAATGAGCAAATAAAATAGTTATACAGTAAATAAAACCACAAACAATATGAAATAGGTACAGTTAGCGTTACAGCATAATCCAATAATATAATATATGAAATTGAATAAGACAATTTTTCATGCACAGTGGGTACATTTAGTGCATTTTGCTGATAATATTACTAAATTGTAATATTATTACTCTTATTTAAAGTGGCTGTTTGAATAAGTAGCCTATTTAAGTTCCTGCTGAGAGTTTATCATAGGGATGATCCTTTATTATTTAAATAAGTGGAAGCAGACAACTTTTAACGTTCCCCAATGGTATTAATGTCGCCGTTCGCTAACACCGAGACAACTGAATGGTTTACCATCTTCCTTATAGTAGCAACTGCCAACAACGCAGGACCAAAATGTGACTTTATTTATTGATTTAGTCGACAAGGAAGCTGTGAAAACAGAAATGGTGCCAGGCTGCCAGAACCGCAAGTCAACCTTCATTTTCCTGGCAGATTTTGGGCCCGGTAGCAGAGAGTTAGCCAAGTTTACAACAAATCTAAATGCAGAGGGTGTCATCATTCTATAACCATTACAGCTATTGCCAGTTTAATTGATAATGAAGCTACTACTAGCACACGGTTAGCCTAGCATAAAGACTGGAAACAGCTAGCATGGTAGTGCTGTCCACAAGTAAGAAAATATGCCTGCCATCATTATGTATTGTTCCTTTAATCCTTACAGAAACTATTTTAAAAAATCAAGTTGTCATTTTAAACAAGTGGTCAGCTGCCAGACTAGTTCCCAGCCAGGCGCGCCGACTTCCTGGAGCCCTATCGTCACCCTGAAGTTGACGGGCGACCAGCGGAAATCCAGGAAGGTATTTGCAGAGTAAACAGAGGAGATACAAGGTGTTAACTTGTGAGCTTTGGAGGTGCTGGTAGGCTGATTTTGTCGTGTTTGGACAAAGCCAAGTTAGCGGTGACCTCTCTTTTTTCCAGTCCTCGTGCTAAGCTAAGCTAACCAGCTGCTGATTGTTGCTTTATATTTGGCGTGCAGACGTGAAAGTGGTGTCGATCTTTTCATGAAACTCTTGGTAATTACCTGGTAGGAGTATTTTACTCAAATGTTGAACCACCACTTTAAAAGATCTCGGCACTTCTTCTGCTGTGACTCAGGATTAACGGTAGCAAGACGCAAAGCATCAATAGCAGTAGGCAGTTTAGCAGTTGCAGTAGTAATAACAGAAGCAGACGTTAAAATTTGCAGTCTCTTAATGGTCCCATTCTCTAGGAAGTTCTATCTGATTACAGGCTGGGAGATCGGCCTTAAATAGACGGAGGGTGAACAGAGGTGCTGCAACAACGGACAGTGTGAGAAAAAAACATGCGTTTTTGAGCATTTAAGCATGTAAGCATCTTCTGGTAGACACCCAAGAAGAGAATATAAACCTGAAAATGAGCATAACGTTGGACCTTTAATGAAAGCACTTGAAAGTAGCAGTGGGAGTATTAATGGCGGTGTAAGAACTGACTCATTAACTGCCTCATCTACCTATAAAGAAGACTTCAAACCACCCTAGTCAGGCATCACTCTGCCCCAGCGTCTATCTGACAAGTAATTAAGGCCATTAGTATGCACAGTTTGCACTCGGTATATTTGTTTATGTCAGCCCCATTCCCCAGAGCCTGAGGTGGTGTGATGGCATAATTCACCACTCAGTCTGTATTCCCGGAAACTGCTGCTCGGAACAACAAGTTTCATTGGAAAGCAGTCATGAGATATGAATGAGTCACTCTCAGCTGGGCAGAGGTATCTGCTGAAGGGGGGGGGGAGAGAGAGAGAGAGAGAGAGCCTCTAACATCGATGATTATCATCTGATTGCCGCGGCGACCAGATGATGATGTACAAACAGGAGCACATGTTGTTCTGTGGCAACCTTGATGATTATTTATCGAGCCTATGTTTGCCTCGTTATTGTTCGCCCGAATGGGAACTGAATCCTGCAGTGTATGGGTCACCTTAGATCAAAGTGCTCGCTCAAGTGTTCACTCTCACAGCATATCCATTATGTAAGCTTGGGAAAACGGACTTACAAGGGTTTAAATGAATGGGGCTAACATGATAACAATTATGCTAAAGAAAAAAAAAACTCACAATGGAACACGACAAAAGCAATGGCATAACAGGTTATGGAGGGACACAAGGGGTTTCAGGATAGGATTTCCTTTTGATAGGGAAAGAAAACACCTAAAGTGTGGGGACACGGAGGGAGGGCGACAGAGGGGAGGAACTCGTGAAAGGAAATGCCGATGACACACAGATCAAATAAATGACATAACTGTTCAAAGTTCAGCAGCGTTCACTGGCAAGTGAGGTCATAGTGGGCAGGATTTGTTACTTTGGCAACAGCAAGCTGTTAGCCTGCCCACTATCTGTGTCCTAATGTACAGACAGGCGCTGAGTCAACAAAGCCCGTGTTTGGAGTCAACCTTTAAAAGTCACGACCTTAGCGAAGGTGCAGTGCAGCTGATGTGTTTCCTATACAGCACGGAGAGCTAAAGTTCACACTCTGCATTAGCCGCGGTTGATGAGCTCTCCTGACAAAAAAGCACAATTATAATAAAGTAGTGGGCTCACGCTAAAGATTTTCCAAAGTTCATTCTTTACAGTGCCATAAACTTTGTTCTGATGAATCTCATCCTGCATGTAGATCCACACGAGGAAGCAGAATCTTAATGTGATGACCGAAGGCTTACTCACAGGGCCGCAGCTCCAAGTTTCACTTTAAGTCATCCATTAGAAACTTAACCAACTGGAGAAAGTCCCTGCTACCTGTGACAAACAAAAGTGTTTCTCTTTCCTCTGTGTTTGGGTTCAGTCCTCTGCTCGGCAAGAGCAGCAGAGGACTCGGATGACTTCAATCCGAAACTGATCTGTGACCCAGATCAGCAGCAATAAGCGACAGATCTCGGTTGGGATAAGCATGATAAGCACGCAGTGGAGTCACATTGTTCAAAGTTGTGTGAGGACAAACACCCCCCGGGCAGAGGCTCCGTCTCCCAGGTCACTGGCTCGGAGGGAGACGTGAACTCAGATAGCACAGTGAGGGAATGACATCGTAAAACACAGATTTGGTATCAGATTGTGACCAGGTACAAAAGAGCTTACCACTTTAAAGGATTTTTTTAATTTTTTTTATTCAGCAGATCAGTTCAGCTCAGTTTTTAAAAAATGAGGACGTTCCTCCACAGTACAAACATGCTTGTTAATAGTCTTTTTGTATGGATTAAAAATGAGCATTGGGATCAGCTTTGGGTTGGGATTAAAGTTCAATCTCAGCGCTGAACAGTGAGGGTTAATGAATGACTGCAAGGCTTCCCACACGTATAGGAATACAATCACACGTCTGTGCCTGTGACCCCCGGCCGCTGAGCAGATAGGCACTATATGCGAAGGATGAAACAATGAACAGAATGAACATTGTAAATAGTTTTGAGAACCGAAAAACTTTGAACAATGATTTCCTGGTTCACAAAATTGTTATAAAAATGTTATAGACTTCTACACATTCAGGGCTCTAGGCAGTTTTATTGCCGAGGTGGGCCGCCTCGCCTGAAACTAGGTCATAAAATTCATACACTTTTATGAAATGAAACATTAACCTTAAAGGAAAAGTTCACCCAAATATGTAGATTCAGTCATTATCTACTCAGGATCGTGCCAATGTAAAGTCGGGTGAAGTTTGGCAGTCCACAAAACATTTCTGGAGCTTTCGCAGCAAGACAGCGCTGCAGCTTTCTCCTAAACAGCTGAAGGAGATGAGGAAAACACTTTAATAAAAATGTAATAAAATGTGGAAAAAATAAAATAAAATGGGTCCATACAGCTTGTAATCTGAGGGTGATTTGATGAAACTATTGCGTTTAGCTTAGCAGCTAAAGTGAAGATTTACTTCACATTATGCAAGACAAACTGAAACACTATGTGTTTTTTTTTTATTTTATGTTAATTTTTTTTTTTTTTTACATTTGTTTATTTACATTTTAAAACTGTTGTGTTGTGTATGGAGAACACTGCAATGCTGTTTTGAGAGCCCTTTAGCTTTGAGAAGAATCCATAGGGTGGCTATTGTTTAGGCTGTTAGTAGGCAACAGACTAAACAATAGCCATAATAGTGTATAAACAAAAGTGATCATGAGACATAGTGCTTCACGATCGGGGTGGTTTACCTCCTCAGCCAAACTATTCCAACATTTGCGGATGTTGCGGTGACTGTGGGGTGACAAAAGTATATTTTTTACTACCACACGAGAATAAAACTAGAAACAATCTGGGTTCTCATTCTTTATAGGAAGCGTCTAAACTGAAAAAAATATCCCCCCACCCCCAGCACTGTATACACTTAATGAAATAAACCATTAACCTTCAGGAGAGAAGAGCAGAGAGCGGTTATTGTTTAGAAAAAAGGGGTATTTTAGGAACTTCAAGTCTACACACAGGAAGAAAATTTAAATCAGTGAATCAGATTTTCCACTAAAGTCCTTGAATTCAGGCCGATTAAGACAACAATCCCTCCTCTGTGACAACAGTGACTAACACATTACAGCTGATATAGTTCCTGTAACACTGCATGATATGAAACTATGAGTCAGTCTCCAGAACTGGATGATATGAGATCCTGTATCGGAGTCTGAGAACACCGTAGTCAGCTCAGCGTGTTCATGGTCATGGTAACCTGATCGTAACCCCCGCTCTTTACGTCCCCCCCACCCCTACTCGTTTTTCTCTCCCACACCCAAAAGTGTAGAATGAATACATCCCAGTTCCCCTAATCAGCGGGTTGAGTCTGTGTTTATACCGTGGCCTCGATAAATACCACCCCCGAAACAGCCAGGGAGCGCTGGTTCCCACAGAGGTTGGCAGAAAATAATAAAATACTTAACATTCCTCCACCCTGTGTAATGGTAGTAGCCTTTAGTGCCGAGCTGGCATCAATGAAGGGAAAAACAACTTTTCAGCCCCCTGAATGCACCACCCTGCGTGAAAACAATGACCATTGAACTGTCCTGCAACATTTTCCAGCACTTGTAAGATCTACCTCTGAAATCTCTCCCTGCGTGACTGTAATGCTCAAAAACAAAGTGCTACTTGAAATCTTTGGCTGGCACAACGTGTTTTGGTAGGAGAGAAAGAAGCTCCGTTGGGAGGGAAGGGGGTGGGGTACACGTGGTCCCCTCGCTGTTGGTTTTTCCAGAAAATGGCTATTTGTTTCATTTTCAACAGAGGGACTCCTGAGGGCGAGGAGAGCGCCTCTGTAGATAAGGGAAACCAACTCTGTTGCTATTCACTCGAGCGATAACCTCAAGGCCGTATGACACAGCCTGCATGGTCACCGGTGATTTGCTGTTGTCAAAACACCGTGACTATACACAAGGTTACGTACTGACACACACTGAAAGTGGATCCCAGTGCATTGTGAACGCTTCTGGTGGTCTGAAACTGCCGAGCTCCATTCACTGTAAAATTTATAGTGTTGTTACAAGCGGAACAAGGAGGGCTTTCAATTGTAGTCCAAATCCTGAATTTGATTAGATTTTATAACTGTGTAATTGTAGTTTTTTCAATTATATAAAGCCACAATGCTTGTTAACAATCATATCAAACACGTGAAAGTGAGGTTTATAGTATGGTTTGCTTCCAGTCCGGGGTCTTATGATCATTTGCAGGCTTCCTGGTGTGGGATCGTGTTCTTGTGGCGCTGGAAACAGAACCCCTTGTGGCAGGGCCCTTTTGGGTTGTTGTGGGCTCCTCAGCCAATGCTCTGCCCTCATTGGTTATGTCTGTTTTTGTAATAGCTACCTTTTCATAATTTAATCAAAAGTTAAATAAATAAACACAAGACTACAATTGTGCTGCCGGCTCTGCGAGGTTACACTTTCAGCATGATGGTGCCTTCATATAAATGCTATGTTAACGTGCCCCTGTGCTTACAGTGATAATGCATGTTATTGTTTAGCATGTTAACCATCTTTGTTTAACATGCTAACATTTTCTAATTAGCACCCGACACAAAGCAGAGCTGAGGATGACGGGGACGTCATCGGTTTTGCTGGTATTTGGCCGTGAACCAAAGTATTTCTAGTATTCTAATTCTCAAATCGCCAAATACCAACGTTTTGTCTCTCATACAGATGTACAAGGTGTCCTCGTTAATTAATTCAAATATTAATGCAAAGTAGTACAAAGACAGACAAAGCCTGTGTAGGAAGGTGATCAGGGTCACAGAATGTCCACCCATGGGACCGCTGTACGTGTCCTGAAACCATAACCAAAAGTCAACAATGTTTTCCTAAACCCAACCAAGACGTTTTGGTGCATACGCCTAACCAAACTGCAACCATTTCACAACGTTACCTGCGTGCTTCCGGCAGAAAGACAGCCAAAAGCTCATACAGACCTCAGTATCTGACGAACTGGGAATGAGAATGGCTTTAATATTTCAGTCTCAACCAAAGCAGTGGAATGACTGACACTGCCGTCTGTAGTTTTTTGCTATCTTTTCAGAGGAAGGCTGTGTAGAATTTGAAAATTGCTGCCTTTTGCAGCTTGAGTGCCAATTTGGCAGTATTTGGTAGCACAGCGATGCACCCCAGTGTCCTCTCCTCGTCCCCCCATAAATCAGACTCGGGGACACTGGGCAATGGGCTGAAAACCAACACCATAAAGGCTTTTTCTAACACTGATTTATTTCTGTATTATCTACAAACCAATCACAATTTATTTGAAGATAAACATTTCACAAAGTTGCTCTAGGAACATCAGAACCAAGTATAGTGATGTTTTGTGAACGTGCAGGTGCAAATCGGCTGTTGAGCTTACCTCAGTATATTCAAAACAGATTATTTACAAGTTCCGTATTGATCAGTGTGGAAGTTATATTGACTGCTTCATATAAAAGAACAAAACAAAAAACAAACTAATGATATTCTTTAAGGGTCAATAGCTCAAGGCGTCAACCTAAACCAAAGAAGATACATTTTATTGCCGGTCTTACACCGTGTTAGAGTGCAGGGGTGATCAGGGGAGAGCCTCCATCATACTGGAGGTGGACAATATTGATTTCCCCCCAATATATCAGCTAGCTGATACATTGGCCTGTTCTGAATGCGAGCGCACAAACCAATTCACAAACCTCCATCACCAAACATCACAAGAGTGTCCTGACTGATTGCTGTGTCCCCCACGTTCGTCCGCTCAGGAGCGTGGCTGAAACACAAACACACACACACACACACATATGCGCGCACTCACGGGGCCCACTCTTCATCCTCAAGGTCAAGAGCTGCTGGGAGGCAGGGGGCTCCTCATTGATGGCCTGATGGAGCTGACACCATGCGACCCATTGTACACACATGTTGATCTGTCCCCAGACGTGGCCTGACAGCGGCACATAAGGCCGACGTCGCGCTAAACCATCAATGCATTTCAATGAGAGGATCTCACCGTTCACGTTTGTGTGTGTGTGTGGGAAGAGATGTGACGAGTGGGGGGGGGGGGATTGTAACAAAGCTAAACACATTTGCAGGCTGGACAAGCCTCAGCTCTGTGGAGTATGTAATCCAAAACCAGGCCAATGATTATCTCCCCTCCCCGCAAGCGCTGACTCAATTCTGATTTATGATTCGAATGAATATCGATTTTCCAGGAGCTCCTTTCCCCCCTCCCCCCCTCTCTTCCCTTCCATTTCTCCTTTTAACAAAAGAGTGAATGATGTATGTGCATTGATTTCCAATCAATTATTTTTATTCTCATTTTATTTAAGCTCGGACAAATTTTCAGTGGCCCCCGCGGAGAGCAATGCATCTCTATCAAGAGCGCTGCACCTCATTACTAACTGGCCTTCTGATAGTAAGCAGGGAAATAATGAGGGGACGTTTAATTCGGAGTCTGTCACATCTGCCTCAACATTGTCGGGCCATAAATTTGTCTCTGCTTCATTTCGGTGACACTGACGGATGATGTCAATGAACACGTTAACTCCGTTCTCGTCCAACGTTAACCGACACGTGCCCTTGTTATGTACCACATATTGCCCTTACTTTGTAACTGAGATCATCACATTTTCTACGTTTTTTTCTGTATAAATGATCAGAGAATGTGTTTTTCTCATTAGAGTGGATTAAAGGTGGTGGTTGAAGACGGAGAAAGATAGTTGATTGTTGAGTCTCATTCCCAGGCTGTCAAATACCAACACACTGGGTTACTATTTGGTACAGATACCAACCCTAAGCATCAGCTTTAAATGATCATACAGTCAGAACAAATTCACTGTTTTTAACATAAAGTTTCCTGTTCATGGAGAACTGTTGAAAACAGTTGTATAATGTCTTCACCTAGGATTTTTCTTGAGTTAACCATGACGATGTCATCAGGTTCATCTCAGCTTCGGCTTTAGACAAGCATCATGGGAAATGCATTATGCTGTGTTCTTGTGGCATGACCCATACTTGGAGTTAAAAGTGTGAATAACTCGGCACCTCCTACTTTAGATCCCTCTACATAACATCTGTGAAATCGTGGTCCTGAAATATTACTGAGACCGACTTTAAAATGCAAAAACATAATGTAACAGTGGCACAGTGGTAGAAACCAAGTTGAAAAGTCAAGGAAGTGACTGAGCAGTGATGGGTCAGACTGGACCGACTAAGGCTGAAGGTAACCCAAAGGTATTCAGCTGAATATCAGGTAAGACAAATAAAAATAACAAAATCTCACACTTGAGAAGCAGTAACTGAAAGAAAAAGCGATTGAAACCAACTGATTATCAGAACAGTTGACGGTTAACGAGTGACGATGGTCTCATAGCTCAGTGAGTTTTAGTTCTTGCGTGACGTCAGTAGAGGATGATGACTGGGGAACAGCGACTGTCTGTACTCTAGTCCCATGTGCGCGTTATGGAAAACCATGCATGACTCGGTGTCCAGCGCGCCCAGGTTGTCCAGAAAAACCCCTTAGAACAACTCACTAATTGGGTTGACAGTGATGCATTAAAATGGGTCATCCTGTAATTGCTCTTTCCTGTGGCTACTGGCTGGGCTGGGATTACATAATGATGATAAAGCTGCAGACCTGGCCTTCCAAGATAAAAGTTGCCATGCAAGGACCCCGCACATTCTCTAAATGCCTCATCTAACAGGCCTTCTGAAGGAAGTGATTACTGCAGAGCTGCCCACTAATGCTCCAGCAGGACCCGACGGTGTACTCTTGTTATTCATCAAACACATACAGAGTCAGCCTCGGCAACTTTGGTAAATGCATAGATAATGAGCGGGGTGCTTTATTGTGCAGTGATAAGCAGAGCGCTCTGTTACATTTCACGGGGCAACAGAAGACGTTTCTGCAGCTCCCGCAAATGGACGTTGACTCATTGAGATTTAACTCTTCAAAGCAAAGTGTCCGCAGAGTCCTGCAGGGACATAATGAATAGCCCCATTAGTAACATAAAAGAAAAGCGGAATGCCTTTGCAGAGCTGCTGAATGCCAGCTTCAGGCTTTCACAAGACATCCCATCGCCATATGACCAAATCAGATGCTATGGGTGACAAATATGGCCTCTCAGCGGAGGGCAGCACAAAGGGCGCTCAGTTGTCTACGGCAGAAAATAGCACCACTTGGAAGACAATGTGGCTCCTGTGTAGAAAATGTTGTTTATCTCATCAGGCGATGCCGTGCCAGGTTGTGGTGCGACTCGATGCTGTGAACTTATGCAACAGCCACAGGAAGGGACGCCTCTGTGGCACGCGAGTACTTCTGCAAAGAGGAAATGATAAGAATAAGTCAGGATGACGTTGTGCCATTACCAAACATGTGATGGAATGCTACTGGAATGAAGAGGCATTCACGAGGGACTACAGCTGGGTGCTTCCGGACAATGGTGTACTTACAGAAGTTATAATCTAGCTCTGGGTGTAAATCTGCCTGGTTTAACTTTGGCAATTTGTCAAAGTATGTGACGTGAGACTGTACATTTTGGTTTTTAACTTGTACATCACGTCTAAAATTAGTCTCGGACTCCAAGTGAAGCAACTCTAAACGCAAAACTTCACTAGCTTTTTGTGCGATTTTCAGTTCCTAAATGCGGTGTCCAAACCTCTGGGTCCAGACACCCCCAAGAAGGATAAGAACAGGAAAAAAATAACTTCAAAAAAGGAAGTTTATTTTTCACTTCACCCAGTTTCTTTATTGTGAAACAGAGGATACTAAACTTAGCTGTAGCCCAGTGAAGTCATAGTGGGGAAACTGTGGTTAAAATGAAGCAAAACCGCGCGTTTTCTTTTTCTGCCTGATTTATAAAAACCTACGGCCTACAGATGTCATGTTAAAGGAAAGGTTCAACCACAAAACTGAGAATGTGCAAAACAACTCAAGTAGATGGGGACTATAAAATGTAAGCAACACCGGCAGAAATAGCCTCATACATCTTATCTGATGTAATCCAATTCTCTGGATCAAGACACTATTGACACTACTGCTAAGCTAAAAAAGTAGAATTAGGGTGATGGATAAACTCCATAAGGGGTGCCCTGGGTGCAAAATGGTAACACAGAAGCCCTGAAGCTAAGTAAGAAAAATAATTCTGGTTATTTCAGTCTGATTTGAATAATTTTCCCTCCTTTGTTTATGGTTTAAGAATACTTTGCCACGATAATCTTTCAGTGTTCCTTCATTTCAGTTTTTTCGCTTGCCTCTCAGGGCTTCTGCAGGACTAGGATCCTAACCCTAGGAAGCTAATAATTAGACATTCTACATATTTAAACTCCCAGAATGTAAAACAGCATCAACAATGTTTCATATTCTATGTTATTCTTTTTTTTCCCCCACTAGAAACATCTGGTGGGCCTATTCAAGCCTAATGGCGGACCGACACTGGCCACCATTAGGGGCCAATTTGGCTAAATTACATCATGCCATGTCATTTTATACATAAAAATAATAAAACAACAGAAATAAGACAGAGTAAACAGTTATTAAAGTGTAATGTTTGTTTTAAAGTATTAAAATAACTCTAAGTGAAGTAATTAGATTAATACATTTTTTTTTTTAGTTGTTCTGCTCACAGATCGTGTCAAACCTAAAGTGGGATCACAAGTTGACCGATACGTAACTAACTTTGCAACCACTGTCCCGACGCGGTGGGTGAAATCGGACATCTGGATTCATTATTATTCTGCTCTAAAGTGTTCTGGGGCATAAACGAGAGTTAAAATATACAGGAATTTTTTCCATGTATCATAATAACTAAACTGGGGTAAAACAAATTCTTTAACTTTGGGGAGCTGCTTTGGAATTCTAAATCAGCTACGCGCTCTTTTAAGTGCAAATTAGGCCGAAAGGAGGAGGGTTTTTTTTTTTTTTATTTCACTAATGACACGCCGCACTTGTCGAGAATGAGATACACTATAGTGGGAGCGCAAACTTTGATGTTGTGCTTCAAGTGCTAAAGCAGAAGTGTGTACAAAGTCGGTCAGAGAGAAGTGAGGACTGATGTTTCCTCTAAAAACTCACGTGTGCTCGATAACATAATAATATCCAGCCTGTCTGTTAGTCACTGGTTTTTTTCCAAGACATGTATTCACTTTTGGTGGCTGATGTCAACACACGCACTCCAGCCACAGTTACAGCCCCCGATGAACTCATCTCCTTTAGCTAACAGCGGTGTCGCAAGTGCTACTTGTGACAAAGTTACACAGAACAGAGACACACAAACACACACACACACACAGAAGAGAAGGAGAGAGGGAGGCTGATGTTTTTTCCACTGAACACGACTGAAAAACTGTTTCGGCTCACATGCGCTGTCTGTGGCGAAACACACCGCCGACAAGAGAAAGACTCCACAGTCGAAGCCACCAGCGGCTTATATACATGCCTATAAATAACCGGCCAATCAGCGACGAGCCGCTGCGAGTTAAACGGGCCAATTAAAAACGGAGCAGGAACCAAATTAAGTCAGGGCTCCTCCGCCATTGGCCGACCGTGATATCATTCGCGAGCTCTCACGCCGCCCGCCGCCGATTGGCTCGCGGGCCCTGCAGGCGTAATCCTGCCGCGAGGAGGGAGGGAGGAGGAGGGGGGGCGGAGGCGGGAGGGAGAGCGGTGGAGGGGGGGGAGAAGGGGGCGGGCTTGGAGGTTTGAATAGGGAAGTTTGCAGAGCGCAGTTGTTCCCCATCCAGTCCGGGCGCAGTGTTTGCAAACACCTTGAGCAGCGAGTGAGAGAGGAGAAGAAGAAGAAGCAGAAGGGAGACGAATAAGTAGAAGCAGGAGAAGAAGAAGGGGGGAGGACTGAACGGACGCACCGCTGCTGCTGCTGCTGCCGAGAGAACGAGCGCTTCATCGGGTTGTTGTGTTTTTCTCCGCGTCGCAGGACACCGCTCTTCTTCCTCTCACTTGGCTGTTTTTTTTTTTCTTACCTGAGAGAGAGAAAAAAATAATAAGTGCAGCTAAATAGAATTTTTTTGTTTTGTTTTGTTAAAGAAAACAAAAACAAAAAACAAAGCTGTGGAAAAGATGGATGTCTTACCCATGTGCAGCATCTTTCAAGAACTTCAGATAGTTCACGACACGGGCTATTTCTCAGCCTTACCGTCTCTGGAGGAGTACTGGCAGCAGGTGAATATATCTATCAACTGTTTGAGTGTTGAAGCGGAACTGAGCACGCTTGTTTCTTTTCTTTTTTTTTTTTTTTTTTTTCTGTGATAGGCGACACGAAGTTAGAAAAAAAAAAATAGAAATATAAAACGCCATCATTGTTCGGTTGTGAAGCGCAGGTGACCAGGTGTTTTTAGACGTCCATTCAACCTTGACGTGCCGCTGTTCCACGAAAGGGGGGTTTCGTTATGAAGTTTTTTTTTTTTTTTTTGGCAGGCTGAAGTGGATCAGTGTGTCAGTCTGACAGCTGGAGTCGAGGCTCCGCTGCGTCAAGATGAATGGGGACAGACAGAGTAACTAAGGCAGCAGCAGCAGCAGCAGCGTGCTGGTGCCGCTGCTGCTGCTGCTGCTGGAGCTCTCACTGCTCCTCACTGTACGAGCAGGACTTCTTCTCTCAGGGCAGGAGAGCTGCTCTCAGCCCTGACTCCAGCCTCCATAGCCGGTGCATGAGGAACTAGTGTTAAAGTCAGCAGTCAGCAGATCAGATGTGTGTGTGTGTATGTGTGTGTTTGCTCAGGATCAGCTCATACAGACGATCAGACGTGTGTGTGTTTGCTCAGGATCAGCTCATACAGAGGATCAGATGTGTGTGTGTGTGTGTGTGTGTGTGTGTGTTTGCACAGGATCAGCTCATACAGAGAAATAGCCCAGCATGTGTTGGTTTCTTTGTTTTTTTATGTATAAGATTAATTCCGTTTCACACTCTACACTGTATGAACTTGAAATGTGCTGTAGAAGATTTTTTTTACACATTTACATGTATCTTCCTTAAAAAGCATCCATTTGCATCCTCTCTGGATTTGAATGAGCTCCACCAACGTGACACTATCAAATGTCAGCCATGGCCCATTCCTGCTCGCATGAGTAGACACCAGCACAGCTGGAAAATGTAAGGCTGCACAAGCCCCAGAGGAAAATCTGTCTTCTACATCTGCCTCGTCCAGCCACGCTGTCTCTGAGCTAATGAACGGCTTTCTTTGCCTTTTCAACTCTTTCAAACGGCTTCTGAAGTCAGTCGGAGCCCAGCGAGTCTTTCACAATCCAGGGGTAAAGAGTGTTTGGACACTGACTTGAGGAAGGATGTGATTGCATGTCAGAGGTACGCATGAGGAAAAGCAGCTGAATGGCTCATGCTGGAGCGGAGGGGAAGTTGAGCGGCTTCCTTAAAAGGACTCTAAATGTGTTCAGTGAGTCATTCTCGGGCTGAAATGACAGTGCAGGTTTGAGTGTCAGGCTGCGCTCAGGTGCAGGGGAGTGTGAGTTCGGATGGGTGACGGTTCAAGTGTGAACAGATCGCGTGAGGCGAGGTGGCCGGGGTGTTCTGATGTTTGACACGAGACTTGAGGAGGTGAGGGAGGTTGAGTTCAGCCTGGCAAACCCATGATCAGTGGATCCAGGACCATGACAGATGCAGATGTTTCAGGGCTGTCATGTTCAATTCCTACGATTTTCAACTCAGTTCAACTGAAAGTTGTGTACTTAAATCAGTTTTACCCAGCAAATGTCATACATACAGGCAGATAATCCACATATTTCAGAAGCTGGATCCAGCAAAACTTGGCGTTTTTGCTTTGAAAATAAGTGAAATCATTCATCCTCACAGCTCTTGTGTGTAAACCTGATCGTTGTAATCGTGAGCCTGATAGCCAGAGTGGAGATAAGTGCAGTAATAGCTACAGTTTCCTGCTGTAAGCGTTGAACAAATATTGCACCACATGTGCACATGCATCATTTAAAAGGATTCCCCACACACAAGCATTCTGCTGCTGTGAATGAACCTCCCCTCTCCAGGGCTGCCGCTGCTGTACTTCATTTGTTCTTACTATGTTTCTCTCATTCCACCAGACATGCTTGGAGCTGGAGCGCTATCTTCAGAGCGAGCCTTACGTCTCCACATCCGACCTCAAGTTCGACAGCCAGGAGGACCTCTGGAGCAAGTTGATCCTTCGCCTGCGGGGACAAGGCCAAGGCCGAGTCCGACCCAAAGCTGCCGGCGGCCCACGAGGAGGACAATCAGGACAGCCAAATCTTGGACACCAACAGTGTGAATTCCGACGCCAGCAGCGAAGCTTCGGACAGTTCCGAGGAGCTCTCGCCCACGCACAGCTTTACCTCCAACCCTCTGGGCTCCGTCTTGGTTGGCTCTGGACCTTTTAGCCCCTCCGTCATTAGCACGCCGCCGTCCTCTCCGGAGGCCAACTCGACGAACGGCTGGGTCGCCGCGCACGCCGAGTTGCACTTGCCGGTGAAAATCAGGAGCGGCGGGGTGGCAAAGAGCACGGAAAAGACAGGACTCATGTGCGGGGACACGTCTCCGGACGGCAGGAGGCGGGTACACAGGTGTCACTTCAACGGCTGTCGCAAGGTTTACACGAAGAGCTCCCACCTAAAAGCACACCAGCGCACTCATACAGGTGAGCCTCAAAACACCAATCACAGCCAGGCTTGCTCATATCATGACCACGTGCGATGGTTTAATTCATTCGAGAAGCTCAAAAATGTCAGTTTTTTTTTTTTTATTGAGCGGACAGCAGAGGCGCCATTAATTTAGTCTTCCACCGTAATGGCATTGTCCATCCATTGTGTAATGTAATTAAAGGTCCACATTGCATGATGTCCTCAGCTGGAGCGCCGTGAGTATTAGCTCTGCATGGCTGGATACCTAAACTGTGACCTAATCTATCTGGAATGTGACTGACTGAGCCAGCGAGAGAGCGAGCGACACAGAGAGGGAGGGAGGGAGGGAGGGAGCAGGGGGAGGGGTTGCACATGGGAGATAAAAGGACTTCAAAACAGATTGGGTTTCACCATGGGAAAGGGGTGAATGGGCGGGGAGCCAGGGGGCACTCTGAATGGTCATTTGAACCTTTCTTATTTTTGATTAGCAGCGTGAAATTGCACGTGTGGCTTTTTTTTTCTTTTTTTTTTTCTTTTTTTTTTTACATTTATTTGATATTCTCCATAGGTTCAGCTGCTCAGCCTCGCTCCTAGCATGTTTCAGGTCATACAGAACCAAGATAAATAAATAACTCAGACAGTGGGCCGACAGGTTAAGCGGGAATGCGGGTCTCGATCGGCCTGTCAGCGCCCGTGTCACCGGCCTGGCCCCCGGGGCTGATTGATGTGGTCGTATTTGAATAACAACAGCGCAGAGGCGACCAGTCAACGTAACGCATTCCTGTTGGGTTTCAGCTCAATGTATCGTCTCCCTTGTTTTTTTGCCCCCGCAGGTGAGAAACCATACAGGTGTTCGTGGGAGGGCTGCGAGTGGCGTTTTGCACGAAGCGACGAGCTGACCAGACACTTCAGGAAGCACACCGGGGCAAAGCCATTTAAATGCAGTCACTGTGACAGGTGAGCAAGGACGTTTAATCACCAGGTTTCAGCGTCACCGGGTTTCTGATAAGCCTCTGTCACTGTCGGAGGAATGTGCGCCGGTGACGTGCACTTTCTTTGATGCTATCTGCCTTTCTTGCATCATTCAGATCGTGATGCACGTCTTTAGAGATCGGAAGCGCTGATAATCTGCTAATATAAATGTGTGTCTTAGTCACACTGAAAGAAAAGCTGAGGGATCCGTGCCCACATTTCATGTGGAGAATATGTTAAAACTCACAAATATAGACGTCAGTATCGGCCTCAAAGCAGCAGTATCAGTCAGCTGTGTCAGAAATGAAAGCCTCCTCTCAGAAGGAATTTGTTGGTTCTGTTATTACGTCACATGAATTCACAAAACATGTGATCTATTAGCCATGTCACTACATGCTTTCTTATCTTTTGAAGTACTCATATCCAAAATCACTGTCGCACAAAGCTTCCCTCAAACTTTTTGAATTCGAGGGATGCAAACAACAATCATTTTCAGTGTTGATTAATCTGTTGATATTTCCTTGATTCATCGATCAGCTGTTTGGTCTATAAAATGTCAATCACTGTCGATCCATGAAACCCAAGATCATGTCCTCAAGTGTCTTTTATCCACAACCCAAAGACATTCAGTTTATTGTCATAAGTAAAGAGACCAGTAAATATTCACATTTAAGAAGCTGGAATCAGAAAAGTTTGACTTTCTTTCTTAAAAATAACTGCTCAAATATATTATTCCATAATCGAAACAGTTGACAGCTAATCGATTAATCGCTGCTGTTCATTTACCTGACAGTCCTTTTTTTTTTTTTTTGCATCGTCACTCACCTCCTTCTCCCCTCTGTCCCCAGATGTTTCTCCAGGTCTGACCATCTGGCTCTTCACATGAAGAGGCACATCTAGAGCGGTGGGCGAGCGCCAACCAAGCAACGCAGCGAAGGGGAAAGTTCTTAAAAGAAAAAAAAAAAACAAAAACAAACGCAAACGTCTCCCGACACGGTCTCTTGGTTGAACTGTCCCAGAGCAGAGTGGCGGGAGTGTGTTCCAGCCAAAGCATGCCGTTTTGCACCATACTGAAAAAAACCCAGTGCCTCCGGGACCTCTCTTTGGAGAAAGGCGCTCTGAAAGGTTGTCTGTTGCAACAAGAGGACAAAATCATGGATGGGGAAAGATTGATCTCTTTGATTGAGAAGGACTTACAACACACACACACACACACACACACACAAAAAAGAAGACAACAACAAAAAAAAAAAAAAAAAGATAAAAGACACAAACAAAAAGAGTGAATGGTGTGTATGTGTGGTGCATGATGTTTTGGGGACATCTCCCGGACAGCAGATACACTGGTACTTTACGAAACTGTCTGAGGTGAGCATGTGTGCACTGTGAATGTCTGAGATTGGTCGACCGCCCCACACCCCCCCACTGGGAAGAGAGAAGATTTGTTTTTTCTTGAGAGACGGATTGATGGATGATGGGCGGAGCGGGGCTGGTGCCAATGTTGCTGTGGACTGAATGGGTTTCTGGGGGAAACGTTTCCACTTGTGTTCCCCCCCCCCACGTTGGCAGCGTGAGGACGGGGCAGGATGGAAGGAAGTTTCCTGCCTGTCTTGTCTGGGTGGATGGGGGGAATGGGTGGGTTGGGGATGATTCTCTGATGCTTTTTAGGCCTTGGGTCCAACCAGAGAAGCAGAATGTGGATGTCTTCTGGTCCCAGGGATCGAGCCCTCCCTCCCTCCCCCCCCATGGGCGCTGTATGACAGGAGCTTTTTTTGGTGTTTTTGGTGCAGCTACTAAATGTGCAATGTGTTATGTAGCCTGGTTTATTATTTTTTTACAAGCTACAAAGCTCATTTGTAGTCCAATTGTATAAGCTGTGTGCTTAGAGGTATAACACAACTATACTATAACTTCAGTATCATAGACAGGTGTTGCATGGTTTTAGGGATTGTTCATTTCATGTTTCCACTGTAATCAGGACTGCAAATAGTTTCAATAAAAGTGCAGCTAAAAGTGCGAACGGTTAAATGTTACAATATTGTACATAAAGCCTTGATGATTTCGTCTTATTTTTTACAAACTTCATCCTCCATTCTGCTTCTCTCATCTGGCTGGAGACTTCACCACCGCTTGCTCATTCTCTCACGCATCCTTTTTTTTTGCCTTGAGGAAGTAACTTTTTGAGTTTTTGTACTTTTTTTTCTATCTAATAATGCACTGTTGACCTTAATGGTGCCTTATGCAAGTGACTCGGCCCCTGTGGCAGCGGCGGGAAGTCACATTCGTTGTATGGGTGATTTTTGACAAGCTTGATCAGGGCTCAATTGCGCATTAACCCCTCACACCTCTTTCGTGTTCATCCACTCCCGACGGCGGAACGCGTTCGCGGACGATGTACCTTTCACTCCTTTTTTTTTTGTTGTTGTTGTTGTGTTTTGAATCGGAGCGCCGGTTTAGTCGATCTGAACGCGTAAAACGAGACAAATTCTGTTTAGAGCACTTAAATTCATTTTGTCAAATATGTTAACTACTGTGTAGTATGTACTCGAGTTCATCACACACAGCTGTAAGGTACACAAAACAACCAGACTAGGTAAACAAAAAAATGGGTTTTTATGTATAGTCCTCTCCTCCCTGTGCCCCCCCACCCTCCACCCTCCTCCTCCTGTCTCTCCATCCCTGCAAGTTGGGACCGAAGAGAAAAAAAAGCTAAAGATTTATTGTAATTAACAGGCTGCAGTCGGACAGGCCTCGCCTTGTACTGCCTCTCAGTAATGAATTGCTAAAGGCTTTGTTGGCATGGAATCTGTCACAGACTGCTGACTGTGTAGGTTGGTTATTGACCTGTCTGGGGGAGCGTTGTTTTAGCCAAGCTGCAACAGTATTATGAAAACCACAGGAGCGAGCGAGAGAGGGGGGGATGGGGGGGTGGGCGCTCTCAGAGGAGATACAGATCAAGCGTTGACGGTGCACGTGGAAATCTGCCCCGAAAAGAAAGAAAAAAAAAAAACAGTCTCCCTCTAAAGTGGTGAATCTGCGTCGGGTAGAGTTGTATTGGGAGATGGATCCTCGCCAGAAAAAAGGTGCAGACCCCACCCCCCCCCTCCTCAGATGACTGTCGGGATCATACCTATTAGCGTTTTTGGGGATCGAGCGATCAGCGCCTCCCACTCCAGACCAGCGACCTTTTGCTGTAGGAATCCGATGTTGCGGCACGTCGCACCGCTCCGACTTATGGATTTCAGATCAGCTGGGTTGAAAGAGCCGGGATGAGTACAAACTTGAAACTGCTTGCTGCAATAGATCCGGGGAGTGCTGGCAGTGCCTTTTGTGGGCAAAGCAAAGGGAACATCCATTCTGTGAAAACGGCAGCCAATACTGTTCAAGTGGTAATTGAGCCTTGATTAAGCCCCCCCCCCCCCCCCCCCCCCATGTTTGCACGCATCTTTTTACACTTCTCATCATCTCTTTCATCCCACTACTCCAACTCTTCTGTCACACACACACACACACACAAAAAACAAACACACACACAGCTCTTTGTTCTCAACTGAATCTTTGTACAAAAAAAAGAAAAAAAAAACAACAACTTTTGTAAAATTGTTATGTTTATGCTTTATGAAATTTTTATTTGAAATTGTTTTGCAAAATTGTTATATTTCTGTATGAATGTATTTTTTATTGGAATAATAAGAAATTCTTATCTGACTTTGGCCTCGCTTCCTTTTGTGTCATTTGTTTGATTCACCTCAGTTGAGCTTCGTTATCGTGAAAGCTTTTTTTTTTGGTTTCTCGGCCTGTGGGAGGTTTTTTTTTTTTTTTTTTTTTTTTTTTTGCGGCTCGTTGGGCGCTTCAGCTGCACCCTGCCCTCCAGTAATGTGGACGCGATTAGATTAGGGGTCAGGGTGTGAGCGCTGGCGGGGGGGGGGGGTGTTGCATATCTAACATTTTCAAATTCATCACTTAAAGAAATGAGCCAGGACAGACGAATGTTTTCCGCTTTGCGAGGCAGCCTGTACCTGCAGCTGCTCGAAGCCTTTAACGGGCTTCACGTCTTCCTGTCTCGTAAATACCGGCGTGAAAATATCTCTCTCTCTCTCTCTCCAATGAGCAAATTACATCTTTGGAGAGAGTGGTTTCTAAACATAAAACCTGACGCACCTCGCTCCCTGTGGCAAACATTCAGATTTAGCTTTCTGTCCCCCCCCCCCCCCCCCACACAACCCTTTTAGAAAAGTTTCTCACTGCAGTGGTTTCAATCCTGACTGCTCTCTCCTCAGAGCGAGCTAGCTCTCATCAAAGCAGTATAAATAATTTATCTCCATCTCTTACAGCCCATGGCATTTAATTAGAGAGCCGCTTTTATACATTTGTTAGATAATTACTCTACTTGACACAGATAATGATACAAAACAGCAGTGGATAAACCAAAGAGGCTGGTTTAAGTTACGAACTAACAAGAAAACAAGATAGGGGGAAAAAGAAGAGAGAGAGAGAGAAGACGACAGCTTTCTTCTTCTTCTTTCTATGCTCCCCTGCTCGTGGTGATGACCTAGAATGGGCCGGCAACTTATTAGCTCCTCTGATTTCCAGTAAAAGCTCTGTGGTTTATAAATGAAGCTTTGCCCTGCAGTTGGTAATTAAGCGCGCTTTTGGAGAACCTCCCAGCTTTCGGAGCGGCGAAGAGTGTTGTTTTTTTTCCTTGATCTTTCCAAACTGCTGCCCCGCTTCATTTCTCGACTTCAGATCCACCTACGATGCATAATGCATGGCTGAAAAAGTGCGAGGCAACCCCAGCAGAGCGGCGTTCGGAGTCCGAGCCGCTCACTTGCCCTGCGCACGGAGACAACCAAAAAAAAAAAAAAAGTCCTGCAGGCATCAGATTCTTGTTTTTCAGTCAGCCACATGTTGCATTTCATTTCCACGCAGCTGACTCGCATCATCGTGACAGAAGTGGAGCATCCTCTCGTGAAGTGGACCATCGTGGATAAGGTTTCTCGTAAACGTGGCACTAAAGAGCGCGCGCTGCCTTTGATGTGTCCGGGCCCCACATCCTCCGTGCTCTTTCCCACATTGATATCGTAAGGCAGTCTAAAACCCCAAAGGATTATGGGAAACAATGAATCACTTTTAGATGTCGCGCGTCTTATCTTAATGGCGTGAGATCCAGGGGCTGTATCCCGGGACAGCGTAACGGTTTGAGTACACAAAAGTGGAAAGGAATCTATTACAATTCTATTTACTGAAGTACTGCTCTTTGGTATAACGTAGATGTGCTTGTACTTTCCTTCAGTATTTCGATCTGATGCCACTTTTTTACTTTCACTCCTCTACATGTCAGAGGGGCGGATTGACCTTTTCATACCTTGACATCTATTCAACAGCTAGCGATTTAAGATTTTACATTTGAGAAATAAAAAAAAGAACGTTTTCCAAAATGAGATTTTTCCCCTTTAAAATATCATACTTTTATTCAAATTACTGCCTGGGACCCAAAGAAATACAACTATCCACAATGTCAGACAAGCCAAAGGTTATAAGAAGAAAGGAATAAAAGGTGGTGAAGCAGAATTAGTTTTTTGATCTTGCCGAGATTCAGACTACAGGTTGCTAAAACTACTATCAGCAATAATCTAACAATTTTATATATGATAATATATTAGTAACCTTACTTTCTGCAGAACAGGTACTTTTACTTTTGATGCTAAATAAAACGTTTGACTTTGATCGAATGCTTCATCAAATCAAATCCCATTTCAACACTATGTATACTATCTGTGGTCACACTTTATCTGCAATGGTCAGTCAGTGTATTGACATTCAGTAGTTAGCTCTCTGCCTAGTGTTGGGGGATATTCACAAGGGTTAATGCGTGCATTGCATCATCATGTTTTGATCTGATGAGCACTCTGAAACAGTCCGACCCGTAGGCTGCCGACCTCTGGACACAATGACCTAATTGTACACAAAGTGAAGTTTGCATATTGGGCGCCGCTCTGCGTCAGTTCTCTCTCTGGGCACTCCGGCTTCCTCCCACGTTGTGAATGATTATTTGTCTGTGTATGTCAGCCGTGTGATGACCAACCTAGCGCAGGGTGAAACCCACCGCACGTATACAAAGTGGCTCAAACGAGTTCCAGCACAGCTATCTACAACATTAAGATAATATTTGTTGATTATTTGTGTAAAATAAGAGCCAGTGTATCAGTCGCAGGGACATATTTTCCATGCTCTTATAAATACAGGGGATTAACTCATGGAGGTATTCTTAAATTGGGGTATTGCTGCTTCTACTTGACTAAAAGCTCTGAGCACGTCATCCACTGCTGACAGCAAAGCTGACTAAACTACCAGCCTACTGCCTCAGTCTAGTCTAGGTCGCAGACTCCGAAGGGCCTCAAACTCTCGTGGTAATTTGATTAAATGCAAATCTGTCTGGAAAATGCACCATCTAACATCAACTGAATCGACGGCGGCGGTGAGAGATCCCATGCTCGTCTGGTACTAATCCCAACAAGGGCATCGCGTGGCTCCCTGAGAAATAATTCAGTATTTACAGTGCGTTTTACAGGCACGTCTGTGTCCGTGTGATATACGCTGAGCCCGGTCGCGCCGAAGGAGCAACGAGCATGTTACTCACAATCGTTTCAAAGCCGTCCCGTGTCCGCGTCAGTTGTATCAGTGAATCTCAATGAATGTGACTATCTCTCACTACATAATTGCAAAGGGATTACTATTTTATCATTCCCTTTCAAGCGGAAGGCCTTCCAATTGTGGATAGTAAAATAAATCATTATCCAAAATTGCTGTGAAATAACAGACGTGCTGCAGGAGTGAGAGATTGCCTCGCCTGAGTCTCTCTCTGACACACACACACACACGCGCTAGAAAATGGACTATGATGGAGGCACACAGTGAGTTAAATGAGGGGAAATAATAAGGAAAGAGGAGGTTATCAAGCTCTGAGCCTGGTTCATTCAGCCAGCCAGACTGCAAGTCATCACATATGCAGACTTTACTCTGAAAGCCCCAGCGTCAGGGCTTTCTCTCCTCCTCTCTCCCCCTCTCTCCCCCTCTCCTTCTGTTAATGGAGTCTATTAGGACTTGGCTTGTAGGGGAAATAGGACTGAAATCAGAGGTCACTGACCCTCCTTTCTGTTCCCAGCTTGCCAGCACCACAACCCCGGTCGCCCACCACTGTGCCGTAATCATCATCATCGCCATCCCATCATCATCATCATCATCATCATCATCACTGATGCGATCGGCCTCTCCTACACTGTCATTCCCGTGTCAGTCCTTGCCGTCACCACTCCCGTCAAAACCACAAGCATCATCAGCACTATTGTTGTTCCGCATGCCTAATATTACTCCTCCTCCACCTCCTCCTCCTCGGATTCCCCCATTAAATAATGCATATTTCCTTAAACGAAGCCCCATAGTAAATTAGATTCTACACCTAATTACCATGTTGCAATTAGGGGAAGAAATGAGAGAGGATCTAAGAACATCGCCCACAACAAAGTGTGCCAGATTAGATGTTATTTATTTTTCTTTTCTGTTTTGCTTTGCTTTGCTTTGTGTTTAAGCTCCAGAAATATCTCCTTTTTTTGTCTTTCAACACAGATTAATTTCCCCCTGAAACCGTAAGAGCATCAGTTCTTTTGAAACTTGAGCTGCAATCCTCAGAGAGAGGGCCCCGACTCATCCCCCCCGCACCGAAAGAAGCAACAGCTCCCGGAGAGATTTGTGGGTGACGCATTGTAGCAGCCAGCGGGGGGTTACCGGGAAACCTCCACCGGCGGATGTCACTGAGCATGACCTTGTTGCGGAACTCACGGTGAACCAGCAAACACGTCTGTGTGTTATGCAAAGTAGCAGGGGTGACTCCATAAGTGCTAGATCTTAGTGGAAAGGATTAGAGTATGACTAATAAAAAATTATTTTCAAGAGTAGTCTGCCTCAAACGCCCTCATTGGTCGGGTTAAAACACACTGAGCCTGGTTGAAGAGCTATAGTGAAACATAATCATTTATTACTATGTATATTTATACACACTCACAGTTGGTTAGCTAGCTACTTAAGAAAAGCTTTGTTGCAGGGCCAGATTAAACTGCTCAAGCCCCAGGGCCTGAATTAAAAGTTGGCACCACATGTTTGTGGTCATTTTAATTCAAATTTATCTAAAACCCACTAAAGATCGCCCATTGACCCCATCCCCACAAGGCACCCAGTCTGTGATTTTTATCTTAAGCGTCACTGACGTCACATTTCACTTAACGTATGCCCTGGAAACAGTCGTAACAGAAGAGGAAACAACCGTTGACTCAGAAGCATCTGTAAAAGGGTGGCTCATTCTTTAGAGCATCACACTTTGATCATCATAACATCATAATGTGAGCCATGTGGTCCAATAACATTTGGAAAGTCCACAAATTATTTTATCCCCATTCAAGTTAGCCGGGAGCTTAACCAGAAGATAGCCGGCTCAGTTGGTGATCCAGGTATTTTCGTATTTTTTGGTTTCAAAACACAACTCAGCAGCTTTAATAGGAATGAATGGCTCTCCATCCCCAACACCGTGTCTAGTAACATCCTGCATCCCAAGTTTCTTCTTTATTTACGCGCCACCACCGGTTGTTAATAACGCATCACGACTTTGCGTGGCAGAATTTAGCGTCTCCTCCCAAGTCTTACATTTAGATCAAATCTGAGCTGAGACGAGGTGAAAAAAACTAATGCGGAATCAATTGTCCAAGGTGTTAGCACATTCCCACTGTTGCATCTGCCCAGTTGGGTGAAGTACCTTAAAGACGTGGCGTGGGGACTAACACCATTTCAAGCCCAGCATGGGGAATGTATGTCAGATGCTCCCCGGGCAGGTATGAGAGAGTTGATTGATATCATCAATTCGCCCAACCCTAATGTGAATGCAATACTGGGAACAGGGAGTGACCTTAATCATTTCTTCTTTGAGGAATGCACACGAGTAGCCTACAGGTGGATGCGGGGGTGGAGGTGGGGCTTTTGAAATTGTAAGAACAGTAGTTAAAATTACAACAAACCAATTTACGGATAATGAATATGGGAGCGGTTGCCCACTTATCCAGATTTCAGTGTGTTGCCTATTACCCCTTGATTGAAAACCATGTATCTCTAAATGTGAACAGTATGTGTGCAAAGATGAAGAAGCCTGTTTTTAGCCCTGTGACAATGCATCCACTGGCTTTTTAAATGAGTCAAGTGGGCTAACTTGGTATAAGAGGGAGAAAAAGACATTTTCTCCCTTAAGCAACACTTAATCTTACAAGGTTTACACTGGATATTGATGATTTATTACGTTGGAATCTTCATCATGATCACTTATAAGGATATTTATGATAGTGATGACAACACGGCAACAACCGATGTTCAAAGCAATGAACTATATCTTGATATGTGTTCCGTTCATATTCCGACTGCACTGCTTAAAGAACCCCAGCCCACTCATTCATTACAGTCAGTGCATACCTACACCAGTACCTTGTTAGTACAAACGCACAAAAAACACAATCCTTCCCCTACGAATGCATGCATTGTCATCTGGCAAGGCTCTGGCCAATGGCATTCATGCAAGCCCATCTTTCTAATGGATTCCTTTGTAATTTGAACAACAGTCATATGTGGAACGTGAATATAATGAGATCATATCATCACGATATGACTCTTCTGACAGTTAACAAACTGCAATGTGGATTTTTTTTCCCAGCCCTGATGGAGGTCTTCTGGTTAGATCATACACATCTGTTTGAATTCATCAATGGGAAAAAAAGCCATGATTCATTCAGCTGACAAGTAAGCACGTACATCAATGATGAGTGTGCACAGTGTGTACGTACACATGCGAGTACTGTAATAAAGAGACTCAGGGACTGAGTGACGGAGAAGTCTCCGGGTTCACACTCGGTCCTCAGAAGATGTAACTCCGAGGCTCAAGGTAAATGAGTCCATTTGAATACAAATCCGGGTCGAACTGGGTCACACTCATAATTGTCTCCGTAATTAGATTCACTCTCCCCGTCTCTGGCTTGTGTCAGTCCGGCAGACAGCGGCAGTGTACTCAGGAGAATGGACCGAAATACACTGTTAGCCTGTGGAGCCAGGGGTCGAGCGGTCAAGAAGAGGTGAGGACGGGCGAGTGCACATTCCCATATAATGGTCCCTGGTGTAATGATGTTTTTGTCCCTGCCCTTTCCCACTCTCATTAAGGCATTCTTGGTAGGTCACATTGCTTTCAGAACTATAGATGCACTGCTTTGCCGGTTTATGTACACTAATGATCTCAGTTGTTGTGTTACTGTCATGGTATTGGCTGTCACCCTAAACAACGTGTTGCTATGTTGCTTCAAGACGCCGTCAGTGCTGTGACCAAAATAATCTCCATTGTCACTCCTTACCTCTGACAGGCTACTTTCCGCCTTACAAAGTGTTTTTTCCCCAAACCACGGTCTGAAGTGCGGGGATTTCATTTACAGGATCTGAGCACGATGTCAAGCTTTATAAAAGCAGGTATGATTTTCAATTGCATAGTGCCATAATATAGGCAGCGGGGGAGAGACACTTATTAGTCGAAGTCAAGGTCTGAGATGCTTTGAAAAGTCCTCTCCTCTTTTCTACAGGTTAACAGCGCGCATTTGCATTAATCACCATGACAACTGCCTCCTGACTGCCTGCTATGCCTGGCAGAGAGAAGAAGAAAAAGCAGGCGGCGGAGAGATGGCGATAGCCTCGCGACAAGATGTATTTTAATTTCACACTTTGTGAATATTTTCACTTCAAACTTACTGTAACGCGCCCCGCTCTCCGCTCAAATCGCAATTACAGCAGGAATAGATGAGGTCACAGCGTGCAAGCTCTATTACTTTTTTGCTTTTAGGACCAGATCTGTCCACTTCACCTGTGTCTTGGAACATCCATAAAATCAAGCATTGCAGGTTTTTCTGTCCATCCACCTGTGTTTATGTTTTATACATTAATCACGGGCGGATAGGCAGAAGGCTGAAGCATAAAGCAGAAAACAGGAGATAGTATGCAATTCTGCCACAGGAATGTACAAACAAATTCACACGTGCGGGGAATTTACAGTTTAACACTCACGGCTGCACGTCTCAATATAGTTTTCAGCCGTTCTAGCAGCATGGGCCAGACTGAAATATCTCAACTACACGATGGATTGCCGTGAAATGTTGGAGCTGCCAGAGGGTGACTCCTAATAACCGTGCTGATCCAACCATTTTTCACTATTACTGTAAAATATCTGAAAATCTACTTGAGCTTGAACACTAAATTTTGGGCGGACATTTATGCTTCCCTCAGAATTGATAATAGCCTAATCTCTTGTCTTTTCCTCTGTATTAGCATAAGATAAAAAATGTTACTTATCCAATATTTTACTTTTAAGCCAGGCTAATGAACCGTTAGCCTCAGCTGTACCCTACTTTGTGTGTAATGCAAATCAGCAACGGTTAGCATGCTCAGCGTCCTAAACTATATTCCTGCAGCATGTAAGTTACATTAGTAACTCATTACATTAACAATTGAGCTACAGTAGGCTACTTTACAAACGAACCAACTCAAATGTAAAAGTGATAAGCTACATTACTTGTTCTAAAGCCCAACACAGTTCGAGGTGCATTTACACAACTGTTGTATAATAACCCAGCAGCCAATGGTTAGGAGGTATTCACTGACTACTGACAGCTATCAGCTAATGTTAGCCTAGCCCCGGTGTAGCACTCCGGATATCCGCTCCTGAACTGAAGGCTCAACAAATTCAAGCTAAAAGCTAAATAGTGACAACATGCAAATAACACATTCTTGGGGTTCCCACAGAGGGCATTTCCCCTCGTTTGGTAGATGCTAGCTGCATCTCCACAACCCAAGCTTGCACGTCCCGCAGCAGTCAAATCAGTAACAAGTTGACCCCCAAATTGTCCAAGTAATGAGATCAGTAACCGGGATTATACCTAAGTCTTGAAAATATCATTAGCTGTGCGAGAGTCAACTTTGCTAAATAGTGTGTACTTTTGTTTTGATCGCAAGTATGTAAATGCAGCCATGTTAAGTCAATCACCGGGTTTCTGTGTGTTTGATATTTACATTTCACTTCATCATGTCTCATTAAAACCTGAGGCTACAAACGAAACCCCTCGCGCGGAATATTAATCCTCCTCTCCGCACCTCCATCCCAGGAATTAATTTCGCAATGCACACCAGTATTCTTTGGACTAGACCCTAATTAATTTTCGGTCACACTAATTAATTATCGACTGACAAGTGAAGAGCACGTAGGAAATACTGTAGCATGTGACGGAGGAGAGGGGAGATTATAAAATATAAAAAATAAAAAAAAAATGTGAAAAGTTGCTGCTGGTGCGGGAGGCGGCGAGTTCATGCACATGTAAAAACAGTGCGACAGAATGTGAAGGGAACGCAGTCTGATAATAAGGTGAACGGTCGTATCGCATTCTGAAAGCCTGAACTCTTAACTTTTAATGTTTGACTCGTCTACACTTGAGTATTTTAAGTTTTAATCAGCATACTGTAGCATAAAAACACACCAAGTCTGTATTAGCGCTGCATTTCTATCAGCCAGTCATCAGTTCATTGCTCTCTACTTAAGGTTACATGTATGCAAATGGTCTTCACAAGCCACACTGGGAAAAAAAATAAAAAAAATGATAGCATCAGTGAACAGAGGGAAAGGGCACGCACTTTCTATTTTCAGCTGACATGTTATCTAGCATATTTCAAAGATTAACTGCGGCTCCCCGAGGAAAAAGACATCTGTCCTCCAATTATTAAAGTGATTGTTTTGTTTTGCCAGCTTTTTCTCGGGTCAACAGGGTCCTGTAGTAAAATATAAATGACTTTGGCCGCGGACGGCCCTCTCTCGCATGCTGATGCACTGTGCGCTCCGAGACGACTCTCAGGAATGTTAAAAGGTTTCGTAACCCCGGATCAGCATCGAGGCTAATGGCGGCTGTTCTCTGGGAAGCGGCGAGCCTCTTTCGGTGCCACAGTCAGCTTTGGAAGAGAGACAACGCGGGGAGAAAACATGACGCTGCTGTTGTGTGAAATTCTTACATCTCCACTTTTGGTGATGCCTCGTACTTTTTGCTGTTTTATCATCAGGCTGAAGCTGTTTATCTTTGCGTCTTATCATTTTGAAGAGAGGAGGCTTTGAATCCACAGAGAAAATGTGTTTTTATAGATGGAATTTGTTTTTGTTTTTCGCCACAGAGGGACAAGTGTTAGCAATCACGTGCGGATCATTTATCATTTCAAGCTGACAGGAATTCTTTAGTTTACATTTGAAATCACAGCTTGCTTCTTTTTCGTACTGCACATGGCCGTTCCCACTCCCGATGTGTCTATCTATGCAACTCGGTCAACGGCCGTACGCTTCGAAGTTGGACGCTGTAGTCACACCTCTAGCGCCGCTTTCTTCAAGCGCCCCACGAGTGCAGCAGTATGAAGAGCGAGGAAGGTGAAAATGAAGTGGGGTTGTAAGCTCAGTCCGGACTTTCCCCTTCAGAGACCGAGGTTTGTGTTCCGTTCATCAACGAGAGTCAAGAGCGATTTGTTTGTAAGTTATCAAATGTAAATAACATAAGTTACCTCGCTTACGTTTCTAGAGCGACACCGCGTAAGTTATGTGGTGTGAGTTACGTCAGCTGCACAAGTTCTTTTATGCTTTTTAAAACCCAACCAATGATCTTTCCCTAACCCTAACCACATACTTGTTGTGCCTGAACCTAACCAAGCAAACACAGTGGACTTTCCCGTAATGTAAGTAGCTAATGTGAGCGACGTCAGGTTACAGGACAAGAGTTAGGTCACTTAACTAATTCCCTTCTGAGATTGAATGTACATATTTGAACTCATATGATATTTTTCCAAAACCTAGTCAGATAGTTTCGGAGCCTAAACCTCACCAATCCACATTAATAGAACTCCAAAAGTCATAATATTTGATAATATATGAACTGTTTGTCAGCAAGCTTTATTGTGATAGTCTAGGTGGATGTTGTATATTACGTATTTTTGCTAACTCGACCGCTGAGCCCTCAACATGGAAAGGGGGAGAGAACGTGACCAAACTGCAATATTTGACGAGTTTGGAGTTAAAGCGTGTTTACATGTTTAGAAAATCAGTGCTAAATATGGAGTTGGAAGCAACTTAAAAACCACCAGCGTTGTGTGTGAGTGTCGGTAGATGTATGTAACCCAGAGGCAGCGAGGCTGACTGACTGCCCCGCGTCACGTCCAATCACCGCAGCAGACAGGCAACAGGTTACTTTGCATTTTAATTATGAGAAGGTCAGGCCGGGGTTTGTTCGCCAGCCTTGTGCTTCATGTGATTAAACATGCACCGGACGCATAATTTATAGAGCACGGAGGACGCATTGACCCCATCGCAGTTTGACAATCTCCCACAAGCCTTTGTGGATGCAACATAAATAATGCCAGTAATTTATGGCAGAAAGATATGAAGCCTGTCGGTGGGAAAGAAAAAAAAAATCAATGCTACACGATTAAGCAATTTCATTAACTCTTCAAAATCATAGTAGTTCCAGGATTTTTTTATTTTTTTTCCCCTTGTCGCAGTTGTTTTTTAACAAGTGTTCTCGCCAAAGGAAACAGGAAACATCAATGGCCAGAGAGAACTGTTCCCACAGTAAACCTGCGGTTGCGAGTTCTTGTGATGTTCTCTAGTTTCTGTCACCCAACAGAATTCACTGCGGCTCTCATTATGTATTCCCACTGAGCTATTTTGAGGGCCGGCACACACAAATTCATGAGGTGAAAAACTGCATAGCTGACACGGACCACATTCTGTAGCTTTCAGGAATTCAAAAAAACAAAAAAAAACATCAGTTCTTTCTGGGTGCCAAACCCCCGAACGACAACAACAACAAGACTTTTCTCCTTTATTCCCAATTTATTTCCCATGGAACATTGCTCTAATTCACATCCACTCCCCCCCCCCCCCCCCCCCCCCCCACCAATAAAAGCTTATAGATGCCATTCACTTTGCGACAGGACAGTAGCCTGGCTCTGCTCCATAAGATCTAGTTCTCAGACTTCAGCCTTTTTCTTTTTTTTTTTTTTTCCATTTGCATACTGTAACACGGCAGGGGCGGGAGGGCTAACTTTCTCACATGGGAGGCCAAAGACTGTGACATAATTGTTTGGCACATTATTAACACCCAGTGGCTGTGAATGCAGCCTTCCCATGCTTGGCTGAAGAATACACTCCGGCAGAAAATTGGACGTTTTTGTCGTTTGAGCGAGAAAAAAAAAAAGGGGAGGAGGGGTCACTATCAAAATAACGCATTCCCACCCACCGCCCCCCCCCCTCTAGGAAATGCTTGCCCACCCGTGTCTCGCCGATGTCAACACTGAGCGAGACAAAAAAAGAGCAACAACCTGCCGTAGCCTCGGGGGTGACCCGCTCTTGGGCTCGGGGCCCAATCATGTCATTATAAACGGCAGTCCTCTCAGTGACGATAATTCACCGTCATCATCCCGGTAATGGTCTTTTTCAATATTGCTCTCCAGGACCGCTCGCAATCCAGAACCGTAAGCATCCTTTAGTGTTGTTGAACAGACACCAGAGCAGACAAACAGTGGAGGTGACGACAGCCCTCCCCTCCTGCTCCTCTGCTGATATTACTCTTGGCCTTTAAGAGCCTCTGGAAAATTCCCCTATGATGAGCTGGAGGCGTCTGCTCAGCCGAGAGGTGATTTCCATAAACCAGGTCACCGTGGTGGTTAGGACTGCGATCACTCGCATCCACTTCACCACGAGGGGGGATACTATTGTTTTGTCCTTCTGCCAAAAGCTCTGGTCGCTTTTTCCCGCTGATGGTTAAAGGGCTTTTTGGTTCTTCAAACACGGAGGTTTCGCTCCCGCTGTTGAGGTAAAGATAAGAGAAAGGGAGGCGGATATGATGGAAATGTGCCTCCGCTTCAGTCTGTTCCAGATGACATTCAGCCAAAAATGTACAGTCAGTAATGGTATCATCCGCCCCGAACGGTTGTCATTAGTTTTGTTTTTTGGTTTATTCTTAAAAAAATAATCAGGCTCTTAGCTGACATGTGAAAATATTGCGGACAACAAATTAACTTTAATATTGAGCTAAAAGACGCCATAAACAGGCCGTGGCGAAAAGTGCTTAATTGCCTGCTCCGGTTGTCCTTGGGTATGATTTGGCACAAAATGAAAGTGCAAGACTGACTCACAGCATAAAAGGGAGCTTGAATTAAAACAGCAACAGTTTCCTGCCCTGTTGTTTGTTTTGCTTTTTTCCTTTTTATTGCTTTTTAACTCTCGTATTGAATGGGGAAGGTTATAGTGTCTTGTTGTTGTCTTGACATTGCCACATAAGTAGGGCTGCAACTAAGGATGACTTTTTATTAATAATTAATCTGCTGATTGAAACAAACAAAGGAGGAAAAAAAAACATCAGAGTACTATAGAAGAACTTTTCACAGTCACTATTTCCCAAGTTGATATCTTCTGGTGTGGTGTCACGGCAAGTAGGGTAATAAGACCAGTAGTGTGGCGGTTTGCCTTGGCTAGGTACATACAAATGAAGGTGCAGTGACAATGACAAGAGCATAGGAGGAACCACCAGGACCACTTAAGGAGGGGGTCAGGGACGGTCGGTTGGTTCATTCATAGGACCTTCGCCCAATTTCATCAAGAGTCAAACCATGATGTTTTGCAAAACCTAACCCAGTAGTTTCGGTGCGTTTATCTAGAAAGTGTAACTTTGTGTAACTGCTAACTTGACAACAGTGTTGGACGTGTTGCCTTCACGGGTAGGTGTTGGCAAACGCGACAGTGACGTGGTAGACCAGCGGGTGTATTTCACAGTGTATCGCCATACCGCGTTGTATCTTGAGATGTTTTGTCTCTTCCTGTCAACAGTCCTGACATACTCAGTGTACTATAGCCTGACATACAGAAAGCTGCCAAGAAACAAAGAGTCAAGTCACCTCTACCTGCCAGGAAGTAGTTTGAAAAACCTTTGTTTTTCTAGATTACTAATAAAAATACTACAAATTACAACTTCCTGAATCAGTGAGCTTCACAAGTGCTGGTAGGTGGAGTTCTTACTTTAGAAGGAAGCAGGCTAGCTGTTTCCGTGTTTCCAGTCTTTATGCTAAGCTAAGCTAACTGTCTGCTTACTCCAGTTACATACATACCTTATACAATAGGATCAATTTTCTTTTTCTAGGCAAGAAAGCCACAAAGTGTTGTTCCCAAAATAAAAAAAACTATTCCTTTAAGGGGTCGTCATAGTCATCGGCCGCTTTAAGCTAATTTTGTCTTTTGGTAGTAAACCTTCCCACTGGAGCTGCGGGTGAGGTCCTCATCTCTCCAAAATGCATCCAGATATATCACAACATCATAGAGCAGATCTTGTGATCATAGCATCATGAGTGATATATCAACACTTGCGTACCGTCTGCTTGTTGAAATTGAACTCTGTGTACAAGGTTTTTTACTTTTTCTTCAAAGAGCTCTGCTATTAAGAGCTCCAACCCAGCAGAACGTGCACACCAAACTGCTGCAGATGCACTTTTGATCTGAATTTTAAAAAGGGAAGAGATGTTTTTTTGGGGGGGGGGCTTTTTTTTTGGGGAGTTCACACCAACAGAATGATGATGCGCACACAAAAAACAGACGCATAAACAGACTATCAACGCTCCAAGGTACACTGAATCTGTTTACCTCTTTATTTGTTTTCAAGTCATGTTTGCAACATGGAACAAAGAAAAAACAACGCTGCCCCGTTTGTATTTTAATTAGTTTACCACTGTTGCATATACAAATCATAATTCTGCCAACACCCCACAGTTAATGGATCCCAATAAATGAAATGTACATTTTGAAAATTGAGCAGGCACGCTTCCAGAATAAAGTTCTAGTTAATCATACGCGGACAGTTATTCATTGATTCTCCGCATCAAGTCGACTTCTGATACCGCACTTCCTTCGTATTTCCCCGCCGGCTATTCATTCCTTTTTATTTGCATGACAGACTTCGTGCGAGAAGCGTCCTCTCTTTTTTTTTTCTTTCCCTGACATTGTTTGCTTTTGTCGGTACGTATCCTGTTGTTTTGTTTTGAGGGTGTAAAGGTCTTTGGGAGACTGAGACAGCCGTATCAACCCTGTTTAGCATAAAGCTTGTGGCTGGCCTCGTCCGTGGCCTAATGAAAAGTAGAAGATAGGCTATGCTTGTCATGCTTGGCTAGCCCTGTGATCGGCAGACTGTGGACAGTTACACTGCTTGCATGCCAATTAATCTCACCCTCTGAATTTCCCACCGTCCCCGTTCTGTTCGCCGCTTAATGGAAGAAAGTCTGAGGCTGTGCTTCTGAGCAAAATAGCCATCACAACAATGCATGTTGGATTTATGTGCGCGGCGCAGACTTTATCTGGACATTTTACAGCTTCACACGGATTGACTTTGCTGAATTCACTTTGCATGCCTGCCCCTGGTATGGACTTGAGAGTCTAATGGTTTTATTTAGCTGCAGATAAAATAAGGCAGGCGTCCCAGTTGTGCAGGATTACAGCTTTCCACGGACTGTTAGATGCCTCTCAGGATCATATTTTCCACCTTTTGATATGGTGCATTGGTTAAAGGGCACTTTCAGCCGTATTAGCATGCCGCTCAGGCAGCCACTGAGCATTATTATTCTCTTTTATTTATATGTCAAAGCAGTGGGAGGAACCTGGATCCCGGCTCCGGCTCAAAAACGCTCCTGGCTCCGTCTCAACAGACAGCCCGAGTGTCTTTAAACGGCCAGTCATCACCATCGGAGGGCAGATAAAGATGGATTTCAGATGAAGATTCATCGGGTGAAAACAGACCTGAGCTTGCTGTTTTCTGGCCTTCATCACTCATCACGCATCATCTGCTACACGCTCCGAAATAGAAAAAAAAAAAAAATGAATGTGAAAAAGCACTCGTACAGCTATTTTACAAATCAACAAAGAGCTGACGAAAAAAAAAAAAGAAAAAAGAAGCCCATTCATCATTAATAATAGACGCGTTGGCTAAGCTCACAAGGCAAGTGAGGAATCCAGGTTACAATTTGCGGGATAAATATTTCATCGGCAACATCTGTCTGTATATTCTGTTGCCAGTGTGTTTTGAAGTTGTTACAAATGAACGTCAAACGGAAAGTAAGTGAACAAGCCGTCGAGGGAGCGGAACAAAGATGTAGCAGCGCTGGGAGGAGAGGGGAAGATTCGCGGAGGGAAGGAGAGAAAGAAAAAAAAAAGAAAAGACTGAACAGCAAACAGTTTTCCTTGGCTCGTCAAACAAATTAAATATGCAGTTTGGCGGACTCCGCCGCGTTGCTCTCGCACGGAAGAGAAAAACAAAAAAATTTAGAAAAGGGAGAGTGGAGCGGGGGTGGTGGTGGTGTGGGGAGGTAATCGCGGGTGGTGGGTGGTGGGGGTTTGTGCCCTCCCCCTCCTCCCCCTCCTCCTCCCACCCTCTCTGTTGGGGCCACGCCACAGCTTTGGACAGTACTCGCATTCTTCCACGGCTTATCCCAGGACTCTCTCAATTAAGCGCTAATAGGCAACCACACAAAAAGATCTCTCAAGAACTATAATAAAAAAAGGGGGGGGGGGGGGGGTCACTTTGCTTAAATTATTTTTTTTTCCATGACTTTGACGGGGAAATGCCCACCTAATTACCCATACTGTTTCCTATTTCCTGTTTCTGTTCAGCGCCAGGTTTTTTTTGTTATTTTATTCGATTACACCCCGAGGAATCCCCCCCCTCAAGGCGACTGTCTAATCACTTGAACTTGGTCAATAGGGGCGCAGCACCTAAGATGGGCCATGACAGCTCCGCTTTGACAGCCACTTACAGCCACGGAGCGCGGGTCAAGATGTCACCCCCCCCCCACAAGTTTGACAGAGTCCACGTGTTTTGACAGACTTTTTTTGGCTTATTGTGAGAAATACCAATAAGTTAACAACTCAAATTGGCACCAGCTTCCCTTTCCTCCCGCTAAATAGCTGCCACCACCACCACTGTATAATGGAGAAGAAAAGGATGACACGGAACATGAATATAAAGCGCCTATAGCAAAAGCGCCACACTGTGTGGAGAACTAAAGCAGTTGCCACATCAGAGCGCATCCATATGAAATGAGTTACTGATCGGGCTGTTTTTCAGCTTCAGAGAATATGGCGCCGAATCAAAAACCCACACTTTCAAAAAAAAAAAAGGGAGGCAGCCCACCCCCTCCGCCAGCGCCTCAGCCGTCCCCTAACAACCCCCCAAAAAAAAAAAAAAAAAAAAAAACGAGGCGTCGGAGCCAGGCAGGCTGTGCACCCCGGCGTCTGCACTAATGTGAGAATGACTTGTATTGATGCAGAAGGAATTGAGGGGGTGGGATGTGGGGGGGGGGATAAGTGTTACATCTAATGGTTGATCTGTGTGCATGTGCGTCAGGCTCTTTGATACATTAATTACGTGCGCTTTCAGTGGACACAAAAAGTGTTAATTTCAGTCAAGTTAATTTGTGGCAATCTGGTTTAATACGCTTGCGCCAGGAGCCCCTCGGATTCAGAAGTAGCAGCTTTTTCTTTCAGCGTGTTGTCTCTCGTTCTCTCTCTCGACGCGACGAGGGCTCTCCAGATCCCCCTCCACTGCAGACATCAGCGTCGGTAGCGGACCGGGCTGAGCCTCGTGAATGTAAAAAAAAAAAAAAGTATAAATATCACCAGCACCTCGCCAATTCATGTCCTCTTGTCTAATCTGGCTTCTCTTCCCTCACTTTCTCCAAATTCTCTGTGTTGTCGACCGCATTACACGAAGTCATGTTGTTTTGCCTGCAATCAAATCCCAAGACACTTCAGCCCGCTCGAAAACAAAGTCGCTGAAGGTCATTACTGAAAAGCACTGAATACCACTCCAAGTTCAAAAGCGATAAATGAGTTGTTTTTTTTCCTCATCCGCCCCCCCGCCCGCCCGAGAGAGCTTTTCTTCCTCAAGTGCCGCGGCCACAAGGACAACTACAGACAGTCGCAATTTAAATATAGTTGGTTACACAGACATTTGCTCAGATGCAGGGGTGCTCTGGAGGCAGAAATTGTCTCGGCAGTGGAGGTAAACACGAGGTGCAGGCCCCAAAAGTAGTTTATTTGAGCTCCTAACAATAACGCTGTGAAAATGAATATACAAAACTGAAGACGGGTGTCCGAAAGGAGCCACTGCGAGATGAGAGCACCTGCAGCGGCTAGAAAACAAACCAGGACGACTGAAGAAATGGCTCGTAGCACAAAGAGCATGAATCACTACAGGAACTGAAGGAAAATGTTCAATATCACGAGGAGAAGAACTCCCCCGCAGTTCTGCATGCAGATAACTTCAGGGCCTGAGATCTGGAGTATTAGTTGGCTATCTGGTACCTTTTGAAAGCAGCAGCAATATTATACATAATGAAATTTCTTAAATAGATTTATACATACTATATTGTTTTAAGTAATTGAGGTTTAAACTGAGAAAGCAGGAGTTACCTATATGCTAACGTAACTTTTTTCATGCTAACATTACATTACATGCTTTACACTTGAGCAGCATATAGGCAGCAACCATTTTATTTCTGCTGCTGTCACTTTTTTCATGCTAACTTTGTCTGTGTGCTGGAGTCTCGTTTTTAGCACTTTATCTGGTCTCCAGTTAGCCTTATCACCGCTAGTAAGCTAGTTGCCAGAATTCCATGTGTCATTTTAGCTAGCCTGAGCTGACAGCCGTCTATCAAAGTGTGGTGTTTGGTGACCAAGTTTTGGAAATGCCCCACATACAAATTGATATGTGAGTTGACAGGAAGTTACTCTATTTCTAAACGCTGAAGATGTTGTTGTTTTTGTCCATATTCAGTGCTATTCAGTAGTGTTGCCAGTATTTTGAAAAGTAGCCAAAGTTAGCAGTTTGTTAAAAGATTAAAATCCAACTTAATTTTTCAACAGAATGTGAAAAACAAACAGTTACGACCTTGTGACGTCTATTTATTGGGTTGCAAAGAAATAAGAACGCTAACCTGCTAGCCTCAGCCCCGCCTAAAACTCCAGTGCAAGAAGTGTAAACACCAACACACACCAAATGCTCTCAAGTCCAGACTGCTAGCTGCACGGCTAACTGAGCTCACTCGCTAACCGCAGCTACAGTACTCTTTATCTGCTTTGAGTATGAATTCAACAGGTGGCCATTTCTTACGTTATGCCCCTTAAAGCTGAACATAACTGACTATAACTTGCTTCACGGTCAGCATATTATTATCATTTTGCAAGGCTGTGGCTGCTTCTCATTTAAAACTGTTGATGTGCACCTCCACCGTCTGACGTTTGACCCATCCAGTTGGATTATTTCCTCCTTGAAGCAGCTTTGAGTTGAAGCACTTGTTCTTGCTCTTATCTGCCAAAAAAACAAACCACCAGATTTGTTTCCCAGACCAGGCCCCCCACCAGCACCCCGTGCTGAGAGCACTGGTGGGCTGAACCAATGGAGAATGTGCTATTAAATCATGTATCAGGGTAATCCGGAATCGTTTTACACCCAAGTCTCTTTAAAGAAAACCGAAACTGGCTTTGCTCTTTAGCCATGGTCCTGTACGCCTCCGCCTCCCCTCCCCTCCTCCTCCCTTCCCCACTCTGTTTTCTTTTCAGCGTATCCTGGGAACCTGGAAAAGTAATTACATCATTATGACTCTCTCTTTCAGCTCGTCCGATTGGTTTTGTGGGAACCTCGGCGCAGGAAGGAAGGACTCGCAGGTGTGTTTATAATTAGGACAATAGAATGGAACTGTGCTCGGCGCAGGCGGCGAGGTGTTTGCTGCGACTGTTTGCACTTGTTTTGTTTTTTTCTTTCCGAACTGCGACTAGTGATATGGGCTGAATGTATGTCTTGTATGTACGTATGTATGAATGTATGTGTGTATGTATGTATGAATGTATGTGTGTTCAGGCAATTATCTTAACTTGGTAATTAATGTGATCACGTGTTGCCCCCCCCCCCCGACATGTCCATAATCTCAAAGGAGTCCCAGCGAAGGTTCAGACCCGTCCATTAGCTCCAACTCACAAACAGCTATTGTCGCGCCACAGCATGTGGTACACTCTGCGGCGTGTGCGCTGCTAAAAAAGAAAAAAAGAAAAAAGCCCAGAGTGACACACTGTTTCTCTCTTTTGTTCCCTCGTTCTCTCCATGTGCAATATTTGTTGTGCTGTTCCTTGTGAAGTGGAGTTCCCATGCGGCTGGCTGCCGTCTTGGTGTGAACCTGCTGCAAAAAAAAAAAGAGTAGGCCACAGTTTTTTTGTATTTATAGACGAGGCCTGCCATGACTGTATAATGAACCGGGTGGGTATGTTGCAGAGATGCGGAGCGCACCTGTCACTTCATACATGATGCAGTGATGAAGGTGAGAGGGTGTAAACAGGGAAGAGCAGCTTTATAGCGCCGTGATTTCGCCAAATCGACTTTCTTCTATCTCGCAAAGTTTGCCGGGACGGGTTTCCAACTGCAATTATAGTGGAGATGAGCTCCTCCACAACAACAAAAAAAAAACATCGCATATCTCGGGTAAATACACCTGACACAGAGATTGGGTTTGAAAAAAGTACCCGTTTAATAAGCCTCCGATAACGCTTTGAAAGTCATCGGCATTGCAAATGGGTCCTGACAGGTACTTTCACAGGGTTTATTTTCCAGTGTGTACATCAAACTGTGGCATGCCCTACTAAACTTATTTTCAATTTGCTCAGTTTCGCTCCCGTTCACTCGAGGTCAGAGTGTCTCAGCGGGGAGAAACCTGGGCTGTGAGCCTTCCATCTCCGACTCCCGACTCCTTTGCACTTCAAAGTCCTCGGCGCGCACCTTGAGATCACCGACTCTGCATCTCAGATGGAGAATAAAAGAGATACATTATGCTTTGAAGAAATTGATCCCCGAAGATGGCAGGCTGGATGTCAGCCAGTGTGGTTATGATACTGTTATGGTTTCCGCCAGGCTGCTTTTTTTTTTTTGTTTTTTTTTTTATCCTTTTGTGAAAGCGATACTATTAGATCTGCTATTACGAGTCAATAATCTCCGTCCCCGGTGTTGACACTGCGCCGATGTGTTTTTTTCTGGATGTCATGTCACACAGAAGCGAAGAGGTTGTCGGCAGTAATATCTCAGGATGCAGCTGAGATTTGACCCAATTTGTTTCCATTTACAAAACTCCCTTCTTATTTTTTCAAAGCTAAACACTCCATCCCGCGTTGGCAGTAAAAATGTGCGCTCCACCAGATGAAATTAAATAGAAAAATAAGGTAGGCTTTATCACAACTTCATTCCCCCCCCCCCCCCAAAAAAAAAACTACCGCACTCTGCACTGAACCTCTATATTACAGCCCCCATATCAGAGAAACGGCAAGCTGGAGCATACAGCAAATTCAGCAATCAATGTGAATGTGAAACATGCTTACTGCTCAGCGAACCGGATGGAGGAGGGAGAGAGAAATCCTTACTCCTGACACAACATTATTTCTATGAGTCTATTAGAAAATAACAGCATTTGCAAAGACGGGGGAGGAATACATTATCAGCAGTTAGGCTGAAATGACAACACGCATTATACGGCGATTAGTTTACACAAGGCAGCTAATGGATCCAATCACAGCACATTAATAAACAAGACACTTAGCTTTGTATCTACCTGAAGAGCCTCATCAATCTTTCATTGAGATAGCCACAGCTGGGCCAGGCAGCACGGGTCCAATATTTTTTCGACTGGCGGGGGGAATAATATCAATCGCCATACCTTTTGTTGGCACCGCCGGAAGTTTAAATAAAAGGCTGCCGAGGATGAAAGTGCAATCAGTCCGATTATTCTTTCTGCCCGGGCCGCTGCACAAAAATGACCGTCGTATATCTGCAGGGGCTGATAGGATTGCCGATCGATACCAATGAATCAATGGGTACTTTTTTTTTCTCCAGGTGCTTTCAAAACTCCCGACCCGCCCGAACCTCCGCCACAACCCCGCCCACTGGCATTTCTCAACTGCTCGACGGCGGGGAACGCCGCTCGAAAAGATAGAAACCAGGCGCCGCGAGACATTTCAGCCGTGAGGACTAATAAGCTTCTGACGAAAAAAAGCAAATTGAAGCAAATGCCAAAGCTGTGTTGTTGTTGCACTTCTCAGCCCGGTGATACATTACCTATGTTTCTCTAATTAGCTCGCTTCCTTGTCTGGGCGGGAAAGTACGGCTTCATTGTTTCTGTCAGGTCCGAGCCGCCGAAGTGTGGCCCAAAATGAGCGGAGGCGGCGCCGCTCGTGGGAATGAGGGGCGAAGGTAAGTTCTATGACGCCATTAAAATCCCTAACAGCCACCGATAGAGAGCAGTAAAATAAATAAATGGCATAAACAAAATTGAAATGTCCCAATCAGGCGCGTATTGTCATGCCTGCAGCGCTACAGTGAGAGCAAGAAAAAAAAAGAAAAGAATCAGATCTGCAGCGCTTATTCCCAAACTGTCTGCAGATTCAAATCGATTTTCGCGCAGTTGATGGAAAATATGATTTTATAGCCTTTATGCTTGTCCCCCCCGCAATCAGGCGCTCGGCCCATCGACGTGCCTCGGCGTAAAAGAGAGAGAGAGAGAGAAATCAACTTCAGATCTGTGAGTATGCAGAGAAATCAATCTATTATTCAGTCAATTAATCACCTCAAAAATGCATGTTTATCAGAGTGTCTGTAACACTCTCATTCTGATGGATTACATGCATTACGGCCGCGCTGCCGATCTGATTTGTATTCCTCGCCGCGCTGATTACAAAATTACACTGCTGATGCATTGGTTTTTTCTGCATCCAAGATTGATGGCACTGATGAACAAAAGGGAACGGGGTGGAACAGAGCCCGTGGACAAAAAAAAAAAAAAAAAATCCTAAAAAAAGAAACAAAAAAAACAACAAATGGAGATAAAGCTGAATAAATGCAGAGGTAAAAAAAAAAAAGAAAAGAAAAAAGAGGGGCTGATTAAGTGGCTGACGGGCCGCGTGACAGACAGGAGTCAAGACCGGCAGGTAGACAGCTGAAGAGGGAGCTGAATGGCAGTGTTAGCAGCGGGGGTGGGGGCGGGAGGGTTAGCAGAGTTTTTGGCTTCTACTCCAGTTTTTTTGTAACTCGGGGGCGTATTCCCCGTGGTCTGCAGACAACCCCAGGCTGTTCTCTCAACTTCACCAAGTCTCTGTCTGTCTCTATCAGCCTGGGATCAGGGCTGCTCCGAGCATGTGTGTGTGTGTACGTGTGCGTACGTGTGTGTGTGTGTGTGTGTGCCCACGCTGTCTGTTGCTTCAATAAAACCAGCCAGAGCAGGCTGGGACCAGGGGGAGATTGACAGACAACGCCAGCTCACAGGCACACAATAATAATGCGGCACAAACACTCCGAGCGACACACACACACACACACACACACACACACACGTACACACACGAAAAAGACATGCAGATCGGCTGCGCAAGAGCACGCGCTCGCATGCAGCTACATATTCTGCTCTCGCACACACTAGGAGGGTGTGTGTGTGTGTGTGTGTGTGCGTGCATGAGTGAGGCAGGGAATAGTAGGCCTTCCTTCCCCTGGGTGCCAGGTGCCGACAGGACATCTTCTGCTGGAGGCAGTTATCTGAGGACGAGCAGAGCGAGGGGGGGAAGGAGGAGGAGGAGGAGGAGGAGGAGGAAGAGGAGGGTTTTCTCACCAGAGTATTGCCAGCATGCTGCTGCAACATGCAAAGACAAAATCAGTGCATGTTGTAAAGTACAAACAAAAACGTGCAGATGACCGGCTCTGAAGAGGGTGTGGAAGATTTTAAAAGGATGCTACTACATATGTACTATACATACTATATGTACATAAAAAACAGGGCATTCGCTTCTCCAACTTTACATGCCAAAGTTCCCATGATGCAACAATTAGAGAGCTTCATCTGTCGAGTCAAACTGAGTTTGCTTTTAGCATTAGTCTTGGTTATATGCTTCTGTACCCTACTGCAATATTTCTAATCTTAGACCACAAGGGGAAATGGATTATGAGGGGATTACGCTACATGTAAAAGCTGTTGACATGTAATTGCATTGTTACTGTATCATACATGAAAACCATAACAATGAACCAGTCTAAAAGTGCATTCAGAAAACAAAATGAAGAAAAATGTATTCTCTCTAAATCGAAAAAAATTGGATGACTGCAGCAAACACGGCCAGTGGAACTGTTCCTGGAAAGTACATGTAAATGACAAAAACACATCACATGAGCATTTTTCTCCTCACTAGTACTGCCTGGGTAAGGGAATGTCTCAGAAATCATATTGCTGCTACCCTGTAGAAAGTTGCAACAACCTGCAAAATGCTGGTCTGCTATAAATGCCAACATCCTAAAAATGCATGCTTTCTACAATACCTGTGCATGGCAACTACGGTATGGTGAAGGTTAGGGGAGGGTCATTGTTACGGAAAAATAAATTACGGTTGAGGTGTGCTTAGAGTAACTAAAACACAAAGGTAATGTTGAGAAAAGATTGTGGTTTCTAGTTGTTTAAAAGGAAAATGTTAAAGCAGCTACAAGTAGGTTTCATTCTGTGTTGATTCTGGCGGCCCCTGTGGACAAAAGCGGTATAACTCTTAAGAACTGGCTCACTTGTGCAATTCTTTCAGGGTCGATATTAAGTAAATATTGAGAGTAGCTTTCTTTTTTGTTAAATAGCTGATCCAAAGCTATGAGGTAACATATCTATTTGTGGCTATGTGAGTTTAATAATTGTAACTTTTTTATCCACCTAGGTAAGCCTCCAGGTAACGGACGCATAGTTATTTTGTCGTGCTAAAGCTAAAATCAACAACATCAACTCGTAACGTTATGTCTGTATAGCAATAGCCTGCCAGCAAGATAAAGCTTGGTTGCAACACAAACATCAAAAGTTATAAGTTGGACTAGAGAGCAGCTTCTTTTCTCAGGCTTTGAGACTCCTTACTTCATTCTCAGCACTAACTGTATACAGTTGTTACATGATTTATGGTTTGCTTGTGTAGGTCACATAGAGGCCTCAGTATTAAGATGATGATGTTCTATTACCAGTATAAGTTCCCTCGTAGTGCAGTTTAATTGCAGGATGTGAACTCTGGCATGACAGTTTGATTTCCTACACTCCATCTGACACACTCTCTTCTCCTGGTATTGATTAATGTCCACTTACGATCTTAAGGTGCCGAATCATCCGCTGTGGGTGTAATTCCTCGGGATACTGGGTTTGAAAAGGGTTTATTATTGAGAAATAGGAAAACGAGCTTGACTGCTGGTTAGAGACGGCATCGCCGTTGGATACATCGGACACACAACTGTCCTTCCAGATGCTCCTCAGAGAAAAGCTAGGTACCCAGTCAGATCTCTGTGGAGTTACTAACTGTTAATTACATTTCAGTAAATTCATTCCACTGAGAGAACAATTGCGTCTATTCACATTCATTTACAGTATATCACTATGTTGCTCTACATTCAGCTTTGTATTTAGCAGATTTAAACTGCACTTTTAAAAAAATCTGCTCCTCATCTTATCATGTCAACTGACCCAACAACAGACGCTCTGATCTAAAAATCATTGCAAGGAAGGACTACTCAAAACATCTACATCTGTCCCCCAAAGATGAAAAAAAAAGTTGACATGTAACACAATAAAAAAACAATTCAAGTTCTGACTCCCCTCCTATTGACGGGACATAATAGTTTTTGCTTTGCAGGCAGTTCCACAAACCGATAGCGCACCGGCGAAAGTATCTTGGAGGTAAGGTAAGCTGTTTATGAGGTGCACTGGTGATTATAGTGCACAGTCCACAGACTCTGTATTCATGGATCCATCGCGGCACTGAGGCTATTCTGACTGCAGTCGCGGCGTATGGGATTACAAAGATACACGGCCCGTACAAGATTACAAAGACGCGGAGCACAGTGGAAGCCTGTTTGCTCTCTGCAGCGTCCTCCTTGTTTATGTCCAGGAGATGTGGTAGAAGAGCAGGCAGCCAGTGGGGAATCCTCCATGGCCATGTAATCTGGGCTCTGTGCTTAGACACAGCACATGAAGGACAGGCTTATCTCTGGAGGGCTCGCTGTGAAACAGCTACTGGGTAGAGAGGAGGGGGGGATTCTACCGCTCAATAGATCTTTTATGGAAACTGCATGTGTTTTCCGATGCATTTACACCTCGATGTCAGAAAGCGATAAAAACCTACTATGTGGGCCATGCAAAATGCATTAGCATCTCGAGTACGGGCTTATGTATTTTGTATCATCTAGTTGATTTTGCAAGTTTTGGAGGAATTTTAAATGAGGAGTAACATTTTGTGGATGTTGGATGGAGACCCTATATGTACAAAATGTCTTCTTTCTAGTGTGAAGGCCAGGCGTTGTTCAGCGAAAGGTTATGGATTCCCAAGAGGTCAGAAAGTATTCTTAGTGTGAAGAGCAGAATGGAGCTTTAGTTAAAGTTTGACATTTTTGCTATCTCGAAGCGACTTTAAAGAGAAGATTGATACCACTCGTGCACCTGCTGTCCTTTAAATATCAAGATAGAGCCAGCTTTGGGCTAAGTTAGCTTAGCACAAAGACTGCAAATGTGGGGAAGCAGCTTTGGTTCAGCGAGTGATCTGTTTAATGAAGGGAATCGGGTTGAACCTTCGTTTTCGTCGTTTCTTGATTCTGGCCAAATTTCTCTACCTTCCCAAAATCCACTCCACTTTATGTAAACTTTTTTCACACACGACACGGGGGATTAAGGCAAAGTAGTAAATTCAAAGCAGAGGGACATGGCTTCACCTTGCGTCACACTCACAATGCAGATCATTGATATTAGGTCTGGCAGGTGGAGTAATTTACTAATGCTAAACCTGGGAGGTTGAGTCAGATTCAAATCTTACCCCATCACCATGCAAATTATTATTTTGTAGTCAAACCTAGTTCCCCTCTGCTGCCCAGAGAAAAAGGAGAGTTTAGCCATTCTTTTGAACAGCTCTTGGAAAGGACCGCAGCCTAAGAACTGGCACTTTTCATCCTCGCCAATTAACATTGTTTAGCAAGTGCAGAAAACAAGATGTACAAAGGACAGGTTGTACTATTCCTTGGCTGAAGTGGTGGCTTGGCTCTGACAAATAAACTGGAGTCATCAGAGGTTTGCCAGAGAATTCATACGGCGCTTTAGAGCACCTTGAAGATGGATTATTTTTAAACTTTGACTAGCTGCGTCAACCTTTTCTGCTAAGCTAAGCTAACCAGCTTCCAGCGTCAGTTTAATATTTACCATACTGACATAGGTTTCGTAAAGGTCTTTCTATCTAACTCTCAGCAAGAAAGGAAATGTTTCCAAAAATCAAGTTTATAAAGAACTGTTCCTTTAAAGTTAAAAAAAAAAAAAAACAACAACCGAGCATTATCCTGCTGCTGCACTCCTACGCATTCCTTCCTAATAGTGATCCCACAGTAGTAAACAGGGTTTTTATGACACACATCGGTGGTAGGTTACACTGTGTTTTTCTTCAAAACCTTCCGCATAGCTCACTCTACTTGTCTGAGCTTGTGAGGGCCTTTGTTGGGTTTCACCTCCTTCTCCCCAAGGACGTCTCTCCTCACCCCGTATAACCCCGCTGTCACATCAAGCCCATCCTGCAGAATGGAATATTCCCTCCCATCCCCTTTTTCGAGTTACTATTTCATTTCCCTGCTTTTGTACTCTGCGCTCAAATCCCAGCTCTGGGGCGGATCCCAACATAACAATGAGTCGCGCCGCTATCTGTGTTTTAACTGGCTCTGCCGGCGGAACTCTCCTGGATCGCGGCCAAAACAATTCATTCACTCGGAGTTCCTTGCACGCCCATGTTATTTCACTCCTTTATTTTGGAAACGCAACGGAACGGGCTCATTCATCACCCCTGGACCCGGCGCAAATATTGTCTTTTCTCTTTAAGTACACAAGCTGGTGTGTACTTCACAGCTCCACCTGAATATATCACACATAAATAATTTAACCAAAAGCTATTACAATTGTTGTCAGTCGTTGGGGATTATGACAGTCATCACGGCAATAATAGGTATTTATTTTTGGAGTCACCCTAAGTTCAGCGTGGGTTTATGTTTATCCTCTGTAGGATCTGTAATAAGTTCACCGAGTTCAAGCAGTGACCATAAACACTGCTGTCTGTTACCCAGCCCTTTCATTTTTTTAATCAAATCTCTCCATCCTCAGCTCTTGGCTTCCGCCCGTATTTCTACTTCTGTGGGGAGAGGAATACATCTTGCTTTCATAATTAGTTTGCTGTCTCATTCTCAGTCTTCCACCTTCCTTCCTGTCCACGCCGAGCACTCAAACTTTATCAGGCGTTGATATGCTTTTCAGTGGAATCCAATATTACTCATCTGTGTACTTTTTTTTATGGCTGCTGACGTCACTGATGAGCCACAGACTGTCTGGCCTTCATCCCAAGATAAACCCAGAGATAAAGCAGTGTGTGGGAGTATTTGTCTCTCCACACACCCATACAAAAGTCACACGGCTATCAGCGTTATAAGGTGGGATGGCTCAGCCTTCCGGCAGATTGCCAGCATTCTGACGCGGTCAATATTTTATGCCTTGTTCTGATTAGATAGCATTTAATTGACCCTTCACTCGGCCCCACTTCTGTTTGTGACGGTTGCTACGCCTGTCAAGCTTTTGTTTCTAACAGTGCACATATTGTGCTGACAGTGCTGACAGCGGAACATTTAGCATCTTTTGTTTATTCGAGAAGAATGGATCTTTGATATATTACAGTCAAGAATGTAAACAACTATGGCTGGAACTACGAGCCACTGGTTTTAAAAAGGGTTTCAAACACATACACATACATGAATGCTAACTAAAACTGTGGCTGAGACTACATGTGCCAAGCAAAACATTAAAGCGCCCCGACTTGGAAAATAAAGATTGGTCTTGTTTTGAAGTATAGAGCCCGCACAAACAAAAAATTTAATTAGAGACTTCTTTCATTCTAACACAGCACTGTTTGGATGCTAACTACTTTATTGTTTGTTTTCTCCAGTGGCTGCGTGGAACGTCTTTGTTGTGCTTGAAGCTGGACGTTAGCTTACGTTAGCTGACTGCATTTCTAAGCTAGTGTTAGCCACTGATGGCGGAGAGGTTGGAGGCAAAATGCTCGAGAACGCGCGTAAAGTCACATCCTGTTGATTGTCGCAGATAATCCAAACCCCAAGTCCGTCACACAGAAATCCACAGTCCAGCAGCATCAAATAACTTAGACCTTTAATTAAACCTGTATGCAAGCCTGTAGACAAAATCGTTCAACAAACCAGAGTGTGTTTTATAAAGCAGCCACCTTTTGCTTCAATGACAGCTTCGCTCGCTCTTGGCATTCTCTCAATCAAATTCATGAGGTAGTCACCTGGAATGGTTCTCCGGCAGTCTTGAAGGAGTTCCCAGAGGTGCTGAGCGCTTTGCCTTCACTCTGCGGTACAACTCATCCTAAACCATCTTATGTGGGTTTAGGCCGGGTGATCGCTGAAGCCAGGTCATCTGACACAGCACTCCATCACTCTCCCTCTTGATCGGATAGCCCTTACACAGCCTGGAGGTGTGTTTTGGGGTCATTGTCCTGTTGAAAGAACATGATGGTCCCACTAACCGCAAACCAGATGGGATGTTAGTCGCTGCAGAATGCTGTGGGAGCCATGCTGGTTCAGTGTGCCTTGAATTTTTGAATAAATCACTCAATGGTATCGTAAGCATTGCACCCCCATACCTCCTCCTCTATCTGCTCACTTTTCTGCATCTCACAAAGACATGGCGGGTGGAACCAAACATCTCAAATTTGGACATATCAGACCAAAGTTCAGATTTCCACTGGTCTAATGTCCATTCCTTGTGTTTCTTGGCCCAAGCACTTCTCTTCTTCGCAGCATTTCGACCATGAAGGCCTGATTCGCGCAGTCTCCTCCGACCAGTTGATATTGAGATGTGTCTGCTACTTGAACTCTGTGAAGCGTTTATGTGTGCTCTAATCTCAGGTGCTGTTGATTTGCGGTTCCTGGGGCTGTTAACTCTAATGAACTTATCCAGTTTTATCATGTGTTAGATGGTTTTCACGACTGCACTTGAGGATAGATTCAAGTTCTTGACATTTTCCGGATTGACTGACCTTCGTGTCTTAAAGTAATGATGGCCCGTTGTTTCTTTTTACTTAGCTGAGCGGTTGTTGCCATAATATGGATTAGAACGGTAGCTGAATGGGGCTATTCACTGTGTGTAGCAACCCTGTCTCTGCACAACACAACTGATGGTCTCAAACACATTAAGAAGGCACAAATTAACTCTCGACGAGGCAAACCTGTTAGCTGAAAACCATTCCAGGCGACTGCGTCATGAAGCTGATTGGGAGGATGCCAGAAGTGTGAGAAAAAGCCATCAAAGCAAAAGGTGTGCAATATAAAATATAAATCATTTTCTGGTTTGTTAAACACTTTTTTTATTTACTGCATAGTTCCATACGTGTTCTGTCTTAGTTTGGATGTCTTCAGTAGACAGGAAGGGAATGTTACGAGAGTCTTTGCTGAGAAAAACATTCAAAATGTGTGTCCATGTACACGAATCCTGTAGGTTATATTTCACGACGATCTGGGATGTATTGGACAAAAACATTGTATAATTCACTCCTTCTGTTTTTGCTTTTGGGAAAGGTGATAACGTATACACCGCTCTGTTGAATCTCCGAGAAGCTAAATCGTGATGTTATCAGGGAACCGCGCACACACCACTTCAACGTATGGAAAAATCCAAAGTTTGACAAGCCTGCCGTGCCCAGCTCAGCATCAGTTATACGATCTTATCTTGCACATATACAGGCCACAGAGAGGTCGGAGCGGAGATTTCCCTCTGCTCTCTGGACGCATGTGAAGTCGGAGCTGGTAGCTGTGTGTAAACACGATATTGTAGCCTGCATACCAGACTTCATACCTTCTTTGCACTGCAGTGCTAATTTAATCTCTGTTACTATGGAGGTACAACATGAAGACAGAACACACATGGTCATTTGTATGATGTGGCTCCGGGCCAACATACCACATATTGCACTGACATAGATTTCCTTGTTTTCCATTAAGTGAAACCCATTTTATTTAGTAACATCGCAATCCATGCGTGACAGTGGTGCTGCTTGATTTAATTTCGGGAGTAAAATCAGTGTGAGATACGGATCGTCACCTCGGCGTCTTTGATCTCGCAGAATCTCACATTTTTCTGTGGTCAGATTCTTACTTGAAAGGATAATCTGTTCCACGGGCAGGAGAATCTCCTCTCAGCGTCCTCTTTCAAAAGGGCAAAAGTGATCTTAAAACTTCCAGTGTTGATTGGTTTTAATGAGAGTGTGACCTTTCAAGGCAGCCCAACAATAAGTGGGATGGCTGATTTAAACAGAATCCATATCAAAGAAGCCCTGGGTTGCAACAGCGAACGCGGCTCACCGCAGGAGGATGAGGAACTCATTATTCTGTGATTCTGCGACTTACACAGACAGAGAGGCTGAAGCAGAGAGAGCTGGGGAGAAAGAGAGAGGGAGAAATGGGAGGGAGAGCGGAGAAAACAAGTGTGAAAGAAAGATTTTAAATGATCAAAATTCCAGTCACAAAACATTAGGGCTTAGGCCGTGTCTTTTACTCGGAGCAGACAAGGCTCTGCAACTCTGCCAGCTGCCAAGCAAGTTGCATCATGAAAAACACACTAAAGCCTCAGAGGGAAGTGTTGGAACAGCAGGAGGGATCTGAGCAGCATCAAACCTCCGTCCTACTGTTCTGTACAGTGCGCTCGCTGATTTTCCCCAACAATGCGCTGTACACAGTACATATGTTGCACTGCAGGTTTGCCTCTCACACGTCTCCGGCAGTAATGAGCTGCACAGGTGATCATGAATGATAATAATGCAGCGGAATATCGTATAAATTAGCCGTTGCTGTGATCCTCGCGCGCATCGGTGCACACACACACACAGCGCGCCTCGGAGTGCGAATGCAAATGGCATTTTCTGCATTAATCCGAGACACAGTGATTGAATTGCAAATGCTCCAAAGTAACTGTTTTTAAATTCATTTAAGGGCTTTGAATAGTAATCGCTTCTGCCTCCTCCTGCAGCGCGCTGGTTAACCCAAAGAGTTGATTTTACCTCTGTCGGTGCATGAACCATTGACCACGGCTGTCGCAGCAAAACGAGAGGAGCTCGCGGGACGCTACATGCAGCACTTTGATGGAAAATTTAAATACCGGCCTCTGCACTGCATTTTTACATACACTGTATGATAAGAAACATCAGGAGCGCTCATTATGCCTTTTGTAGAAGGAGCATCTGACTGAACAGAACAACATGTTTTAGGTTAACTGCAGCCGGTTTGATAATGCTGAAAGATATAAATTATTCACCACAGTATATAATCTACCCAGGCAATACATCCGGTCGATCTGTGAAACTTTACTTAGTCACAGTGGTGCTTTGAGCTAAATGCTAACGCTTATCATGAAAAGATGCTTCCAATGACGTTGGTAAATAACATTATGTAGCTTGGTACAGTGTTTTATAATAGGGTGAAGGGTGTCTCTGTCTCAGCCCCTTCGTCCCATCACTTGTCTCTGCATTATGTACCTCAGTGAGAGGGCAAGATCAAGGCGTTACATACGTGTTTACTAGTTAGCACCTATAATAAGTCAAATCTGCCAGTTTCTACATTTACCAAATGCACTATTTTGGTTTGGTGCGTTAGCATGAGCAAGATTTGCTAATTACCAGCACGTTTGTTAATAAGCGATAACCACAAATACAGCTGAGGCTGATTGGAATGTCATTTGTTAACCTATTAATGGGCAGATTTTAAGCTGAATGTGTTGCACCTTTTGGCAGAAATGGAACACAGTATTCATAATTATGTTTTCATAAGTGAATAATCACCTGAAACAAAGAATTATTCTGCTTTTGTTACCTTAGAATGAATCCTTTATAACTTCACAGGGAGCATGTGCTCTTTCGCAAAGTCCGCTATGTTGCGCAGCCACGTTACTGCAGTCGTCCAGAGCGGACAGGCCAAACACTGACTCTTAAAGGGTAAATCCACCAATATTGTCTTGGGGAGTACTACTCCATTTGTAGGAAGAAAAAAAATGTGAAAGCCTTTCGAAGCTCCAGAGGAAGCTGTAATTACTCGCCTCCAGTGATGTCAGTCAATGGATAAGTCTGCCGTGGGTAATGTAGGCACCGGTTCTCAAAGGGAAGAAGAATGGCTTTGCTGTATTTATTTTGATTTGTAACTGCCCATAATGAGTCCAACTGCGTTTCAAAACTTGGTGCCTACATTACCCATAATGCAACCAATAAAGCCACTGAGCTACATCGCTGGAGGCAATTTATCAGATTACATGCAGCTTCCTTTGGAGCCACCAAAGGCTTTATTGGACTATTTCACATGCAGTAGTACTCCTCAAGGCCCGTAAACACACTCTGGGCTCTATCTTAACGATCTGAAATGCAAGTATCAAACGCAAGTAGCTTTGTGGGCGGATCTCAGGCGCTGTTGCTATTATGCCAGCGGGATAAATGACTCTTGCGCCCGACGCAAATCTAAAATGGGTTGGTCTGAAGTAGCTACATTACTCACAGGTGTGGTTTGGGCGTAACGTGCAATAAACCAATCAGAGCGTCATCTCACATTCCCTTTAAAAGCAGGCGCGCTTGTTCCATGGCGGATTGCTATTATAATGGCGAATTTGCCAGGCGCACGCCAGGAGCGGTTAACAGCCGAGGAGACCGACGTTCTCGTCAGGGCTGTAAAAGACCGAGAAGTGGCCTTGTATGGGGATGGGAGAAACCCATCCAAATTAGCTTTGGTTAAACGGGCGTGGGAGGAAATTGCCACAATTGTTTCTACGGCTGGCATCCCCAGGACATCGCACCGGGCCTCGGGAGCAGTGCGCACGGGCCGAGCAGTGCGCAACGGCCAGCTGATGACGGAGCAGCGCAAACACCAAGGTGCAGAGGATCCAGACCCACTACACACCACGGCAGCATTGTCAGACCGGACCGCACTGTCCGGGATGCGGCAAGGTATTATTGCCCGTCTTGACCGGGTGGCGAAGTTGCTGTGGCCTCTCAGGCGCACCGCCTCAAGTCTCCAAACGCACCACCTGCTCCTGTTGTGCCCCTTCCTCCTCCTCCCACTCCATCTCCGTCCACCCGCTCCACTAGGAGCACATGGCGCATTGCCACTCCCGGACCCTCGCGGCTACGGCGGGCGCATCGCATATCAGAGGGAAAAAGAATTAGTTCTTCTGTTTAAATCTTTTCAACCTTTTTTTGTATGGTTCGCAAAAATGGGAACTGCTTCCTTGTAGATGAGAGAAGCAAAGTGTATGCACGTTGAGCACACGCTACACTATGGCCAAGCATGCGCCCATAAAATAGCATCTGAATAAGCGCCACTGACTTTAGACTAGGTTTTTCCTGGTCTGTTGCAGAAGTGTTTTCTGAAACGGCAAAATAGCACCAGTGAACGTTTGCGCCGGAACACGCCTCCTCTTTTCGCTGAACCGCCCCCAGGAGCGCAAAGTCATTCCCTAATTTAAGGACATGTGTCTGTGGAGGGAAAATTCCAATGTGCGTCGAATGCAAAATAGGAAATCACACAAGCGCCAGTGTACAAAGTCAATTGCGCTAAGTGCAAGATAGAGCCCTCTAACTCTAAAAGGGATTTACCCTTGAACGATGAGAAGAGGGGTATTTTGTTGGCGCAATCTCTCACGGCTAGACGCCAAATAATACAAAAAATACAAATGATTTTACAAATGAATTTACTGTGCATCATATCTGCACCAGATCTCGTGGCAATCGATTTAAAAAAGCTGTGATAGGCTCATTAGTTAAGGTGAAAGTGGTGTGGACAGATAGTGCTATGCCTACGCCACAAACATGGCTAAAGAAAATATGCTGTATAGTCCGAATCACTTTACCTCAATCACTGAAGAATTCTCTGTCTTTAATAGCATCTGATCTAATGAGCATGGCCATGGCAACCGAGGATAATGTATTCAACGGTTAAACAAACATACAGCGCACGTCGAGTCTTCAGCTCTATCTGTGAAATCTGTTAACTCATCACCATGACTGGGCCTCGTTTTACCTGCTGTAAATGTCACGGTGTGCGTGTTTGCCTGGCAGCACGGAGATTCCTCACCTTCTTAAATGATGACACCAGTCAGCCCAGGGTCTATATCTGTCCTACGAAGAACTGAAGCCCCACGGGAGCTATTTAAAGGAGCTCTCTGTCTACAAATTACGTAACGGGCATGAAAAAAAAAAGTATGTGCTTCACTTACATCTTGTATCACTTATAGTTGAAAGTCAGCTGTTGGAGACTGTACATATGTTGCTGCTTACAAGCACGATATAGTGATAGTGTCACATGAAACTCGTTCTGAGTCTTTGGCTGTCGGTGGTCTTACATGGCTCTTTGATTCTCTTCAGTCATACGGCAGCTACCTTAAGGAACGACTCCTTCTCGATGTTCAGGCACAAATCACCTCCGAGTCATTCTGAGCCACTTTCTTTTCTCACACTACTGCTCTAGAGGTCCTTAGGATGTGAAAAATGCCGCATAACGTTCATCACTTTTCATATTGCAGGTTGATGAAGCAGCATGAAGCATCTTTTTTTGGCAGGCATATCCATAAATGTAAAATGTTAATTAAATCCAGTCAAATTTCAATTTTAACTTTCAGGCAGAAAGAGGGGAGAAGTTGGCTCGATGTCAGGTATCACCGGAAAAAAAAAAAATCAGCATTCACTTCAGGAAATGATACTTTAAAATATGTGAGCTTGAAGATCATGCCCCAAATTCTGTCATTCATTCTCGGGATGGGAAGGAGGACATAAAAAAAAAAGAGGTAAGAAATGTGATGAAGTGAATGAGGGGGAAAAGCGACAGCCAGCGCCGGTATTTTCCTTTAACAGACACTTAAATCCTCTCACGTCTTCTCAGATGATTTGATTCCACACCTGGCAACTTTTACGACCTTTTCCTTCTAACCAGGCAATATCCCGATAATGTTCTCTGTCTTTAGTTTTTCGAGCAGTGACATAAACTCACTCTGTCTGCCCTTTTTTTCACCTGACCTGTTATATAAGGTACTTTGCTTTTTCACACAGGTTAAACAGAAGGAACGATAAAAACTAGCCTATACAATCTACCGCGTGGTTTAGTTTGACGGTGGCGGTGCTGAAGACTGTGTCGGGGTGTGGAATTTATTAACAAAAATAATCCAGGTATTCCCGTCATGTGTTTTTGTGTCAAAGGTTTCTTGTAAGGGAAATCGGGACAATGAGTAAATGTTTGCCCTCCTGTTGACTCTGAGAGGGAAAAGAGAAGCTGATTAGATAGAACAGGTGAGGACTTGAAAAAATGGAAGAACCCGTTGACGTATGGCAGGTCAGGATCTGAGGTTATCGCAGTAAGCTCTGAATACAAATATTTAAGAGGAACAGTGTGTAATATATCGAGTATCAGGGCATCTAGTGGTGAGGTTCTGGGATGCGACACCCTCTCGCTCACCCCTCCCTTTCCGAAGATGTTGGAGGAGCTCCAGAAGCTACGGTGGCCCTCAGGGACAAGAAATAAATATGGACTCGTCCACGACAGCGTCAACTATTTCTAGTAAAATATACACAAAATGTATTAACCCCATGATGAGCAGACTCCTCCTCAGTTTATCCGTAACCTTTATCCGACTGTCTTTTGCACACTCCCAGCCCTAAATATCTGGTTAGTTATCGCTCCCTGTGTTGTCTTACTGCAACAGTCAAGGAAGCTGGTTGTTAAAAGCCTAGCCTAGCTGATAAGCTAAATGTTAACAGGCTAGCCAGCTGAAGTCTGACATGATGCGGCTGCCTATAGAGCTGTTTGTTAGACTAGGCTTACTGTAGCTCATAAGGTAACTGCTAACAGTCTAGCCAGCTAATGGAACTTTGCTAGTTAGTCACAATAGTGTAGCTGTCTGGGTAAACTAGCGAGCTAGTCCGCTCCATTGCTAATAGGAGATATTGTTTTATCGCCTCCTGTGTCTTAATTGCCAGCTGCATGCAACACAGCTAACAAACTATGCTAGCTTCCTCTGTTCTGGACCTTTAAAGTAGACCTACACATATTCCCTTAAAGGTTCAGCACAACTGAACCTGACACAGAGAAGATTTTCAGATTTACTTTTGAAAACACTTTTCAGCTAGGAGCTTCCTCAAGTTGTTGTCTTGTTAGCTTACTTTTGAGTTAACGCTAGTTGCAGGACTGTGAATGCTAGTGGAGCTGAAACACGAAAGGTTAATTTAGCGCAGTGTCAGTATGTAGCAGAAGAGCTAGCAGCAAACACCAAAACACCTTTGAAATAAAAAATACATCACTTAAAAAAAAATTAAAAATAGACGCTGTGTAAAACACAAGTAAAACAGAGTGTGATAATTGGCTAATCCTTTTGACCCAGACCTAGACCAGTTCTGTTAGGAGCAGAGGAGGTGGAGGTCGTGGAGACCTACAGATATCTTGGGCTGTGGCTTGACAACAAGCTGGACTGGACGAGCAACACCAAGCAGCTGTATAAGAGGCCTCAGAGCAGGATGTCCTCCCTGAGGAGGCTGCGATCCTTTAACATCTGCAGGAAGCTCCTGCGGATGTTCTACCAGTCTGTGGTCGCCAGCGTTCTCTCCTACGCTGTGGTGTGCTGGGGTGGGAGCACATCAAAGGCAGACCTCTACAGGTCAGAGAAGCTGGTCAGGCGGGCCGGCTCTGTGGTCGGCATGAAGCTGGACCCTCTGGTGACAGTGGCAGAGAGGAGAACCCTCAACAAACTGCGGGGCATCATCATCATTCTTGCATATATATATATATATATATATATATATATATATATATATATATATATATTTATATATATATTTATATATCTATGTATAATATATTGTATTTGGTTTTCTATCTTTATATGGGTGTCGGGTACCTTGGTGTCTCTTCTTTCTTGATCCTCTATGTGTGTGTAACAGTGCTGTGTGTGACACGGAGCTTCAATTTCCTTGAGGGAACCTCCCAAAAGGATGAATAAGGTTGTCTAAGTCTAAGTCTTTTAGCATAGACTCAGTTTAAAACAGCACAAAGACAATATGTTGAATGTTTTACCTCATCAACTCTTCTGTATTTCGGCAGCAGCAACAACATGTTCAGAGCAGGTCGGGACAGGCAACAGAAGACCTCAAAGGTCGTGGAACGCTCCAAAAACACCTGTTTGGAACATTCCACAGGTAAACAGGTTCACTGGTAACAGGTGACTGGTATCATGTTTTGGTATGTGTCAAGCCAACAAACTTCCAATGCTAGGATAATAACAAGGAAAAAGACAAGCGGCCGTATTCCCATAACCACGATAGTTGTAGTCCTGATGTGCTATAGTAACACCACCTGCTCCTATTACGTGGAGTAAATACATACTACATTGCTGTGATTGAACAGTAAAAAATATTTATTGACCTCTCTATAATGTCGATGTTCATTAAACAGCATTTGACGGTATTTTAAGGGCATATTAAATGTTATGCAAATGCTGCTTGTTTGGTTTTATTCCACTTTATATGACTATCTCGTTCATTCTCCTCCAGGGATTGGTCGATCCCGATATTAAGTATTCTTTCTCCGCACTTGTGTGAAGTTTATATAACGGCCCTTAAGATAACAAGGGAACATAAAAAGGTAAATAAAATGAAGGCCTAAGTTTCTCATTTGCTGAGTTTTATTTATCAGGTTTGGATCTCATGCGATTGCATATGTTATTGCTCATAACATCTTGCCGGGCCATAAAGAAAGATATTAGTTTTAATCATTATAAATGGGACATCTGGGTGCAGAAATATAAAAGCGCCAAATCAACTGAAGCCCCTCTGGTTAATATGCAGGAGGATATTTTTCCATATACTGTACAATAAAAAAAAAAAAGACGACGGAATAAAAGAAAAACTTTCAGCTCTGCAGAAAGCATACCGTAGCACCGACACATCTCCTGGATGTCCCTTTTTTTTCTGCACTGGGGGAATACAGGCTACTATCAAACCTTGCCTTGGGCTATAACCTTTGTTCTCTGATATCAAACCCATACAATAGTGCTGTATGGGATCAAAATCTGAGAGTAACATTGATATTCAGCCAAAATAGCAGCGGTGGCCTTTGAAATAATGTTTCCCATGCAAGACCATCCCCTTTTTCATTCCAAATGCACTATATTAGGACACACTATATCACAGAGGAAAACAGTGGGGAATTCAATCGATGTTCACTTTGAAATCCAACCCAGTAAAATTTCTACTTTGCCTCAATTCGCCAGGCGTGCTGGGGATCTGGCTGGCTGGCGTGCGTGTTGCAAGCGTGTATTGTGCATGTAGAACGTGCTGTGCGTTGTAGTAAATCATAGCAGATTCCTCCCAGGGGGACATGAGGATGAACCGAAGGGAGAGTGAAGTGTGGTGGTGGTGGGGGGGTTAGTAGCTGAGAAGCTGACAGAAACATTATTCAAATGATGCTCCTCTGCTTTCTTTTTGCTTTTTTTTTTTCCTTCCCCCAGCTGCACGCTAAAACCTGACGTTTAGTCGCAGCGAGAGGAAACGAGAGCTGAGACAATTCGCGAGGATTCCCTTCCCCGTCTTTGGCTCTTTAACGCCGAAGGTCCCCGAGTCCTCCAGCGGAATTACATGCACCTCGACCCTCCTCGACTCAGGGGGCCACCGGTGTTTATGAATCAAATATTTGATTTGGAAGGACTCCTGTCCTCACCGTTGCCAACTACCATCTGAACAATAGAAAAGGTCACGGCGCATACGGCTTATCAGTGCGACTACGTGGGCTGTCCACTCGCAGCCGGCTCGGCCAAGAAGCCGGTGGTGGTGGTACTCGGGAGAGGGGAGGCAGGAGAAGGGGCGGACGGGGAAAAACGGATGAGGAGAGGAGGGAGAGTAAGACATGGGGGGGGATGGGAGGAGAAGGGGAGATGAGAGCATGTGGGTGAGGGTGGGGGGGGGGGCTGAGCATTCTGCAAAGCTGTCGCCTGGACATATTGTGCTTTGATGGGTTGGCTTTCATTTTTACTGCCGTTTTTCTTTGCCGTGGAGGAGCGGTATTAAAGTCTTCAATCTTTAGCTGATATTACAGGACTCACGGCAGATTGTGATAAACAGCACTGCGCCTTCCCCGGCACTTCCTCTCTGAACATCTGTTGGAACATCACACGGTGACAAAAGCAATGTAATTATAATGTACCAGCTAAACCTGCATACCACACAGGACCTCATGGGCTCTTTTCTCAAAGTGGGTGTCACTTTGGCAGGCGTACACTCAGGCTGGTAGTGTGTGTGTGTGTGTGTAGGTGGGAGGATGCACATAGCAGTGCGTCTGTGTTTTTAGGAGCTTACAAAATGCCAAGCGACTGCAGTTCAGGTTTTACATGTTGCGCCATGAAATTACAGCACCGTCCTCCACACTGAAGTGGGCTGAATCATGTTCGCGTACGTGCAGGCCGATGTTACACAACGGAGCGTTGTGGCGTTTCAACACCTTGCGCTCCGTTTGCTTTACATTACCACGGCACCAGGTAGGAATCTTCTTTCAAGGTGGAACTCAAGAGGGTTTTCGTCACACTCGCACGATAAGCATCTTATTCCGCTGTAATGAGCTGTTTCTCTGGCAGAGTTTCATTATCCGTCTGAACATTAATACAAAGCGTAATCGCCATTTTCTACCAGACTGCGCTGTTGGAAATTCGGGCTGATAACTTCAATATTGGACCTAATTTAAAACTTCAACTAGGTGAGATGTTTCATCTGAACTCCCCCTGCGTGATCAGCCGTGACTCACAAAGTAAATCTGCGGTGGAGAAGCGCATCCTGTCCTCAACCCAGTTGCTAGAGTAAAAGTATGTTTCTGTAAAACCACAGTTTTTCTGTATGTTTGATTTTCTATTTCTCTCTTTTTACAAAGCTGTGTTTATGCTCGGGTTAAGTTTAGGCACAAAAAACCCTTTGTTAGGTTTAGGAAAACATTTATTTTTTTTGGCTTACCGGTTTTGGTCGCAAAGAACACAGCTGGAAATGTCCTGAGATCTCCTTGAAAATATCCAGTGGTGTCACGCTTACAAATTCGGATAATTTTTCGGGTAATAAATAATTGTAAGTGTAATGTGAACGTTATCTGTTGGACATGTACATGTGGATATGTCTGTGGTTTGCAGCTAGTGTATCCCACTCCATTCTCCCCCATACTGTTTTGTCTTCTGACTTGGACTTGTTGCCTTTGTTTTCTTTGGAATAGTAAAAACCTTCTCACAGACAGACTCCTAAACATGAGTTTAAAGCCTCCCCTCCACTCAAATATGTGTTTATTCACTTCATTAGGATGTTTGAACTTAACTGCGAAGTTCGATGTGTGTGCAGAACATTAAAAGGCCGCTCGCAACCTCTTCTGCTGAAAGGGCAAAAATATGTTCTCTGTTCCCACCTCAAATCTCCAGTTCAACGCGTGTACGTGCCTGCAGGATTTTGTGACATCACAACTTGCCCGGAAACCAATCATGGTTCAGTATTCAGCTTACGCAAGTGTGATGTGGAAACCTCAAACCCGCATTGCAAAGAACGCTGAGAGTCAATGACTTGACAGTGCAGTAGGAGGCATCTTTTTCAGGAATTCAACCTTAGTTGCCCAATAGTTGCATATTCATAGATTTAGGATTTTTCCATGAAGGCGAAAAAGAAAATATAATCTAGTACGCAAATGTTTAACAATTTATTATTATATGTCCTCAATAAGACCATGGGTAATCCCCATCGTTAACTCTGAGGACTGTAAATACTAAATCTTAGTTAACTATGATCACTTAAGCTTACCTTAATTATAACTGACACTTGCACTTCACTACATTTTGAAGGCAAATGTTGCTCTTTTTACAGCACGATATTCATTTGATTTGGCACAAACTTGTGGAGTCCATACCAGCTCGAGTACGTACTGCCATTTTTTTCAAGGGGTCAACTTTTTATGCAAATTGTGAAGCTTATATTATCTTCTGTAATCAGATAAATAGCACTGCATACAAAACAAATGCCAAAAAATTAAAGTATTTCGACTAGTGGTCTTTTAGACCTTACTATGTTCATGTCTCATTACCTTATGTGGCTGTATGTACCTGTTGAGCTCCTGTGCTGTGCATGGGAATAATCTGGCTAAAAATTGATAATAATAATATGGTGCTGCCGTGGTGCTAAGCTGCACCATCAAAGCTATAACCGCAGAGAACAATGCATCCATGGTAACAGTGAACACATCACTGACATATTATGGACTTAATCCTACACATAAAGGATATAGGAGAGTGTGGGAAACAGAGCTCAGGTTGAAAAAATATTGCTCTGTATTTTTGGTTGTCGCTCGCACCTCTTCCTCCTGAACAATCCCATAATGATGCAATGATGAATTTCCATTGATACCACACACCTACGCACAGCAACTTCCCGTCTGTCTCACAGTGATGACACCGCACATGTACATGAACTGTATTTTGTTGTACAGTTGTGCATCGCTTCAAAAAACACAATAGCTTGTGGCTGATGTTACGCAACCCGGTGCCCTGAAGGCCTGAGTCAGCCTGCATGGTGCAATAATGGAGAACGTGCAGTGCATCATTTCCCAAAAAGGAAGAGGGTGTGGACCCGCCTTTTTACGGTCCCAGGTACACGATAAGTCCAGGTCCCATCCCACAGGCCACAAATCCTTCAGAGAGCTGCCAAGGTTCATAGGTCAACATGTAGATGCACAATGTAATCTGCAGACAAACAGCCCGGCCCTCGGTACAGTCATCAAGGTAAATATTGCTGCGCTCGCTCGTCTCGCCGAGCGTCTAGTGGGCCTGCGTTGTCTGAACACACATTTCATAAATGCGGGTGATGACTTGGCCAGTCGATGACTATTACACCAGCAGTTACAGCTGCATAACATGTCTGGGCCTATTGTTTGCGATGGGAACACCCGTGATTAATTCAGTCACACACTCAGCCACTTGGAAACGCCGTGCGGAGGAGGATTACCGTCAAGGTTGTTGGCCCCGGTGGCTGGAGGCCAGGAGTGGGAGACGGATAGAGAAATGCAGAGGAGAGGGCAAAAAAATGGAGAAAAAAAAAAAAAATACCACGGACCAAAAGAGAGACATATGAGACCCCCGCAGTGAATGAGACTGCCTACTTATCAGCCGTGAGCGTGATGTGCAAACAGAGGCCTTTCAGGGCTGCCAGGCACACAATAGCTTTGTTTGCTATGCAATAGAAACCAGTTGTTCGCTGCTGAGTCAATATTTACCGCCTAATGGAATGTGTGCTCTGCTACTACCCTTGCTCAACAACACCAGATTGGAAGAGGGACTTATTGCCTCCCCTCTCTGTCTTTCACCCCCTGTCATCCTCTGTCCCTCTTCGTCCTTGCCTCCCTCTTTTCTTTATCTCCCCGGCGTCTCATCCTTTGCTTCCTCTACTCCCTTCCCTTTAAGTTTTGTCACTCCCTATTCCCCCGTCATCCTTCCTTCCCCTTTATCATATCTCTTGCATCTGCACCACCGCTCGAGTGGCAAAGGGAAAAGAAAAAAAAAGAAAAAGAAAAAAAAGTCTAGTGGAAACTCCATATAAGGCTCCCGGACTGAGAGCGTTGAAAAAAAAAACGTGCTAAATAAAAGGTTCCACGCTCAATAATCATGAGAGGCTCACGAAGGAAATCCACAACTCTGAGTTTTTCTTGATATAAAGAAGAGGTGAAATGGAAAAACAGCGGAGTGGACAATCTTCTGTTTATTGGGGCCAATATCCTACCAAGGCCGTACACAGAGAGAGAGATAGCTCAGTGATGAGATCACTTTGCTGACAGAATGATCCCTTTGTGCCCAAGCGCACTGGTAGGCAGTGAATGCGTTACATGTGGTATTTACACCGTGCCTGCCGATAAACCGCGGAGATCGCTTCTTACGCTTCTTCCCTTTGCGTCAGTCTTTGATTTCATTTAGAAGGACTTGAAAGTTAAAAAAGCTCAAAGTCCACAGAAGCAGGAGCTCCTTTCTCCCACAGAAAACAATGCCCCTGAAGTAGCCAGTAGACTCACCCTTGACTTTGTGACATCACATGTGTCATCATGTCACACATTTGTATCAGTTATGCCCAGCAGCCAGTTTGGCACGTAAGAATTGATTTAGCGAAGCTGCTCTGTTGTTTCTCTGCGCTGTGTCAGGCGTGTGCAGGACGACCAATCAGAGCAGACTAGGTTCTCTTGAAGAGACAGGAGCTAGAGAAAAGAGTGTTATATACAGAGGGGGGGATACAATGCTGCAGCAGTGGACAGTATGAGAAAACTGCTGTTCTGTTTGTCTGAGCAATAGCCAATTCTAGTATCAACCCAAAATTAAATTATGAACCTGAAATCAAGCACAAAATGTCTCCTCTGAAGGTGCGTGCAGGCAGTCATGCGCAACAACACACGAGCATGCCTCCCCGGTCGGGCAGTATTTCTGCCCACACTCTCTATTGATTCGGCCCCTGACACTTCCCCCCCCCCTACACACAAACACACACCTTTGCCCAGGTGTGGAGGGGATAACTGGAGGCATGACACACTTGTTCGAGTCCTTTAAAGGTTTTTTTTTTTTTTTTTTTTTTTCCACCAGCCACCCCGACAATCCATTCCTTTCAGTCATGCTTCAGTATCGTATCCTTACAGCCCGGAGGATTACTGAGGAGAGGACAGTTGTGGGAGTGATGGTGCCGGTGGTGTGTGTTGGGAGGGAGGAGGGGGTGGGGGGACTGGGGTGGTGGGGGGGGTTTCCATAGTGACACCAAGGCAATGAAAAGATTGGACCAGTGGAGTGTGCAGTGAGTGCCAGTGTGTGTGTGTGTGTGTGTGTGTGTGTGTGTGTGTATGCATGCACGGTTTGGGGAGTTGAGCTCTATAGCTCTAGGTTGAGACACAGTGGAACCATTCATGATCTACTATCTGGCCCCCAATGGCCTTCACTCTTAAATCAGGGCCAGCTTGCAGGGCTCAGATCCCTGCAGGGTTTTCTTTTTAGCACCCAAAACCCATGGCACTATGTGGGGAAAAAAAGAAAAGGAAGAAAAAAATACTATTCGAATAGTAATGCGCTGGATGATTTTCTGTCATCCCTCCCCTCCCACTCGTTAGACTTTTTCAGCTCTGTCCAACAACTTTCCCAAAGTGGCGAGGTCGTATTTAATATCCTCGTCATAAAGGAGACAAATTGATGGCTTTGAGTTGTGTTTGTTAATGCTTTCATGCTGGCCGAGGGATAAACAATTAGGAGGAGACATATTCATTGTCTCTAATTATCCTTTCTGAGCGCAGATTAAATGTTTTCATACGTTTGGCTCCTAACGAGCCAAATCCTCTCCATATACGGGCACTGCATCTGTCCACACTCCCAAACAGCATCGCATAACGGCAGTTGTTATCAACTCGCAACGTGCCGCGGAGCCGGATCCATCAATAATATTTAACCAGGGCGGTTAGTGCCTCTTCTAATTGCCTTTTACAGCCATTTTCCAGTGAACTTGACCTTACATCGAGTCCATCGACAGGGTACTGATTGTGCTCCGGTGTGGTCAGAGTACATTTGGCCGCAATTCGTCAATGGAACGACTCAAAAAACGTGTGCAGTATTTGTAAAGATCCCCCTCTCCCTGCTCCGAGCATACATTACAAGAGGAATAATTTTCAAAGGGGCCTTGATTGTGTGCAGCCTATGTTAATGAAATCTGTGGTCTTTTATACAATTGACAGTTAATAAAGACCATAATGTGGGCACAGATGTCTTGAAAGAAGGGCCTCAAATTAGAGCAGAAATTCTAAATCTGGTGTAATACCTTGAAGAGCAATTTAAAGATAAGACAATTTCTCATTTGGCATATGAAATAATTAATTATCTCTTTGGTGGAAATATCTTAACAAGGCCACTTAGTATGCATATAAAATTTGGGATTGTAAAATCAAATTAGCATTATTAACTTATAGTGCGCTCGATTAGATCTATTCTCTTTCAAAAGGTCCCTCGCAGTTGGATTGATAATTAAGTAATGAAATGAAAATGTATGATCTAATCAATGGTTCCGTATTAGCTCCGCAGTAGTCTTCCTAAGGTTTCAGGAAGCAGCGCGCTGGGGGCTCGAACCCCTGGAAATGACAGGAGGCCCCGAAGGATTGAATTACAATGGCAATATATGAGCATGAAGTCCTATTGTGAGGGGCTCAATGCAGCTCAAACAAAGCTGGTTTGAACCTCAGAGCCTCTGTTGATTGTCAATTTTCATTATGGTGGCTGTCAATAGGTCTCAGACTTACTTAGGCACAGCGGTGCTTTGAACCAAACGCAAACGCCTGCACGCGTAAATAAATGTTGACAACGGAGGACGGGGGGAAGATGGGGACTTGTTTTAAAATGTATGCTTGGCTGGCATAATCCAAGGCTCAAGAAGCCCAGAAATCTCAAATTAATTTGAAAATATGTTGTTTACAACATTGTAAAGGCACAATCTTCACTTCACTGTTAACCTGTCTGAAGTGTGTGCACCAGCTTGACCACATGCCAACGGGTGTAAATGACTTTTCAAATCAATTAAGGATCTCAGGGTTTCTCGGAGTGTTCAGCAAACTTGCTTGATGGAGCCACGTTTCCTCCCTTGTTGCATTTTTTTTGCCTTCTTGATTTTAAGTAGTCATTTTCCAAGCGCAACCCAACCATCGTCAATCTATGTTAGATTACATAGAGCAGCCACTCATCTCTTTTCACTTTTTCATTTTGATTAATCTTCTGGGGACCATGAATGTTTTGAGGATTATTTACCCATCCAGAAGCTGAGACTTTTCACCGAAGAAGTGAGAGATCTGTGGAGCCTGTGGTGCCAGATGACGACTCAGAGGCTCACCAAAGCACTTAGGATTCATCCACGGGGGAATCAACAATTTTTTTTGCACTACGTGTCATGACAGCCTACCCAATTGCTCTTGAGATATGTCACTAAAAATCGAAGAAATCTCAACCTAAAGGTACTGTTAGATGAGAAGTCAGGGGTTTCACCAAAGTCAGTAGGGTTCATCCTCTGGGAACTATGAATAACTGTACAAATCTTACGAGCAATAAGATATTAAAGGCTTTTTACCAAAGTGGTGTTCCAACCGAGTGACATCGACAAAATATCGGACCTAACACAGTGAGGCACAGCGGCATCATAAAATGAAAAAAAAAAAAAAAAAAATGTATGATGCAAAGATTATTTAGTAGCAACTGTTTTATTGTAAAACAAAGATTCATCGCCTCCCACAGGTAGTTTCAGTCCCGGTGGTTTTGTCGATATATTTTAATATTTGGCCTGATGCGAGGAGACACAATTACATAAAAAAAAGCACTGCTTCAGCTCCACTGCCTCATAGCGGGTTAAATGGAGCGCAGGGCAATGAGCAATTCTCCGACAACCCCCCGCCCCCTCCTCCTCCTCCTCCTCCTCCTCCTCGGTGCTGCAGGTTGTTCTTCTCCCTCTAAACCCATCGCTTCCCGGTGTTCCGGCTTTAAGCTCTACCCTGTGGGGTCCCAACAGGCTGGAATAAAACACAAGTGGATGCGGCAAGTTGCCATGGAAACTTAATAAGCCGGCAGTTGTAGTGAGAGAGGGAGTCAACTACAGTACTCAGCGAGGCGTGCATCTGAAGGCAATAAATTGAATGCTGTGGAGGGGAAGAAGACGGAGGGAAAAAAGAGGCAAGGGGGACCGCGCGTTATTGTGAAATAACCTTTTAAGTCGGAATTAAATATTTTGTCAGGAGTGTGTGGCTCTGAGCTGCCCCCCCGCCCTCCCAGCCGCCTCTTCTCCAGCGCGCTTGGCGGGGGCTAGAGGTTAAACGGCTGTCTGCATTGTCGCAGGGACGCTCTGGGCCGACCGGGGGCCGCCGTCTGCCGCGTGTCACAACCGGTGACCGAGGGACGCCTGGCTCGTTTTTTCTTTTTAGCTAGCATTTTTTTTCCCTCATCCTCACCTAGAGCTGTCATTGACGTGACTGTCGGGGGCCGTCAGGCACACACCCATCTCCAGGGCGCAATTGATGCGCTGCTGGCTGTCAGAGCTCAAAAGCCTCCGACGCGGCACCTGATTGCCAAGCATCCTTTTTTTGCCGCATAAATCTTTCATTAACCGACAATCTATCATTAATTATCGGCTCCTGGCATTTATGGAGTGGAGGGGAGATTGATAGCGGGGGGGGGGGGGGGATGGATTTTGGAGCTGGTGTTGACTGTTTAGGGAGCCAATCCATAATGACTCGCAACAAGGAGGATCCCGCTTAACTTTTATTTATAAGGAGGGCCCTGCTCGCCCCCTTCGCCAGAGGTGTTGTTCATCTGTCGAGCTAACCCGATAACATTAGTCCTCGCCCAGGCTGGAAAACAGCTTTATCTTCATTCTCCGCGTCTCTCAGGGTCCGTCTCCATATGGTTTTGGACAGCTCGATGATCGTCTCTCTTTAACTCCACAGGCTTTTTTTTTTTTTTTTTTTTATTCTCCTCAGCCCCTTTAAAGAAACAAATTAATTCCCCTCTGAGGCTCAAGCCCTGATCCAACCGGTACGTGCTCGTCGGTTGAATGTGTGTGCGTTTCCCCCCCTCGTCGACTTTAGGCTTTTTTTTGCTTTTTTGATTCAGGGGCAGTTGACGGCTCTGTTGCCCACAAAGCCCTCTATTATCTGGCTTTGCATAGGATTAGCTGTCAGCCTACCTGCCGCGGTAAACAAACAAATAGGATGAGCCCAATTATAAGGGCAGCGTCCGTGACATCCTTACGTTGCCGTGGCGCTCAATAAAACCGGGCCTTGTGCGGGTCTATAAATCATCGGGAAACCTTGGCCTAAATGTGCCAGCGAATGCATCTTCCTTCTCTCTTTACACCCTAATCTCTCCCCTCCCCCCTTCTCCCCGGACCTAACACTATTTACAGCTTTTCAGATGCTTAAGCCACCAAAATATAGCGTTGTTTTATCTTTAGACAAGTCGATAAGGCAGCATATTGGTTTTCTGCTAAAAGCTACGGATTGTGCTGCTCGTATTGACTCATCAGTCCGGCAGTTCAGACTACAGCCCAGGGAGACACATCCACACACACACACACACACACACACACACACACCCACACACCTGTCCTCGGGTTGCTCACAGCGTTTCATTTTCTGAGATTCACCTGCTGGAGAGAAAGATATTAAAACTAAGAACAGGGATCAGACCTCGGATAACACGATGTAACGAGAAAGGGGAAGTGAGCGAGAGGCGCGGCGACGGAGACGTCAGAAGAGAGAGAGAGGGGGGGGTAAGACAGGGGAACAGGAATAGACGTGGAATGAAGCGCTCTATCCCGCATTGTCACGCTTTGTTATCTCGCCAGACTACTTGATATTTAGTGACAAAGACTAGATTAGGGCCGCCTACCTATCGCCTGCCGTCGCCCCCCCCCCCCGTCACCATCAGCCCCCCCGCGTCGTCCAGGCAGACGCACAGAAATATCCTGCGACGAGCCGGTGAAAGTGAGACGCGTCAGGTTGAAATTTGCATCGCTTTCAGAGTCGAAGGTCGAGGCCAGGGGAGGGGGGGAGGAGAGGAAGTGATTCGCGGGGCCCGCAGACAGACAGACTTGTTACATTGGTCATTATTCCAGCTCATGTCACAGTGGAATGGGAGAACTCAGCAGGTTTCATTAAAGCCCCAGAGTGCTGCTCAGTCGACTGGTTGGTGGATTTCTGGGAAGCGTTGAATAGGGGGGGGTTATTGGAGGTGGTTGACAGAAAATGACCTCTGTGTGTTTTGGCCAACAGAGGTTATTATATGTGAGGGCTCACAAAGGGCCAGCTCGCTCTATCCGTTTATTATGAGGCTGGGCTGATGTAAACAGAGCAGTGTGCCAGTCAAAATACTGTCTGGTTGACTGTCGTTGGAAACAATGCTCCGGATCAGCTGCGATGCGGACGCTTTGCCGTGCTGCTTTCAAAAGGAGGGTTTGTTGTGGTGCGTTACTCAGTGCCGCGATGATTTCATCACAGATGAACGCCTCGCCAAAAGACGGAGATCAGCCTCCGAAGACTTTCCCTCCGCGTCGATCTGCAGGCGGCGCGCTCCTGCGGCACCGACCGTGGAGAGTTCCCGTGTTAACCGAGGGGGAAGACAAGTATCGAGCTTTCAGCGGAGAGAGACACAATAGCGGAATTAGGATTCGTGTAGCGTGGCTTTACAGGTACTCTTCCAAATGACTCCGCGGAACCCTTCAGGCTACTGTCAGCCGAAACCCTCACAGGAGACGTACAGCTAATATGCCCTTGGTGTTTCACAGCACCGGAGCAGATGGTTATGATATGGATTACACTGACAGTAAGTCAATAAGACCCAGATCCTGGGTTCGTACCGGATTAGTCAATTGTCTCCGGGCCCCTATTTTATGATTTTGTTTTCTGATGGCTCACGCCTCCCTGCTCTTCGGCTCAATTTGAAGCAGCGTTGCGTTTTCGTCTGCAGCGTGGAAACAAAACTTTTGAGAATAATAAAACCAGGCTATGAAGAGACGTTCTCTGAGACGCGGCGGTGCGGTTCTGGCCTGTCAAGTCCGAGTAAACAGAGGACGCTCCCCCTGATGCCGAAACACACAGCGCCCTACACAAATCTCCTTTTATTGCTCCCATCCCATATGTTACACGTCCACACGCTTTTACTCTGATATATTATATATGCGCCCGGCTCGCAGCCCGGCTTTGGTTACAATTAACCGATGCTCCATCCAACCAGAGCGCAGCAATTAAACACCATCCAATCAAATTTGTGTGACAACCAGACCCCTTTCATCACAGCGGGGATCCAGACGGCTCCTTACAGCCCACCTGCCCCGAGCGCTGTCTCAGAGATGGTCTGGAATAACTAATTAGGCAGCACATCCAGCGAGGGACACTCGCACCGAACCAATACAGTAAAAATTCCACTTGATCTCGTCATCAAGCCAAGCTTCTTTTTTTTTTCTTTTTTTTTATGTGTCAGCATTCCCGCTTTTGATCCCTCGTCAGCGCAGGCGGAGGAAGAAAAAAGGAGCGTTTTTCGGTTTGTTAAACAGAGTTTGAGTGTAGTTTGCGGGCACCTGCTGTGCGCATCGCACCGCACGCTTTTCAACTGCAGTCCCACTTGGGGGGGGGGAGGATGGACTGGGACAACAAAATGCTTCTTCTTTTTTTTTTTTGTAAACGTCGGACTCGTCGGCGCACGTCTCCCGCTCATCCGTTGTCATGTTGTCGAGAGAATATTCAGGAGGTGATCGACTGAGCAGCTCTGCGGCTTTGAGCTGCAGGAAGTACGCTTCAAAGAACGTGTCTCGGCGGCGCGGCTCTTTGGTTACACTTTTGTTAAAAGCAAAATCCATTTTTAGCTATTATTCCAGGTTTTGCTAATGCAGGAGCAAGGGGGGGGGGGGGTTGTTTTACCACGGCAATGACGGAAATATATAAATAAAGAAAACAAAAGCTAAGTCGCCTCTTGCGAAGCTGCGAACAGCCCCCCGGAAAAAAAAATTCCTCTCTTTCCTGATGTGAGCGGAGAGGCGAAGTGTTGAGCACTCTCACAGCTGGAAAACAATACCACAACAAATAATGTATGAGGGGCCAGCAGAGGGGGAGCACACCACAGCCTACACAAATAGGAATTATTCATTATACGTGCTCTATTCACCGGGATTGTGTGAGCGAGTGGGCTCAGGCCGGTTAATATGCAGTGTTTTCCATAAGTCAGGCAGAGCACCTCACCTCCTGTGCTTGAGAGAACCCACTGAACCCACCTCTCTCTTTAGCTTTCCCGTTTCCGCCTTTCTTCCAACTCCCCCCTACATCCCGTTCTCACAACGGAACACGCGTAAAGAAATAATATGTCATTAACCATAACCATAATACATTTCATTTTGCGACGAGGCGCGCGCTCGCAGCCGGCAAGTAAAAAAAAAAAAAAAAAAAAGACGCTCTTTCCTTGTCTGCCGTCCTTTAATGTCTGGCCTTGATGGTCAAAAAGCATGCGTTGGGGCCTCAAACCGGAGAGCTCATCAGTCATGACATACCATTAGTGTTCAAAAGGCCAATTACAAAAAAAAACCTACAAGGCACTCAGAGTCACTAAACGGCAGACTTCGATTAGAGCTTGACCTCACCGCGATTTGCGTGCACGGCTAAGCACCAAATAATAGATAGAGGATCTTTAACATAATTACGCCTTAATGGACGGCGAAGCCACGTTGTCAAAAAATTGATATGCAGGCCTCGGCGGCGTTTAAAGAGGAGACGGCGGAGCACATTTATCTCCGCGTCAAAGCGAGGCTGAGCGAGAGAGAGGACAGATGGAGGAGTGACACGCTCGGATTGTGGATAGCACCACCCTCTCTAAGATCATCTCCCCATCAGGCTATTCAGCGGCAAGTGCTATCTCGCCTAATTGCGGTGAAAATGTCTCTCCCCCCCCCCACGAAACCCTTTTATATTTAATCATACCCTTGCTATTCTGTTGACAAAGCCAGATGAACGCCATTTCCACCGCGGCTGTCTCTACCGGCCACATTAGCGACAGTGTTGACCAACCGCTCCAAGGTGACCGCCAATAACCGTGGTCAGCTCCAGTCTGCCGCATTTAGCAAAGACTTTTTTGTGAAGTCAGCCCCATTAAGTCAGGGATAATTGTGTGTGTGTTCTCCATGGTGAATATTTGATCTGCTGTTTGCCCTTTGCCGGCCACACAGTGCAGAATAATGGCTCTCTTTGAGCGGCGCGAGGCAAAACCTTGGGCTCCTTCGGCCCGGGAAGAGGCCAACCCAATTACTCTATCAATTATTAATTCATCATAAAGGTCGTCCCTTTGCTCCATTATCCACACCAGTCTGAGCATGCCAATGTCACGAGTGTTAACAGGGCCTTGCAGGTCAAACAGCAGCCAGACACAGATGAACACTACGCACACTCCAGAGGACTCCTTTCACCGTCAGGAACGGTAATAGTAAGAGTTCTATATGTGTCTAATTAATGATGGCTGTAAAACTTTCATTTTAGAGTGCGGTCATTTTGTGTTATAAGTGGTCAGAATTAGCATTTCATTGACCCAATTCTTCTGCCGGCCAATTTGCAACCACAGCACACAGTAATGGAAATGTAAAATGATGCCTTGTTTGAATGACTTACATCGTGGAGTTTGCAGCCTGACAAACAACAACAGTGGTCGACTGTTTAGGGGGGTGAAAAGGCTGATGCATACAGAGGCAGTACCCTCTTGTGGCTGTTGTTATCATGATGGGAGCAAATGAGGAAGTCGGGTGACGTAGTATAGAGAGTGAGAATAGGGAGCAGGTATGGTTGGACGATTGATTTAAACATAGGACTTTAATGTGGGTAGGTTGTTGCGTTTTAATTTTCTTGTATACATAATGTAACATTACAAACTTATTTTAACCCTTACCGTGATCTTTTCCTGAACCTAACCAAGTAGTTCTGGTGCCTAAACTGAAACAGACAACCATTTCACAATGTTAACTACATAACATACTGAACTTACATCATGTCCTTACTTAAAGGGGTGTAAAGTTATAGAAATATTGACCATAATCAAAATGTAATAATTCAGTTATGTTGATAATACACATATGATACCTTCCTTTGGCCAATCTAACAGTGGTTGCCACCGGCCATAACAAAGCCGAAGAACACGCACTAGCTAACTAGCTAGCCGCAGCATGTAGCCACGCAAAATCATGTCAGAGGAGATGAGGGAGACAAAGACCCCACCTGTTGTGCAGGTAGATACCACTATAATGTTAACTAGTGAACTAGCAGACAGTTCACTTGTGAAAACCATCTGTCTCGTGATTATTCACAAATTTGTTTAGAATATGTTGTTGTGGAGATTGAGCTGAGACCTTATAAATGTGTGCATTTGTGATGCTGTACGGTACGGTTTACGTATGCTAGCTCCTTTCGCTACGTTCACACAATGATGGCATCATTAAAAACACATCCTTACAAGATGGTTACCCGCACTGCTAGCCTATAAGTCCCACCAGTGAAATGACCTCTTGTGTTACATATTCGCAGTGGGTGTTTTGTTATGTGACACCAGACAGAAACATACTGCTGTGGCTCCTTTGTAAAATAATATAGTTGGTGGTTTTGGAATATCAAGGCAATACGGGACTAAATTTAGAAGTAACTCCCAGTGAGGCCCCTTTTGTAGCATCTTACTCTTTGCACTTAGTCGGAGAGGTCATAGCTGTTACCCATCTATCTCCACAACAGAAATACAACTAAGCTAACATGTCTTTCCCACTCAGTTGCCCGTGATAACTGTCTGAATGATGTTACCGCAAGGGAGTAGAGTCATTTGTTCAGCAGCCACAACAGTCTTTCATAACAGATTCCTATTCATGTGGTTCTCTATATGTATGCGTCTCATCTAAGAGACGGATTGGGGGAAACAGTCCATCATTGTCAGTCCTTTATTGAAGTGAACCACACAGGCCACACCAGCAGATCAATCTGCCTGAACCGTGACCGGCGGTGGGGTTTGGCGGTCCTGTGCGGTTACATGTCACTGCCGGCTGAGCTGTGGCTAATGTGGAAATGTGTCGTCTGGTTTGACCTTTAGCTAACGGCGGAGGCACTCCTAAGCAAAGGTCACACTCTGCATTTTAACCAATCGCCGCTCACCGCATCGACTCTCTGCCCAATGGTGACTGAATGGAACAAACCGCGGAGAATCAACATACAGTGTGTCGTATTCGGGGCCATTCCGCAGATGATAATGTGTTGGATGTGTGATGAGGTGACAGCGATAATCAGTTTCGTGGTGAATTTAATGCTGTGGCATGACATGACCTTTATGGACCCTGAAATGTACGAGCCCCAGATCAAGGTTATATTACAACATCAATATTTATGATAATAACATCTAAGTGTGTTATTACCCACTCCATCCGAAACACTCCACCTGTACTTTCAGTGTGCTGTCAGCAACCGGTGAATGGAGTCTGCCGATCTGGAAAAGGGCATTAAAGATTAAGACACACGACGACTGCAGAAACAGATTTTCACTTATGAAGCAAAGCAATCTACTTTGGTAAATTATAAATTGTCAAGGCTGTCTTCATTAAATTGTATTATTAGTCGTATTAGCATTAAGTGCATAATTGAATATGATTATTTATAATTATTCCCATAAATTACATTAAGGCTACCGATCGCCAAGGAAACAAACACGAGGAAGTGTCTGTGGTGTATTTTTTTTCCTGCTTTCTAAATGGGCTGTCCCGTTTAGAAATACATCCCCCAAACACAGCTAGCATTAATATTCTATTCCCACAGTTTCCATCAGTTAAAGAGTTTACAAAGCTCCTCTCAAACTTTCTTGTTCTCGTCTATTGACATTGTATTACAACATTATGTGCCGGAGCCGCAGAAAACGTGGCGCCCGGGCAATTATGAAGAAGTGTCAGCACACTGCTAAAGCCTTGTTAGTGACTTGACAGCTTAAATAGTGAATGTTATTTTCGCTTTTATTATTATTATTTGTCATGCAATGTAAAAATGGTGGTGTAAGTCACATTAATGGTTTCATAATTTAACAACCGGCATACTGAACGTCGTGTCGATGGTGAACATGGTGCCAGTAACAAGGGGAACAAAGAATAATGACTGCTTTTACAACAGCAAACAGAGACCTACACATCTCTTTCAAGTCATTTATGCTCATTTGGAAAACAGGAGAGGGTGCATTTTCATGCAGTGTGTCAGATCGTCATGGCAACATGGGAAAAAGAAAAAAAAGGCAACACGTTCGAACAAAAAAAAAAAAAAAAAAAAGAATGTGCCAGATCTTTTTTGGGGACTTGGTGAGGTAGCGGAACAGCCTGCCAGCCACCGGTGGGGGAGACAAAACCGAAACAAAGTGTGAGCGTGAGTGTCAGCGTGCACGTATGCTTTTTGCATGCACGCGCGTGTGTGTGAGTGTGTGTGTGTGTGCTCGAAACTGCTGACTGGAAAAATGTGGGTTTCTTCAAGAGCTCACAAAGCCATGAAAGCATGTGATGACAGAGTCTGGTGAACACACTCAATCACTCATGTGGGCACACATGCCCCCACACACACACACACACACACACATACACAAGCTGAGGCACATTCACATTCACAAATGCACACTCAGTGAAGGCTGTCACAGCAGATGGAGCCACTTAAATTTTGTTACAAGTACCTGCCTGGAATATGAGAACTGTTTGAAATGTGTGATATGATCTTGTACCTAATGTAGGTGTTTTTGTATCTTCAGATTATATTACTGCTATTATAACAAATGAGGTGATGCTTTACACAAAAGCTGCAAGTATCCTTTAAAAAAAAAAACTACACAAACATGTTCCCGTGCTGTCGTTAATTATTCCAAAACTCTCATCTATTGAGGCATATTTATTAACATCTTTTGTAGCCTCTTTAATTGAGACAAAAAAGTAAAAAAACATTTAAAAAAAGTCTTGTGTTTATATTTAGACACCTCGGGCTGTCGACTGCGTATTCCTCTGTGATGGGTGGGCCAAGAGTACCACTTTACATAAAAGCCCTGAGAATCCAGTGACTGGCATGTTGCTGCACAAGAACCATTTTTAATAATCAAATTCCCCTGTGGCTCCAGTAAGAAACATGTCTGCCCGTGTGTGTGTCTGTGTGTGTGTGTGTGCGCGCCCGTGTGTCTGTTCGTTCCTGTTCTCATTAGGATCTACACTACGGGGCCCTGCCTTCAATGTTGTTTCCTGTATAGCCCATTACTGCTACCTGCCCCGGGGTTGGAAGTTGAAGCCTGAGACAAACAGCGAGCCGTGTGCAGTAAAATGCACCCGGGAGATTAGCGTGGCGAGGAAATCGGGGTGTGTAAGAGGGGTGAACTTAAGGTTGAGTCAACCTGAGGCCACAATGGGCTGTTGTGGAGAGACAATTTCCAGCCGGGCTTTTAGCAGGGGGTTAGGGTGGAGAGAGGTAGAGAGGCAATTTATGTAATTTAATTCAGGAGATAGATAAATACTGTATATATATATATATATATATATATATATATATATATATATATATATAAAAAGTCATATAATTGACCCAGAGGGCAGCACAATGAAATGTATTTTTTGTGTCACGCAATACATACATATTAAGAAAACCATCAGTAAGCACAACTTTTTTTTTATATTATCAGAACAATACTGTCACTTTGACATACATGAACAGACAATAACTGAATACCAAATCAGTTCTCACCTTGTTTTTACTGTGTGCAGAAGTTAGCTGCAGCTAGTTAGTAACGTAGCTGTGTGTGGGGAGTGTTCTTATGTGTTCATGCGAAACCTCAGAGTCTAAATTATTTGGTTGCTAACCTACCTGGGATTGCAAGGCCTTCTTGATTTTCATGGTGCAACGTGTAAAAATTGACCGCCAGTCGAATTCATACTCCGAACAGATAGGGGGCAGCATGTTACCGGAAAGACACAAGCTGCTGCTAACTGTAGCTGCCAGTAGCTAGTAAACTCAGCTAACCCTGTAGATAGATAGATAGATAGATAGATAGATAGATAGATAGATAGATAGATAGACAGATAGATAGATAGAAGGTCTATTCAAGAAGTTCTGTTATATCTGTGAGGAGAAAGAAACACAATTATTCTTTTCCAGGTTTATTCTAAGGTAACACTGATAATATTTCCATGCAGACAAATTATTTTTCAAAGAAAATAATCAACAGAGTTTGTTGAAAGGTGCAGAATGAAAGTTTCTGTTCTCCTGAAAAACATGATTATGATTGTGAATTAAATGTTGTAAAATGTGTTGGGTCCAAAATGAGTGTTTTGTTTATCTCCGTGTAACAATTCACATTATTCATGGAGTAAATTCCCTATGTATGGAATTTATATTTTGTTTTGCAAAAACAAAAACCCCATGAGCAAATGTAACATTATTTCGTCGACATTATGCACCCAGCATACTTTGCTGCCCTGATGTTCGCTAGCTAGCTTCGCAACGTTAGCTACGACAATTGGCGAACACTTGGGGGGGGGGGGGTGACTTAATATATATAATTAATGTGTGTAATCAAGATATATATATAATATTCATAATTATGTTTTAATTAATGCATAATCACCTGAAAATAAGATTCATTGTGTTTTCCTTGAGTTAGAGTGAGGGCCTTTTTTTTCTACAGAGGGAGAGGGTCCTCCTATACAGTCTGCCATGTTGGGCCTTTCATGTGGGTGCTGTAGGGGAGGGTGAGACGATGGGTGCTCTGCTGGTTACAATCTGAAACTGCAGTGCAGCTTGCCACTAAATCCTGGTCACTGGTCCTTTAACTGCACAGTTTATCAGTTGTTACGTGCTGTTGTTTAAATTCACTGGCTATAATATGAAACATTAGGGGTTGTGAGTGTGCTATTAACTCTTATTTCTGTGTGTTTATGACGTGGAGTCATACAGCCTCAGATCAGAAGCACGCTTTCTGCTTAAGTCATGTGTCGTCGCCTCTATTCCTCGCCATCCAGCTCGCATGTGTGTCCGTTTTGACTTCGCGCTGACTTCACGTGTAATCACATCAGCTCAGAAATCGAGTGTTACAACACACTGTGAGAGGAGGTAAATAAAGTCACGATCTCGTTTCCAAGGTTGCGAAAAATCAAAAGAGCCGCCTATTGAGTGGTGTGAAGCATTACTCATGCTGCAGGCCTACTATGGCTGGGACTTTAGTAGATACGGGCACCGAATCCATTATTTCCCGCGGACACATAAACTTAAGCTCCCTGGGTGACAGAGATGAAGCAAGATGAGGTGCGGCGCAACACGGGAAAAAAGACTTGACAATACTCTACCATGCAGTGAAAATGTTTTTTGGTGTTATTAATGCACCTTAGTTATAGTGCTTGCAAACGGCCTTGGCTCGAAAAATGACTGTGCGCTTGTTTCAACCAATGACACGCTTTACACAACTGTATCAAACCTCAGAGTGGCTCACAGGTCACCCTCTGCTGTGTCCTGTTCTTCTCCCCGCTGCGTGATTTCCCCCGTGGGTGCTCACAAGTGCCCGAGAGCTCCACGACTATCTGCACCTGCGCCGGTCAGAGCCATTTAGAAGTGCAGGGGGGGGGGGGACTAGAAAGTTTAATTCAGGAAGGAAGACAATCAGCACGTCTGTGACATCACACTCTGTACGCAGTCCTTTCTGTCCCGGGAAACAAGCGGCACCTTTTTTTTCGGGCGCGATTAGGAAAAAAGCCCAGTCCGTCTCTTCTTGCGTGACACGACTCGTGCCGCGTCTTGTGTTGTGCCAATTGCAATTTAGCAGGTGTTGGCGGGGACGCCTCACACTGATACTGTCAGTCACCATGTTTTCCAATTACCATAGCCTGCACACCAACATGATTGCCTGATTGGCAGTGTTATTTCCGTGGCAATTATTATGATTCTGATTATGTCAATCACTCCGCTCTCTGCTCCGCGTTGCATCAAATAGCGGCAGCCCGAGCCGCTCGCTTTTTTTATTTTTTTATTTCCCCTCATGTGTCGGATGGCTGTTTGAGGTATATTCTCTCTTTTTTACAGTAGAAAAACTTTTTAAAAATTCATGCCCTGCTCCCCTCCAGTGCTATTACCTTTGAGCTCAGTAGCTCATTCTAAATTACTAACGGCCTGTATATGGTCCCCATAATGATCATTTTCGCTCTCTGTCAGTAATAATTGCGAGGTTAGTTCTATTTTAGTGCAAGCTCAGGGCTTCTGGTTTTATCTTGCTACTTCTTGTATTATTCATGTCATCCTCGTGTCTTTGACTTTTCCTACAGCGCCCTCCATTTAAACCACAATTACTACTATTACCACCTCTACACTCCTCGGGTAAAGAAAAAAGGGGAGGGAAGAGGGGGGGAAAAAAAAAAAGCCATTTTCTTCATTATCACCGTCATCGCCACCTCCACCATCATCATCTATTTACTACATGATTCAATTAGTGAGCCATCAGATAAAAGGTCAAGGCTGTAATCAGTCCCTTTGAGAACATGTTTTTTTTTTTTTTTCTCTCTTTACACCTTTTTCCGCTGTGCCTGATGTTACATCTAAAGGTGGTTAATGACCCTGCCTTCCCATTTTGTGACCGAGACGACTCGGGCCGCCTGAACTTTTGAACTAACAAGGTTTCCACAGCAACTAACGTATCCGGCTGCAAGGCTTTTTTTTTTTTTTTACTACTTTTTCTAAGTAGTTTCGGAAGAAAGAATTAAAAGAAAGAGTCGGGAGAGAGGCAGACATCGGCACTGAAACGCATTCCCTCAGTCTTGCAAATGGATCGGACCGGCTGAAGCCTGCTGCGAATTATGCACAGCATTCAAGCTGGTGTCAGCACTACGGGCTGCAGTACATTTAAGGTGTATATGCTAATGTGCTAATGTGGTGGTTGTGTTATCTCGTGCGCGATATCTGCTGAGTTGCACTGTGGTTCAAACAGGCTGAAACAAACCAACACCGCTTTGTCTGAAGATGTCTGCTGCGCTCATGTGTGGTCAGTTTGCTTTCGAGCTATTAGTTATCACATCCCGGGCGCGCACTTCACATCCACGCCCGGCGGTTAAAGGCAGCAACACACAACCTGATTTGCCAGTCAAGATATATTTTGGTTGCAGGGCGACAGAAACTGCTGCATCAACACTGAGAATCTGCGAGTGTCGTGTTGACTTTGAGCGGAACTGGTTTTCCCCCGAAATTTGTGGCCTTGCTTGACATTTATAGCCGCGCTCGTGGCACGAACGGCAGTGTCAGTGCACGAATTTAGTCCAGACTGGAGCATCTTTACAGCTATCGAATGGATCGCCTTTAACATTTTATTCATGGTCCCTAGACATTAATCCTAATAACTTCAGAGACACCTGACTTTTTCCTCTGGTGCCATAATGAGTTTGACATTTCTGTTTTCAGTGGGATGTCTTGACAGCTATTGCATGGAATTTGCCTTTTAACTTCGGTACTGTAAATGACCCCAACGCAGAAGTTTGTGTTACCGATGTTGTTGTATTTTGTTCCTGTTCTGTTACTTACTTTGATAATGTGTGATTCATTTTGAAAGGACGCGTGTAAACAGACTAAAGAGTGTAGAAACTGTGAAAAGAACGCAGGGAGGGACGAGTTAAAGATGAACGGGCAGAGTGGGAACATGAGACCATTAGTCCTGATTAATTTATGTTAACTTAGATAGCTAATAGTTACAGATATTCATGGTGCCCAGAGGATGCATCCTAATTACTTTGGTGATCCTCTGGCTACTCGTCTAGTGCTGCCAGCAGGTCAGACTTCTTACATATCCTGTAAAATATCTCAACAGCTACCAGACGGACTGGCACAACATTTTGTACAGACGTGCATGGTTCACTGATGATGTATCCTAATGACTCTAGTAATACCCTTATCTTTGGCATTTGTGTTTTTGAGTGGAATATATCTTAGATAAACAGCCAGTCGCATCTGTACCAAATCTGTTTTATGTTCAAATGTCTGCAGAACCAATGACTAGTTTGGTTGTTATCTTACAAGCTAAACTAGAATACATAAAACCTGTGAAATATCAGCATGTTAGTTGGCCATGTAAACATGTTGCCGCGCTAACATAAGCTTGTCATTAGCATACCTAGGCAGACAGACTTACAGTACATGCAATATTAATCTGTCACTTTTAGATGTTAAACTCGTCCAAAATGTCATCAGTGCTTTGAGCAGTAAACCTGACTGGGAATTTAATAATTGTAAATCACCTGGAAGCATCTTGTCATCAGTCAGGAACCACCAGGCCGTGAGCAGTATCACTCCAGTCGCAGGCTCACCGTGACTGAGTCCATCCTCGGGCCTAGTCCTTGAGAATGTGTCTGCCAGGATGGGACTTCTTCGGTCGTCAGTGTACAGAACGTTTGAAATAAGTGCAGCCCTGCAGCAAACCAGCGAAGGAGCCCAACACAACAGACATTGTGCCCTTTACACGATGGTATCTGTCCAAGAGAAAATCTGAAATCCATCTGACAATACCAGGGCTCAAGTTAAAATTGGCTAAAGTGTTGGTCTGATTTGTGTTAAACACCAAAGGGAAATCAAAACACATCACGTTTGCATGTGTGCTCCGCCTTCAAGGTGTTTGAAAATCAACACAGCTGAGAACAGCATCGTCAGAGCTTTTGTTCTGTCGTTTGTTCCCGCTTGCAAGCAGCTGAGAATCCAGCGAATCCTCTGAACGCCCCCCACATCCATGTTCCGCAGTCAGTTCTGGGATTCAAACTTGTAATCAATTAGATGATGAGTGATTAACTTATGAGTTTTTACAAGCTTCAGTAAATGGACGGCTAATGCAGTTCTAATTAGCCATTAATAACACCGTCTATTGGACTCCAAGACTATTTCACGCAGCGGCTAATAACGACGGAACCTTAAGAAAAGTTGTTTTCATTATGCCACGGGGCTGAGGCTAATCAGCCTAATGCACTTATTTGAAGTGTAATACAACTGACAAACTCACCAGCGTTGACCCATATCTGAATGAAAGCCGACAGACTGCTCCCCGCTTGCACGCCCACACGGGCACACACACTCGTAATCACCTTAAACATCACCGCCTTATCTTCCCTGAACTCACATACGGTACGCCTGCCTGATCAAAGGGGAAAACAGCAGACTTCACTGCGTGTGTGTGTGTCTGTGTGTGTGAGTCTGTGTGTGTGAGTCCATCTCAGCAGCTGCTCTGTCAGCATACTCTCAGTCCGGGGAGGGGGGGGAGCGGGGGTCCACACAGCATGGCTAAAGAACTCATCAACAACCCCAGGCGCTGTGCTTGGTGTGTGGGATGATGTGCTGCAGACTCAGCCTCTCAGCCCAGCGTACACACTCCCCATCCCACACACACACACACACACACACACACACACACACATTGGCCCAACTGTACACACATTAACATGCTTACTGTCTGCATTCATCCAGCAAATATGCTTGTTACCCACGAGGACGGGTGCTTTTCAATGTGGGGGGGGGGGGGGGGGGGGGGGGGGGGGGGTTTAAGATTCGGGAGTACGGGAGCTCGTTATGAGAAAAAGTAGAATTTGATTTGTTATGGATTATGGATGCAAAAGCCACACAGCTAAACAGCTCCTGGGGTGTTTAGTCTCCGGCTATAGGCTTAATGAGCTCGTCCGTGCGTGCCGCGTGTGCTGCGTTGACGTGCGTGCGCGTCGGGATCCATGTATGTTTGTTTTGTTTTTTTTTCTCTCTCGACAGCGTGACACAGTCGTGCGATGGCTAGTGGCCGGAGGCGGTCGGTCTAATTCACTCGCAGAGACTAATTCCGTGCTAACAAGTCAGCGATGCCACATGCTTGTCCTTGCCCACAGCCCACAGTGGGCCAGTCTCAAAGCAAACCAATTAGCCAGGCTCACTCCGGGTCTGTCAACCTACCTCCCCCCCCACCCTTCCCCAGAAAAGTCACTCTAAACTTTTTTTTTTTTTTCCCCCTCTCTCCCCTCGGAGGCTTTTGAATGAAGGAGGTCCACGAGGGAGTGTAAAGGGGGCCGCGCATTAATAAGCCCTGTATCGCTGACATGAAAGACGCCTGGCTAGAAACATCAAATACACAGGGCTAAGCTGCCTTGCCAATTAGCTAAAATAGCTATTTAGTGACAAATCTTCTAACCCCGCGAATGAAGCCCCCACGTCTAATGTACAAGCGGGGAGATGAATGCAGTTTTAATGGACGCATTAGCACGCTGAGGGATTCTTTGTGCAAACTTTTTCTCCTCCGCTCTGTCACCGCGAGTTGGAGGCGAGCGGCGGACATGAAGGTGTCAGGCCGCGCTAAGCGAACCGACTTGACACCGCGCAGCATTTGCAGCGGTTCCACTGTGGGAGTTGCTAATTGGATGGTAATTAATGGAATGGAGGCCCCGATAAATACCTTTGTGAGCAGGCTCGTCAAGGACACGGAGGTGATGGGAGGGGAGGCTGAGAGCCGGCAGCGAGCGAGCGAGCGAGAGAGAGAGAGAGAGAGAGAGAGTAGAAGAAGAAGAAAAGGGAGAGAGCGCTACAGGACAGGCACCTTTTCTTCATCGTGACAGCTAATCCTCATCCCTTCATCCCCCTCTCCTCAATTCCTAAATGAAAGTACCCCTCCCTCATCAGTCCTCCACCCCCCCACCCCCCTCCCACTCCTCTCTCTTCCTCCCCTTATCAGGCCCCCTGCCTACTCTCCCCTGCCCCAACTTCACTCGTTTCCATGGAAACACAGGATGAAAAGAGTTACTTCTAGATTAAATCAAAGATTCTGAAGTGCCGAAAATATTACAAGCTCTTTTGAATCGTGTTCCTCGAGTTCAGGATGATACTCTATTTTCTCCCTTCCAGATAACGTGTGTGTGTGTGTGTGTGTGTGTGTGTGTGTGTCCCCTTTTTTTCTTCGCAGCGAAGGAAAAAGAAGACAGAGCAGCGCTGCCTATTCACTCACTGACGCAAACTATAAGACCTGTCTGTCTCTGCGGGGCCCATGAATAGCTCGTGAGTTGACAGTTTTTCTTTCTTCCTGTTTTTTTTTTTTTTTTTTTTTCTTTTCCTTGTATTTCTTTCCAAGGCTTTGTAGGCGTCCCACAAATCTGCTTAACCGACCTGTCAGGGCGCCACCGTGGAGGTCTAGGGGAGAATTCTGGCGCATAATTGAATATCCAGGCTCGACAAAGAGACAAAAAAAAAAAAAAGAAAGAAAACGGTGAGGGATCCTTGTGATGTCTCTGTAGGATACTGCAGTCAACAGTGTGATAAGGTCGCCAGGCTTCAAACACGCTGTGGGTTACTGTAAACTGTGTTGTCGTAAGCCGCCGTCTCTTTGATCCTGATTACCACTTGAGCGCACGACAATGTGTAGCTGGAAGCTCGCTTTGCTTAAGTCAACAGTGGCTTCATGCTCTGCTGCCGCGCTCACTAGCCAGAAGCAAAAGCAAAATGACTCCTTCTTCCACCGGCTCCTGCCACCGACACCAGAGACCCAGATGACTGCCGTGTGCGAAGAAGCGTCGATTACATCACACGCTAAATGTGAGGAATGTAGCAGCGCAACTGCTCAGTAGAACAGAAATTTGGATTCCCTCCGCTTAATGTGCAAAGTCATCTAAACTGTAATCATAGCTGTGTGAGCTATTCAGCCCAACTGATCATATAAAAACAGCCTGAACAGTATCCATGATTAACAATATGAATTAATTAACAATAGCAACAGTCTTGTGGTTCACCGCAATGTGTCAGTATGACATAATTAAAGGGGCACTATGTAGTTTTGGAGGAGGAATTTAAAGCCAGACTTTAAATATTTACAATATTAATGAGATAAAAGCACAAACGTGTTTTTTCCACGAGTGAAAGCACAAGCTGTTCTCAGGGGACACTGTTTGAAGCTCGAAAGGTGGCAGGGTCCGCCACATGTAAACACAGCGAAACAGAAGCTGTGTTGTCCTTTAAGGTCGCTTCGTTTGTTCAGTCGCGAAAAACAAAGACTGGCTTGACTTCCTCGACAAGTCCAACGGCGTATGCCGCATGTCGGCCAACAGAACCGCAGAGTGCTCCTCCGTGTGCGACTGAACGCGGCGACCTGGAGGGAAGAGATATGATGCTTTAGGTGCCGCAAGGGAGAGCCGTGAAAACAGACGTCGCGAGTCAAACAGCGTCGCGCATGTCGCCGCTCTTTGTTCACACTGTCGTTCCATGAAGTTGGCGGCCCGGAGCACCTCTTTCCTGGCGACGTCAACCCGGGATGTTAAAGGGAAGGCGAGCGACGATTGGTCGGCCAGCGCCTGCGGACTGTCGTGTCTGTTTGCCGAGACGTGGCAAGAATCTAGGACTCCGTGATCACCCGTCAACTTTCTCTCACCCTGTTTACGCCAATGTGGGGCCGCTATTACTGTCATTAGCAGGGACTAATTCATTTCTTCTTTTTGATTAGTGCAAATAAGAACACAAGTGAAAAGCAAATGTGGAAATCTAGCAGTCAGGAATAGCACTAGAATGAGTTCTGTGTTTGCAGAGATGGAGGTAGTAGACTTAGACACGCAATCGGCTACACCACGGCCGCTGCTACACCAGGAGCTGACCTCCAACGTGGCCGCAGGAGAGTGCTTAAGGACGTCACCTCAGACGCCACCCCCCCCCCGTGCAGGAAGCGTCTGCCGGTTGTCCATTTGGCTCGGTGCGGATGAGTGACACGAGATCCATAGTGACACCGGTGGGCACGTAAAGCTTTTACCAGCAGCGGAGCGAGCGTGTCCTTTCTTCACACATGGCCGGGTCCTGAAGGAGACGGGAGTTATACCTGACCGGGGGCAGACATGTACGCATGTACAAGGGCACACGTGTGCGGTCAAACACGCGCACACACGCACATACACACATAAGCATGCGGTGGCTTAATCCCAGGGGAGAAGTCGGGAGTCTGGACATCAGACTTTACAGCAGAAAGCACGCTCCATCAGTCCACTGGGGGACCATTTGAGCAGAGGCAGTCCGCCTCACTCACCGTCAAACTTGTCAGCCCTGCTCTGGTGGAATTCCACTCCCCCCCCCCCCCCCCCGAACAATAAGTTTAATGGATGTTCACTGTATCCCCCCCCCTCCACTCCAAGTGAAGGAAATCATAGCTGCGTGGTAAAAAAAAAAAAAAAAAAATCTTCAATAAGGCTGCGATTAAATGCTGCAGGACTTAATCCATTTTTTAATGCATACATTTTTTATGCATGTTAACAGGGTTGTATAACTTCCATCCTCCTCCTCCTTTGTGGCTCCATTGTGCTGAGAGCTATAGCTACAGCAGCAAAGAGAAAAGGATTTTTTTTTTTTTTTTTTTTTTTTCCCCGCAGATCGGGTAACATTATTCTGCCCGTGCCACCCCGTAGTGCTGTGCTACCACCCACCGGAGTGTGATTTATGAGGTACACACTCACCAAATTGCGCCTAATGAATTGTATTGCTACTGACTGAATTTAACAGTCTGCCCCCCCCCCCCCTTTTCATTTTAGTGCCTTTGTTGAACACGGGTTAACGATCAATGCCGAAACGGTTAATGAGCAAATGGTGTGAGATGGAGAATATGAAAGATTGATTTGCCTCTTGCCCCTAAGTGGGATTTATAGTGTGTGTTCTCACGCTGGGGCCCAAACATTAACCCCGGCGCTCCGTGCTTCTCGTGTTTTTGCGGAGGTCTAGGTTCACGTTACTGTATCCATATGTTCAGTCTGGAGCCCAGGAGGACGGCGTATAAACAGATCCCACACATCTGTCTGCTCTTCTCAGATCTGCCTCGACCTCTTCCCCCCCCCCCCGCTGCGACTGATAGGGTGGGTGGTGGGGGGGATACATTTAAGTTTAGCACACACCTGCATCAAACCGTCGAAATCCAAGTGGCGCCGGAGGTCAGCATTCCGTAAATATCCTCTCCCGCTCTTGTTAACGTGTCACGGCTTTTTAAATGGATCGACAAACAGCCCACCTGGGACTCATGGGAAAGAGAAAAGGGAGAGGGTGGGAGGGGAGCGAAAGAAAGAGAGAAGAAAAAAAAAAAAAAAAAACAGAACACGGGCCCCGTCCTCGCCCGTCGTTATTTTTACAAGTCTTTACGACTCAATTTAGCGGATGGGAAATAAAACAAGCAGGGTGTCGGAGCTCCGGGGGCTGAGATGAGTTAGTGGGGCTCCCTGAGCTGTCAGAGAGCTCGCCACGGCGGCACTGGGGGTTGGGGGATCAGAGGGAGAGCGGGGAGCGGGGAGCGGTGAGGAGGGGAGGGGGGAGGTTAGAGACGCCCTAATCAAGCAAGTTTATTCAGATCAACGTCGGTCTTTAACTTCGCTTCACAACCTCGGCAACTTGAAGCGCGAGCGGTTAGCCGGGGAGCCTCGGATAAACAGACAGGCCTCACTTTGTTTTCAGCGTTGTTCGGCGTGTACTCTTAACATACGCTGTATCTTTTCCCCGTCTAATCCTGCGCGCTTTTAAATTCTCCGCTAGAATAAGACAGGCTCCGGTCCTCTAGGGGAAATGATTGACGTATTTTTCTTTCCCCCCCCCCGCGCGCCTTTTCTCGTTGCATTCAGGTGTCTGAATTGCTCCGCGTGGCGTTAGCACCGCGCTCTGATATTGGCTTTCTCCAGCACGCTCCGATAGCGCCGCGTTAATGGCACCGTCTACCCCCTCAGAAAGGCCTCCTCTTCTATCATTCGCCTCTCTCTCTCTCTTTCTCTTTTTTCCCCTTGCCGTTATTTCAGACCAATTGGGAGCGCACACGCGTGGTAGGGAGGAGAGGGTCGGTAATTAAAATTCTGTTCAGCATGACAACGCTGTTTCACGCCTCATTTTTTTGTCACACGTGGGACGAATGCAGGAAAAAGCGCAGGGGTAGGCTTTAGTAGGTAAGTCGACGGCGCCGGTGTGTGCGCGCGTGCGTGTGCGTGTGTGCTCGGAGTACACACCCCCGGCGCGCAGGTGGGAAAAACAGACGCCAACCCCCTGCGAGCTTATCAGCGACGCCGGTGCACTGGAATTATTTGGTAATGGCAGAGGCTTTAATGTCTAATGTGTGCTTTAAAAAAAAAGCGGCTTTGTGTCCGCTCCGTCCCTCAACGACTGACTGGAAACTCGTGTGTGAGAGCATGTTTTCAAGGATGTGTGTGTGTGTGTGTGTACGCCACACACTTGCACCGCACGCTTGCATGTGCTGATTCTGTGATGTGTTTACTCATTGAGCGGGGGTGGGGGAGGCGAGGGCAACACGGGGCCTCCTGGGATGCCGTCCACGGGGCTTGTCAACTACTGTCACTCAGATATCACCCACCAGCCCCCGCCATCCCCATATCCCATACTCCCCTGCTCCGACCTCCCCCCCCCCCCCCCCTCCGCCACCACCGCCACCACTGCAAAACAAAGACAGCGGCAGCCACAGCAGCCGCATCCGAGGGGACCGTCGCTCCGCCAGTATTTAACCTCTGCTACAGCTTCTTTCTGTCTCACTCGCTTTCCTCCACCGTGCTATGCATCTCTCTCGCTCTCTCTCTCTCTCTCTCTCTCTCTCACCCTCCCTCCCTCCTCCTCCCCTACCCTCCTTCATCAAAGCATTTCTGGCTATTTTGTTTCCCAGCTCTACAGAGAGTTATTGCTCATGACAACGATCACGGTCGTTTATTTTCTCTCGGCAGCCCGGCCCTCTGTATGCACGCCGGGCTAGTATTACCCTATGATATTCAAGCGCTCTCTATTAAATATGCATGAACCCTGGAGATGAAAATTAATTTTGGGAATGTTCTCTCCCTCTTCTCTTCCCCTCGCTCGCTCTTTGAATGTTCAAATATGCCTTCATCTGCCTTTGTGTCAAGCCATGAATTCATTATTTCATTTGCCGGTGATGGTGTAACATAACACAATACGCGAGGGTACAGCGATGTGGCGATATTGATCTCGTTGAAGCAAGGGGGCACCGGAGGAAAAAAAAAAGGACAAAAAAAACAACTCCGGCCGAAGCACGCGTCGCGGGGAGCAAGTTTTCGGAGATCCACCAAGTTTCCAACAAGTTCGCCCTGAGCTCTTATCATTCATGAATATTTAGGGCCATAAAATGTGAAAATATTAAATTGAATTATGCATGTATGAAGCGATGGAAATCTGCAGTAGGACACTGCAGTTTTTCTCTTGTCTTTTCGTGCTACATGTTCGTCTCCGCAACCCGATCCCTCATTTCAGCTCATGACGCTCGGCCCCGTGGCGACCTTCAGACTTCAGACTCGGGCATGTATGTGGGTGCTGTAACACCGCCGTCCATTCCGCCGCGCGGTAAAAATTACAGTATTCCTTGGTGGAGATCTGTGTGGAAGAGAGTGGAAACATCAAAAAAAAAAAAAAACATGGCAGACACAAACAGGCTGGTTGAGCAGGTTGTGTGGGAGGTGAAGCCAACACAAGTTGAAGGATAAAACAAGAAGCGCTTTAAGAAATAGTACACCGCAGCAGGAGGAAGATGTTCTGCGAGGCACCTTTTGAGGATGTTGCTGCCGCGGTGGCGCCGTCTCCCACTGCTTGTTATAATTCCGTAAAACATTTTAAACGTCAGTGTTAATCTGAAATCCTGAGATCAAAAAATCTGTATGGTATATATTGAGTTAACTTCATCCTTACTATTTCTGGTTCTGGGCTAAAACTCTGGACATTTTAATGTCGTTTTAGTCGAAGAAGACAACGCACCTTTAGTCTTGTTTTTGAAGTTGACAAAAACATAATGAGCATTTTAGTCTAATTGGAAGTCATCTCTGTAAACAGATATCTGGCATTTGGATGCGGAGTCTGTAAGCAAGGGACACGTTTTCAGTATAAAAAGTGTTCTGGTTTCCATTTGTAGTCCAATTAGTGTTCACCAAACATGTTTCAGCGGGCTTCGGGTGAGTGAAGGCGAGGAAAAGCCGCCACGTAGAAAGCAAAACGGGCAGAGCGCGTTGCCAAAATGCAACCTTGGAACTCATCGATAATTTCGCCCTTTTGTTACCTTAGATAGATAAAGAGCCGTCTCTCAACTCCAACCCCATTCATCGAGTCGCTAAACGGACCGTAAATAACGACTAGCCCACAAAAGAGGAAGTCACGGCTCGGATGTTCACTTGCAGCACTGGAAAACCCTGCACAGCTCGCAGCCCCCCCCCCCCCCAAAGGGCTAAATCTCCGTCAGGTGACAGCTGATGGGTTGCGAGATTGAGTTTGTGTCAACACAGAGACCAAGCGCTTTAGTCAAACTCCAATTAATTCTGGGCTAGATTAACTGTCGTTTTGCACATTGCACAACATTACGCAAACTTATGTTGTAGGATGACGATGACTTTTGTATCTTTTAAGTTAATAAAGAATCCAAGTTTGTACAAGATGGCGTCTGGTCTGACTATTGACATTTGGAGAAACATGCTTACATGGGTGAGTAGTTATTATATGCATGGTTGGTGATTACACTGTCATATCTGTATGGAAAATGTGTTGCTAGAGCAAGCAGAGTGAGTGGAAATTGTCTATAAATAAATAAATAAATACCCTCCTACCAGCATATCTAGAGCTCAATGATTAACACATTATATCAGATTATATTCATCAGGCCTAAAAATCTAACTTGGCCATTTAGAGGGTTTCGTGATGGACTAGGGAACAACATTTGCATTTTCATTTGGAGTCCTGTCTGGCCACCGGGCGAACTGTCTGTCTGTTTTAGCTGTGTTTTTAGTCTCCATAAACTCTTAAGGGAAATAACCGGCTCTTAAAACGCTAAATGCTCCATTATGCTTACTCGCTTAGTTGCTACCTTGGCCTGTCCGTTGTTGAGGCTGTGTGTGCTGCACACACTTTTGAAGAGGTTTAAAACAACTGCCTGCTGCTAGTTGAAAACAAACGCTGCGAGACCAGTGAGAGTGAACCACAGTAGGGAAGTGGTGGGCTGTACGATGAAAACAATGAGCTGAAAGTCACTAAAAAGGTCTGTGGAGCGGAATGGAGAGGGGTCTGCAGAGTGTGGGTTCACCAGCACGAGTGTGCTTTCACCCACCTGTAATCGAATGATCCCTACTTAGACAAAATCATATGGCGATTAAGTCCGGTGCCAGTCTCGTCTCCTCCTCCCCTATTTTCAAATATATTTCTTCAAAATTCTTGCTGACGTAATTATCGCTGTGCACTATTGTATTTTCCGTGATTTAATGTGACACTGGAAGGTTTCTGTCGCCTGGAGGAGCTGACCATTCAGCAGAGGGGGGAGGCTTTTGGCTGCTCCACACCAGCCCCCTTATGGCCTGCATTCACTCACACTGAGTCAATCTGAATAACTGCATTTTTCATGAGGTTTGGTCAATGCCCAATCCATACTGTATGGGCCTCTGAGTGTGTGTTTGTGTGTATGTGTGCGTGCGTGTGTGTTTGTTAAAGTGAATGTGTGTGACCCTGCGTGCTGTTTCTGCTCTGGCACTGCATCGTGCATTAATGTTTTTGTGTCTATCCATGTTTCTTGGTGGGAATCTTTCATTGGGGTAGATTCTGATGTGTTATAGAGTATAGAGTTGCTGCATTGAATGCAAACAGGCATCCATCAAATCTTCAGAATCTACCAACATGGATGGATTATGAGACAATGGACACCGGGGCACTGACATGCACAAAGCCCCCCCATCTGTCCCGAATTACAGGAAGGCATCCGGACTTAAAGAGACACAAAATGACTAGGAATGCCACGTTGTGTCCCGTTACTGTCATTTTGTTGCCTTTGTGGTTCTTGCGCATCTCTTTGTAGTCTCTTTGTTCATCTCTGTGTAGTCATTTTGCTCTCTTTATGGTCGTCTTGCATCTCTTTGTAGTCGGTTTGTGTCTCATTGTGGTCATCTTGCATCTCTTTGTAGTCAATGTGTTTCTCATTGTGGTCCTTTTGCATCTTTTTGTAGTCAGTATGTGTCTCTTTGTAGTTGTTTTGCATCTTTTTGTAGTCAGTATGTGTCTCTTTGTAGTTGTTTTGCATCTCTTTGTAGTCAGTTTGTATCTCTTTGTTGTCGTTTTGCATCTCTTTGTAGTCAGTTTGTGTCTCTTTGAGGTCGTTTTGCCTCTCTTTGTAGTCAGTTTGTGTGTCTCTTTGAGGGCGTTTTGCATTTCTTTGTAGTCAGTTTGTATCTCATTGTGGTTGTTTTGCATCTCTTTGCAGTCAGTTTGTCTCTCTTTGAGGTCTTTTTGCATCTCTTTGTAGTCAGTTTGTGTCTCTTTGCGGTTGTTTGTGTCTCTGCTTCTTCTGCATATCTTAGTTGTGTGTGTTGTTATTGTGTTCCTAATGATTTGGTCACGCCCTTTGCAATCTTGTCGTCGACTAATCATCCAGGTCAGCAATTGAGTGTTCCAGCTTTCGCTTTGCCACAAATTAGCACTCTAACCTGAATCCCTCCATCACCTTCATGTTGCCTACTCGTGGCACCTTGTTTAAGCCCGTTCAGTATCAGCGAAGAGGGATGTGGGTGACTGTAGTTGGTAGACGGCCACTGCAGTTCTTATCAGGTAAAGGGGTTTTTGATTAGTGTTAATGGCTTGGACTAAATAGCTTTCAGCCTTTCCCACTGGCTACATCTGTTGTGTGTGTGTGTGTGTGTGTGTTTGTGTGCTGCACTGCTCAAGGGCACACTAGCAATTCATCAAGTTGAAAAAGATACCTCCGCTGTGCTGTGACAAACAGGTTTTACGTCTAAACCTGCTCCCTGAACTATAACCTCTATCCACATCCCTTGCTTTTAGCTATTTTCGAGAATGCCCCTGGACGGTGGCCGGGCTGCAAAGTGTGTCCCTGCAGCCACGGCAGACGAGTTCCAGTATGTCAGAACCACTATGGTATCCGGACGAGTAAGAATGAGGCTTTTCTTGTTGCGAAGCCTCCAGCCATGATGCACTCGTGGCCCAGAAAGACAGACTGCAGCACCCGCTCTCCGGAAAGCGCTCGGCATCTGGTGCAACAGACAGCCTTGCATGTTAATGCAGAGTTAATATTATTATTATGAACTGCGAGTGACTTCGCATGTTAGTGAGCGCTCTGTCAAATTAATGTCAGTTCCATTAATGCCGCCGTCTATTTCGTGTCACAAGTACGCCGGCGTCAGACTCCCGCTCGCCAAGGCACGCTGGGGCCGGATTTGGAATTCACACAAGGGAGCGCACACACACACACACACACTCACACACGCTACCTCATGAAAAGATTCACACCCCTGCATCTCAACAGTAGATACATATTTACGCATGCACTCACACACGCGCGCACACACACACGTCTCGTCTCTGCAGCAGCGAGACACGAGGGGAGGAAAATGAATGTCCCGACTCATTTATCACATAGGCCCAAAAGTACAGATGAATCTAGTGATGAAAATCTGTCCTGAGAAATGTCAGGAAGATATTAACTCCAATACATCAAAGTGGAGCTGCAGTCTCGGAGCTGACTGCCAGCCGATGCTCCCAGCCTTTAGTTAAATAGGGGGAGCACACCAGCGCCGATGTAATTTTAGCCCAACTCCTGACCATTTGTCACGCAGAAACGAGTAAATAAAGACACAAGTCACTTCCATCCGAAGAATAACATCCGAAATGATGCAGAGCGAATTGCATTAGCGCGCAAATGCCATTCTTTAGATCTGTCTGATCTCAATGAAGTGTGAGAGAGTGAAGGGAGAGAAAAGGAGAGGGAAATTGCCTTTTCATGTAGATTCCACTAATCGCTTTCCCCCTAACAAAATACGGCAGACTTGTACTAATAAGTAAGTTAAGGCTCAGTGGACAGATAGAGTGCAACAGCACAGAGGCTAATGGAATTGAGAGCTTTCCATGCCTCCATGGGTGTCTTAATTGTCAAAAGGAGATTCTCACAGGAGCATTTCGCCACTCGCCTGCTGGATTGCGGGAAGCCTAAATTGGAGTGCGACTCACTGGGCTTGTTTTAAGCCAGAGCTTCTCTGGTGTTTGCGAGGTGGATCAAATCCCTTATCCAATGTCTGGAAACAGGTCGCGTGATTCACTCTTGTTTACTTGGCAACCAGCAAAGTATATGTTTTCAATGCCGCCAACAGGGACTGCAGCACACTCATATCTGAAATCTATAACTTCCACTGTTCTGTGCTTTTTTTTTCATCCTGCACTCTCTCCTGGAATGTATCACGGGCTTATTCATTTTGATTATATTTTATTTTTTGCATGGGTGTATTTATTCATAAACTTTCATTCTGAATGCCACATGCGTGCTTCATTTGGAGAAAAAAAAATATTGCTTTTCCAATCTCAGGCAGCTACGAGTTATTGGCTCTTATTGCTATTGTTACCATAATACCTTTACAGAGGTGTATTTTTAGCGCCGCCGCTCTTCACCGCGGCACTGGAACTTCCAACCTCCGCGGTTCATTAGCAGCGAAATTGGACTGTACGGGATGGGACTCCATGAGACACAGAGAATGTGCTTTTAATCTAAAAAAGGTCAATGTGCACGGGCTATTTTGGAGATTCACTGCGAGCTTATAATTGGGGCCTTGTCCGAAGACGACGCAGACTTAAATGAAGACAAAGTTACAGAGCGCGCGGCTGGCCTTTGATGAGAATCAGCGAGTGAGGACCCTTCATTTGCAACCTTTAATCAGACCAATGAGATCAGATTCGCATGTGATTTCTAGAAGGGAAAAAAGTGTGGGGGGGGAGGAGAAATGAAATGGTAATTAGTATTGATTACCTATGGGCATATGACCCCTGCATTCTCCCCTTGCATTCTTAAATCAGCCTAAATTATCGGATTTGCTAATTTCATGCTCAGAGGAGAGGCAGCCGGCCACATGAAAATGCCTCCACAATGAGCCATGTTCCAATTGGAGTCTGAGGAAATTATAGCGATGGGAAACAAGGCGCCTTTTCAGTGCCGAGGCGTGGGTGTGAGGCTGAATTAACCACACTGGTTTGAGTTGAGGACGATAATTATTCTTGGAGGGTCTGAAGGGAGTAAAGGTGAATCAGGTAGCTTTTTTTTTTCTCTTCAAATTACATTTCCCGTCCACGCACTGTCGCCGAGAGATGTCCTCAGCCCGGCCGCATGTGCATGTAATTACTCCCAGTTAAGACGGGGAAATAAGGTCCATTTAGGCGGGAAAAAGCAGCCCAATTACATGTATACACAATTAATACACCCATGGGAAATTGAAATTTTCTCTCAAATGATAAGATTAATTCCTAATTATGGCTACAGACACACAGACACACATGCACGCTCGCACAAGGCCTCACACCGTTAATCTACTTTGGTGGATTTAAGCCACCATATACTGAAATTGTGAAGAGCAGAAGTGGACAGCGACTGATGGAGGGAATCCGTGTCATAATGCACCCGATGAACCCGGGCGCCGGGGATGTGGCGGTGCTCTGCCGCCATCTGCTGGATTGTGATGAAAACGTGCAAACACAAGTAGTGGTTCACAGTCCGGGACTCTTTCTGAATCTGGTTTTAAAGAATTGTATCACAGTCGTCCTGCTAGATCGTTGATAAAACACCACATTTAGTACAAGATGCCTCCTTCAAATTTTCCAGTTCACCAATGACATCTTTGAATTGTGGAAACAGGAAATTATGTTTCCTTCAGTATTTGGTGGCCTGAGACTGATTTTCTTTAAGAACAGAACTGTTTTGCATTACAAATCCAGTAATTTCCCTAATTTTCATGATCATAATTGTTTAAATTCATAAAGAATAGAGGGGGGTTTTTTTTTCATTCACTGTTTAATTGTATTTCTGTTCCTAGTATTACTAAATTGGACGCCAATAGTCCACCATCAAGGAGCTTTATTTCTTAAAAATCCACTAACATGGACTCATTCTGAGACAACGGCGCCTGATCACACATGCAAAAGTTCCCCCTCTCTTCCTACGTAACAGTAAGGCGGACTTAAAGAGGCACAGAAACACTGCGGCCATTTTGTGTCCCTTTACCGTCATTTCGTTAACCTTTGTGCGTCTCTTTGAAATCGTCTGTGTCTCCGCTGTTGCTTTATAGTCAGTTTGTGTCTCTTTTTTGGGTCATTTCACATCAGCGTTCTCCTCTGCATCTCTTTGACCTTATTTGTGCCTCACTGTGGTCGTTTTACACGTCAGTCAGTTTATTTCTCTTTACAGCCCTTGTGCATCTTGTTGTCGTTGGTTTGGTGCCTTTTTCTGTCAATTTGTTTCTCTTTGTGGTTGCCTTGCATCTATTTGTGGACAGTTTGTGACCGTTTGTGGTCATTTGGTCTCGGAAATTATGATTGCCGTTCCAATTTTAAAGAGGTCATATTCTGCTTTTTGGGTTTTTTCTCTTTCCTTTTTTCTATGCATGTAAAAAGGTGTGCAAAGTGAAAAAGTCCACAGTGTGAAGAGGGATCCTGCAGCAATGCACCATATTAGACCATTTTGTTTTTTGGAAATTAAAGTATGTAAGCCTATTCTACTAGGACCCTCAAATAAAAGTATGAGCCTAGAAATTAAGATAATATGACCGCTTTAACTGCAACAGTCACTGCATACTGAGGCTCTGACCCAGTGTCCAACAAGACATCTAGAATATTTCCATTTCATTGAATGGTGCTGCCAGAAAGAATATACTGTACATGATACTATCAGACGGAGTAGAATACGTGACCTTTTCCAACTTGAAAGTTAATTAAAGGGAAATACCGACAGAGATAAAAAGATGAGGATATTAAGGTGATAAATTAATGAATAAATCCAGTGACACAAATCAATGAAGTACACTTCTCAAGTCTGATTTTTATTCTGTGGGAAACATTAGTCTCTTACACATCTAACTTGTTGGTGCAATATGACAGACAGCTACTTAGTACAGCAGTGCCTACAGATAATATATCCATGTTCACAAGCAAAATAAACAATGTTAAAAAGATAAATATTAGTCTCAGTGTAAAGCACAGCACGCAGTTCTCTTGACTTGCAGCGGCAGAACTGTATTGCATCAGTCTCACATAAATATGCTGAACCTCACACTGGTTCTGGGCAGATACACACATTGGTTCTTACAGCAGATGCCATTTCTATTCTGTCCTTGTGCAGCTCTGGGCTCAGAGCCTGCCTATGCAACTGCAGACAGAAAAAGTGCAATTTAAAAACAACAGTGACACTAAACATCCAGGGCAACAAGGACACACAGACGCGGGGCAGGACAGCTGTGCATGTGTGTGAGAGAGTAAGTGTGGGTTTTAATATTAGAAACACTGCAGAGGCTAGTTTACGGTTCATGAGTTTGTCAAGACAAAACATGGAGGAGTGACACTGAGGGAAATGACACGGACAGGAAATGAACACGGTATGCGGCCGAACAGAGGCGGCTGTTAACGCTGTTACTGGAGCTCTTACAACACGGACTGGCGCCTCACAAACTTTCGGCCTTACACACAGACTCTGCGGGCCGCCGTATGCACTGGCCTTCACATGGCTACCGAGGCGTCCGACTCTTTAGGCCGGTTGCGTACGACGTGCTCCAGCTGCCCGGAGTCCGAGACGTCGTAGCTCGTCTTGTACTTGGCCAGGATCTTCATCAGAGGACGCAGCTTCAACCACCACTGCTCCTTAGGGATCCTGTGACTGCAGACAGACGAGGAAATGTCAGCACCGCGGTTGTCGTGTTTTTGATTTTGGCTGAAGCTAACTTATTTTAATGATCATTTAAGATTCATTAAGATTATTTTCACAATTGATTTCTTTAGTCAATAAAGTGAAAAAAGCTCATCACCATTTCTTAGAGCCCAAAGTGATGTCTTTAAATTGCCGCTTTTGTCAAACCAACAGCCCAAAGACTCATTACAAACTTCATTTACTGTCATGAACGACAAAGAAAAGAAGCAAATCCTCACATTTAAGAAGCTGGAGTCAGAAAAAGTGACAATTTGACACAAAATGGTCGCCGTTTAATGTGTCTTTTATTTGACTAGTTGTGGCAGCTATCGTCTTCTTTTTTTCTTTAAACTATTTCACAAATGCCTCAATTCTAAAGTTTACTGCTGACGGTCACATATCTAGTATGTTCTAATGAATGGGGGGGCAGTGAAAAGATTGAGTCCTAGCTTAGAGTTGTCAAGAGTTCATTTGATTCCAAATCATTAAAGGATTATCTCTACCATGAATATGAATATTTAGCATTATTTACTTTATACACATGCTCTCGGTTTTGGCACCACGGCAGTTTGGGTGAGCCAAAATTAAAGTGGAATAATTAGAAAAATAGAAGTGCCAGCGTGCTTCTATTTGCTTATTATCAAATGTATTATCATAAGCACTCTCTACCTGGTTAATCCTTCACTTTATCTTTTTCATCTGCGGCTGCCCCGACATAATTCACCCACAGACATCCTTGGAGTTTCATCTAATCAAATCTAGCGTGCACGGCATGACTGTGGATTGAATACAGCTTTGGGCCATTGTCAGCAGTCCCAGGAATATTAAACGGGTAAAGCTGGGAAACTCGAAAAAGACTGATTTAAAAAGAATGCTCAAAATCAATGCGGCGCAGACCGAGATATCCTGGCTTTGAGTTCTTAATGAAATGGCTCAAGCTCCAAAAACGCCTACATCTCCCACAATGGGACTCAACAGCATGTCAATCGACTGTCCCTGCCTCCTGAATGCTCACACCTTTCATGCAACACAACCTTGGTTTATACTTATGGTGTCCTGTCGTAAAAATGTTAACTCCCAAAGGTGACGTGATGACATCATCAGGGTCATTTTCTTAAGACTTTGGAAATCTCCCAGTGAAACCAAAGTAGGCATTAACAAAGACTTCCTGTGATAACTAAACTAATCTTTTACGTCCCTTAAAGTTCAAGTAGGGTGATACGTACACAAAGTCAGTGTCGTCCTTGAGTTGCACAACGGGCTGGAAGACCAGAGCCCTGCGTCGCATTCCCAGCAGACAGCAGGAGTCCTCACTGTTAGCAAACACTCGGCCTGCAGGGAAACACAGTGGCATCAGAGGTGCAAACACAGGAATGTACTTTAGCCGTCCTTGTTTTTTGGTTGCAAACAAACAGAGGCATAGAGCAGCTTTTTGCCGGTGGGTGTGGGAGGTTGTGGTGTAGGATGATGATGATTCTTGTAGCCAGTGGCCGTGAATTGTAAATAAAATGAAACTCTTTTGTATGGATCCACAGGAGGACTACAATGAGCTAGTAAAACAGAAAATCTAAAAACAAAAAAAGAGGTGATGATACAGAAATCGTGACTACAACAAAGCAACATAAAGCACCACAGACACACAAAGAAATACTGGGCAGGGTAAAGGAACATGTGGTTTATTAATTCAGACCATGCTCACATTTCCAATCAAACCATTTCAGATGAGTCATGAACTGGAAATAGTGTAGCATGGTGGCCGCTGATTAATTTTTGAAGGCACTAACACATCCTAGCTACGCCCAATAAGAGCCTAGACGGGCTGGGTGCATCTATTATATGGCAGAATAGTGGAAATGACAGACAGGGACATGGAGCTAAATATAAAAGATGTAGATGGTCATGGAGCCAGCATAAAAAAAAAGACAATTTACCTTCATCTTATGTCATCCATGTGTATGGGAAATAGACATAAAGAAAAAAGAGGAGTTTTAACTTTAACGCTTGTGCACATGCAGTGTGTATTGTTCAGAAGAACACGTCACTCACAGTTGTTAGTGTAATCTATCAAAAAAGAAAGTGTAAGTACATTGAAGTCAGTTGCTCATTAGATTTGTCTGCTGATGAATGTAAATGGTCGATAAATAATTTCCTTCTCGAGGATTAAAATACATCAAAATGTCAGACGGAGCGACTCCATGACAGATCTGGGGAAAGGGTTTGCCTCACACTGGTCACGCCTCTGCAGGGAGGGAGGATCGACTACCACAGGTCATTTCACTGAGACTGAAGGGGAGCATTAACCTCACCTTGTCTGAAGGTCTCCAACAGCTTTTTGGTAACCCACTGCATCGCCTTGGCAGAGATCTTGGTCCCAAAGTTACGGTCGAATGGAGACGGTGCTCCTCCCTTTTGTTTTGTTTTTTTAAACACGAAACAACATGAGAATAGCACTTATTTGTTTCCTATTATGGAAACCATTGCAGTTACACTCATATATTGGTAGCACACACAATTATGTTTCTTTTCCTATTGTTTCATGCACCATAGCCTGCACTCTCAATCGACTTTTATCAACTTTACTTTCAACTTTTTAAAGATGTCACATCTAGAGTCAAGAAACAGGACGTGATGATAGAGAGATATATATACATTGAAGGCTTTTTCTTTAATATTGATAGTGCACGTTCACCTAAAAATGAAGAATGTAGTCATTATCTACTCAACCCCATGACGATGCTGAAGTAAATGAAGATATGTTTAACAAAATAAAAATAATAATAAGATGGCTCCATCGGCATAATCCGAGTCTCTGGAAGACCAAAGACCCTAAATTGAACTGAATTTGTTTTATGTACAACCAAAAGCGTGTCTTGTAGGCTAACAGTGTTTTGGGATCTCCAAAAAAATGTATAAATTATTACAAAAACAAAATAAAAAATATATATATTCCCATTCCCATGCCCATATTTGGGATCTCTGGAAGCCCAGAGATCCCAAATATGGGCATGGGAATGGTAGATAATGGCTGGATTTCATTTTTGGGGGAACTTTTTCTTTAAAGTAACATATTTGTCGAAGTTGTTCATCATGCTATGTTTAAAATTCATTTTTTTGTTCTGTCTCCCAGTACTTGCTGCAGACACAACCCAACTTCCCCTTGGAGATCATCAAAGTTTTGTTTGATCCAGTTTTTTCTGCGCTAATCTCAAGACACACAAAGCCAGAACACAACAAAGCCCGTCCATGTAAAATGGGGACGTGAATATTCATGATACAAATATAGAAAATTGTTCATTAAATCTGGATGAATTGTTACCCCCGACGCCGCTTCAGTAGGGAATAGTCCCATTTAGTCTGTATGAGATGGTAACCAGTGAGGCTATGCCTACCTGCTGCATGTGACCGAGCACATTCTTCCTGGAGTCGAACACTCCTTTTCCTTCTTCAGAGTACAGCTGGTAGATGAAGTCTGTCGTGTAGTTTTCATTGCAGTTCTCATTCCTACACACACACATACAGTAAAGGAAAACAGACGTCTGAGTCTACATTTACTGATTATTCCCGAGGTTCTACTACAGATCCACGCTGACTTTGTGTCGATATGACATCATGATGACTGCAGCACTCAAAATGTCAGCTGTTGAACTGATGACATCAGCACTGGCTCCATTTACAACACAAGCAGCTTAAAATCTAATACTGAGGGCAGAAAATAATGGATTACTGCAGCAGCAGTACACCAGTTGTGTATCTGTATAATAATCAGAAGGATGTAGCCTTAAAATGTACTGTGACTGTGTGAGTAACTGAAGTCCTTATCTTACCTGAGTACAAGTCCTCTTTGAATGCTGCCCTTCATTTTCTCTGTCAAGTGTTCAACATTGGCCTGTGGGAATAGATAGTAAGTATAATGTTGACCAGTAGAGGGCACTGTAATGTAAAGGAGGTTAGCCTGAATGCCCTCTAGTGGATGAAGTGACATCCATGCATGTCAGGGACTGAACAGTTCAACTACAAAATGTATTTTTACTGATGTGTCACCTGCAGGTCTCTGATGTCAAACGGCTCCTCGTAGATGTAGGCGGCATCAGCTCCGGCAGCCAGGCCCCCCACACTGGCCAGGTAGCCACAGTAACCTCCCATGGTCTCAATAATGAACACGCGTCTTTTGGTCCCACTGGCTGACTGCTTGATGCGGTCGCAAGTCTGCGTGTATGCATGCAAGCTCACAATGTCAGTATGCATTAAATGCTTAGTACACGCTGAGCATCATGACACTGAACGTCTGAGATACTTCCAGTTAAATGTCATGTTAACGTATCATAGTGTGAAACGAGTACGATTAGAAGTGTGATGATTGGAGGTCAAACACTGTTAAAATAATACATCTCACATAGAAAAACAACAAAACACTGTTCTCAAGGCCGGCATGCTTATTAACAATCTGTACAAGTGTCAAGGCAGCTTCAGCATAAAATGCAGCTTTATCTGACAGTAAACCTTTATTATAATAGTCCAATTATAATAATCAGCACAATGTCAGGGGAATGTGATGTCAGCAAAGAGTCTACACGGTTTAGGAAGCTACAACACTGTCAAAGGGGCATTCCACTAATTTAGCACTGCACCTCCGTAATGTTAGAGGACTCACAAGAGACCAATTAAAGACAGAATGGTCAAATTCAGAGTAGCATGGGATGTGATATCCTGACTTTTAGTCCCTAGCATTGGTCAAGCACCTAAAAATGCTGGATCCTACATTTCCCATAGTCGACATAAACTTCAAAGCACTTTTCATTATACCCAATTTGCCTTTACAGCTCACTCACACCTGCAGTTTGTAATGCAGTCTTTCTGTTCAACTAATTCTCACAGGCTGAGTCGTACTACTCATGACAACTAAACTGAACTTGATGTGTAAAAAGGTGGGGTGCCCCTTTAAAATTGCACAGATATCCAGTGTCTACGTTAATGTTAGAACTACCGTGAAGGTTAGCTTTAGTTGGGATTGATGGTGGGTTAATGAGTAAAGGAATCAACAGAGCTGCAGCAAATACTCTGCTTTTGGAACCTGACAGTTTGTTGAGTATTAGCACTGGACCATTAACTCCACTGTTACTTGTTATCATGTGTCATTTTCATCCTGTTTGCATTAGCGTCTTGAACAAAGCGCTCACAAATGTGCCGGCGGCGGTTCGACTGCCTTACCTCCACGATGGCATTGAGGGCTGTGTCTGCCCCGATACTTAGGTCTGTGCCCGGTACATTGTTACTTATGGTTGCAGGCAGCATACACATCGGGATGCAAAACTCCTCATAGGTAGCGCGAGCCTCAAACAGCTGCAGCAGACTTTCAAACGCCTGAAGCGGCAGTACATGAAAAACGCGTTAGAGCCACAGAAGGCCGGCCACTGAGAGAGAGGTTGATCTCTCTCTCTGGAGCGTATCCTGCCATTCCGGCTCTTTCCGTGTGATAGCAGCCAATGGCTTCCCTTTGGCAGAAAGGACGGGAGGACAGAAGTGTGAACAGAGAGATGGATTCGAAGGGGAAAATGAAGAGAGTGAAAGGAGGAAATGATATTGACAGGGTGGCAGATTAAAGCCACGCAACATTGGGGGAAGAGAAGATGTAGAAGGAAGGTGATGGAACAGATAGAACAGAAGGAAGACAGACAGGAAATGATATGAAAGGAAGAGATGGGACAGAGATATGTGTGTTTGTGAGCCTCAGCAGCTAAACGCAGTGACACTGCAACTCAACCGGCTGTATCTGCTGTGAAAGGTTATATGCAGGCAAGACAGGCACTGATTGAGGAGGACGAGGAATGAGGAAGATGGTGGCACAGCTCGGAGATGTTTTTCTGTTTATATTTGCTTTGGTCCCTTAGACTTACGTGCACAAAGGGTTACGTTTGTGTACATTTCAGTTATTGTGATGCTATAAACACAAGAGCAATGGAAATGAGGCCGAGTTACAATTATTGAATGAAGTGAGTGCATCAGTTCAAATGGACACATACAACACAGTGCATGTTAACTGTACTACGTTGCGTTAGTTTGTGTTCTGTAGCTGTTAACCACTCATCTTGGTGTTAATGATGTGGGAGGACACAAACACACAGTCAGGGAGAGGGGCAGGCAGAGCAAACATTGCGGTCACGACACTCGTGCACCTCACGGCATGCCTCCATGTCGTCACTCACTTACCTGATGGGGAAGGGAGGGACGCTACTCTGTAAATTGGTTTTATCTTTACCAGTCTCACCGTACAAATCGTGACTCAATTTATACATCCGGCTCAATTTTCTGATGCCGAAGTTTGAAGTTTTATTCCAGGTATGGCTAAAATTTCCTCCACAGATTCACCGACAGGCTGCGGATCACGCTGAGTGACTGGTAAAATGACCGAGTGAGCGAATTCCCCCTTCTTGAAACATGATAGGCTGGCTTGCTATGTAAGCAGAGACATGTTTCAGCGTTTGCTTGCGTGTGTGTTTTTATATGAGAGTATCAGCGTGTTGCTGAGATCAACTATTCTGGTTGCTAGCCCCCATCACTTACAGTAGTGATGGCGTTCAGAGCCGTGTCAGCGCCAATGCTGAGGTCTGAGCCCGGCACATTGTTGGAGACAGTGGCTGGGACCATGACCATGGGCACACAGAACTCGTCATATTTCCCGCGCGCCGTTAACAATTCCAGCAGTGACAGGAAGGCCTGCAGGGCAGAGCCAAGGGCTTTAGTGTCTGTGAAGGTGAAGACTGTGGCAGGTTGGTTTGGTTGAGAGGTGCTACTTGCCACAAGGAGGGGAAGACAATAGGTGGAGGGTGCCAAGGGGAGGAGCCAGGTCTATCACAACGGACAGCAGCGAAACAGACAGGTACCACTCCACACAGTCTCAACATCACAGTCTCTCTCTCCCTCTCTCTCTTTCTCTCTCTCACTCACACTCACACACAAACACTAATACACACACACGCATATATCCATTCATACACATGACGCTCATTTCCTTGCATACATCACAGGAAAATAAAGCTGGTGAGCATGTAAACAGGATTGCGTGAAATGACTGGAAAACAGCAGGTGTTCTCTGTCTCATGTTTAAACCAAATGATAAGATTATCTATATTTCAGTTCAAGTGTTGCCTCACTTTTCATTTGTATGATTCAAATATATTCAATAACAACTCCTAATTCCTCTTTAATAATGTATTCGAAGTACTGGAAACCAACAGTGAACCAACATTATGCTACAACTGATGCCGTTAACAGGTTTTTTGGCAGAGATATGACTTTGAAGCATGATGATGTATGGAGCCATATGGTGGTGCACTGACATAAAATGGGGTAAGACTGATGAGGAGGATCAACATTACAGTGTTCACTGTCATATACTGACAATATGAGTAATGCTTCAGCAGTTTGTTATTCTTAAATATATCAGCAGAAATGTCACTTTTATCATACTCATAATGTTGCTAAATTATGGAATATAGCAGTAGCCAAAAAGTGTAAGGAAATGAAAGATGTCAATGTAGCCTCAATAGCAAAAGTATTAAGCAGGGACAAAAGAGTTTGAAACATACCTCAAATCCACCAACAATTAGCAGTGCATTAATGTTGTTCTTTCGCATCTGCTCAGCAATTTTTTCAACATGCTTAGCGGGAAGTGTTCTGAAGAGAGGAAGAAAGTAAGGGGGAAAGGAAGGAAGGAGAATAAATTGTTGTTTGTAAAAATATTTTAAAATATAATAATAATAATAATAAAAATAATAATAATAATACACAAAATCTGTATTTAAGTCTAGATTCTACAGAAATAATGTTTACAGTACTCAACACTCATTAAGTAATACTGAGCAGATGCTAGCCCATCAGAGATTAAGATTTTACCTTTTGGTTCCCAACAGAGATCCACCTTGTCCCGTCCATCCTCCCACATCAGCCCATTTAATCTCCTTAATCTGACAAAAGACAACAATAACAACACACGCATCTTAAATCTGAGCGCAGCACTCCATTACATTTTAATAACTTCCTTCCTTAGGCATTGTAAATCTATAAATCCTCTGTCTGACATTGTCTCTATGTTGTTGCTGGTTCATAAATCGCAGACCTTAATACACCTAGAACATTTTGTGCGAGTTACAGCTCTGTATTATTATTATCTGACACATCCTCTGGGTCGGGGTCTCAGTGCAGAGACTGTAAGGCGGAGAGTTATTTTCCTGGACACAGTCTCTTGGAGGACTGGACCAGTGAAAACACAGAGGTGTTTAGCAGAGAGTCCGAGAGCACTCAACTAAAGAAATCCATTACTCCTGCTGCTCTAATCTTCTTAGGGTCAGTTGGCACAGCCTGATTTCAGCAGGCTGGGGCACATGCAGGGTGTTTTACTAACCAGTGATATTGGAGACATGCTGTAGAAGATAAATGGTTTGTTAAGTGTTTGTTCTTTGAATGAGCCGGACTGTGGACTAAGGGTTTAAGGTTTTTTCACACGGAAAAGGTCAGGGGAGGATAAAGGAGAGGCGTGTGAAACCAGTTTAACCAGTTAAAGAGCAGGAAAATAACAATGGCTCAAACTGCAGCACAGTCTCCTGCAACACAAGTTTGCTGTCTGCTTTTATCTTTCATTCAAAATATTGAATGAAAGACACTGAATTGAATTAATTCTTGCTTATTTAAATCAGGAGAGAAACAGACAACTGATTGATTATTGCGAAGCTGTGTTTTGAACTCTGTTGCACTCTACTGGTTTATTGTGGTACTGCAGGGCAGAGGAGGGACAGTCAGAGTGGAAAATTGGTTTACATTAATCTGGACTGATTATCTCCAGGATTTCCCTGATTATTCTTTCAGTCAGGGAGCTAACACTGATTGTGTGTGGTCCAATTCCTCGAGTTATTGATCAGAACACAAACAATATTTCATTAAGCTTATTATCATAACATCAAATCTCCAATTTCCTACAAGATATGCACAACAGTGCAGTACCAGAATATGAGTGCTTTAGTACCCACCTGTCCTTTGGAGAATCCCTCAAAGCCATCACTGACAGCAAACATCTTGTGCCCCTCAGAGATGCCCACCCTGACGGCTGAACGGACGGCAGCATTCATGCCTGCTGCAGGGGCGCCAACATTCAACACCGCCACATTGAAGTTGCTCTGAGGGCACAAAAAAACGAGCATAAAATGTGACTTTGATTGTCTAATCATCACTGGAAATATAGAGAGAATGTTGCAGTTGTTGATGAAGCTCTGTGGAGTAAATCAATATATGGTTTCTGGTCTGCTATCGGTTCCATGCTGGGCCGACAGTGGTCATTATCACAGATGCAGTGAGAAGCCGAACCCTGAGGCGAGCTCCGCAGCATGGAGTCGACCCTGCTGATTCTACACTTCACTGATCTTCAGTGTGAGCTGCCTCAGATGGAACCACAATTCCTCCTGGCAGGGTTAACAAGTCATGCCTCAGCAGGGGAGCCAGGTGTCATCTAATATCACTGTAGAGCAAAGCACTGAGCCATCTGGGCCTCTTGTGAGGCCTATTACTACAATTATAGGCTCCACAGCAAGCAGGTAAAACTTCAAACTGCTTATGAATTGGCCACCATTATCGCAAGTCAGCTATTTTCCACAATAGCAGGAAAAAACTGATGCACCTGTTTACAGAGAATTACTCACATTTCTCAGTTCACCACAACCACTCATTTACAGGAATACTTCTCTCAGTATGTGAGCCAAGGTTGCATCTTGAATTAGCAGCGTCATGACAGAAGCAACCGAGTCATTATTTGTATGCAGAACCTCAGGACAGTGTAGCAAAAGATTAAACACCTCCGTGGCTTGTGGAGGCCAATTCACCTCTCTAAATACAACCTGTACCTCAAACATGGTAAGGTTAGCTACTGCATGTGCAAAAAGAAGCTGACAGCACTGTCACCTTCAAAACTTCCAAGGGAATGTCAACATGTCGTCAAGTGACTTACAGTTGGCAGTTCGGTTTCTGGTTTACGATGAGCCAGCAGTTTGTATGTCTTCAGGTTGTTTTCAAAACTCCTGCAATAAAATATTGAACACGCAATAGTGTTAAAACCCCCCACAGTGTGATACGTTTTCAGTGCCATGTACATAAAAATACATGTTATAACTTCAAAACTGTGTTTACTTTCGTATAATCTTCTTAAATATAATCTCCAACTCATCATCGACTGTGCCCCGTCTATAAACTACAGGCTGCTGACGTTTTAAAATAAGCACCATGATCCACTTCCCCTACTACAGCTGTCTTCAGTAAGAAACATCAAACTGCTGTGCTTGATCCTGAGTGAAGTGAAGGCTTTCATATATCAGATCGGTCCCAGCGGGCAGCCAGTCATACCTGCCCCGAAGTTTCACTGCCTCCTCAAACCGTTTCCCGTCCATAGCCTTCTGCACCTCTTGAGTCTAAGGAAGAAAAGGAGAGAATTTTCACTGCTTGCATTCAGTTGTATTTGATACACTGGACTTCCTGTATGGACAGAGCGGTGGCACTTGCGTTGATTTATACCAGCTGAGATAAAACATCTGAGGGCATTCAAATTGTAAGCTTCGAAGTGTCTATTATGAGCATGGTGGACTAACCAACAACCTTTCTTGTGTAAAGAGAGAGAACAATGCAAGAATAAACATGTTATCAACTGTTCTGCCTAAATTGCTACTCTGTAACCTTCTTCTGACCTGCAACAGAACAATAAAGTTTTCTGCAGTTTAATGGAGCTACTTTGCTATTACATCACTGTCCTGCAGACAGTCACATCCAGCCATGCCAAATGCTTCAGATAATCATTAACCCGAAACAACTGTCTCTCAAACAATGCAGCTCTCTTGTGAGCATTAGTGCCACTCCAGGCTCAATGGGCTGTGCTGTTTGTTATCTTTACTTACGGTCCTCCAACCCGTCCCCATTGACTCTGCCTCTTTGAGCCCAGCAGAGTCATTTCCCCGTGTTTGTGTTTGTACATGCTTTGTAGTTTCCCTCGCTCCTCAGCTTCCGTGCTTTTGTAGATGTGTGTATTGAATGTGTTGCAGTCTTGGCGTCTTTCCAGCCCAATCCAGTGCTTACCATCTGTACACACTCCATCAGAGGCAGGCGCACTGATTGGTTGCCGCACAGAGAGACCACGCAGGCTGGCGTGTTGGCTGTGGTCTCCAGAAGGGCAAGAACAGCCTCCACACCCATACGACTGGCCTGTGTGAGCAAAGACACACAGATAAAACAGGATCATCCTCACTATCAAAACCTCTCTCCTGGACACCTATAATATTTTTTTTATACATCAGAGAAACAAATTAGAGTCAACTCTCCATAACATCTTTTTGTCTGCTTGAGTTTTTAATTGGCGTGTTGTGAATGTGAAGGGATCTGTCGCACACTGTCGTTGATGCACTGCTCCTCACGCTGAGCCATAAATCTGTTAATGTGCTTAACCTAAAACCTGGAGCCATTTCTCCTCAGACACACACAGGATTAACCAGGAAATGCTCTTGGCAACTGCCCTATTCCTACCAAAATGCCTTCAAAAGAGCTCACAGCAGAACTGTACACTAGGTTAAATGTGTGAGCACGCGTAGAGAAAATGCTATTATTGCTAGTCTGCACAACAAATACTAGTCGGTTAAATGTATCATAATTTCCTTTTTAATCTACACATAACAATTACACATTAAAATCATTTGTTTCAGTCAAATGTTATATTTTTGGAGGATGATGTACAAGGTTCATAGTGCACTGCGCAAAATGTTTCAGTGGCATCGATTTTTCATGAAAGTGGCAGACCTACCAGGATGCGGTCAAAAGCAGAAGGGGTCCCTCCTCTCTGCACGTGGCCCAAGATTGTCACTCGCGTGTCGAAACCCAAGCATTTAACGACAAGCTGGGAGGAAATAATACACAGCTCTGAGCAAAAATATTGTGGCATTACATGTTTTGCTATTCCTCTGATGGGAAACAATTCTATAAACTGGACTGATGAATCCTTAATGGGTCTCATGCACGTTAGTGATACAGCTTTATGTATTTATGTGAAAAAGTGCATACATACATGGACAGATACATCACACACTGAAACATAAACACATAAGAAAAGATGAAGAGAAAGGGGAAACAGCAAAGCACAAGCAAGCCATTCTTATTTTTCAGTCATGTTAGCGGGGAGTTCTTATACTGAACGTCACAGAACATCCTTCGAGGGAAGTGCCGAATTAAATGGAGGCACTTCTTTAAAAAAAAAAAAAAAAAAAAAAAAAAATGCTTGACATGTCTGCCTTCAAATGAGGAACTATTAGTGCAGGGTCATGGCATACAGTGATACTGTCCATGGGCAAATATACAGTGTGAAAGTGTCCAAAAAAAAACAACATATTCAATACAACTATGTGAGGCAGTTAGTCATAAATGAGGTTTGGTTTAGTGAGGGTATCTGCTCAGAGTTTTACAGCAGTAGTAGAACGTGGTGGAAGCAATCTTACCAAACTACAGCGTGTGTCTGATAGAGCACTCCAGAAACACAGCAACAGAGTCAAAGCCACACCAGGGCAGCAGTACAGTAGTAGAGGTCATACAGGAGGCAGTCAGAGCCGGAACTTGCCACACGTTTACACAGAGCTCTGTACTTACATTCTTGATATAGTCAGTGGTAATGGGCTTGTTGTTACGATCAATCGCGCCTTCGGCTACAATTATGATATTCAGCCTTTTCATCCCTGCTCGGTTCTACAAGGAGGGGTGGTGGAGAAACAACATGACAGAAAAACTGAGACTGTGGCTGTGACGTGGTCTTTCAGAAGCACGGGGGCCAGATGATGCACACAGCCGAGGACGGATTCTCTGTTAATGAAAGGGCGTGTTGGCACTTCATAATCAGCAATTTCCTGCCAACCTCACTGTTTGTCTTTGCTGCATTATCGTGGCCTGACATTCAATATCAGCGTTATCCCATCAGGAGCAAGATGGATCTTTTTTTCCACTCACATTAACATCCTGTTACATATTCTGGTGCCAATAATCATGGCAATATTCAGCTATTTGTGGCTCAGAAGGCTCATTTAAATCAGTCGGGTCTCCGTGCTTCTGGCTTCCCCTTTCTTCACACTCAGGTACTCACATCCTTGACAAAACTAGAGGTAATAGGCTTCCCATGCCTGTCAATGGCTCCCTCTGCAACTATGATTATGTTCAGCCTTGTGCCCCTGGAACGGGTCTAAATCATAGAACAACGTTTCCAGAGCAGGAAAAGAAACACAATAAGACGCCAGACTAAATAAAACATTTTTCACATCAGTCCTCTCTGATTAAAAAGACAGGAGTCGCTGATATAGAAAAACTGAGAAGTTCCAGAATCATTACAACATTGTCATGTTAAACAAGACAGAGAGGTTACATTACATTGCACATAACAAACAGTACAGTACAGTTCATTGGGTTTATTGTAGGGAACAAATAAGATAGTGTTACCGCAGACAGTTTCTGACACATCTTGTCCTCCCAGCCGTCCTCTGGGGGCATCTCAGGAATCAACACCCAGTCTGCCCCACAAGCTAGGGCACTCACCAAGGCCAGGTAGCTGAGATAAAACCCACAGACAGAAGACTGTGTATATAAAACACAGCTGATAAAGGTCTCCGTCTCTGCTTTAGGAATTCTGTTTTTGGGTCTTCTATGAACTTTATCAAATGTATTCTTACCCACAGTGTCTGCCCATGACTTCTAAGACAAATGTTCTCTGGTGACTGAAAGAACAGAACAGAAAACATAATTTAGCATTGATGTCATAGAGCATTGCAATGATATATCCAATAATAAAGATATTTGAAAGATGATGCAGAATGGAGCCTTGACATGGTGATATAATTGGTGCGTAATTTGATCTTGCAAATGTGACATTCCATTTTCAGCACTACAGGATTTTAATTTGTTCTAAAAAAAATATTAAGTCGTTATACAGACATATTTATAATACTGTAAATTATCCTATATTTTTTTAGACATTAGTTTAGCGTGCACGGCTGTTCATAGTCTCACGAAATATACCAGTCTCCCCCTTACCTCTGTGCAGTAGTCATAATTGCATCCACCACCTCAATGATTCTGTGCAGAGCAGAGTCGGTGCCGATTGTCATGTCAGTTCCACAGAAGTCGTTATCAATGGAGCCAACCATCCCCACAATGTGAAGGGCCGAATACTTCTGAATGGCATCAGCTTCAATTGAGCCTGAGAGGATCAGGAAGATAGGGCTTAAGCACTGCAGTGTACTCTGTGTTTTCTTTTGTATTTCCACAGTTATTCAGACAGGTTGCTCTCACAGCTTGTTGTCAAAATATGACAGGATGAGCAGCAATGGAGACTGCTGAGCTCAGAGAAAGAAAACCTAAACAGTTATTTACTGGAAGAAACCGGTTTACAATACAAACCCTTTCAGACTGCTATTACAACCCAGATTCCCCAAAAGGTTAGAGTGCTGTGTCAAACAAATGAAAACAGAATAAGATCATTTCCCAAACAAATGCTGTTTGTGGACAAGTTTTACAAAGTGTTGAGCACATGTAGTAATGTCCTTTGTACAACCACATGTTTTACAAAATGGTGAACCTCACCCATTCTTGCCTGTGAATGACTGAGCCTTTTAGGGATGCCCCTTTCATACCCAGCCATGATACTATCACAATGTTTCAAACAGATGCTTTTTTGAGCATACCATAACTTTCCTCATCTTTTGTTGACCCTGCCCCAATTTGTTTGGAATATGTTGCTGGCATTTAGAATATACAGGTAAGACATTAAATGTGTTCGTAGTGTTTTCAATTGATGTCAAAAAGGATTTGTAAAAATTCAAATACGACCAAACTTTTGGGGAATCAGGGTTTAGGACTATGTGACTGTCTCTTTGTGTACAAAAGGTTATATTGAGCAAAGCCATTTTAACTTAAGTGAGGGCCATTTATAAAAACAAATGTTAATGATGAGCATCTGCTGATCAGAAAGAGCATTAATAAAGTATCACATCTTGGATATTTCAATTTATAGCGGAGCGCAACCTAGAGTTTACTAACAGTCAACTATTTCAAAACAGAGTTTTAAGAGGATGATATGACATGGAATATTGTTTGTGTAAAAATCAATCAAAACAAAGAGGCAGAGTTTATTACAGAAAGACAGAATGTGGCAACAGCCACAATGAGAATGGTGTTCTAATGTAAAGTGAGTATGGAGGATGTGGGATTAGAAAAATATCTAACCTACAAACAGAAATGTCTGCTCATACTGGCAGGTACTGCAGTGACTCAGCAGAGTGAACACAGTTTAAATGAAGAACATAGTATCAGCCTAAAGCAAAGAGAAGGCTCATCCCCCCCTCAGTACCTTGCTCCACCAGCTCCGACAGCAGCCCACTCCATTCCTCCCTGAAGAGGTTGGCCCCCGTCAGACTGCCATCTCCACCAATCACACACAGGTTGGTGATGCCGTGCTGAACCAGGTTGTGAGCTGCCTTCAGGCGTCCCTCGTGGCTGCGGAACTCTTTACACCGGGCACTGCCAATAACTGTCCCACCCTGAAAACGACAGGTGTCTTAAAAGTTCAACTTTAAAAGCTACACTATGTAGAAATCTGGCATTCTGTGTGATTTGGCTCCTGCCCAATTTCTGAGTGGACCACCACTATTGTTGATACAAATACCATGTCTTTAATATATCATAAAAATGTTATGATTTGAAAACTTGTATCTTCAAGTAAACATGTATGTAGTGCTGTAATGCTACCTTCTCGCTGAAGTTACATAGTGGAGAAACAGAGACACCATCCATCCTATTACAAGACACCATACCATCAAAATAATGTTGCAGCTGTTATTTTAAGGGGAAAGTAGTTACATAATGTGGCAGTAAGTCACTAAGCTTCTCTTTACACCTCAGCTCTATGTATTTGGTGCAGTGTGGTGTTCAGTGTATCCCTGGAGGATACTTTGACAACAGTAAACACTGCTGATGAACTCACACACACTTGCAGCTCAGATGTTACAGGATGACCTCTCCAACCACAAAACAGATGCATGACTTGCAAGTTCCTGTTTATTACCCTGCTCTGTCATTTAAAGTTCTAATGTAATGAGTAATTAACTGCTTGAGAGCTTTAGAAGTAACTGTATTTTCATTATATTATTTTCAATATATTATGTGGAATGCTGCCAATGTTTATTACTCACCACTTGTAGCATGCTGGAAACACTTTCCCATGAGGCCTCTTGGATGTTATCTCCTCCATCCACCATACCCTGATATCCCTGACAAAAGAAGATAAAGCTTCTCTGTAAATAAATGCAAGGTAAGTTTCAAACAACATTAGGCCAACAGCTGGAGCAGTGTGGACTCCAAACTGCATCAGCAGGTCACCACCTCTCAGTGTGAAATACTGAGAGTATTTTAATCTAGTGCAACACCATAGAACAGTAGAAATATGTAATCATGACACTCAAGAATTTAACAATGATGGTGTAAAGTTTGTCTGTATCAGAAGGGTGCAAGATAACCCCCAGAGTACTGTGGTACCTGACTAGGAGGGGAGTTTCATATGAGGCATCTGCCAAAGCCTCAAGTGAGTTATGTAACAGCACACTGAGCAGAGAGGTTCAGGACATACACAGATGTGCAGGGATCACAGGAAGAGCAAGCAGAGCACGGCCCGTGCCAAAGCTCCTCTAACATCTGCTATGCGACAGTAAACAGCCATGTGTTCATAGACATAGACTGGAATACAGTTGTAGTTGTACTTGTAAAAAACTTGCTTCCAAGATATTTAACATCAGGTTGTTATGAAGATTACAACAATTGCAAATTGTATCTAAAGTGTTCTGTATGGCTGAAACTAACAAATATTTTCATTATCATTCTGCTAGTTATTTACATCATTAATTAGTTGTTTTATCTTCTATCCAATGTCAAACAATTGTGAAAATGCTCATCACAGTTCCCCCAGAGCCCAAAGGGATATCTTCAAATTGCTTCTTTTGTCCAACCAACAGTCAATCAAAACCCAGAGACCCTTCATTTTCAGAGATGGTGTGGCTGTGAGTCATGGTTATTATACTTCCACCCACTTCTATAGGATAAAATAAACTATGGAATGGACAAAAAGGTCTGAATAATGATAATGACTAAGTATGGGCTCACCTCATGAATGAAATAAACTTTTGCTCCCACATATAACCCCATTCGAACCACAGCACGTACAGCAGCATTCATCCCTGGGGGAAAAAAAGAAAAGAATAACAATAAGTCATTCAAACAATTTTAAAAACACTGAAATGATGAGCAGGGTAAATAGTTGGACTTTATAGAGGGACATCACATGTGTTTCAATTATAGCAAATCAAACTAAAATCCTGATTTGCATGGGTCCTGCACAGTTGCTGCATGGATATATTTATTTCATCTCTCACACACACACAATTCTCACAAGTATTTATGCATCTTCAATGTGTGACACAATGTGCATTAGTGTGTGCCTTCTGTGTTTGTCTGGTGCTTGGGCCAAGATCTTTTCTCACTGCAGCACACTACCATTTTTGGTCAAAAGGCTCCCCAGCTCCTCTTACAGCAGCCCAGTTACTTTGTGGTTAGACAAAGTGAACTCAGTAACCAATAAGCCCAAGCTCTGTGACTTGAATGTCAATGGCAGGTTAGCTAAACACTGACAGTGGGTATAATGGGTAATACTATAGCCAAAGCAGGCAGAGAGACAGGAACTTGGCTGACTGGATGAGATATAAACAGAAGAAAGGACTGGGTTTCCTTTTCTCTGCACATACTGGTGAACACAACAACTGTAAAGGCAGCCAAGTAGTGCTGTTACTAAGCAACACAGGTTTGGGCCATTGGGCCAGCGGAGGAGACAGCAATAATGTGAAAAGACAGTGCAACTAAGACGGTAAACTATATTGGGAAGAACAAATCCTTCAGAAGTGAGTGTTCCTTAACTCCTTCCTTTCCTACATCGAAAGTCAACAAGGCACCTATAATTGAAAGTGACCAACTATTCGCCATGCTGTCCAGTGCAACAGTCCATGACCTATTGTGTCATTACATAACTATGCTCAAATGAGCAGCCCGTCAGGGAAGAAAGGAGTGGTTTAGAGACTGAGAAACAGACACAGAACGGATCATGAGTAAGACTGGGATCAAACTTCAAAGATTGTCAAAGACATGCATCATTTATGCTTGATATCCAGCGTGGATGTCTTCATCAAAGCTCAGAAATATTAAGTTTTGCCATTGCATTCCGCAGGACTGACAGGTTCTCGTGCAGTCAGTGAAAAGACTAAGCCAAGGCTACACAATGCCCTCTGACACAGACATTCAGAGCCTGTCATGCATGCCACAGCCTCATTGGTTTGCTCTGGGGCCAACTCCATCAGTTTTCTTTCTCTCTGTATGTGTTCCATGTGTGCGCCAACTTTGTACTAATTCTAAACCCACCCACCACCAAGGATCGATTCAGTTCTCCAGAGCCATGAAGAGATACATATACATAACATGGCTGGCAATTAACATGCAGAAAACTTCTTCTTGTTAAAGTGCAGATGGTAGAAAATGCCAGCTGGATTAACTCCAGGTGTTTTTCATGGTAAACATTTTGAGATGTCACAGTAGAAATAGCACAGATGTAGCCTTAGTAATGAAATAAACAATGGATTAATTACATTTAACTGCTTGGGTTTGCATTGTGGATGCAGGGTCACACTGCTGTCACACTGTTGTGGCTAAACAGTACACTCAGAGCCATCCTTATTAACCACACCTGTGCTTTTACCATTTTGACATGTCAAAATGACTACTGCGAAAAAGGATTATTGCCAGGCAGAGTATCACATCACCACAATCATTTGGCTAAAAATAAACTGTGACTTTATATCAATTTTGTGAACATTTTCCATTTTCCATGTTTCTTTACATAAGTTCTGTGTGCCATATTTCAAGTAACTAAGTGTTTCTATCATAAATCAATGTGAATAAATTAAACAACCACACTTAAATTAACACATTTTGTTTGTGTAGACGTTCCCTCTAACCGTGTATGCAATTTTTAAATGCACACATAAGGTTTAAGTTCAACTCTGCATTACTGTAATTTAGTCAGAGTGAGTTTGAATATATTTACATTATGGAAAAACTTTGCATTAAAGGTTACTGCTCACATTGAACTTTACTTGATGTTCATGTAATTTCAATGCTTAAAATAATTGAAGGGATATGATGATATGGCCCTGGTCCATCCCTGTCCAAAGCTCCTGTTTAGCAGTGCTCCAAGCTACCAGTTTAGATGGTTAGCTACACTTCTATTTGAGCTGAGTAGCTAACAGCAGATACAGTTAGCAGCAGTTAGTGGTTACTCTGATGATGTGTTGTCCCCTTTTTGTCTTGAGTATGAATTGGACAGGTGGCGCATTCTTACCTATTGCCCCATATTTTAGTCACTATTTTAAGGCAAGTAATGTTTTTCTTTTAGTGTGGACACATATAGGTATACTATATACCTATGCAGAAACATCTCACAAAACCAGTGTTATGATGGATCTAATCAAGCTAATTCCATTCAATGATCACAGTATAACTTATCAGAACAGCCCTGGCTGTCTTGGGGGAAGCCCTGAATTCATGTCTGAGCGGTCTGGTTTTCAGCATGGAGTAACTTGCTGCGTATAATACATTTAGTTTTGCTAAACTAGCAGTACCTAATTGCTATAAGAGTGTCGTGCTTTTCTTTCCTACGCGGTGATGTGTGTGTATCACTAGCGATGCGGTCACATCAAGAGACGAGCTGGTGAGCACATGACCAGGGTTTCCTCTGTGACGTAGCAGGGATGTATGCAGCTCATCACGTACACAGGATGAACAGACAACCCACCGCCGACCCACTCTGTGACTGCTAACCACAGCATCAACCCTTATCTCACTGACGATCAGACATTAGACGCTAATAATGCTCTTCTGCAGTCTCTCTCGACCCTCCTCGTCACTTTCTCTTTGTCAGCAGCCTGCATATTTAGACTAGCACGCACCGCAATGCAGTGGCCTGCACGTTCAGAGCTGTCACCGCTTCACCCAAGTTTAATGGCTGTGAGTTGATTAAACAGGAACACAAACTCTTCGCTTACAGTGCACTAGACTGGGAATAGATGGCACGTCTCGACCTTGTCAGCTCTCTAAGCTGCTGTCATCGTGCATGGCGACAAACATGCCACCAAATCAATGACAAAGGGTGATGCTGTTAGCGAGTTAGCAGGATATGTCACGTTAGCATGCTAACTGGCGGGCTTCCTGAGTGAACACTGGTAACCTTACTGTTTTACCGGTCAGCAATAAATGCTTTGTATGGTGGAACAAGAAAAGCCTCGTCATTCCACTGTCAGACATGCATCGTACAGTTGAAGACGTGCATTTTCGCCCTCTACGGGCCTGTCCACACTGATACAACGATAAATATGCGTGAAACTGTCACTCGACAGTTTACCTTGAGCATCCCCTCCGCTCGTCAGCACTGCGATAGCTTTCCCCGCTCCCGACAGGTTCTCAAAGAAGATCTTCTTGCTGTCTGGCTGCGCCATTTTCACAGCGGTTCAGTGTATATCCCAGTCCACTTCGACAAAGTAATAAAAAGAGGCCCGCAACAGCATAAAAAGTGTGCTAAAATGATGAAGGGCAACAGTCGTCCGCCCCCTCTACCTATGTACGCCCGCTCTGCTCTCCTTCTCCCTGTTCCGCATCGTCGATTTGCATGAACTGGCAGTGGGAGGGTGATTGACATCACGATGGGCCAACCAGATCCTGGTTCAATTGGTTCTCCTTTGATTCTAAACCAATGGGAAGGAACATAGATCTTATGTGGGCGGGGCAGAAGGTAGGAGGATGCAGTGTAAATTCCTATCTCTCAGGGATGGTGAGGGGTAGAACTCTGAGCTGACCAAAACTCAGCTCGATTTACTAAATACCTTCTAAGTAATGCTGAATATGTCTACTGTGTGCAGCTGGGAGCAGGGCAGAGAACAATTCAAAAGGTTAAATACGACGCTTCACACTGAAACATTGTTACAGAACAGCAGTGTTACATTGTTGAGACAACAGTGTTGTATTGTATCACATAAATGCACATTGTTATTGGCCCTCTTGCTCTTGATTTATCATCACATCCTGTCAAAAAAAAAGGAGGAAACAGAATTCCTAGGCTTCTACAGACTCCAATTTTTATCAATTTTTTTTGTTTTGTTTAAAAAAGCACTCTTTTAAAAATATTGTTTAATTAATAATCACATTGCTGTTATGGTTGCTCAATATAATTTACCTTAGGCATGCTGTATATTAATTTATACATGTCTATATTATCTTTTGTCTTTGTTACAATATTCTCCATAACTGCCACTGTCTCATATTGTGACGCTGATATCTGTATTCATGGTTTGCTTGTGCAAAATTTAAAATTTTTCTATTTTAACTACTATTTTTGTTTGTTCCCTTGTAATGTTTCAAAACACAGCTCGGCTTGGCACTGTCCTGAAATTAAATCTGACTTTTTTTTTTATTGATTGCCAGATAATGATTATTACATGTGCCCTTGCATAATTCACCGACCTCTGTTTAGAACTGCATTACTGAAACGACCCACTGTGACCTTGTGCTGAGTGATGAGGAACTGTTCTCCTCACTGTTGGGCCTAAAACCCTGTGACTGAATCTGAGGCTATGACTTCCTGAAAACTGAGATATTCATGGAGCCAGCCAGCAACTGTCTCCATCCAGTGGCACGAAGATCAAATTACATGCACAGTGACATCAAACTGCATCAACCACAAGCAAACTACACTAATTAATCTATTAATACTGATATAGTGTTGATATAAGAACTCATATTTTTTCCCAAGGCATCTTTATTCATAAACAATATGAGTACATATAGGCAGGTGTGGCACCCTTTTTTGAAAATGTCATCCAAAGCTGAGTCATCATCGCCATAATCCACGTAATTTTTTTCTCCTTTCATTGATATTTTAACAATTCAATGTCAAAACTAAGTGTTTAACATAAACAAGGGTAGTGGTTATGGTTGAATGTCAAAAAAGCTACACTCATGTTGCGGCTAGGATAGGATAGCCAAGACTGAAATGTTAGACATACAACTATAAATTCAGCACATCTACCTGAACCATCACCGTAGATCAGTCTTTCAGCAGTGATCCTGAATGTCAGCATTTTTTGCGTGACACATGTTGGCCCATCACGCTATTCCACATAAGTGAAAGTAAAATGAAAAGCGCTGTGTTTGAAAGCATGCACTAGAGAAGTAGTTTTTCATGTGTTGGGATCATTGTTTAATCGGCAAATATCATGTATTTGTGCCGCAAGTGTTTCTGCATTTTTGCAGTATAAATCTGCTAATAATGAAAGTAAAGGATTAAGAAAGTTTCCACATTACAAAGAATAAGCTCTCCATTATCCTCCAATGTTACTACTTGCTGGCGCTTATTTTGTTTGTCTGTTTTTTTTTCTTTTTTTAATCTCTTTGTTCTGGGAGAGGGAATTGCTTCCTTTACATTAGCGAGCCTCCTTCCCCTCAGGCGCTTACAGCAATCATATGGTTTCACTCCATGGGGTTGTTGAGGAGATGGCTTTGCTGGAAACAGCAGAAAAGAGGCTGCCAGATGGAAACTTGAGTAGAGCCCCTTCATGTCGTGTTTGATCTGTACTCGTCAGTTGTTTTTTTTTGCCTCCAGCCTTTTGCTTCACATAACATGAAAGCCTATTATATATGGTTATTATGCCATCTGATGCAATGCAGTGTGTCATCTGAGACTAAGCAGTATGCAGAGGAAATGTTTATTTATGTGACAAATGAATGTGCCTTTAGTACACCTGTGTATTTAAAGACCTGGGCTGGACAGATGTTGATTCACCGGTGGAAGGAAGAGAATGGCTGAATAAACTGCATTGAAGGGAAATGAATGTCTGCGGGTCTGGTGTTGGCGAGATTTAATGGTGCTACCAGGAGCACGGGTCGCTCATGTGACATCTGAGTTGATGTGGTAGCCTGTGGGTGCGCTCCCCAGGCACGAGGATGTACGAAAGGCTGCTTTTTTAAAAGTCACTTCTGCATTTTTGCATGGATGCCTTGAGAGACGCGTGTTGGATTGTCACCAAAAAAGACAAAAAGGACCCTTTTCGGTCTCTTTGATTGTTGCTAAGCAGGCCTCAGCCTTTTATTCTAAGCCACTTCTTATTATGTTACTCTAAAATCAGCACTTCTTTTATGTCATTTCCTTTTTCCAAGAAAGATCTAAGAATTTTCATATTGAATTATTACGTTGATATATCAGTTGCTGACAGAGCAAAATGCCCACTGAAAATAAACATCATTAGTCAAGTAGAAACTTCCACAGAAAAATAAACCTCACATTTTAAATGATTAGTATTGACACAGATGTGCGTTGACAAGCACGGGACAACAAATAATGAGTTTTTAATTTAAAAGCGTCAAACCACTATGAGATTCAAAATAATACTTCTACACTAATTGCTAATAGCCAATTAGCCATTGTTTTCTGATGATACCCGTCTTTAATATTCGCTTTGCTCCAGCAAAAAAAGTCAGCGTTGACTGCGCTGGATTCATTAAGATTGCAGTTCCTAACAGATTGAAGAAGCCTCTATTATCAATCAGTGATTGAGAAGATTAAGCAATCAATCAATTAAATTGATGAACTAAAGCTACTAAATATGAAATAGCCTCATAAACAGTTAGTACATTTAAATGTTCAATATTATGGATGTGTCGATAAAATAACAAGAGTATCTATGGTAGCTGCTCTGTGATTTTGACGCAGAGGTGCTTTGAGCTGAGAACATGCATGCTGACGTGCCCACAGTGGCAAAGCTAACATGCTGATGTTTAACAATTGTTTACCATGTTCACCATCTGAGTTCAGCATGTTGGCATGCTAATATTTGCTAATTAGCGATATAAACAAAGTAGACAGCTGAAGCTGATGGGACTCGGTCATAAACAACTTAATCTTTCATTTGTAGTCTGTAACTATTGTTCTTGTTATTTTTTCTAAAATTGTCATTATGATCTGACAGTAGAATAAGATGCAGGTCAGCTGTGTAAAAATCCACTGTCTGTGGCTCCACCCAGTGGCTGTAATTTGATTTGCAAGAATCCACAGCTCCTGGATCAACACGACCAATCAGAGCCAAGGGGAGTGTCTGAGAAGTGTCTCCCTCCCTCATGCAGCTCATACTGAGCAGTGCCCCTCCCCAGGCAGGCGCAGTACCTGCAGTTACCTGGTCAGATACGTTCAAGCTTGAGTCCGAACAGTAAACAATGGTGGAGAACAGACAACAACAGAGCCGAAAAATGCCCCACCATTGCCCACATCAAAGAGAAGAAATAAGAAGACTGACGAAGAAAAGCAGTATAAAAACCAAAAATTGGACCGAGCCAGAGAGAAAACAAGGATACATATCGGAGCGTCATTTCAGAGGTGGAGGGAGCTGCGGGATTTCTAAGGACTCAAGAGCGACATAGAGTTAGCTGCTTTTCTGCTGGACAGGTAAGGACCCCTGCTTGACATGTGTTTCATTCTATGTTTTAATCACAAGGCTATGGTGACAGCAGTTACAGTAATACTCGCTATAGTGCATATCACTGTAAGATGTTGCCGTCGAGCTACATGGCTTGTTGGTAAATCTAGCTTGTTAGCATGTATGCTAACTCTGCTGTTGAGCTTTGCCTTTATGGCTACTGGTTAGCAAAAGTGTCTTACAAGTGACCGGGCAGATATAACTTTAGTTTGTGTTCAGGACGCTCAGAAGTGGTTGAAAATGTTTATAGAAATTACATCACTCATGCTTCAGAAAGGCAGCATGGCTAAAATGTTGCACCAGGTAATGATTACCTGGTAACTACATCTACCCATGTGAGGAATATTATATGTTACTCGGGTTGCTACAGTGCCTCGACATGAGGCACTCGTCATTGTAATTTAGTTGTATTGATCAGAAATAGAACAATCAGGGCTTATGTTGTTGTTATTTTGAACGCCAGTCTTGGTTATCTGGCGTCCTCTGTTACCATGGTTACAAGCCTGTTTGTGCACGGCAGGCTCCTCCTCTTTGGGAGGGGCTTTGAAGGCAGAGAGGAAGAAGGACTGACCTGGGAGCTGTATCATTCAAATCTTCTGGCTAAGTTCACTTTTTTCTCAAAACTCAAGGACTGCAGCTTTAACTGAAATGATTTATGGAATGAATGGTACTAGATGAAAAATCAGAAGACACAAACACACAGCGTGTAACTTCTGCCCCTCGAGGTCTCTCAGTCAACAGACAGACGAAGTTTGATGGTGTTGTGAAGTAGAATGACATCGTGAGAGTTGCTGTCTTCGTTGTTGAAAAACCACCGCTGCGGATGAAAAAGTATCTGAGCTGACTCAGGCAAAAATTGACATGGACCAGGTTATGTTTTGCTCACATCTAATTTAGTTACTTCCCTCACTCATATATCATCTGGCGTTTCCCCATGAGTCATGGTGACAGGTGACCGAATTAAACCTTAAATACAAGTACAAATTCTTTGGGTTTAAATGTCATTGGAAAAATTTGGTATAATGTAAGGACAAAACTACTGCTGACTCCTTTTTCATTTTACCGAAAAATCGTTCACATTATACGTTTAACCACAAACCAAACAATGCTCATCAGCTGATAAGTAATATGTATTTGCAATTGATTTATCAATACAGCCCCTAATCCTAATAGATTATCATGCATTAGTTAAGCCCACATGATGAGGCCGACTGTAACCGTTTCCTTCCAGCAGAGGTCACTCATGACACCGTCTCACAGTGGCGGTCGGACCTCACTCTCTGTCAAATGACATCTCCTGCAATTTTGTAATTTTACTCCAGAAACTTGGTCCCTTACTGCATTGCTCAGTCGCTGGCTGTGTCCCAGAGGGAATCTGCTCCCAATTTGAGCAGGTTTGTGCAGCATAGGCTGACACTGATTGCCTGTTTATTGGCTGGAGGCTGTCATTCATATTGGACCTTTTTGTTGGGATAAGGTTTAAGCAGAAGTTGTGTCCTCAAGGGAGGGAGCCCAATCTTTATCCATCCCAGGAGAAGAACTGCTGCCTCGTCACTTGACCACACGGGGCAGGATAATGTCAGACAAAAACATTTTTCAAGCTGCTCGTCAATATGACTGAAAAAAAATTGTAACGTAAAGATACCAGTAATAATTTGTTTGCTGTTTCTGGAAGAAATTAAATAAAATTCTTTACATATAATAAAGTTGTGAATACATTTAAAAACACCAGTGCCCACACTGCATGATCTTAAGTGTTCAATTGTTATTTTAAAAACATTACAACATTATATTATGGTATAACATGTTCACCTCTAAGCTGTAACAGCCTTGGTTTTTGTACTATTTCCGTAGAATCCTGCCCTGAACTAAGTGGCTACAATGTAATGTTAAAAGTTTAAATGAAACTGATTCTTCGTGTATCATCATGTTGGGAGAGTGGCAGTTAATAAGCATGTCTACAAGGGTCAGGAAAAGGGACACAGATGCCATAAGATAAGCCCAGTCGCCAAAATAAAAGGTGTGTTGTGTTTTATTTATGGCACACGCCGATCAAACTAGGTATTATAAACCAAAACATGATGTTTTCCTAACCCTGACCAGTTGAGCATAAACAGTTGTCATTAGGCAGTGTTGTCACAACGTGCATAGAATACAAAAAGAAAGTTCGATGTATATTCAGGCACCTTGGTTAATCTAACACCAGATTATTGATGTAAAAAAACACTTAAATATTGTCTGTATGTTTGGTAAAGGGCTCACTTTCATTAAATCGCTAAGAAACTTGATGTCCAATCAAACATGAATATGTGGACCAGAGGCTTGGTACACAAATGTAAAGTACCTGTGTCAGGATTTGTGCACTCACATTCAGAACTACAACTACCACCTTGGTTTCGACACACCAATCAAGTTACTGCTCCTGAGCTATTGAGTATTTTTTTGACGTTTTGACCTAGTTGACCTTTTGAATATAAATGTCATCACTTCATAATTGTTATCCTATGAGACATTTGGGTAAAATATTGTTGTTTTATGAATTCTTGAGTAATGTTTAAAAGTGTGCTTTATCAGGTCACTATGACCTTTGACCTCTGACCACTGATTTTTTATCATTTGATTTTTAAGTCCAAGTGGACAGTGTGCCAAGCAAAGAAATTGAGGTTTTCAAAAAATTGAATTCACAAGAACGGGATGGACAGATGGACAACCCACAAACATAATGCCTCTGGCCAGGGCTATCACCTGAACCAAAAAAAAAAATGCTTAGACATTTATATCGTCAGGAACTTAAAAAAAAAAAAAAACAAAGGTTATTAGATAGATAACCTATAAGTATAAATGTATGTACTTCATAGTCATGTACATTTATGAATCTTGTTTTTATTTTTGGACCGCGCAGCACACATGTGGCACTGATTCCATACTTCTTCCCCTATACATTAAAGGAGATACATTACGCTTTTTTGCTTTTCCTTCAGTGTTTCATTCCTGTGACTTTGTGACATCACGCTATGTCACAATGTCACACATAATTTATGCCTAGCGGCTAGTTTGGCACTTGAGCATTAGTTTAGCACAGCTGCACTGTTGTTGTTGGTGGTGCTGCGTCAGGCATGTGTGATTTAACCAATCAGAGCAGACTGGGTATTCGGGGGGGGGGGGGCTTAGAGAGACGGAGCTAAAACAGTGTTTCAGACCGAGGGGGAGTACAGTGCTGCATAATGTAAAAAAAATTTGAGCATTAAAGGGTGTAAACCTGTTCTATTAGTAACCCAAAATAAAAATTATGAACCTGCAAATGAGCATAATGTCATGTCTACTGGCTTGGCCTGTTAGCTTTACAGGCTAAATGTAGTAATTAAACTGTAATGTGCAGGCAGTGTTACCTTAGACCATTATACTACCAATATAATCACATTACTGCATCCTATATGCAGCACTGTAAACATTTCTGCGCTCCTTGCACTCATTTGCTTTGTTATTTTGTTGCATTACATTTTCAACCAACTGTAAAGTTGAAACAATGATACCGTGTTTGTGTTTCTCATTTCCTTTATTTAAAGAGCGCAGGTTAGACTATTTTCTGCATTAGAGTGGGATTGTGTGAAGTCACCTACCCACTGGACAGACGTTGTGAGGTAATGGTGCATAGAAAGGTATCCTCCGCGAACGGAATATCACCGCGCCCGCAGTGCATGTCCGGTGACGTGATGCATCATTTAGGCCGATGCATGAGGCTCATTAGAATATTGTACTTTAGGAAGCTTCATGGCAAACTGCTCCGAACATACAGCACACGTGTGTCAAATCGAACCAGGCGTATTATTAAAAAAGCATTACTTACTTTTTATTTCTTTTTTTTTTTCTTCAACGGGCAGATTAAATTGAGAGCATTGTTACCAACAGGCCACAAAAAAATAACCCGTCTGAGGGTTAATAGAGGTCACATTTGGTATCACGGACATATATTTTCAGCAGCAAATCACAGCGAAGGGAAAAAAAAAATGATGAGAAAAGTAACAAAAAGAATACAAAGTGATGGTTTATAATGTCAGGTAATAGCAAAAGGGTTGTGAACTGATTTCTTTTCCCGCCGTGATTGCCACATGGGAACAAATGAGCGAGCTGCCAATCTGCTGAACTGATTTCAGGGGGCCTCAGGTTGCTGATTAATGAAATGTGGGAGGACAAAAAGACGGCTGTGAGCAGTGCCACAGCCTACCCACAATCCCTCACTGCTTTTCTGATTGGGCTAATCACCCTATTGTCCCTCAGCACTTTGAGTCTCGGATTTTAACGGCAAGAAGAAAAGACTGACGGAAAAGGAATCGCACAGAAAGAAAAACGCATTGCCTTTTTTTTTTTCTCCTTATCCTTCCGCCATCTCCCCTTTTCTCCCACATCAAACCTTGCACCATTACCTCCAGTTTTTCCATAACGCCTCATGTGTCATCCATCTAGCTCACTTTAATGGCAGCCTCATAATTATTTAGATGATTATGTGTTGCAAGCCATTTAGCATGCTCAATGACACATGTTTAATTTATTTGCTGCTGCAGCCTCTCGTAGAGGAACAGAGGAAAGAACCGAAGATGGCTGACGGTGGCGTTTGCCGCCGCCGCGGTGCTGGTAGTGAAGCAAATCACTGCCAAAATTGTTTGATAAATTGCAGCTGTTGATATAATATGCTATGCCACATCAAAGAGCTAATGTGATACAAATAAGGTGTGCTTTGTGTAGCATTGCAAGGCAACGTTTGCTTGGGCTAATGGCGTGTGTCTTGGTTGACCAGTGAACCCACATAACACACTGCACCATTGAGCAAGCTATTAGGACATGATAATGGGCGAAGCTGCCTGATGCCAAATGTAGCCTCGTTTTCCTTCAACGTTTGCACGACTCCGGCTGAAGGAAAAACAGAGAAACATGAGGAAAATTCACCGATTGAATATAGGGTTAGTTCTTTATCTGAAGATATCAGAATGATTTCATTCCACGGGCAAGGAAAATATATTTCAGGGCTGTCATGGTTGTCTGCAGAGCTCAGATATGTTTGGAAATCAAATATTTTGCAGCCAAATTTGGAATTCTGATCAATGTGTGGAGAAAAGTGAAAATGTGATGTGAAAATGCATCTTAAACCTGCACGTCTGCATTGCTGCAGTAGTGTCAGGTAACCACTAGAGAGTAGTATAACCTCAATGAAAAGTAACAGACAGCGCTGGCTCTGATTCAGAATCCCAGACGAGGTTTTACAAGATACAAAACATTACATTTTTGATGGATTTTCCATTAATAAACAGTAAACTAGTTTTTTCTGTGTATAACCTGATTAGAATTTTAATCAGATGAATTAGGATGATAGAGAATACAAATACACTTTAATTGCAAGTCTTTCTATTAATGTCTACAGGTTTGCATGAAAACATTTAATGTTTTTTATCTAATTTTTTTTATTTAAGGCGCCCCTACACTAAAGTTTGTTTTTGTTATTTTAAAAAGTAGAGGCCATCAAGGCACTCCAAATATAATAGAGTGTATCAAACAAGAAGGGAAATATTAAAAACCCATTATTATAAATGCTTAATGTTAAAAGGACAGTCATTTTAAATGATTTGATCACTATAATAAAGGATTTTTAAAGGGGCACTATGTAGTTTACAAGTAAAACTCAGAAATGTAATATTTAAAATTTAATGGGGTAACACATTGGTGTTTTCTATAACCAAAAAAAACAAGCTGTTCTCAGAGGAAAATTAGGTCCCCAGAACACTGTTGGAAGCTAGAAAAGGTGGCAGGGTCCACCACATATAAACAAAGTAAAACCACAAAACTGCCTAATGCACCTTTTGATATTTCCCTCTTGTATTTGGAGTGCCTGGACTGTACTCTTGCTCCTGTTTCCCATGAGCACACAACACTATTTTTCTCTACACTGTGTTACACACAGCAACCTGTCCTCTCCTTTTCCATCTGTTTTTATGTATGACTTGGATTTTCCCTTTGCAGAATGACGTATGCGCCGAGTCTGACACTAGAAAGCTGTTTCTACATTTATATTTCATTCTGCACAGACATTTGATCTGAGTTTAACATTGGGCCAGGATTTTTTGGAGATCACATTTTTTTAATCGTGGTCAAGTATGCAACTTACAGAAGTGTGATGTGAAAACTTGAAACAGCTAGAATGGCATTATGTAAAGTGCATACCTCCGCCAAGGCCTAACAGCCCTTTATGATTTGATCAGGCCTAATCCAGTATCAAACAAAACGTGAACACATACTTATATGTGTATTTTTGTTTTTTATTTTTCATCAAGAACCATGCATTATTCCCTGAGAAAATAACACTAAAGTTATGAAAAAAAATAAAAGAAATACACAGAGAATGGACTTTTCAGTGAGGTAGTGGACGCCTTATTTAAGTCCAGCTGTTAAAAAAGCTTCAAGGGAACAGCATTTGCAGATTTAAAGGGGACCTATGTAACAATTTGAAGCAGTTTACGCGTATACATCACTTTTCTATTGGCCATATGTGAATGTGTGGTAAAATGAGACCTTACCCGTATCTCTTGGTTGCCTATACAAGCTTGTGGATGATTTGTTTAAGCTGTTTAATGCTGCTGGACGGTGGATTCCCGATTATCGGCGACAGTCTAAATGATGTGACTTTATGCGCGTTCTCGAGTGCCTCGTCTCAGAGCCTCTCTCTGCTCCGCTAACAGAGAGCAGCATCAGCAAACGTTTAGTTTAGAAATGGAGTCCGCAAATGTAAACTACCACCGAAAGTCCCTTTCAAAGATTCTGTATTGTAAGTAATACATTTTAATAATTTTTAACAAGGCAAATGAATCACTCTAGACAGAACTATTCTTCATAAAGCAGGGTATTTTTTTATGTCTCTAAACATTTCTGGAGGAGGTCTTTAAGTACGCGAGGCTCTCCGTGAGGACTCTGCAGGGCCTTCAGTACCGATTTGTGCTTACACGGTGCTGAGCGGCACACAGCTTGCAGACACGACGTCGGGTGCAGTGTGCTGCAGCTGGGTCTTGACGTGCGCTGAAGTCTGTCACTGCGCTCTCAGGCCGCTCCGTCATCTCCAGCATCTGCTGCGACTTCTTGTTGGAGAAGCTTCTGGAACAATCACAGTTCTCTGGTTGTCAGCACCTGGTGTTCCTGTCTGCTTCCCTACAACATGTCACTCTCTCTCGCTCGCACACATCGACACACACGTTTAACTGCTTATATTCCAGAGCCGTCGTCACACTCCAGGTATATATAACTCCAGGTTTCAGTGCTTCTGCCCAGGCTTTTGGCAATAACAACCTTCGCCATAACAGTTTTTCCCAGCTGATCGCGGACATGATTCAAAGCCATCTTCAGATGTAAAGTTTTAAGTGAAAATGCTATTTATATGAAGGGTTAATTCAATTCTTAAATGCAATCCAACTCTCAAAATATTCAAAGCAGCAGATCCAGCCATCTGCTTTGGTGTTAGACACTGGCCCAGAAAGCACTCAGAACATTTCAGAATGCTGCAGTCTGTGTTTCAGTGGTTGATTGTATGAAATCTTTATACCAAAACTTGGAATAAAAATGTATTTTTGGACTGTCTGCTGGCAATGTGAAGGAACAGAGAAACTGACATTACTCCAGAGTGTTTTAGTGCTTTTTACTTGCTTTGTAATGTGAAGAAGGAACAAGACATCACAATCATTTTGATACTGTAAGACTTTTTAATTATAATTTCACTGGGGTTTGATGGACAGTAAAAAGTGGAAATTTCCAACTGATTCAGATGGGGTTGGCGTAAAAGTGCTGATTTTTTATTTATTTATTTTATTTTATTTTAATTCTACATAATGTGTCGCTGTTTGTGGATGTTTTAATTGTTCAATAAAGACACTAATGTTTTTATTTCAGGTTAGACCATAAAACACACCAGTATGCAGAATAGACTTTTGAACTTGTCATGATGATGATGATGATGATGATGATGATGATACCTTATGTACAGTATATGCTGTATAGACTATTGGTACTAGACTATTTCAAACTGGCAGTAGACCACTTTTTGGCTTAAACTTATAATTCTGAGGTAAGGATTCAACACTGGCTGTAGAAAAATGACTGCACCCACATGTAGATTTGTCCCCTACAAATCTCCCTTTTACCACGGTATAGAGTCTTACCGCCAAAATGAAGGTAAAATTTCGGCACTAAGGACCTACGTCTGCCTAAGCGCAACCAAAACAGGAAGAGGCATTGTTTTCCTTGGCTACCATCTCCAGTTACCAGTGTAACAACTAGAATAACTGTGGAAACTCTACACTGCAAAAGAAAACGAAGGAAGAAAAGTCTTCTAATTCTGCGTTAAGCATCAAAGCAACTTGTCAGAAAGCTGTAATATAACTATTAAAAAGTATATTTGCAGGGCACTCGTTCTCACATTTAAACAAAACATTATTTGATGGACGTCCGTTGGATCTAGCTAGCTAACATGAATCGTGGAACTCCGGGCAGCTAATCGGCAGCGCTAAAGCTAACCCAGGCTACGTGACGTTAACTCTTGTGAGGCAGGTGGTGACAAATTTATTGTAAAAAACCACTGGCAATACCGGTTACAAGCCCCGAACACAAGTAGCTTAACGTAGTAGCTTTTTTAATAAAAAAGTCAACAATAAAGAGACATTGTGTCGGTTCATTTCCGCCGCTACAGGCCTCTTAATCAAAACAAAGCAATAGAATTAAGCAGTACATGACTCAATAGAAATGTTATGAACAGGGTAATGTATTAAAGTTTTATTCACTTAATGTTTCGTCACTAGGGCTGGGTTTCACCAGGTACCTCGCAATACGATACTATCACTATATTTTGCCCCACGATAACGATAATATCACGATACAGCGATTCTGCGATAATCGATATATTGCAGGAAATTTCATCCACGATACGTCACGATATCTGTGTCACTGAAGAAATTCAGAATTTATTGACGGCACTGAATCCATTTCACAGGAAATACAAAACACTGTCAATCAATTTCACATGAATGACAGCCAAGTAAAACAAAGTGTATACTGCACAGTGGCTTTTCTTAATACACACACTGACCGCAACTTAAATATTATTAAATATCGATATTTGGCACCAGTGTATCCATAACATACCTCCCGATGAAATATTGCGATATATCGTAGTATCGATATTTTGGTAAACCCTTATTCGTCACGTTTGCAAACTTTCTTCTTCACTTTCAGACGTATAAGCTGATGTTTTTCCAGATGGTGTAGGCTAGTGACATTTCTTCAAGACAAATGTTGCCATTCAGAAAAAGAAAAGAAAAAAAACTGTAAGTATGAAATTTCTGATATTGGCTTGCAGCGCGATTTAAGTTCCGAACAGATATTGATAATTTTAGCAAGTGGGAAAAAAAAGTTTACCATGAAAATACGCATTGGTTGCTACATCAGTGTGAAACCTCATGAGACGACTGCAGTGTATACAGTCAAAACTTCCTTATACTATCTCAATGTGGCGTTACCATTTTTAATCATACGTGCCGCTAATAACATCAGCTTACCTCACAACCAAGAAGACAACCTTCCTTTTCGGTCCTTACAGAGCTGGTTTCGAAACACTGATATCGAAGAAAAGATGATAAATCAGAAAAAAATAGAAGATCTGACTTAACAAGCAAGGAGTTTTAAGCCTAATGCAGATTATACACTGCAGCTATGTCTATGCGGAGCCACAACAGGCTCCCACTTCCCTTCAAAGTGAATTTTTTACTGTTAAGCAAACACTTTCCTTCCTCTTTGCCTTTTCTGGCTGAGTTTGCTCTTGCTTGGTTACATCTTCGAGCTGCTGAATCAAAGGAAAGACGCAAAGAAAAAAAACTTAAAATTTCTAAACTTCATAAACCTCAGATTCTTCTATAAAAAACATATTTTCGAACACGTGAGCTATTTTTAACCTCTTTGCTACTCACATTCTTTCCCACTCATTTTTTTGTTTCTCAGCCAGCACCTAAAGTGGGGTACCGCATCTCGTCCTCATCACTATTAATTAATGATAAAATGATGATTGAAAGTTCCCTCACCTGACTGCTTATGGAGATGTATTTAGCTTGCTGATTGAAGTCTCTCAATCAGCAGCGAGGTCTGTAATCAACACCTGATTATAACGTGCAAACATACAGTCCCTCTGCCCCCTCCGTCTTCTTCTCCTCCATCCTAAAATCCTCTTTCATTTATTTCAATTAATCGGTTAATGGTGTTAAGGTCAGTGAGTGTGCTGCCCATTATATACCTCTCTTTGTTTGGACTCGCTCTCTTTCTCTACAAGCTGAACCAACCTCCACTCCATCACTCCATCAGCACAACACGTTGATCAACTTAGAGACTGATAATCTTGGTCTTCATGTGTTCCCAGTGATTGATTGCCAGTCAGACAGCGTGGGGAGGCTGTTAAGGTCTCAGATAGACTAACACTACAGCCAAGGCTGTGTCCCAGTTTTTCCCCCCCCCATTTGACACAGATCTGATGTTTCCTTATCACCGCGAACAACAAAAAGCTGCACGCATTGAGGCATTTTTCAACTCCTGAACCACATCAACATGTGACACAAAATCTAAATTCAGGGACGTTTAATCCCAACAAAAGTAAAGCCAAACAGAAGCTTGACTCGTATCTGGAGAAGTACCTAAATTCAGGCGAAGCAATGTTTGAAAAAGTCTTCAAACGAGCAGAAGAAGTGCAGGTACAAAAACGATGTGACACCTTTTGTTATTGGTTCTGTGTACATTTTGAGAATGGCATCTGTTCACACTGGTTACAAAGAATGTGTTATATCTTATAATAGATATGAGCAGACATGCAAAAGAAACCAGTTGTGAGCAGGAGTTGAGCATGAAGGGGCGCTCACAGTGTGAAAACAGTCTTAATCATGTCGTTTTTTCCACTGCATTGTGCGACTTGACTCTACCTACTTTTTCCCTCCCTTCCTTCATAGATAGTACCTGGTATCTGTATGGTGCTGTTTTTTGGTATAACCCTCGGTTCAAGTTCCGAGCAAGCTGACCTTGTACAGAAAGGTGACGTGATAAACACTGCAGCGCATTGGTCAGAGGCTCGTCACTAGATTTATCACCTGCACGATACAGAACATCTTGTCAACCAAGTGTTTTTAAATTGCAGAGCTAGCATTAATAGAGACGGCTATTTTTTTATTCGCTCGACCAAGATTTAAAAAAATCCAACTGTGGCTGATGAAGTGCAGTTCAGTACAGTTCATCCGGCCCACATACCTTATGGAATGATGGCTTTTAAACTCTGCTCCTGTTTGCCAGATCTGAGCCACAACCAGGCCGCAGCATGGCCACATGTCAGCCAAGGGTGAACCAAATAAACCAGAATAGACCAGAACCAGAGTTCATTCCATTCTGGTGGATTGGATCTGGCCTAGACTTCAGCTAGTTCTTGTTTTTATGAGAAAAATCCTTATTCTTTGAATCTCAGAAAACTGGTGATTGGCTAATATCTGTATAGACTGTGTCCTGTAATGAACTGGCAACTTATCTAGGGTGTACCCTGCTGTCAGCCACTGTCAGCTGGAATTCGCTCCAGCCCCCTCAAGTTAGACTCCGTCGGGATGAAGAAATATCTTAAGGGTTATGAAGCTGTGTGTAGAATAGGAAACCCCCCAATGGAGTCTAGACAGTGGTGGTGATAGAGGCTGATTTGTAACGTTAATTTGAACGAACGAACGAACGAACGAACGAACGAACGAACGAACGAACAAACAAACAAACAAACAGTTAACTGTCTTCTTCAATGCCTTTGTGCACACACTGCTATGTTGTTCTTTTTCTGGCACATTGTAGCCATTAATTGTTGATTAGTGTGTTCCAACTAAGGAAAGGTACTTAAAAAAAAAAAGAAAAGAGAAAAAGCTAACAATAATGAGATATTTTGACTTAAAAATAAAATGTAAATAACTTGTTTGCAGTGTGTCAGCATTATAGCACATTTTTCTTCTGGGTATCTAGGGGTTTACGCCCATTTGGCTGCCATTCCAGGGATCCAACTCCCCATCCCGGCCCAGGAATTGGGGCTAGGTCATTGTAATTTTACCCCTGAAAAGGATTATATAGAAATACTGATTACCTGACAGAGGGAAATGAGACCACGGCCAATGTTAGTGGGTTTTTTCCAAATCTGAATTGACAGGGCGGAGGTGGGTGGTTAAGTTCAATCCACTATTGCTGATGAGCAGGCTGATTTCTATTAACCTGCAGCCTGCAGATCAAACAGACAGTTCCATGCTGCTGCTGCTGCTGCTGCTGCCGCCGCTGAGAGAGAGAGAGAGAGAGAGACTCTGCCACCAAACTTTTATGACACAGAAAGTCTGCTTAATGGGCTGGAAGATTCTTCCCATTTAGCCCTGTGCGGAAATAAAAGGAAGCTGGTCGGTGCTCAGGAAAAATGGCTACTTCCAGTTAAGTCCCCCAGTGGATTGGAAATTAGGAAATTATAAGCAGAGTGATCAATCATGGAGGCGTATGTGCTCCTGCATGAAACGCCCCAGTATTCTCCGAGATGGGTTTGTGAGAATGTGGAGCGACGTCGAACTTCATCTGAGCAATTACCATAGGTGCATCGCTGCCTGTCCCATTTGTTCAAACACGGCTGACGGAGCATGTGCCCGACTTAGTCATAATTTCCATGCGCTCGTTCACAGGCTTGGCTCAAATGAGCTGCGATTGTGGTTATTTTTAAGCACTGACACCAGCAGGTATGTGTTCGTCTGGAAACAGACAAACAGTCATATGTCATAAAACCAAAGTACGTTGATCCTTATTTGTACCATATCCTGTTGTGTCCAGTCAGACATGAAGCCTACCGGCGGAAAAAAACAACCAAACAAGCCCAACATCCAGTGCTATAAAAGATTGCTGTTTGTCTCCCAGCCTCCCCTCGTTTGACAGATGGAGCCCCGGTACACGAGCAGACAGAGCCAGCAGCCGCGGCAGTACCAGATCAGGATGCCCCCGAAAGGAGAAGCAGAACTGGGGCTGATGGGGGGAATGTGTCAGAGACGGTGCACCGGGGAGGGTTGGAGGGTGGAATATTGATGCAAAGCAATCATGACAAACAAGATGCAAATTGTCGCCACGAACAATCAAACACCTCTCACAGCTGACAGTCGGAGATGTTTGATTGATAGCGATAGTGAGTCCGAAGTTTTCGGAGCTGGATCGTTTGAGTTGAAGAGCTGCCGCACGGAACTTCCTTGATTGACGCAAATCAGAGATGTGACAACAACGACGCCAGAGCCGGGAAGCCAGACAATAAAGTGCAATGAAAGTAAACACAAGGTAGGCGAAGGTGACGTGAACACTGCTCTCATGTTAAAGTTCTTATTAGTCAAGTTTGCGTTTATTTCATCTGATGTTTGATCCAGTTTTGGGATTGGAGTTTGGGCAAATGAGGATGAGATGATACAGGGACACATCCTTTTTACCCACTTTAGCTGCTCTTACTTGGGAGGGTAACACGGGGTAAACCAAATGATACGTCAGAGAGTGAGGAGGGAAGTCGGCAAACCAGCTAGCTAGCCCCAGTTCCTGTTTCCTGTTGATTGCACTGCTCACTTATAATGAAGCAAACTTATTTATTTTCATCAGCAATGATGGTTGTTTCCCAATTAAGACAAGAGCTCCCATGATCCTTTATGACGCCATCAGAGTCCTTGTTTTGTTATAATTTTTTGAGAGACCCCAGCCAGCTGAAATTACAGTTGTTTTACTGAGTAACTTTTAAAAAAATACAATCATAAGAAGTACATTGGCTGATGAGAATTGTTTGAGAGACGTGTGCAGTAAAAAACAGAGGGATTAAATTATTGGAGTGAATTATTTGGTTCGTGAAAAGGCAACATTTAAGACTGCTCACGTTGACCTTGTTAAATGGAATAAGGTGACAGGCTTCCTGTCCGTCTACCTGTCTGAGGAGAGGCCTGAAAGGAGGGGATGGGATTTTTTTCAGTGGAATAATTTAAAGACTTTGCTTCCTCTTGTCAGTTTTCTACAATCCTACCAACCCCAGTTTTAAATGTATCCAGTGGAGGTTTTTAACACTTGCACTGTTGTGGAGCAATGTTTTTTTTACGACTGAGTCCCCATTTGTTCCAATTGTGTGCATGCACGAGGAGCTATTTTTTGCCACTAGTCACAAGATATTGACAATTATCTTATCAACAGTCGTAGGAGGTTATGAATGAAATGTAATAATGCGCCAACAAAGACAATGAAGAAGAAGATGTTCGTTAGCAAACAGGGATGTAAACAAGGCAGGGGTTAAAGGATCCTAAAATCAGCTTTTGCAATTGTTTTTTTAAGGAAGGAGAAGCGCTCAACGCGTATGTTGGAAGAACATACACCATGTGTTCGCAATAAATCTCATCAGGGTACCTTTAGTAAGACATACAGCGGATGTCCATCAGAAAGAGGGGTGTCTGTAGAAATCAACATTTCACAGAGTGGGTGTTAAAGCAGCCACTACAAAATTCAGCTTTTACGTCGATTTGAGCTTGTAAAAGTTGTATCCATTGTTTGAGTCGATGAGTCAAGATTTGTAGTCAGTCGCACATCAGATGGTGAAGCTGCTGGAGAGCGTTTGAGGTTGCCTCCACGCTGGGCACAGAGAAGTGATGTGGGAAATGTCTGCCTCTGCTGAAACTCCATGCTCTGCTTCTCCTCCAGCCATGCATAGCACTCCGCTAATGACTCGCAAGGCCGGGCGTAAGAGCGCAATTCCTCACAGACATTTCCGCTCAGGTGGATTATTTCAGCCTTGTGGGCTCGCGGTTTGCCAGTGATTCATCCATTCATTACTCATCACGACTTCGGTCTTTTTGACTCAATAATGATCGGCTGGTGACCAATGCCGAGGAGCTGGAGCAGCTCTGGTCAGTGAGAAACACCAGCCGCCGTCCTGAACCTGATAAATCATAGCCACAAAAATAGTTCACGAATTAATGTTTTGATGGTTTTGGTAAGAGAGGGAGTATTAATGTTGTGAAATAGGCTCGGTGATGAAAATAGGGCCTGTGATGAAAGGTGTGGGCAGGAGAATCTTTTATATAAATTGTGTGTATGGCGGTGGAGATGAGAGGTGAGGAAGACACAGAGGGAGTAATGGCCAAAAGAGCTGAGAGATGTCTGAGAGGGCTATAGGATCAGTGTGTGTGTGTGTGTGTGCGTGTGTGTGTGTGTGCGTGCTCCAGCCTGCACAGGGAGCTGCAGTGGCGGCTGTGTGCTGATCATTCATGATGGCACCTTAGAGGCCTTCCTGTAAGGAAGAAAAATGAAAACTATTAAAGGCTCGCTGGGCTATGTTGGCTTTGGTGTGTCAGCAATTATTAGCCAGGGGCAGCAGTCTTTAGGTCCTCAGATATAGCAGAGTGGGAGAGTGTGGCAGAGGAGGGAAGGACACCATGATCCCCGTGCCGCAGAACTTTGTGCGCCGCGGAGGGGTTTTTCTTCTATCCGCGGCTTTTTTGGGAGGTAATGTAGCTGTAAAGTAGCAGTAATCCACACAATCCGCGTGTTTCAGCTTTTTTTCCCCTTTGGCTCCTTCTTTGGATCTAAGCAGCCGGAGACGATGTGGTGTGTCTGTATTGAAGTTGCCAGAGATCAGCTGTCAGTCAGCCAGTGTGGGTGGCACTGTGACCTCTTTTTCTTGGATTGTCTCTCGTAATTTGGCACTTTGTTGTGCTCACACATGGTGTTTTCACTGTGCGCACACTGGCAGCATGTCTTAACCCATTTGTTCCAACAGTGTTTCTGACTACCAACAGCAAGAAGTCACTGGATGGCATTGTGTTTGCCATATTTGATGAATGCCATACATTAATGCTTTTGCAAGTGTGACAGTTGCACAGGTTTTATAGATTGTACAGTGCACCGACCTCCATAATTCATGTCCAACAGCGCTGAAAGAAGTTGGGAGAAGTTGTTTTTGTGGGTCAGAATTTTCTTAATTCCTGAAGTTGTAAAACTCCACCCTTACTCCTGGAGAAATAATTACTAATGTGGTTCTCATTCCTGTGTAGTCCGTGACGTATTTGGTTTAGCTTTTAGAAGGGCGATGCCTTACATAACGCTCTGCATTCTGGTGTTTGAGCGGGCAGGTGTCTGTTCTGCAGTCGGCCTCCTTGAGTCACCCCAGTGTCACCCTACCCTTTCTTTATAGACCACCCTCTCGTCCGTCACACCGTCCACCTGCAGGCTATTTTGGGCAAATGACGTCCACCCTGCTTTTTTTCCTTTGCCGCTGTACAGCAGCGTATCCTCAGCCCTGTCTCATTCGCAGGTCATCAGATAGCGGCATTTTGTCACATCCCTCGGCATCTCATACAGAGGCACAATATACCAGTCAGCGTCTCTGATATAAACCAGTCCAAAGCAATATGAGACGAACAGAGCGAGTGCTCAACAAAGTCCCAAGATGGGTGGAGTTCGTTGTTCGAGTAGGAGGTCAACACACACAAGACTTTTACCGAGGAGGCCGAGAAACCAAAACATCAGTCTGCCATTTAGCATTAACCGCGTGTTAGAAAAGGCTTTGCACAGAGACGCTAAAGGACATGTGCAGGAAACACAGAGGGGTGTGAGAAAAAACAGCGCCCATGACAGGATTTGACGAGGGATGAGGACGTATCGGTAACCATCTCCTTATTCTCCCTCTGAAGCAACATTGAGAACAATGAAGAGAGAGACATACAAGTTCCTCACCTGTGACTGCATGCCTCCCAACTCTGTCATTCCCTTATGGTTTTGTCCCACGCTGCCATGCCTCTACCTTACTCCTGCTAACAGCAACATTAGATACAGTACGCACGGGGCCTGGCTCTCCAGCTGCCCCCTTGGCTGGTTGCCACCGTGGGCTTTGCAGGGATTTATGCCTTTAAATTACAACATAATCAAGGAGTGCAACACGTGTAAAAACAATCAATTGTAAAGATTCAATATGAACACAAGACAGGGTTAACACATAAATATGAAGGGGCAAACTAACCAAACCAAACCAAAACAAAACAAATAGGACACACTAAAGAATACTGAACTCAGGACAAATGTCTGCTGTTGTACTTTTGCATGCTCAGCATGCTTGAATAAAACAGTTTGACACGTTTGAGACGTTTTTGTTTTGGAGTAGGAGAAGCACAAAACACAAGTGTCCAAAGGCGTCCAAGTAGTACATTAAAACTGACAAGTCAAAAGTCACCAAATCCGTCACAGGTTGCTTTTCAGAACGATGCGTGGGTCATCTGAAAGGTCACTGAACAACAACATCGTTGCTAAGCTACCAAGACAAACATCGATTTACATGAAAATGATGCAGATGATTACTTCACGGTTACATTTTCATGGTGAATAACATAAAAAACAACTCTGGCACGTATTATAAATCACATAAATGAAGGTCACCGCGTCCATTAATGCATAGCCTGCTGGTCATATTCACATATTGCATTATCAAACTGCTACCTGCTGGTGGATTTGGTGTCCTTGCGTTCGCAGCCCCTGCTGGAAGACAGATCCTCGACGGACTAACTCTCATTACTCATTACAGTGTTTGAGGACGCGGGGGACCACCTGCGACACTTATAAATGACTTGCTTGTGTGGTTTGCCTCGGGCAGAGCTGTTGCCGGGCCTGACCAGATGGCCTGTGATCGACTCTCGTGTGGTGCAGTACACATGCAGCTTGTCCATCGCCCAGGGGCCCAGTTTACTTTTCACATGCATTATAGGGTGAAAGAAATGCGGCATACATCTTTCTGGGACAACTTTTTTTTTCTTCTTTTTTTTTCCCAGATCAGTTAATGTCGGTGTGGTTTCTGAGCAGTGAACACGGGCTATCTGTCATAATTTGTATTTGACCTAACCAAGATCTCATTCCAAAGTCACATATCTGCACTTTTACAATTGAACTCGCCAAAAATGGTTGCAATTGGTTGTTTTTTTAAGGGCGAGATGCAATTTAATGTGAAGTTTGTGTCCTTAAAACAGTCCCTGTTTCACATGTTTCTCATACAAAGCTCTCTCTCTCTCTCTCTGTCTCTCTCTCTCTCTCATCCCGCTCATCTTCTTAAGAAATTTGTATTCTGGCTGGAAAACAAAGGTAGACAAGTAACATGGGCCGCGACGTTTGTGACAGTAATCCCATTGGTGGAGTGGGAAGGTGATGCAAGAGGTCACCGAATGTAAACGCTGCTGTTATTCGGGTAGAGTTAATCCCTCGGGCATAGCGACTGAGCATGCATCAATCACAGCCGTGTGTGTCCAGAGGTGAGCCAACAGGCATTAACCTTGAACCAGAAGTCAAAGTCTGGCTGCACTACCCCCACGGCCACGAGATAGACCACCATCCTGTCCACACCGAGCAAAAACAAGTCGAACCTCAGCCAAAGTTAAAGTGAAGCTCTGTGCTGGTAAAAGCAGAACTGTGACAGACGTTACTGTGATCAGATGAGCCTGTTTTGACAATCTTGTCACGGGAAAATCACTGTGTTCAGTAGTTGCAGGCATGTTTTCTGTGTTATCGTGACCAGCTATTCAAAAGTGACATTATTTAGCTCTTTGTCTTTGGAGACTCCACTCCACTTCTCAGTTAAAATCCACGTCCTTAAAGATTCCTTGATAATATTATTTTCACACACATTCGGCACTTGCCCCCCCAAAAATGTATGCCGTTAACGTTAGCATAGCCTGTGTTCGCCTCACTGTTTAATGGCAGTAATCTTTTATGCTAACATTTTACTTTTAAAATTGCGTTTCTGTGGTTTGGACAATTTTTATTAAAAACGTTTCTATCAAATACAATAAGCGATGCATGCCATGGATGTAACAAAGGAATTTTGGATACAGTATCGGAGGTAGAGCCCCGTCCACTCCCATGAACGCTGCTCAGTCAGAAAAAAATGCCAGATGTCCTGCGGTAACAAAATATCCATATCTTCAGCACTGTGGGCCCATAGAGAGTGTGCACCGGAGACTTCAACCAACCAGGTTGGCTAACTTCCAGTTTAGCCCCTGGCTAACTTGAATAGGGATACAATAATTGAATTGTGCCCAGCCGGTTGGACAGCCACTTCTTTTGCAAAGTAAGGTTATGGGAAATAAGTATTTTTGTCCCCAGTACATTATTTGATGCTGTAATTACACGTGTGCTCAGAAGGGCATTCTAGTGTATAAAAAATTAGAAACAATAAAGAGTAGGGCCAGCCAATAGTATTAGGTACCCCAAGTTTGATACGCGGTACCTGTAAAGTCAAATGAACGAGGCTATATCTTGAAATACAGCAGATAAACAGTAGACTGCCTCGGACTTTGTGAGGTGAGAGTACTCTTTAAGATGTATCAGTACCTATGTGACATTAACAAATGCTAAACAGAAAATGATCAAAATGGTGGCTTTGCATGGATGGAAATCTCACAATCGTAAAAACCTAAGGCTAGCTAGCAGCATTAGCTGACCCAACAAATGACTAGCAAGCCAATCTGATAATGTGATTAGGAAGACGTTATATCTGGCATCTTACATAATTAAGAAACTTGTGCAAAGAAGCACGGTACAGGAAGAGTGAAAAATATTTATATGTCTGCTACAGAAATTTCCTCACATCAGAACAGGTCCATTTCTAAGGAAAATTTCCTTAAGAATCATAAAATCTTCTGTGCACCGTCAGTGAATAATTTAATAACTGCTCCTCTTCATGTAACAAAAGCTGTATTGCCGGAAAGAAATCACCTTGTTTCAGAGATCATGGACGACTCAACAATGTATGTATGATTGTTTGACCGTTTTGTCCTATAGATTACATTTTTCTTACTGTGAGAACTTTTTGCCTCGTGGCTATTTTAGAAAAGACTAAAGTGACTTTATAGCTTAGATCTAATCACGCTTCCTCAGCAAGCAACATCAGATAGGCTCCCCTCACCTTATCAGTGTAGGCAGGCAGAGGAATCATTTCAAGCATCTACAGCCAGAAGGGAGGAAAAGGAGTAATTCATGGCTGTAATAGCAGTGGTTCAACAATTAGAGAAAAAGTCTCAGAAACAGGACGGGGAAAAAAAAAAACAACAAAAGTACGGCCCGGGGGCTTCTGTGATTGGAAAAAAGAAGGAAGAGGAAATGAAGAAACAACTACTTTTATAAAATTCCAAGAGCAGATGAGGACGATAAGCCCGCGTAGCACTGTTTGATCCCTTGGATTGTCAAACGGCTTCTGATTTCCTGCTAAGTCATATAAATGGTGCTCATAGGGAGAACATCAAAATTCAATAACTCCCTTTGAGATAAATGTTATTAGATTTTCATATGAGTGGAAGTTCCTTTCATCTGGCGACAAAAGCAATACGGCTGAAAAAAAGGTTTTTGCATTAATATCACAATAATTAGCACAAACTTGAACCTCTTTGATATTGGATGGGGTGGTGGGATTGTGACTACCTCGATCTGGCCTCGATAATTGCTGGTACATTTTTTTTTTTTTACACTGTTGTTTACTTTATGGTCACTTTTGGTTGGGGGGAAAAAAAGCTGACATTTATTTTCATTTTACCCTGAGGAAATACTGTGCTAATTTAGTTTAGATTGTCTTAATCTGAGACGTCAGAATCTCAGCTCATCACTGGTGGAATTTAAAACCAGGATATTCTAAGTGGAACATAACTACATACATGAGTAGGGGTTATAAAATCATGATCGGAATCAGTCAATAAATAGGTCAATTAAAAGGTAATGTTCAAATGTGACATGACGAAATAGAGTAAAAGATTATAACCCTAACCCTAACCCTAGAGTAGAAGTTGTATATCTTTGTAAAATGCTACAGAGCTAAGTTGCAGAGCTGCATAGTTACTTGCATCGATACATCCGCAGCTAGTGTACAGGAATGTTTGAGTAATTCTTGGTGCTGTATCGTAGGCAACTGGACGTGTTTCAGTTTCCTGAAGACATTGCACCTGTCATCCAAGAGGCTTCTTCAGTTCTGACTAACTGGAGGGGAGTTGCAGGATTTTAAACTCTGTGTGGGAGTGTCCTTACAGAGTCGCTAAGGAAGCGTGTGAGCTCTGAGTTTCAGAGTCGTCAGGGCCACTTTTGGGTCGTTGAGCCCACTGGCCTTCATGTGGGTTGCTAAGGCTAGCTAAGCCTCACATGTGAATGGTTGTTAATCTGTCTGGGGAGGGAACTCGGTACAGCATTGTAGGTGGGTAATAAGTAATGTCGTAGGCCACTTCCTATGTTCAAAAACGGCTGTTCCAGTTTGACATAGATGGACTCTTTTACTCCTCTTTCAAACCATCTGTCTTCTCTGGCCAAGATGTTTACATTGCAGTCTTCAAAGGAATTATTTATCTCCTTCAGATGTAAGTGGACAGCAGAGTCTTGCCCTGAGGACTTGGCCTTCCTTTGCGCTGCCATTGGTTTATGGGAGGCTGTTGTGTCTCCAACACGCTGAGGCAGAAACAGGGCAAAACACCCAGGCATAAGAAGAATAATGTAGTTTATTTTGTTCAATGCATAATCTCGTCAAGATACGGTCACTGCTGGCTCCAAAAAAACCAAGATGGCGACAGTGGTCAGTCAAGCACGAGGCTTCAAAACGCTAGTCTACACACCACTGGATGATGACAATGGGTTTACGCTTGGTTTATTTACTGTCACTGACGAATAACTGATATGGAGGGAAGGTTCCTATGAATTTCGGTAGAACATGCACCGATTAATTTGGAGCCATTTATGGAAAGTTGGGTTGACGATACAAAAACTTAATGTAATGACATTTTTTGTCTTGGAAATATACAGCCAGGATATTTTTAACCTATGTTTGCATCCGAAGAGTTAAGCATTTTTCCTCCAGTTCAATCAGTACATTATTGACGTTGGAACTCAATTCGAGGCACATTTATATTTACCGATGTACCCCGATTGTGCCACCTCGATGTCCGTGTACGACAAATCCGTTATTTTATTTCAACTTTCTTCTAAAATGCATCCTTATTGACGCGGCTTGGGCTGCAGAGAACGGCGCGTCGGGGATCGGAGATGTCTAATAAGGTGCCAAGAACGATTTGCCACTTTGAAATGCTAAACGGGACGAAGGTACAAATTAGCCTGGAAATGCCTGGCGCATGTAATTAAAGGCCCCAATGAATTCCAATAATCAAATAGGCCATCTTCTGAGAAAACTATTACAAGGGGATTATTAGTGTAGCAGGTTTCACTAATCATTCACTGACAGGCCGGCTGTGTGCCAGCACTGCTGTCTGTCTGTCCGTCCGTCACACACACACACAGTTACACACTCGGACACTCATGTGCAATCACAGTCATACACCCCCTCTAAACATGCATGTATGCATGCAGACAGACCAGCGCTCACACACACACGCACGCACGCAGAGACAGTCAGTCAGTCCTATTGATGTCAACCTTTTGCTCTCAGTTATCATCTGCACACAGGCAGGCTTCATATTGAATCAGAGGGACGGGGTTAAATAAAACTGGAAGGCTTTCACTTTCAATCTCATCCCAGCCTCCAACTTACATGCCTCGACCGAAAAAGATTCAGGAAGATAGAGGGGCTTTGGATGTCAACGCGCAGAGACAACATGTATGGGTTTTTTGTTCTGCACTGTGTTTCTGTTAAAAAAAGAAAAGAAAAAAAAAAAACGCCCGCAAAACATTGAACCCGTGTGGCTGTCTGTGTGTGCCGTGGATTAAAATTATAACCGTATTTTATAATGTGACAGAAAAAGCTGATAATGTGCCGCCCGTTCTGATCCTTGTTCTCTCCCGGCAGTGAAGTATTTACTGCGCCAGACTCAACCACACACAAGGCTCGCGCACAATTTGTTAGCTGTCAGCCCTCTGCAGCACCGAAGGACCCTGATAAAATTAATCAGTGACATTAAAAAACAGACCGAAATGCGTCACGCTTTGATGCAATCCAATGTGTTTATTGATTAATAAACGGTCAAAGGATTCCATTTCCCAGATATACTGTCTGTGCCTGGCGCTGCTCTTTTTGCTGCCGAAGAGGCTTTTTCCCCCAGGACAAATGCGTTTCAGCTGAGCTGATCCAATCCCTTCTCCATTGTTTTTATGTACTTCTGTTTAGCGCTCCCCGAGCTCCACTGACTACCTGTCTGTTTAGAGGCCTATAAACATAAATCAGACTTGTTAGAGACTTTTTCATAAATTCCTCACTACAGAAAAAAAAAAATGCTGCTTCAACAGATGGATGAAACACCAGCAGGGCCTTTTTTTTTTCTTCCTCTCCTTTCTGAAATGAATTTCTGTCCTCAGTGTTCAGAGCATTATTGGTATCATTAAAGCCCTGATGAAAATCTGTGGTAGTAAGCCAAAAGTCATAGCACCGGGCTACTGTTTTATGTCCATATCACATACAGTAGATTGGAATTATTAGATCAGATCAGGACCATAGCCTTTTTTTCCTCCAGTATATATTGACATTCTGGTGAGAGAGCCTTTTCTCCTATCCTCCTCTATTACCTGCGTATAGAGAATGGCAAACAGTAAACGCAGCTGTTCTTGCCATGCATTGAAAATCTTCAGGCACTGTGCTAATCCTTGTCACTTCAACTGTAAATGCTACTCCACAAATTCTAAAGCACTCTGAACCCAGTCTTTATTTCTTTGCCAAAAGCATTCATCAATACTCCAATCATGCAGGCGTCTTTGATTTTTGCCTATATTGTATTTGTTAGTCATCATAACCTATATATCATACTTTTTTTCCCCTCACTAGTCTTTCAGCCAGGAGGTTTGACCTTTGTAGTCCACCGGTAGAGAATCTATGTCACCTCTGGCGCTCCCATTTGTCCCCTCACTGCACTCCAGTGGGAAAGATAATTACGCTTCAAACGAAGCCTCCGTTCATTGTGTCGCGCTAATGTTTCAGAGCGCTCTCTCCCTCCGTCCCTCGCTCACAATGGGGAGGGTCGATGGATCCGCGCTCACCTCTTATTTACAAGATTCATGTTTATCTAATGCAAAATCAATAGCTCAGCACCAGGGAGAAGTTAGGGCTCGACTAACAATCGTTGAGAGCTACTTAACGGCACATCTGCCAGTGCTTTAGTGGGCCATAAAGGAGAGGGATCAGCATGGACCGGCCTTCAACAGCGATGGAGTCCGGCGTCCAGAAACAGTGCAGGGTCAGCTGCATTCTTCTCCGCGTAATACTATAGTAACTGTTTTTTTTTTTTTTTTTTGGCAATTGAGGGAAGCAGAAACAAGTGACACAATTTAACTTCTGAATGCTGTTTTACTGTTGCATTCATTTCAAGTCGTGTTTCTGCTAAGTTGCTGGCAGACACGGTGCAACATCATCACGCATTTGAAGTTTTTCTGGCCACCTCAGGAATGTCAGCCCGATATTTATCGTCAGTTTGGCTCTGGCTTTGGTCTCCACCGTCTCAAGATATCTGGCTCTTTAGCTGTTTACGATCACCAGCTGCTAACTGGGTCTGTTTGCACTATCTGCACATTACCAAACTGCAAAGTGGGTTTTCAGAGATTTCTTCACATTAAACAACAGTCCTTGAAAACAAGGCTGTGAAAGCAGCCAGACTGAAAATGGTAAAGTTGCAGGCCAGAAAAACAAAACAAAAAAAAAAATCGTCTTAGAGATGCAATAAGGCTGCCTTGAATGAAAGGTGGCAATAATTCTGTGTGGGAAAATTCTCACTTGAAAAGCTCTTTCAGACGATAGTAGATTAAATACACAAACATTGATTTTAGTCATTTTAAATCCCCGTTTTGGTTTTGGTTGAGTGTAGCAGTTTTTGTTGCTCTCCCAGTATCCATCCCTGCTGGGGGACAGCAGCATGAGACGATCGGCAAAAACAAACACATTTTTTGTCTCACTTTTCTTTAAAAGCGTATTTGTCCTCTTGTAAATGTTCTAAAAACTCTTGAATGAAAGTTTAACAAGGTCACAGTTTGGTCATTAAAGTTGTATGTCATTAGATTTAAAACTTAAATGTTGTAGTTCTGCCAACTTGTTGAGGTAACTTCATTTTCTTTACAGTTGACAAGCTTAAGAAAACAAGTTGGGTCAACAACTGTTCAGTGTAATTAGTGTTGGACTGATTCAGGTTTGATTCCCCCAAGCATTACACTGTCTAATCACACTTGTTTGAATAGCTAAATTAGACAGGGGTTGTCAGCCCTGCTAGACTATACAAGGTCACAAGCCAAGAAAGTTGGAAGCCGTACTATAAAGCACTGCATGAGACTTTCCATCAATTCTGGCTGTGTGTATCAGCAACACAAAATGCAGCACATCCCCCTGGCATTGTTCTTATTTGTCAAGCGTAATAACGACAACGTCTAAAACTTGTTGTCATTATTTAAAAGTGGGCATTAACAGTGTAAATCAGGAATGGGTAAAGTTTCTAACGTTCCTCGGCAGTGACAAGGGGCTGTGTGCTGCTGTAAAAGTTTAAAAAGTCTAATTGACTAACTACGATGATACTTAAATTACGTCTCTTCATCATGCAAAACCCTCCCTTGACACGGCGGTGTAATATCCTCTAGACCTGTAGAGACACCTCTACCTTATTTCCTGGTTCCTTGCACTTTGAATAGATCAGCACTTAGAAATCTGCCTCAGCGGCTCTGCTCGGGGGCGTGTATCATTTGGCCCCAAAATTCACTTTTCCCCACCAGTAAGCACTATCTGCCTCGCACCTCCGTGAACCCCAACAAAGACCTTGCCATCTGTCAGTGTCGTTCGCCGCAAAGTGGCTGCGATTAATTGAAAAACAATGGCGGGGCCAAGTGGGAGGGTCAAAGCAATATGCATCGTGGCCTCGCCGGGTCACCTCCTCATTTCCTCATTGTCGAAAAAAAACGCCTCCTCCTGACATTAGCCGGGGAAGACGCCTGAACACATTGTGCCCGTTCGGTTTAACGTCCTCCCCTCTTTTGGCAGTGGGTATTATCGGGCCGACAGATCCAGGAGACTCTATCTGTCTCTGTCCGTGTCAGTGCAACACAGTGCTAATCAATGCTGAGGGGCATAATGTGGAGTTGATCCCAGAGGACAGCAGGCTTCTTCTATGACAAAACTCCGCGTGAGTTATGACCACCCAGAAGAACTGCTGAGAGTGATGGACAGCCGAAGCGCAGCAGCGGGAATGTAAGACACGCGGGAGGTTAACGGTGAATGCGGGTGCCCAGCATGACGCGAGGGCTCCGCGCCGCAGCGGCTCGCGATGTTAGTTTTAATCCTGAGTGAGTTTCGAGGCACCTCCAGTCTGAAACCTTCAACTCACCTGCCTCTGGAGTGAATTTTTCCCGCGTGTGATGGGTTTTCCTCCCCTGTGCAGCCTCAGCAGGATCGAATCATCCCGCACACATGCTTTCAGGGTTGACTGAGCAGCTCCTCGCCCTCAGTAACCAGGTGAAGTGACCCTGTCTATATGCAGACTTACAGCTTGACACCTCCGTTTTACGGCCATCCAGTCCATTCTGCTGACACCATATTGCGGGGCCGACGCATCAAAGCGACGGAGCGTCTCCATCACTGCCAAGCGCGGAGTTGGTCATCTTTATGTCACCCACCAGACTCGGCATCCATCTTTCTCTGATAGATAGCTGGTGCCGCTCGGGCCAAGGTGAGGGAAGATTCTTTCACCCAGAGATACATCACTCACTTGAAACTTGACACAGTACACACAAAACACTGTTATCATATCATGGTCTTTTTAATCGATTTAGAATATGTAAAAGTTAAAAAAGATGCGCTCCTCATCATTTTCGTTTGGATTAAATGGATCTAATGAAGGTGGTCGCTCTTATCGACAACAAAAAAAATCAACTATGCAGTTTAAAGCAGAGATGGGGACTCGAGTTGCGACTTGGACTCGAGCTTATAGTGCATTAAGAAAACAGTCCTTGATCCGTCGCTTTATCCAGATCCACACTCAAAGTTAATGCGTTCTCTTCTGGGTCAGAACCTGTCGTACACTGTTGCACAAGTTTGCTTTGTTTGTCCGTTGTCACCCAAGTTGCCAGATCAAGAAAACACGATCTAGACGCACGGTCCTCACGCTGCATACAGTTTTAACCCAAATGTCACTGCAATCTGGCAACCCACGACCGGATCGAAGGCGTGTGTTCAGCTTCCCTCTGCACAGGCAGACAAGGCCAACTGGGGTTGTTGTCAAAATGTCAGGGTGGGAAGGTGTCATGACGGAAAAGTTATTGTATCGCCCGGTCCATACTTCTACAGTCATTACATAATGTCTCTGGTGATAACAAAGGTATGTCTTTGTGGGACTTTAACCGAATATGTGTGATCACATACATGATGTTTGTGTTTTCTGTATGTCTAATGTCCTTTTTTAGCAAATATTTGGCATCTAGACCTCAGTTTATAGATGCGTTGATCATATAGAATGAAGAAATTAGACTTTTTGCAATTATCCTTACAACTCTGCTTCATTTAACCTCCTAGACTCACCCTTTGGCACAATCAATTTTTAGCACATACGCCGGGAAAAGATCTAAAAAGACCTCCCTATAACAACAGAATTTTTGCATTTTGAACAATACTGTTCATCCGTTCACACTGAAATAAATCTGGCTTATTTCAAATAAACATAAAATTCCGAGCCATATTCAACATTGTAGTGTTGTATATTCTGCTACTGATGTCGCTGTGTTCCTGGAAAATGAAAAGTAGCGGAACAAAAGTGTGTAGTAGATGTTCCAGTGATCAACCCCAGATTTTCATCACATCCTCCAAATCAATCATCCATTCCATTTGAAGAATTCAGCATGTCACAGTGTTTGAAAATGAGATCATCAGCACTTATGTAGACGTTCCGGAGGAGGTCACAGCAGGTGGATTAAGCGAATCGATAATTTATATTCTGGAAAATTAAGTTCAAATCATATCCATGAAAAAACAATAACAGAGTCTCAGCATCATTGCCGCCATTAGAAAAGATTAGATTTCTGCACTTCAGGAAACGTTGAAAAAAATGGGGAACAGCCTCTCATCTGAGACCTTCACGTCCCCCCAGCGATGTCTTATTATCCTCCAGGATTCCAAGGCTAAACTGGAATATTAACCAAACTTCTATCATAACTCGCTGCAAAGAAAGTTCAGTCCAACCCCGGCCTGCAACTCTTATAAATATAACACAGCCATTTGCTCCTCCATGTCATCTCTTTTTAAAAATATCCCGGGGTACTGCATTTAACGACATCTTTAACTTCCTTCATTGCCCATCGTGAAAGGATTTTCTAATGTATTTCTGCTACTGTGTAATTAACATTAAAATTATTCATCTGATACTCGTCAGACTGCCGACAACCAGTGGTTATGTCGGGCACTGTTCTAAAAAAGATGGCAGAGGTGCTCAATTACCTCCAGCTGAACAAAACCACTGTCTCCAGAGTTTGATGCGTGGCCTAATACCGCATGATTTGATTATTCTGCACAAGCAAACACATGCAAATTGCGTTTCAGCTCCGAGTTGTTAATTTTCTAAGCGTGTTGATTAAGTGTAAGTATATGTCAGCGATATCCTGCCAGGTATTCATGTTGATTTCAAATCAAAAATACATGGAAAGAAAAAGTTCATGATAATTATTTTTTATTTTTTTTGTTATCCGCGGGAAAGAAAGAAAAACTCGGGCAAAGGCTAAAAGTACATCCCCCCCAGAAACCTGCTTTCTTTGTAATTTTCCTCTTAAATAAAACTAAAGAAAAGCCGGCCGAGGTTAACCTTGGAGACCATTTTACAAAGTGAAGGGAGATAAAACACGGGCCGACCTGGTTGTTCACTCTGCCATCCAAGCCTTTGTTTTTCTCACAGTGTGGATGGCCATCTGTCAGCCTTACCTAGAGAGAGGCAATGATTTTTGCTCGCCTGAGTGAACACCCAGCAAAGCAATATTTCACATGTTAGCGCTGAAAAAAGACCCGTCTCGGGGGATTTTGCTTACTGGAGTGATGTGGTGGTGTACATCAAGAGTGATGGTGGTACCTTAGCGATGGAGCAAAGGCTGCTGCGGGTGTGGTTTAACTACGAGCGTCGAACCCTGCTAACGCTCTGGTTGTTGGATTCCTGTTTTCTTAACTTCTGCCTACCGGTTGTTTGCCTTGTGGTAAAACAACCGATAACTGTTGGCCCAGAAAAACACACATTGGCCAAAGTTGTTATTACATTTAATAGTGCTCACTGAGCCATCTGTCCATTCAGGATCACTGGGGGCCCGAGGCTGATACCAGCATGCTTTGAGAAAAAGGCAGTGTAGCACGTAGCTCACTGTAGTTCATGTTAAGAAAATTCAATCTCTGAAAGTCTAAAAAACATATAATCGATTATTGTATTGGTAATGTTGTTAGTATGCAGTGAATATCAAACAACTTAATTACATAAATATGAATATATTTTTATCCATGCAGCAGCATGGTTGTAGGGATGGCTATATAAATGACAGCTCAGCAACAACTGGATGGATTGCTATGATATTTTGCGCAGACATTAAGATCCCTCAATGGAGGATGAGCGGAGTGGCTTTTTCGCTTGCATCACTAGCAGGTCAAAGTTTTCACTTATCCTGTATACATATATCTCAATATCTACATGATAGATATGCACATAATTCTGTGCGGATGTTCATGGTTCCCTGAGGATGCATCCTAACTTTGGCGATCCTCTGAATATTCCACCAGCACCACCATCACCGACTGTCATGGCATTGAGTACAGACGTTTACTTGGTCACGACCTGATGTCAGCGGGTTGGTGTTGTTCCTAGAGCATCATTATTAATGTTGTCACAGGATTGCCATTGAATCAGACCCATGACGCCAAAACAACTTGCTCCAGAGGTGTGTTTTTTTTTACTATTTCGTACAAACCCCCAGGAAGAGCGGCAGGATTTGAAGATGTTTTTTTCTTGTAAAGCAGTCGCTAAAATGTTTTGGGGTCATGACGCGCTCAAAATGACACGTTTTCACTACCATAACGGATACCATTCGGTCCAATAAAATTCGGAAAGACTTGAAGAGCCACAAGATTAAGTTATTTTTTGCCCATTCAGGTGAGCCAGTCGACAGAAGTTGGTATTTTCAGGTGTACTTGAAAATATATTTATACCTGGGAAGTCGAGCTGTTTGGCTTTTAAAATGGCCCTGTGCAGCTTTCATGGGAATAAATGGGGCTGGGGAAACATTCAGAACAACACCAACATGAGTCACAAAGCTATGACAACAGAGTGATTGGTCGGTTGAAATGATGTTCACAGCAATAAATATCATGTTACATGAACAGCACCGACTCGGCGATATCTGATATTTCTTCTTGATGATCCCCCTCATTTTTCATTCAGCACCATGATCAGGTCAAAATTTAATTTGTCTGCTTCTTACAAAAAAAACGACAGGCTGAGCTGTGCTTTATGTTGAGTGATAATTAACAAATGTTTGCATGTTGGTACTTTGCCCTCAAACTGAGATGGTGAGCATGGTAAATATAGATAACCTGCTCTTGTCTTATTAGAAAATGAGTCATCTCAGAAAGTTGTACAGATGCTAAGATAAGATAAGAAGTGCCTTAATTGATCGCCTTTATTGAGGGAGTGTCCTTGGGCAAGATACTGCACCCCAAACTGCTCCTGATGTGCTGGCAGCCACCGCCATCAGTGTTTGAATGTATGTCTGTATGTATGAATGTATGAATATGTATGTATGAAAGTTGCTTTGGACAAAAGTGTAAGCTAATACCCTCAAATGTAAATGTAAGTCTCAAAAAATAGAGACAATAATGAGGAGATTATTGGGAAGAATAAAATAACAATTTGAATAAAAATATAAGAAGAACTATTAGGATAAATATAAACATGCTATATACGGCAACTGCTCATCGTCAAGGAGAAAATTGCCCCTCATCTGAAAAGTGCGTTTTCACATAAATATTACAGTCAAGTCAGGCAGTCTCAACTTCAACCTTAACTAAACTTTAAGTATTTGGCAACAGTGGATGGAACATTTACAGCATTCCCGAGATAATTGGACTCTTTTATCGTTTGTGTCATCGGTTTGGTATGTTGGAGAGTGAACCCTCAGTGATGCTGCTCAACCTGGAGAGGCTCCAGAAGTGAGCAGAGATTTTTTAATATCCCACCCCACTGTGCATGAAGTCAACATTAACCCAGTCTCCTCCCCCGTCTCTCCCGCGTTCCTTTTATGACTTGTAAAGTAAACAGCAAAGGAGGGTAGATCTTGGGACTCTTTACGCTGACTTTGAAAGACAAAAGTTCACGGGGACATCGTTACCGTAATGAGGTTTACACGCAGCTGAAGAGGTGACCAACGCGCTCTCGGACCTTCCCAAACAACGTGTCGTTCCGTCCCAGCCATTAGCTCTCGGGGCCTTCATTTGTCAGATCTCAACTTCTTTTTCAAGGTCGCAGTCTACAGCGCAGCTATAATTCAACTATCATCTAATTAAGGAGGCCAATGATCATTTGAAAGGAGTAATGAAGTATAGAAAACGCCTACGTCAGACCTTATTAGTGCCAGGCAGGACACTTTCAGAAGTGATGAGCCATTAGCCAAAAGGATACAACCAAATGAACAACTAATTAGCATCTCAAAGGGAACATAAAGAGCAAAATTGGTTCATAATTATTGTAAAATCGATGAAAAATAAATATTGTCCACCCATTCAGTCATGCGACAAACTAATCGGTAGAGTTGGTAACATTTTGGTGCAGCGTTATTCCGTTTGGCAATGAATCGCGTTAATGTGCGTACAGATGAGCTACTATCAGGATGAATTTAGTACAAATTTGTCAATGTACCAAGTTTTTAATTGTTATACATTTTAGCAGACAAAAAGAAAAACAGCCAGCTGATGGTCTAGCTTTAAAAAACAAGTAAAAGCTGATGGAAATACTAACTTCCAGTCATTGAAGCTTGTCAAATTGCTTCCATTTAGCAGCCATTTCTTCCACAGGCATGTAATTGTGTTGCTGTCATACATCCCCTCTCCCCCCCGGTATGAAGCTTTGGATTCTGGGTCTTTATCTAATTTATGCATCTCGTGAAAGTACAAGTCTGAATTTATTGGCGCTGGGCTAATGGCATTCATTAACCTTCGCAACAGTAAAATGTTTGATTGGAATATGGCATTTCCTCCCTCAAAGGGATGTTTCATCCCCTTTGCAATTCAAATACTTCAAATAAGTCATTAAATGCTATTTTACTTCAAACGTCCGGTTTATGTATGGTAATAACTATACCTCCGCGCGCTTTAACGTGCACACACGTCCGCAGCGGGATGGACACGCGTGGCGCACGCAGGCAGACAGGGTGAAATGTGTTTAAAAGGGGGGTCACAGACAGGAAGCTCCTTCATGATGACAGACAGTTTACATCTTACACTCACTGGGCTGTGTTTGAATATTAGGGGCTTGATTAGAAACAATGCATCTGGAGACATAATTGTGTCTTATCATTAGGCTGATCTCTGACTAATTATAGCTCCTAATTAATGAGCTGTGATTATGAGACTAATTATGAATTCCAAGTTAAAAGTTTGCGTGATGTTAAAACATTAAGGACATAAATTAAAGGAGTTGACTTTGGTGACTTTTAAAGTAACGGAACGCATCTGTTTTCAGTCTGGCTGCTGATGGATTGAACACCGCCATGACTTGACAGAGGACGTTAGCGGGCTGATGAGACTTGGTTGCTTTAAATGTGATGTGCTTTTCAATCCCTACCAGTTGTTACCATTGCACCAAAAAAATATATTTAATAAAAAAATATATTATTGTATATATATTATCCCACAGTCTCTTCACCAGCCAATCATATGACTGTGCAGTATTAATGGCGTCCTCCTCAGTGGAGCTGTTAGCTAGAGCAGTTAGCCAAGTTAACTAGCCTCTCATCCGCAAGTCAGTCCGTGCCACCTGTTGCGGTGACAAGGTTGGCTGGTGTAGTTTGATATAAATAAAATAGTTCCTATATGAAACTGCTCACAACAATGTCTGTCACACACTGAGTAGCCAGGTCACGATTTCTGCAAAGAGACATTGCTGTTGAGTTTTTCCAATTTGTTCTCTGGCAAGCTGAGCACTACAACCGAGGGTCGTCCAGTTCCGTTACAGACATTATCGGAGAGAAGGCAGATATCTCCAAAATTCAGTAGCTCACACCAAAACAATCTAGATGGATGAGTAGCACCACAGTAAAGAGGACACATATGTATTTTATGATTTTGGGTGAACTATCCCTTTAATGTAATAAAGGGAACAAATGCTACAAAATACCTGACAGAGACACTTTAATGCCAGGTCATATCACTGTAGGAGCTGCAGCTTTAACGCTTTGGATATCAGTGTGTTTTACCCAACCTCGTCTTGGCCCGTCCTCCTAAGAATCATCAACTCTCGATTAGGCACCTGACCGGTGTGATGAGGAAGTCTTTCATTCAAGGGCGTTTTGGTCACGCAGAGATCCGTGCCGCATCCCGAGCGGCCGATTGCCTCCAAAGTTATCCAAAATGTCCGGCTCTGTGTAATGATTTTTCCAGACAGCTGACTGGCCCGGTTCGCTCACGTCACTCCACAGATTTCACCTGATAATACGCTTAGACACAGTGGCTGATCACATTCACCTGACCTTGCTGCACCAGCTAACTCGGGAGAAGAGAGGAAGCAAACGTTTCTGCTTATCTGTTCCATTTGCTGAAAGAGGAGCGATTCGCCAACACTCGCTCCCAGCGTGGCTCCCATTGACTTTGAACCTTTTGTTTTACTCGGGCCATGGATAGCATCTCCGGAAACTGCCGGAATCGTGCACACAGACTCTCCAAATACAATTAGCTATTATGAAGTGCAGAAACATGTGAAATCTCCGAAGGATGTGACTGATTCATCTGCCTTATTTGGCACAATGTTGTCACATTTGTGTTGTTCGGTAGCACTAATTGCATTTGTCATTGAAGGCTGACTAAATCAGGCAGTTGCACCACCTAATGAGATGCTGATTAGGGATTCTGAAACTCACTCACCACTGATTTGGTGTTATTTTAGCAGAAAAATGAGGATAATTTTCGCTAATGCCACTTGTTAAGGTAATTACTCCATAATTGCCTTATCAAGGTGTCATAGAAGAGTCGAGGCAAAAAATATCACCACCCCTCAGGGGCATTTTGTCACTCTGCATTTATCTTTTATTCCGCTAAATGCATACTGGCACTACTTTTTTACAGACTGAATGAGTAAAAAGAGTTTGTGTGGCATGTGTGAATAATTCGCCCATATCCATGAGCGACACACATGGTGGCACAAAAACAAGACCCGCTGCGCATAAATGCAGTGGCAACGCGACAAAAAAGTGTGACGTTCAGAGGGGATCGCTTTAAAACTAGGTCCATGGGACACGTTTTCCGCTGAGAACCTGCATGATTTAATTAATCTCATTTGATTAAAAAGGTCGCAGTCACCCAAAAAAGCCAAGTCATGAGAAGTTAGAAACACACAAAATCATGTGGTAGTGTGTCTCCCGATGGATGTGATAGTAAAGCGGGGGGGTTCCCGCGGAGCTCGCTATTGGTTTCTCGTGTACCATGTAATCTTTCTGTGATTGAAAACAAACAGCAGAGATGAACAAACAGTGGTGTCTATAGGAATCCACCCCTGGCATCTTTAAGAACTCACAGATTCTGACACCGGCGCGGCGAAACTACTTTGAATCGAGTTGAATGCGGCCTCATCAGCAATCACTTCAGAGCATTTTTATCTGCCAGAAATGTACTTTGAAGGCATCCACGGTGCTGAAACATTTCTCCAGATGCAGAAAAGACCTATGAACTACAATGCCGTGATTAGAGTGGAAAGCTCAGACAATAACCTGCTGATTGTGACCGTAGCTGCTCGCTCAATAGGATATGAACATGACTTACTGGGGAGAGTTTCTTTCTTTTTCTGCTGTAATGCTACAGTATGCTATCAGGCAGTATTTCCGTGCGCAGCTACAGGGTTTTTGAATTGTTATGATTGATAATAGAAACAGAGGACAGTGATTTATTTAAATGGGGAATCCTGGTATTTTTAAACCTGGGCCCTGTATTGAGATGGCAACTGTAGAACCAGATACACCGAGGAGAAGTCTCACTCTGAGATCGCAGGGATGTGAGTTGTTTCAGGAAGACGTTGTGGAAACGTGAGTCGGGGCTGGACGGAGGAGTTCAGAGGAACTGCCAGCAAGAAATAACTATTAAAGTGATTTTGACTGAGCTGAGGCCGCCCACTGAGAGCGCAGTGCTTCCCTTTTACCCCAGCAGTGTTGGGCCTGTGCTGTTAGGATGGTGTTAAAGTTGTTATACACATTCTTAAAAAGTAGTTATTTGATTTAATACAGTAAAAGTCAAAGTCCTGAAAAGTGAAATAAAATGTTCCAGTCTGTAAATGAGCAACGCTGGTTGAGATTCAACCGCGTTGGTGAACTCAGTATTGAAGCTTTTAATTTGCGGAGAGCTGTGACCCCGTTTCCTGTCTGGGTCTGCTGTTACTGAACTCCCAAGGACGGCATCTCTTCCGATACGCTGCGGTGTCACAGGACTGTTTTGACTGACCCGTCCAACTGGTGTGGATGCTAACAATAACCACAACAGAACCGCTTGTCACTGTTTCCGCCAGGGCTGGATTTTTTTGCCCCTCGGACCTGTCTAGCCTACTTTCACAAGAGCAAAGCCCGTCTGTCATAATGCGTTATGGTGAATGATGGCTTTTCTTCGTTTTTTTTTTCACGCTGCAATATTGGAGGGAGCTTTTTCCTCCGACTAAAAAGGAACCCTCTATGTGACAGGACCAAACAAGGGGTTTATTCGAACTCGTAGCGCCCGATCCATGCTCATTTATGCAGCCCAACCTCTATTTCTCTCAACTATAAATAACCCAAAACTCCCTCTAATGGAGTAATTTACACACACCCTGCCAACAGCCATTGACAGGACTCTCTCCTATGGCAAATGTCTGGCATTTAGCAAATCAATGACATGAGTTATGAGGAGGAGCCGGGGCCTTCGCTGCCTCTCCATTCTTCTCAATAACAAAAGAGGAAGTGCATTAAAAACTAGCATTGATGGGTTGTTGGGAGTTGCAGTCAATGAGCTCTCAGAGTTTAAAATTAAAAGGCTCTTAGGGTGAAAATTGTTTTCTCTGGTCATCCGTCATGTGGTGAAGGGTCTTTTTCATGGTGATTAATTAGAAACTAAAAGGGTAGAGGGAGGAGGAGGGTGGAGGGGGGGGGGTGGGGGTTAGAAATCCAGTTGTTGTAAAATCCTGGTGTACTTATCCTGCCCAGCTGTGAGTTAATGACACCAGCTTTTCGCCTTGACTAAGTGTTATTGCTGCAGTCCATAATTTCATCTCGAAAATGGGCGAGGGAGTGGATCTTCCTTATAGTAATTGAGTATTGATTTGAAAATAAACAGCAGCGAGACTCCCACCCAACTGACAGACCCATCTTTCGGACGGAATCGACAATAAATGGGGCCCCTGGTTGGAGGGAAAGTTATGGATCAGGATGATACAGTCAAGCGCGCCTTTCCCCCTGCGATCTCTCTTCCAATATATATTGGATTTTAGATAACCCATTTACGAGCCCTGTCATCTAAAACCTATAGTTTTGAGCAGGCGGATGATAAGTTAAGGCCGGGGACTTTTTCCGCACCGATCTTCGCCGCTCACACTTCTGCAGATGCTTTTTTTTTTAATGTATGCATCGTACGGGGAAATAGTATCTGCTACCAAACTGCGATGAAACCGCAGCCTGACTACAAAATGAAAATGACATTCCGAGGCAGTGTTAAGCAAATGTTTGATGTCAAACATAATGTATGCTCTCATAAATGCAAAGTACATCTGTCTAGCCGTGGGCAAATACCTTTATCTGACTGTGAGGGGGAGAGAGTGGTAATGGTTCAACAGCTCAGTGAATCGACATAATACGAGGAGTCTAACACTTATGTCAGGGCGGCCGTTAACCTCTGCGTAATCACTGTTGAACTATGTTCTCACGCCCGGCACTTCGCCGCGGAGCCCCCCCCCCGCGCTCGGTGCTAACGACATACAAATGTGCTATTCGTTTTCATTAGCCGACACTTCACTTTTGATTCAAGGGAAGTCGGTGGTGGTGGTGCTAAGGGGGGGAGGGGGGTCAACGTGGAGGAGTAACACGGTGCTCTGCCAAATGACCTCTAGGTTCCTATCAGGCTGCAGAACAGATTAACAGAGAGATAAGGGGCCCTCAGTTAATTTCACCAGCTGCCCTCCGAGCGCTGGAGGTGATGTCAAAACGTGGTCGCCGCCGCACTATTGTGTTGTCATTCACACCTGCCTAATGGCTCCTGATTATCATTCACATGCTAATGCTTCATTTGTTATCGGTGTGACCCGCGTCAGGAGCATTACGAAGCGCTATCTATATTTATCTTGTCAATTATTGATTGCCTTTTCCCACTGCACGTCATTATTAATTTGACGCGCTGTGTCAGACTCACTGTTAATCATATTTAAACAGATATGGGGAGATAAAAATCAATTTTCCATTATCCTTGAGGGTTTCTCTTTTTTTTTTTTTCTTTCTTCACATCCATCCGGCACGGCGGAGGGGACTTGAGAGATCGGCTATGCATGACTGAGCAGATCCAGAGTAAATAATCATCTAATTTGAGTTTAATGGGAAAGCAGTAAAAAGATGGAAGTGGTGCCTTGAGTTTTTCTCAGGCTAAGATTATACAATATAATGTTCTCTTCAGATGTTTCACTGAGCTGCTGTTATGTCATTTACCCAGCTCTTATCACATTATGAATACTGCTTGTGTGTCCATGCCACACTGTACAATAACGACAGAGGCGTACCTGCTATCTCCAGCATCAACGCCCACTCCGACAGGCATTTATAAGGCAGCAATTATATCTAAGATTGATGCGGCATTACACCACATAAAGGAGTTGAGGGAGTTCAGAAAAAGAAACAAAACAAGTTTAGTTTAGCTCTTTTTTTTTGTGGGAACATAGGCAGGACAGAAAGACAAGAATCCTAAAGAGCTATTACCCGGTGGAAGGTAATGGCGCGAGGCGCGGGAGGATACAAATAGCTGAGGAAGGGCACTTCACCCAGATAATGGGGTTGAAGGATTCTGGCATGGCGAGATTCATGTACAGACAAGGCTCCTTTGATGCAGTGACATTGGAGAGCCCATAAAAGCCTTAGTATAAAATACAGAGGCGTTACCCCGAGCTAATAGGATCCCCAGCTTTTTTGGAGACAGATTTAGCATAGCCTGACATGGGAGACACAGAAACGCTAATTGGATACACCTACCTGCGTTCAATAAATGAACACGAGGGGATCCATCAGAGGGGATAGAGTTCAGACGGGGGGCTGGTTAAGGAACTGTGGAGAAGTGGTGGGTGTAGCGCTGAGCGTGCTGCACACATCAGCAACTTAACTTAAAACATGCTTACCGGCACTGAAATGATATCGATGCAAGGTTTAAAAAAATGGACACCCATAAATCTTTCTTCACACTTTTGAGTTTTTCATTTATTGTACTGTATTTGTCTAAACATTGTACAGTGTAGAGAGTTGTGGTATGATGTACAAGTTCAGCGTAAACCTAGTGGAAATAAGTATGCATTGTTTGGGCAGGGGGAGGAGTCAGTAAGTCGGTAAGGTTAATTCTCTTGTGACCATGAATATATGAGGCAATAATGGACCAATCTGTTTGTGGATACTTTACTGAATATGCGAAACTATGGTTCGCCATCGTAATCCCAATTTATCGCTTAGGGACTATGGAAATCCATCGAAACATTTCAGTAGAAACCACAAATGTCAACTTCACGTTGGCACAAGCGGAAAAAGTCAGGGGTTCACCAAAGTCAGTAGTGTGCATCCTCTGGGGAACGGGAATGTCTTGATAAAAAAAAGCATGGCAACCTATCCAATAGACAAACGATGACATTATCATCTCTAGAGCTAAAATTGACTAAGTACTTAACAATCTGGATTTCCAAGTCACGTCTCAGGTCCTTCAGGGTGAGATGAAGTAAAGATACAAGTGTTTGAATCAAAAAAGTCTAATAGTTTCTGAACACTGACCATTAATACGGGGTTATATAATACAATTACAATACAATTAATGTTTCTTTTTAAGCATCGCTATTTGTTTATTTTCGGTTTTTTTGTACATAACTAAGACTTTTCAATGCTCTTCCAAGATATTTCTAGGTCAAAACTGGAGACTTGAATGTGTTTGCTTTCAAGTCTTTAAAGAAGAACCGAACACCAGACTGAAGCTGCCCTCCGGTTGAAAGATACGAGCCTGTTTCACCTCACGGCGCCTCACAACAACTTTAAACACTAAACCTGCCATTTTTTCATGTCAACTATTGACTTTTCAAACTCCTTATGTTCACCAGTTGGTCACTAACTTTGTCTAGGAGCAATGGTTCAGTGGGTTTTTAGAGATTTCCTGTTGAAAACAACAGGCTGATGCTGCCGTTGGACTCTACACTGATCAATGCAGTAAGAGAGAACCAGAAAATGTGTAGCTGTGGGCTGTAAAATCAAAACAACAAGCCAAAAGACGGTAAAGACTTTGTAGAACTGAGAGGAACTGCTATCGCTAGAGGTGATTACTTTTATATTACACATGGTTATTTGATACATTTTTTATATTGAAATATTGATTTAGCGCAGTGTTAAGGAGTCAAGTCTCAAGTAAGAGAAGTCTCCCCTAAATCAGGTTAAACCCAAATCTCAAGACTTCACTTTGTGTCCACCCGGAGTCTGGGTCTCAAGTTCTGACATGTTGATTCCATAAACATAAGTTTGTGTCGTATCACCTGAAGCATCTTAATGAACCATGTCCATTGATCACAGTACCTCTAACTTAACATTCAATTTTTAAGGTGATGTGTAATTTACAAAGGGCGTGATTGATCTGATTGATTGATTTTGACAGTGCGTATGAATCAGACCAGTTGTTGAGCATGCTGATTCAAAAAACTCCTCCTCATGCCAGGAGGCAGGTGATTTAGGTGACTTTCAGCACCGATTCCTAATGAGGGGACTTGCTGAGCCCGACACGTGTAATGTAGGCGATGTCTGATCTCAAAACCTCTGCGCTCTCGGACAAACGGTACATACATGATTTATTTCGCACGCGGGAAACTGAGGTTTGATTCTCCCCCGTCTGCATCCAGCCAGACACCATTTAGCGATGCTGTCAGAAAAGCTCTTTAGACGGACTAATCTTTGGCCCGCTGACAGCTGTGTCCTCTTCCAAAATGAACACAAATTCCCTCAGACCAGCTTCTCCTCCGGCTCAGATCAATATGGCTTTGATAAGCCAGGACACCTTCCAGGAGCTGCAGGGCATGAGGAAGGGCTCTGACATATCATGATTTGGGCTTTAATTACTTGGCAAATGCAGCTGACTCCAATGCATGTAAAAATATGTGTGTGTGTGTGTGTGTGTGTGTGTGTGTGTGTGTGTACATTCAAGGATATGTGTTCCTGCAAAGTAATTATGAGTGTAGTTGATTATAGTACAGATACACTTAGTAACAGGACATACGTACAGAAGTCATGTGTATGACAATGAAAACTACCTTTAATGCTCCATTAAACTGTAGAGAAACACCAGAATGATGTCACAACGACTATTCAGTGATCGTTTTCAGGTCGAGTTGTGCTGAGAGCTGCACGCGTGACATGGAAAAAAATAGTCAAAACTCGGCTTGCGTGGGCCGTGTGGTGTCTCTGAACCAAGAACCTGGAAGCCATCTGAGAAACTTCTTGAGATGTGTACATGGATTAGCAGGATTCTGACTGCTTACTCCAATAAGATCCGAGCAGCTGACAGGATTTGTGTTAAAACGAAAAGGCACCCAAAGGCAAGACGCGAATGAAAACAGGCAGGTAGAAACAAAAAGCTTCAATGATGAGCTGATTTGAAATCCAATCCAAAAACAACACAACATTCCCTAATTCAACATGCAAGACACAAAAGAAATCAAAAGAAACAGAGGAAGCAGGCGTGGACAGAGGCAGGAAAATGAAGTAAAAAAAAAACAATGATGATAACAAAGAGAGAGGGTAAGACAATGACCTAAATACACAGGGGGTGATAATTATCAGAGCACAGTTGAGGAGAAAAAAGGGTGGGAAAACAGACAAAGGGAGGAAATGAGGGGCAAAACATGACACATGAGGACAGAACATGAAACCCTTAATTCTGCTGGGTTGTGTTTGTTTGCTGGTTTGCTGTGGAAATAAGTCAGCTCTGTGTACATACGGCCACAGTAAAAATACTGGCATCTGCGAAAAAAGAAGTAGCAATGTTGCGATCACACCAATTGACACAATAAAAGAAGGAAAAGAACATTTAAAGGCGAAATATTGGTTGATTTTTGCAATAATTGTAATAACTATGTTTTTCTTTTGTGTTGGGCCCAGGGGAATGTCAACATTAATCCCAAGTTAGGAAAAAAACAGGGATATCATAGCTAAAGGTCAAGTAGCAACAGCACAAGTGTAGTTGGATCAATTTCAAATCATGTGTTTCATTTAATTTAGCAGCCTAACTTGAGTATTATTTCAGTTTTTAACCTTGAGTGTAAAATTACGACTGTGAAATGCATTTAGATTGAAAGACTTAAAAATGTGACAAATCTAGCGAACATAATTTTTCTTTGAAGTAACTGAACTAGGTGTTCATAGCTCAAAGCTAAGAGTATATCTATATATATATGTATATATATATATCATACCATATCTCATATAACATGCTGACAAATTGATTTGATTTACTAATCCGCATCCATCCATTATCTATGACCAGTTATCCTTTGCAGGGAAAGTAAAATTTCAACATTCCCTCAAATGGCCACTATTATTATGACCCTGAAACAGTTCATAGTAAATACTGTACTGTATGTTTCTCTAGTGGTCTGAGTGAGGATCTTGCCTGTCCTCCTGAGCCCCGGCATGTATGATCCCTCTCAGCAGACACATATTTAATTTGTTATCTCCCCAGCACGCTGCAGGCCTCTGGCTAGCGTGGCAGAATGGGAAATAAATGACACAGAGGGGAGCGAGCCTGTCACTCTGCCGGCCCACAGGCCTTCACAGAAATAGCTTTTAACATGGGGATCAATAATGTTAAGTTGTGATTAAATAGATTATTACATTCAAAGCCACCCCAGGGGCTAGCATGTGTTCATGGAACAACCAAAGGAGAGAGGTTACACTTTCTCTGTCTTCACGGAGAGCTTGACGACTTTCATTGTAGTTGAATTACGCTTGTTTCACAGATCAATCATACGTCATTGGTGAATATTATGCAATTTAGTGTAGAGGAGGACAAGGCGATCTGGTGATTCTGGAGAAAAAACGCACCTGTTAAATAGAGTATATCACGTAAAAGAAGCAGTAGGTAGTTCTTGTTAGCATATTCTCTTAAATCACCTTGACAGGTGGGTCGGCCTTGTACCTCGTAACCTGTTTAAGTCTTTATAATCAAACATCTTCCTATTGTTCCAGCTAATGCTTGTTTCTCTTCGTCATTCCTTAAATGGAGTGTGGTGTCCCTCCAGGGTCAGTTTTAGGGCCATTACTCTTCCCTGATCATAAACCCCCCAATGGACTACTTCCTCAAACAAACTATAAGGAACTTTTAACTGGATATAACACGGTCGACTGAATACTGATCCCTCTTTATGACCTACATAAGCGAGGAAAACCATCGGTGAGAAGACTGGCTATTTCTACGTAAATATTATACTAAATGCCTGTCACCAATTTGGATTCTGACTTTATTGGATTGGATGGGCCATAAAATTAAAACTGTTTTTATGATGATGAATTGAGGAGTCTCACAGCCTTTTTTTTTGTCAGAATTTTTGTCAGAGAATTAACAATAAACAACATTTCCTTCGTCGTTTTAAGCAATATGGCACAACACTGCAGCAGTAAACTGAGGCTTTAATACTGGGAGCACCTTCATCTAAACAGGGATAATTGGATCTTTAAAGTCAGGACTCGCGAGGCTTTGCAGGAGCTTTTTAGAAGATTTCAGCTGAGTTAGTGTCAAGTCTACTTTTATACGTTTTGAAAAACGCTTCTGTTGCTGGGCCGCATACATTAGGCTTTGATTTATCACGTCATGTAGTAGTTAAGTTAGAACACTGACTTCAAGTCTTGGCATTGAAAATAAAACGTGAACTGAAAAATGGCAGCGTTAGCATTGAATAAATTGTGCTGGAAAAAGTTGTTTTGACACGGAAACAAGTGTTGGCTGTATTGATAACACAGAGAACTGATGAATTCCATTCAGGCTTACATTAAATCATATTGCGAACATTACTGTCTGTGCAGGCATTGTATTTGTCTCAGCTCAGATTTTGCTCCCTGTGCCACATTTCTGATTGCAAAATTTGACATAGCCAAATGGCTCCGTAACTTTCGGGCCTGCTTTGTGTGTTCTTAAGGTGTGATATCAGTGATGCTTTCCTCATTCTCATACTTCTACGTGTTATTTACAGGCGGAAATACTTTTCACGTCACACAGGTCTGTTTCGTTGAAGCTCTCAGTGCCGATAGACCCCGAGTAGAACGTGGCTCCATTCTTTCAAATGTGAAACCAAATTTGTTTTACGAGGCTAATCCATTTCGGACGGCTCTGCTTATTCTTCCAGCATAATAGGACCCCGAGTCCCCATTTCTTCTATGTGTGTGTGTGTGTGAGAGAGAGAGAAAGAGAGAGATTCCCCCCCCCCCCACAGCCTTTGCCAAATCCATTTGACTTCACACCGAAGTTCATTTATTAAATCTTTAATAGGCCCTTTTATTATGTATGCTGTGTAAAGATCCTAATAGAGATGTAAGGTAATGAAATTCTGCTTTCTTAAAAAGCTCATGAATCTCCATAACTTCGCTGTTTCAAAGAAAAACCTGTTCCGATTGAGTCTGCTGTTTTATTTACAGGAAAATGTTCGTTGAGTTTAATTAGCTAAATATGATTTATCTCGCCTCCCCCATCTTCCAAACACGCTCGTTACGAAGATACGGTATTGTTAAGCAGGAGGACTATTGATGGGAGCAATTAAAGAAATGCTGGAGTTGTGATTTTTACAAACTTTCACGGGCCAAAAGAAAAATAAAAACATACGCTGACGCTTACTGCAGGTGATAGTCTCCTAACTGATCAAACTTCCTCTCAGAAGGCCTCAATGGACCAAAAATAGCTCCAGTATCATGTGGAGGAGCCAGGAAGTGGTGTGACATGATGGGAAGTTTTCATGGAGGAGAGTCGGTGTGCTGATAAGTGGCAGATAGAGGTTTTACACTTGGCCGGAGCATATCGGTAATAGCTCCAGGAGCAGCAGTGTATTGACTCCAGTCGAGGAGACGGAGAGGGGGAAGAGGAGAGGAACCATTTCTGTCTGCGGTTTGAAGAGGGTGACGCCCAGCTCTGGAAGAGTGCAGGTCTACCGGGAGGGTGTATCTGCCATGGAACAGATGTCCCGGTCACAGAGGCTGAGGGTGCAATCACACCTCCCATTTCTCTTTGGGGTTTTTTTTTTTTTCGCGCAGGTGGAGGATGTTGGTGGAGATAAGTACTTCGGTTTATTCAAGTTTTATTTATTCAAGTTTACTTGAACTTGTCAAAACTTGCAGAGCAACACTGCATGAATTGCACAGAGCACAGTTGAAGGACAAAATGATTTAACATAGAGGCTTTATTAGACTACCAGCAAGTTGATTGAAAGCCTAATAATGTCTAGATAATAGAGATGATGACTGACTCTGGCCTTATGTTGGCTTTAGGCTAAAAGGAGTTTTTCACTGATGATTTCTCTGCCCGACACCGTCCAACACATGATGGACAGTTTGCTAAAAAGCAGATTCCACGCATTCTTCATCAAACCTGGCACCGCAGTTTAGCTCCATCAGTGGCGGTTGGAGTCGGTCGCAGCTCGTGTGGCCTCGAGCTGCTGGCCTGAAGCAGAGCTGAGGAGCACGCTACGGAGCTCTGGTCTCTTCTCTCTCTCTCTCTCACTCAATCCCAGATGATTAAACTTGCAAATCTTCAGCTCCAACTGACTCAAGAGACTCCATGCGCCTTCCTCTGGAGCCATGAAAGGTTTTGCACATCTTATTTCACATATGTAGTATTACCTATTACCTGTAAACACTTTTGATGTGTATAATGTGTGGAGTTGCCCTTTAAGTAGCCGACACTACTTGGGTAAATGTACAGTTGTATGTTCCGTTGTTTAAACTGTTAAACAATGTAAATCCACACTCTGAGTGTGACGCATCAACAAAATGGTGAACAAACTAAAACTTGAAACGAAACCTTGCTAACGTAGCAGCAGCCATGGTGCTAATAGTGTGGCAAAGACTGCGTAAGCGACAAGTCTACTGCTGCCTCATTTGCCGTCCAAAGCAAAAAAAACTGCCATAATAATCACAATTTCACCTATAAATCCAGTTCCCAGTGCTCTGAACAGGCCGAGTAAGAACAGGCAGGTTACCCATCCTATAAAAACAGTTGTGGTTTTGAGCCGTCTCAAGTCTCTCTGGTTAGAGGAAACAAACAACACCGGCGCTCTACCAAGTGAATGCCTGTCCCTCACCCTCCTCCCCTTCTTTGGACCCTCCATCAGCTGTTTTCTTTTTCATTTGCTGTGCACAGTTATTTCAGTCCACATTGACCCGGGGACAGCAACCCGTAAACACACGCCTCTTCCTGTTTTGGCTGCAAAATGGCCGTCACGCTTCCTTTGTGTGATAATACTGTTATGCCCCTGGTCTAAGGGAATCAGAGACATAACATGATGTGCATCTCCCCCCTTCTTCCCACTCCCAAGAAGGCCACTGTCACAGGAACTTATATTTAAGGTAGCACTTTTATTTTTGCTTCAGAGGGAGAGAAATCCAAAACAACAAAGAAAAGAATCTATCTCCCTACCTTCCTTATGCAAACCAAAAGTATTAACAAAAAGACAAAATCTTACCTAACTCCCGAATAAGGAAAAACAGGAGAAAAGGGGTTAAAGAAAATGCTTCTCTCTCCTACTGTGCTACCACATCACAATTTTCTGTTTTCACAAATTTACAAAAGGCTCAGATTGTAGATTACACTATATTTTCACAAGCTCAAATAACTAGTTAGGCCACACACTCGACCCAGTTGGATGTGGATGAATTGGTGGAGAGGACAACTGCAGCCAGCCGGTGCTTCAAAAAGGCTCCTCTCTTCACTCTGACCAATCCTGGGGCAGCAATCAGGCGGCTCAAACCAATCAGCGGGTCCAACCCGGTATCGATCACTCACACACACTCAGAGTAGACTGCTCACACACTTGGCAGACCGAACAGCATTGTGAAAGTGGGAATAGAATAGAATTATAGGGAACCATCTACGCGGGGCTCATGTCGTTTTTCTACAGCCGTAACACTGTACAGTTAGTATTTGCTTTAGAATAACTTACAGCCAAAAAGTTGTCTATTGCCAGTTTAAAGGAGGCTGAAATGGATGTAAACAGAAATTTCACCTAACAGTTATTTATACTGTTGTTACAACCCGTCCTTAGTCTCAATCAGTGTCGTAGGTCCTGTATGTGAGTCACCTGTGGGGACGGAGCTCTTTCTCTCTGCTGGGTGCCTTACTGTTCATTGTATCTCCCCTGAATGGGTTGTCCCATTTTTTTTGTCCGTTTTTTGTGACCAAGAAGGCTGGACACAATACAGTTAATGAGCTCTTGTTGGAAAACCATGTTGATGCATGTTTTGTGTGTGTGTGTGTGTGTGTGTGTTTTTTTTAGAACATCTTGACACGCTGCTGATTTCCTTTCCTGTGTTTTGGACTGGTTCTTGCCCTTCAGCCTCCTGTTTTGCGTCACTCTGTTTCTGTGTCCGTTTCTTTCGCCCTCTGTTTCTGAGGCTTCAGTTGCAGTTCTTTGGTTTAGCCATTTTTTTCTGCTGACACGGAGCAACGGGTCCTTCAAGTCATTATTCTATCCAAAACGGTGTCTACAATCTGCGTGTCCGGTCCATGCAGCAAAGTTCAATATTACATGCAGGTGGTCTGCTGCCAGTTCTTCCCATTCACCTCTGTGGAGAGCAGATCCATAGTCAGGTGAGCTCAGTCATCATGGTAACAAGAATAAACGTGTAACGCTGCACTTCGGTGAGGTGAAGGCATAAGTACGTTCAGCTTCGTACGTTCAAGAGAGTGAATAGTCATATTTCCAAAAATGTCAAACTCGCCCTGAGTTCCAATGCCGATTCTACCACAGTATTTAGTATGCAAAAAAAATTATAATTTAGTATGTCCTACGTGAAATGCAGTATGCCCAAAATATACCAGGATGTCATACTATATCCGGTCGCATTGTGCAGTACACAAGCCAGCACGCTTTTCTGGCTATTGTGACCCATAATCCTCTGCGATGAGGATGCGATGCGTCACATACGTAACATAAACGAAGCCAAGAGAGCACAAATACTTGACAGCGCAGTGACGGACGACAGCTCATTCGACCGAATGATGGACCCCACGACGACACAATGAAAGCACATTGAAGTACTACATTGTCTGTGCCCCGACATTTTGTGCCGAGGCTGCAACGGATATGGGCGAAGGAGGGTCAAAGTTCAAACTGCACTGTCATGATGACGCAGTTTGTATGTCCCATTTGTGCGCTTCCTGCATGCTAGAGTGTGTACTTCGTCAGGGCTATGTACTAAAAGTTGAAAGAAAAAGTGTGTGATTCACCCGAGGACATTTAATTAAACCTGACAGGAATCCCTCTCTCCCCCTTACGTTTGGATTATTACGTAATCAAAACTATCATTATTAATAATAAACAACGCTGGATTTCCTTCCCGCTGATCCAGTTTCAGGTCGTGGCCAACAGAGGGTCGTTTCCTCTCTCTTGTCTGCAAACTGGATCACTTTGCCGTTGCTCACTCAGAGGTTGAGGAAGATTCCAGTAATCCCTCTTCAAGTTTTTTTGAGGTTTTTGAAAGGCATAAATTAGTTCATTAAACTTTTTTTCCCCCCCTCCCACAAAACTGCAAACATTACAGTCAGCACTTCATCTCAGGGCCTTAAGCGCACCGTCCAGAAGTGCAGCCATTTGCACTTTTTATAAGCTTTATCCCCACCTAGTTATTCTAAGATCTGCTGCTAAATTTGTCCCTCATTCCCTCTCCCTAAGCTTAAGCCGTCAGCCCAGTAATGCAGCTTCAAGAGCACGTCTCCCCCTAACTTATTTATTTATATACGTGTCTGCCTTTGGTTGAGGCCGCCATATTGCCAGGGTGCAGCCCAGTGTGAGACACGAAGGCAGGCAAATGTTGTGTGTTACTTCACACGGCTTAAGTCCCCTCTGGTTTATCTCATCTGCAGAGCGCCCCGTTTGGCGTCAGGTGAGGTCATTTTGATAAATGACAAAAGCAAGCACTCTGGAGTTGAGTGTATTTATGTAGTTGTAATTAGTTTTGACAGCAGAAAGATGAACTTAAATTTTTGTTACGACAATGAATGGAGTGTACAAAATCATTGAAAACATTAAGTTATCTGATATTAATGCATTTCCCGTCTCTTCTCGCACTTTTTGTGATTCCCCACGTTTTCCTGGAGAAAAAAAAAGGTTTTCAATGGTTCACCTGAATTTGTTGAAACGCTCCTTTTATGCTGTTAGATATTTCTGATGAGTAAAAAACATCTAAGCAACGTGACGCAGAAATTGATTCGTTCCTGCAAGAGCTAACACAAGTATATAACCTGAACACAAGCAGGATCTAATCCTCACTATTTTCCCCGAACATCGGAGGTGGCGTTGTTTCGATGCAAGCCCCGCAGACCATTGTGTTTTCTGTGTTTCACATCTCACGCTGTTCTCCCCCCTCTGTCAGAAAAAACAAGCGAGGTGATATTTGGGTAGCTGTAGGCTGCGAGGTAGAGCACCAGACTCCACCAAGAGCGCCCGGAGTCAGCAGAGGGGAGGGACGTCATGATGTGTCAGCCGGCATCACATCAAGTTTTTTTTTTTCTCCCCGCTCCCAGCGAGGCGAAGGTCTCCGGCCAAATCAGTTTATATAACAGACAGGATGAGAAACAGCAACCTCCGTCAGATGCGGTCCGTAGCTCTTCGGACACAATGGGGGCCATACATGCGTGATGTTTTCACCAATGATCATGCCATTTCAAAATTCCCCGAGTTCATCGGGAGGTGAAACGTAATCCTGCCCCTCCAGGTTGAGGGTGGGATGAAGTATGGTTGAGCGGGGAGGGATGAACCGAGAGTCAGACGGGGATCCACGATATGCCAGGAGGTGTGATTAGCAGAGAACCCAGGGAGTGAGAGTCGGGGTGGGGGCATGTCTCGACGAGGCTTCATTGTCCCTCCTGTGAGAGGAAGGGGGTGACACACAGGCATAGGTTGAGACGAGACACTGGACTTGTCTTTGAACCAAAGTTAAAATAACCCTAGAAAGTGTTGTGGAGGCTTTGCTCTTCTTCTATTGGCTGTTGTCGGGCAGGTTCATTATGCTGTCATCATGCTCTTGATATACATGGCGGTGTTGTATGGTTATGTCTGAGCATGTGTTAACGGCTGAATTGATTATTTCCCCCAAGGTTGGCCGCTCACATTGTTTCAAGTGCTTCTTATTGCTCAGTACAACAGTGGAGTCTGCAGTGTCTCTATTGAATATTGCTTTAGGGCTGTAAACATGACTGCTCTCCTGCACACAGCCTGTTACAGACAGTATATTTAGGTTCTAGTTATGTTTCTGTAATATTGGCCGCAGGAAGGCATATGTAGCTTTAATCGAACACAAGCGATGCAGTCGTATTTTCCCGCATATCTCATATTCTTACCATCAAAGACCGCATCTGCAGGCCGGATATTGAACTGTTAGCTGTGGGCCTCCGTCCGTACTATTTACCCCGTGAATTCTAACGTGCTATTGTAGTGGCTGTGTATATTCCCCCGTCCGCTAACCCGACGTCGGCATGTGACGTCATACACTCTACAATAGCCGGACTACAGACTGCACACATCTGTTCTTCAATAGGTTTGATACTGCAGCTCCGGCTCCTGCTGGCTCTCCTGTTGACTGTCTCCAGCCACCACCGCTTCTGACCCCCCCTCCTCCTCCTGATAGCACCTCATCCTCTTTTGCGCGAAGACCAAAGAGCTGGTGGTGGATCTGAGGAGAACCAGGACACCAGTGACCCCAGTTTCCATCCTGGGGGCATAACATGGACATCGTTCAACACTACAAATATCTGTGGGTGTTCATTGACAATAAACTGGACTGGAATAAGAACACTGAGGTCCTTTACAAGAAGGGACGGAGCCGTCTCTATTTTCTGAGGAGGCTCCGCTTCTTTAACACCAGCCGGACTATGCTGAGGATGTTTCATGAGTCTGTGGTGGCCAGTGCTATTCTGTTTGCTGTTGTGTGCTGGGGCAGCAGACTGAGAGTAGCAGATGCCAACAGACTCAACAAGCTGGTCAGGAAGGCCAGTGACGTTGTGAGGGTGGAGCTGGACACTTTGACTGCAGTGTCAGAGAGGAGGATGCTGTCGAAGTTGCGGGCGATACTGCAGTATGGCTCTCACCCTCTCCACAACGCTCTGGTCGAACAGAGGAGCACCTTCAGCCAGAGGTGCATCGGTGAGCGCCACAGGAAGTCATTCCTACCTGTGGCCATATATATATATATATATATATATATATATATATATATATATATATATATATATATATATATATATATATGGGTCATTGAACACTTGGGATTGTATACTTTATTATGTTATTGTATTGTCTACTTTATTATTGTATTTATTTTATTATATTTTACTGTCTACTTTACTTTTTATTTATACAAAAACAAAATCTCCCCAGGGATCAATAAAGTATTCTGATTCTGCTGATCATTGGACAGTGTTCCAACTCAAAAGAGTGCAATGCCTGCCCCCATGCTCTCAGACTGCTCACATCAGATAATTACACACATATATATATACATATATATATAAATATGTATACATATATATATACATATTTATGTTACGCGGTTTACTTACAGCTGACAGCTTGTTCCCGACAACACAGGCCTCTAATAGACAGAACAGGAAAAGAAAAAACACTGGCTGAAGACTTTCAAACAAAAGTGACCTTTAGACTAATTTGTTCGGAGATGTTACCTTTCATTTTATATCTGACGCCATAATTAAAAATGTTTACTCATCAAGCGCTCTCTCGTTTTGATCTTGCTGCACAGCGCTGGCCTTTTGTTTTTCATTTGTCTTGGACACAAAAGCCACTAATTAAAGATCTTTCGATATAGTAATCATCAATAGAGAGTGGCCTATAAACAGAAAGCAACACAAATGAATGATGATAGGTCTTTTGGAGTATCTTGCTCTCACATGACATGAATCAATCAGCAGACAAAACAGGCTTGCCGGCCCGGCAACAATGAGTCCAATTGAGCCGAGCTGTGATTATGATTCACTGAACAGCTTGATTCAAAGAAGGGCATTGTTTAGCCTGAGGGAAACTGATCAAGCTTCCTTCTGAGGGAGTTTTTCTGCCGCTCAGGTCCCAGAATCAGCCAGTTGTATCACTGATGATGTTGAAAGTGCCACTCAGTGGGATAACTTTCAAGTGATTGAGAGGGGCAATGAGATTTTTGTTTATTCAGGAGCCAGGTGCAGATAACAGGGCCATTAATGATTGGAAGTTGATTACAAGTCACTTCTGCAGAGCACAGCAGGATGTTTCACAGTTTAATCAAGAACAAAAAGTTAATGGGTGCAGATTCTCATTTGTTTATGCATTAATATCGAGCTTACTGTTTGTCATTGGCTTGTTTGGTACAATACCATTGATGGTGTTTTTTATTTCAGTTCTGTATGGATGCAAAAAAAAAACAGCCCTAAACATTTTAATCTTATAAAAGAATACTGAATTATGAAACTATGTCACCACTGACTACTCAAAGATATAATACATAAGAATTCTGAATTACTGTGTGGAATTAAAGAAAACAACCAGTTAAATGGGTGTGTTCACCACCAGAGAAGTGAGTTTGACCGTCTGATCATTTGTGTTTATTTGCCCAAGACAGCCAGAACATTTTTCCACACATTAGCAATTCAAGCAAGCAGGCAGCGACATGCGGAGGGTGTGTTTTCATTCACATCCGCGTTACGGAACACAATCACTCGACAGTGGAGGCCACCTCAAAGGAACACCGCCGCAGCCAAACTCCCTTTTTAATTGCAGAACATTTTTTAAAAGAAATCTGAGCGATTAAGTCGGTAAACACCTAGCGGGTTGTTTATTCCTCCAGAAGGTCAGGATCTGCACCTGTAAGAAGTAAGTAAGAAGTGTAAGGATTGGATTAAACACTGTGTTTATCTGCTCTAAAGTGAGTTACAATCACTCTGGAGTTTGACCAAGCCCCTTTGAGCTTCCGTACTTTTGACTTACATTTTTTTTAGATCTGATTTCAGCTGAATACAATCTGAATAATGTTTTCAACAGTGAGCACTTGAGCTTGCTTTCAACGTTAAATGTTTATTCAGTGGTATTTAGATTTCACATTAATTATTCAGTCGTGATTACATTTCACAATTAGGTATTCAAGCTGCCTATAAGATTCACATCTCTTTGGCCTTTATCTGCTTCCGTAGTTAGTGTCAGGATCCATGCGGTGTGTCGGTGGAGTTGTGTTACAGAGTTTGCCTTTAATTAGTTACTTTCTTATTGCCGAGACTGTCAGGCTTCGCGCTCAAAGGGTTGAACGTAATCATTCTCCACCAGTATGAAATAATGAAGTATGAAGGGTAATTGTTAAACAAGTGGCCTCCCGGGACTCCTTACAAGATTGTACCTGACATGTGTGATGTGTGCGCGAGGCGCCGTGTTAGCACGGATGGCGCGCCCAGACGGGCACACACGCCCACGCTCACAAACACTTGCAGATTAAACCCTATTAATGCAAACTCAAAACCCAAGTGACATCTCCAGCAGCGTAATGAGAAATTTAGCAGGAATCTGAGGCTGATTATCAGCTGCAAATTTGCTGTAATGCCAGTAATCAGAGGAGACGGTACAGTGGAGGGAGAGACGAAGGGAAGCCAGCAGCGAGCCCGAGCACCAATTAAACCATACCTGCATCTTGTTTCCTGCCGTTCTTCTTAACATGACAATGCTGCCCAGGCCCTGAGGAGAAATCACTTCTCTTTTCACGGGGAAGAGGTTCTGATTTAATGAATTGCTGTTTATTGTCGAGTCCACCCTACTTATCTGGCTTGAATGACTTATGAATAAACATTACAGTGTGTTTTTGCCTTTTTTTTTTTTTAAATTGCAGTTTAAAAAAAATAAAAAATACGGCAGCGTGGAATCTTTGACACGCACTCACCCGTTGCAAATGAGCGTCCCGGTGTCAAGAGAGCAAGTCTGGAAGGGTGGGGGGGGGGACGCAAACTAAAATGATAATCGCCCCCATGATATTCTTGTCTGCTCAGGTGTCGGAGGGTTAATCACAAAATTAACTTATCATCTTCCTGGATGAAGTAATTAAGCGGCGCAGGACAAACTCTTCACATAATTGAGGGTGAATAATGAGGAGGAGGCACGCCGTCTGGTGGGAAGGGAGAAAAAGATGGAGGGAAAGATCACAGATTGGTAATTAGGAGACGCGACACTTGATGGAACCTGTAGGGGAAAATGTTGCGCCACTTACGGCACAGTTCTATCGCTGTGATGTAAGAGCAGCGGCGGTAACGGTAAGAGGACGGAGCGCTCTGCAGGCAAATTCTGCTTTCAGGCCGTACTCTTAATAAACTACCTCGGTGTGACTAAACCAGGCCAGAGCAGATTTATTTAACACACAGAAATAGACTAGACAATACGCCAGCCACACATTAGTCCAAGTGTATTTACATAAAGTTTTTACAGAGTAGGTGTCTGGATAAAGGTCATCGAGCTCATATTTTATGTTTTGTTTTGTGAAACGCGGGGAAAAAAAAGGTATTTTTGCTACATTCTAATGACAACCATGCTCTCTTTCCAATGTGATGGAAGAGAATGAAAGTTGCACTTGACAGTGTTTGAAATGTGGTATTGGAACTGTTCTCTGTAAATGTTTTTTCCCTGACGGAGGCACAGCATTAAGGAGCCAGTTGTCGGCATATTGTATGTTGGTTGCAGCCCGACTGCGACGACACAAAAATAGGTTTCTTCAATTCTTCAATTTCTTCAATTCTTCTTCAAGCGAGGCATGCAGTGTTGGGCAAGTTACTTTCAAAATGCTGTATATTACATATTACTAGTTGCATTTTAAAGTAATAGATTATGTTACAATATAGCTGTCTGCGTGGAGTAATATAGTACTTATTACACAACTTTTTTAGCTACTCTCAACAAAATGCCAAAATAACCTACACAGAACAATGAACAGCTGAGATCTTTTTAAATAAAGGAATGTATTTGGACACAGGGATGAACAGGCAGACGACAGATCAAACTCTGACAGATTATGAGATAGGAATGAATATTTTAAATTTTTGTCTCAGTCATATGAAACACAATAGACCTACACCTTCTATAATGTAGCCAATGATGACATACTTTTTTTAATTTGCAAGGGCGTATGTGATTTGAGAATGTAGGTAAAAGTGCACTCGGAGCATTAGGCTTCATCATGAGGCCTACGAAATACAGCTTCATGTCAGTCACATAGAGACTGAACAAAGAACCTACAGGCTTTAAAAATCAACAATAAACACTTCGCTTCAGTAGGACCTGGATTGAATGGATGTTGTGGCTCGGGACGTCAGCTTGGATCAATTTTGTCAAAACCTGACACCCATCAACTGGTAACCAACCTGTTAACTATTGAGAGGGTGAGCTCCAGCAGCGTGTGCCGGACAGAGGAGCTCACTGGACGACATCTCCCAGTCAGCACTGATGAAGCTGCAGGTTCTGGTGAGAACTGTCGCCTGTCAGAACAAGTGTAAGCTCGTCTACAGCGGCTATCTGGACTTTTTTTGCTCATTATTCTTTTCAAGGTGTGAAAGTAGAACATTCATGCATAAGCAGTCCAGTTGGCTGTGCTAGTGAGACAGAGAGTGTAGCACGTGCAACAACTCCCATGTTACCAAGCCAGGGTGCAGTAGTTGTGTAGTTTGTTGTATGTTTTCGCAGATGTTGTGACAGGATATCATAGATATAGATATACGTTTTTTTACATGTAGTAAAACAGAGGTCTCAATTACAGCCTGATTTGTATTCAACATGTCAAGTCACGATTAGAGGTTCCACAGTCACTCATAAGATCCTTTAATGGAAATTCCCATTTGAGTTGCACTCCATACACTCTATGTTAGAAAAAAGTTTGAAACACAAAGGCGGCATTAAAAACTTCCCTTTTAAAGGAAGAGTCTTTGCCGCAACACCGTGACGTCATTCCCCATCACATGGGAATATTGTTACGCTTCGAACATAATGATAGTTAGGTGTGCAGGAAATTATACCATTTGTTGTCTGGAGCACCAGAGGAAGCAGGAAATCATTTCGCAAAGCCTTTCTGAACAATCACCACAATCTCGTCGACCAGAAAAAGAAAACACACTGTACTTCCACAGAGAAGTCTGACCTCACAAGTGTCACTCAAAGCTCACACCTCGTAGTCCTCATCAAGATGTCTGCATTAAAATGTCTAAAAGCGGCAAGACCTTTGTTCGTTAGTCGAGTTGTGTACTTAAATTTAATTCGATTTATTCAAGGTAAGCTGCTCTGTGTCTCATTTGGCCGCCTGTTGCTAAAAGCTCAGAGTCAGAGCGAGAGGAAGGAAGTCAGTGAATGTGACTGAACACGGTAAACATGAACATTTTCTGCCTGAGTCACGTAGATAGATTTTCATTAGCACTGGCGTCTGTTTAACGATGAGAAAAACGACTCCAAATGATCCCGCGCTACGTACGTCTTTTTCGATTGGGCGACCCCCTAGTGGCAGAGATGACGCTTAAGTCCCACCGTGACATGAGACCCTGTAATTGAAAGCTGGCGAAGAATGCTTACATACTGCTTTTTATTGTTGTTATGCCACAGAACTGTGTAGTAAGCATGTAGATATCCGACTCAAAAACATTTTGAAATGTAAACAGACGGATGGAGGATGCAGTTTGTGTCGCCGTGTGGATCGCAAGCTGTCTGCTGCTCGGAAATCCCACCACGGTGTCTGAGCCACAACAGCACAACTGAGACGGAAAGCTCTGAACAGCGACACACGACTCACAAATTTCTCATTATACTTTTATCTTGTTGTTTAGCTCCCACCCGAGTGTAACCATTGTGTAATGAAGCAGCATCTACATCATGTGGAATGATTTGATATTCTTCTGTTGAAGTAGATGTAAGTCACGGTGTCGTGTTAATATCAGACCTTCAGAGCTCGGCGCGGATCTATAGAACGTCTGCACAACAGGAATTCGATGTCCGCTACAGCCCCTCGGTGCTAATGTTGGTTTAATGTGCAGGACTGTATCAACCAGACGTATTATTAGGACCATTATGTCCCCCCCCCCCCCCACAAAAAGACAGCATCTGTCTTCTCTGCATTTTCTGCATGGCGAGCGCATGAATACAGCAAATCAATACAGAGAATAGCAATCATGGGAAACTGCTCGAGCGTTGGTGAAAAGTGCGACACGCCAAGCGGCACTCGCTGTTTAACGGAACATACACGGCCTGCTTAGGCCCTGCTCAATTTATCGACTGCTGCAAGAAATCAACAGTGGCAAGCAGCTTAGCGGCTCTCTCTTCCCATAATAGACTCCATTCATACAGGCCTTTTATTCTGCCACGCGGCGCGAGGTGACAAATGGACATAATGTCTGCCAGCCTGCCCCTGAATTTATTTGATTTTTTTTTCCTTTCCTCCCTCCCCCCCCCACCCATCCTGCCTTCACTTGTGATCTTCACTGATATATCTTGACGCTCTGAAGTATCCAGAGTAAATTCACTCTGCCTCTATTGCTGTTTGTAACCTTCAGACTGCCAGGAACGATCTGTGTATGCACGCCACAAACACCCATTGTCATCCTCATATAACACGAGAGCACGGAAAGAGGCAGGAAAGGAGTAAAAAGAGGCTTGACGTGCGTTTAAGACAAAGAAAAAGCTTTTGGGAACACATCCGGGGTGTTCAGAAAAGTTAAGCAAGTGACTCCAACAGTGCTATAAATAATAAGGATTTCATTAATGGTAATGGAGTATGTAAGTAAGTGTGTGTGTGTGTGTGTGTGTGTCTGTGTGTTAATGCACTGCATCATCATTTCCAAACCACAGATGGTAAACTGAAAAGAAAAATTGTTCGTATAAATCAGACGGCAATTTGTTTATAGATACAACGGCAAGTGAATGCATCTTCTCCGACTGGCATAATCTTATTATATATAAACAAATATGTTTACGGCTTCTCAAAAGTTAAGCAAAACACCATCAAGCACACAGTTCTTGTTTACTCATTAAAAAAAGGGTTGGAATGATCATAATTCCACATGAAGATGTAGAGCATTAATAACGAGAGCATTTTACTACGGCTGTAAATAAATATTTCACCCTCAGAAGGCTCACGTCGGTAATCTATCACCCCCACTCCCAAAGATGGGACGCTCCCTGCGGGGAGATAATTCACCAGTTGTGGATCCTGAGCAGCAGATGATCTATACAGTCCTAGAAAAGGTTATTTATCGCTTTCATAATTAAATTTGGTATCTTGGTGGAGGGGCTGTCACGGCGTGATTAATCAAGTCCCACTGGCCGGAGCTGGAGAGGGCCAAGTAGCAGGTGTTGTTCACTCCGGCCTGAAAGGCTGCTGCTCTCCGTGATGGGTGCACGCATACACGGCACTTGGGAAAAAGAAAAGTAAATGCCCTGAAAAAATACCAAACCAAGGGTCAGATACATGACACTAGCTGGACCAAACAATTAAGCAAGGAAAAGTGATTAATATCAATGAATTAGTGATGAAAATTATGTTTTTTGTGAACATGCTTTAAGTAAGAAATAAAGATTGTAGATTTTTTCCCTGTGATTGTGTGCTTTCAAGTGGTTACCCCTGTCTGTTAGCTTTATATCACCATGGCAGCCATCGTCAAGCACTTGTATTATTATTGATTCAGTAGCGGTTGTTGTAAACCGTCAGCAGCAGTGAAATTTCAATTATCAATATGAAGAAGTGATTGGGTTTATGGCACTTTTATTACCAATTCTCTACATCACACTGCGCCACAGCGTCCTCTACCATCTAAAGGGTTAGGGCTGGTGCACTTTCTGTTGATATAAATAGCAGTTGCGTTGTCACAGGATGCTGCGCTTTGACCTCATTCCGATAGAAAGGAAAAATTAGCTTGAGCAAGAACACGCGACTGGAACATCGGGCCGTTAATGTTACATAAATCAGCAAAAAGAAGGCGCAGTCATATTTTGACAGCGCCACGGGACATTATGTCAGCCGCACAAAGTGACCGCATGAAAATGACACAGCTAAGAAATGTACTGATGTCATTGAGATGACCAAACTGGCAGCACAGAAGGGGTTTTGTCACACAGCTGCCACTGTTAGCTGAAAACTGCATTTGAGCTTTTTTTTTTTATAACAATAGACCATTATTGTTATTACGTAACAATAATGGTCGAATTTTCCGGTCCCGCGTTCTTGTTCAAGCTCATTTTTCTTTTGCCCGTATGGTTTAGGCACAAATAGTGTTAGGAAAAGAGCCATTTTTTGCTTAAAATACCTGTTTTCAGAGACACAAAGGTGGCTGGAAAACTTCCAGTGCTGCTTTCAAAGATACCAAAGGTATTCAATTCACAGAGATATAACAGAGAGATAATCAGGGACACATTTGGGAAGAAAAAAAAAAAAAAAGACTAGCAAATTCATTCTTGCCTGAAAAATAACAACTGATTACTGAAATAGCGGCTGATTAACGTTTGTTGATCACGACTCTAAAAGAAAGAAAAACACATTGCCCTCCAGGACCTCAATAATGCGCAAATACCTGTGGTCCTTTTATCTGAGATTGATGAGTGTTAGAATAAAAGACCATTTCCATTTATTGATTTAATGTTGCCAGTTCAACAAATACACCACGCAGAGTGAAGGATGACGGCATTCCTGGGGTCACCGAGGAGCATTTTAACCACAATAACGCGGCTAATGAATATGAATAGGAGCGTCCGGTGAATTAAGTAATTAGGCTGGACGCACTCTGAAAGGTGGCGGAGGGGCCACTACATTAGTGTCAGCGTAATGCTTTAAAGCCCCGAGTCGCCATTACAGCGGTGGTGGAGAGGGGATGAACTGACTATACAGGACAACAGAAAGTCAATATCTGTGTTGAGCACGAAATGAACATGATGTTTAATCCTATGTCCACAACAATAGGCCGCTCCATCACATTGCTTCGCCCGAGCCGCTCTTCAGTTTACCTTCCACCGGCAGCCTCGAGGCACAGTCAGGAGGTGTGCAAGGGCTTATTACACCCAGCTCTGTGAGCAAGTGTGTTTCCGCGCGCGCTTGTGTGTGTGTGTGTGTGTGCGAGCACGTGATCAGAAGCTGTGTGGATTACGCTCCTGCAAAAGCCGTCGCTAGACTTGTTTTGAAAAGGGGCTGAAATTGGCAGAAGTAGTGGAAAATGTGACAGCCCTCGTGATGAGTCGGTCTGATGATCGTCGTCTCACTTCCCTGACAAATGCGATTAAAAAGGAGCCGTTATGTAAAGTTGGGATTAGCGAGGTTCTGACAATCTCCGGTAGAAAACAGGACAAATTGAGTCCTAGAGCTATATCCTGAGTGTTTATGTTAATCGACGGTGGTACAGTATGGGACCTGAGCTAAGCAGGGTGCTTTGAGGGTCTTTCATCTCCAACGTGGATGCTGCAGTCAGCTTCTTGACCAGAAAAAATTCAAAGTGAACAGGCACAGATGAGGAAAAGATTAGGCTTTTTATTTTTTTTTTTATTTCTGCAGTAGCAGCATGCAGGGTCAAGGCGCGGATCATCAGCGTGGAGTACAGCAGTTTCATAATAACCTGTCATGTGGATTCTGAGAAGTTGTTTGGTGTCACTTTGTGGAGGAAGTAGATGGAAAAATATTATTTTAAAAGTCACAGGTACAGTGTACGATAAGTTTGGTTGTAGACATGACTTTCAAACGTATATAGTTTGAGGCCATCCAATTACTAGTATGGAGAAGTTCTGCACTCCTAAGCAATTTACAGCACATCAGTGCACACAGGGTTGTTTCCTATAAAAACATATTGAGGTTAGGTTGCTATGCTGATGGAAACATTTCACATTAATTTAATTCAAGAGATACACATTTAAAAACTGCAGCATATTTGGAGATTTATTTGATCTAAATACCCAGACAACTTAGCTATCTGTAGGTCTGCAACTATACATGTCTACGAATACTATACACCGGTGTGTACATCTTTGTTTTAATCTTAATCAAATGTAGTGGCAGAGGAAGTATTCAAATCCTTGACTTGAGCAAAAGTAGCGATACACCAAGTCAAAGTCACTCATTGAAATGTTACTAAGTAAAAGAAAGTATTTGTAGCTACATGTACTTAGAGTTTTAAAATCACAAAGTACTCATGATGCAGAAATGGCCGCTGTTACATTAATGGGTAGGTCGCATTTTGATATTGAGCTGGAGGTAATTTCTTTTTTAAAATTATTTTGTTGCTGTTCTTCTTTTATCCATAACAGTGCATCACTATTTGTATCAGAAATCTGAATCTGTTAAGTAATAAGTAACTATAACTGTTGATTGAAGTACAGTATTTCCCTCGGAAACGAACTGGGGTAATCGTATAGAGTTAAAATGGGAATACTAGTACTAGTAAAGTACACAAAATGTGTCATTACATTCACAACTTACCGTACTTGAGTAAATATAGTTACATTCCACCACTGATTACATTACCTTGAGGGCTGCAGCTACTGTATGAATATTCAAATCTCATTTAAATCACCTGCTATTTATTCCCTTTTGATGAATCTAAATAATACTGATTATGAAACGTAGGGACAAAATCTGTGCTTTAGTTGTAATTTTGTTGTGTATTTTTGTACAGTTTGTATATTTTTTGTTCCCTTATATACCTTTAATTGTATAGCTTCTTATCTCTAAAATAGATCCTATCGTGCTATTATGTTTTTAACCAAAAATAAATAGCATGTATGTTGGAAATGTTTCTGTTGTGTTCGACATAATTACTGGACTCTTATGGTTTTTGTTTTCCAGTCCTTACACTGCCAGTTGCACATGGTATGTAATATAGCTTTGATACAGCAAATCCAATTTCCCTCTACTGTCTCATAGTACTATTAGCTTTTAACATTACTGCTGTGTATATGTAGTGTACAGTCTTTATTTGCTGCTGCAGCTCCGTTTCCCCACAGGCCTCATTACAGTTCCGTCCTGTGTTATCCCGTCTGATGCCGATACAGTCGCTCTCTATTCCAGCCTGACGTCCACCAACTGCCTGCGTGCTGTTAGTACACCAGAGGGTTGCTTTCCTCCCTGTGTTGTCCTGTGGTTTTATCCCTCTCACCTCCTCACCTGGCTGCTGGCCTGTGGGCTGCCAGCCTCAGATGGTTAATTATCTCTTGTCTGAGCCGTGATCACCACCCCTTGGGCCCAGCAGCATAACGCTGTATCAGAGGCAGCCTATTGAACTTGCTCCCAGCCCACCGGGGTGTCCAACCACCTGGCTAATAACGATTCATGCAGCTGCCAATCCGGCTGAGCCGCACCATCAATATTCCTGTCTGCAGAAAAACATCAATTAAGAGACAGGGATCTGAACATTGAGACGCAGGACAAATATCATCCGCTGGGTTGATGTCTTAAATGGCAAGAGTAGACAGCTGATTGTGGAGGGAGCTTTCTGTTGGACAGCGAGATAAGAAAAAGGATGAGGAAAATAGATACCGCTCTCAATATAGCATGGACATTTAATATGAGGAGCAAGCCAGTGAGCTCAGCATTTATATACAGTATATACACCAGAAAGAATTTCTCAAAATATCAGACTAGTAGGGATACCAGTGAGTACTTGAGATGCAGGGTTACTCTGATTGAGGGCGCATGAAAACCTTTTACCAAGCAAAGAAATCAAAACTGGAAACAAAATGGATAAACACTTGAAACAGTAATCTAAAATGGCTGAAACAACTATAACAGTATCTCCTTATTTAATAAGTGGCACAACTGAATAACTTTAAATGGCATCTACTTAAAAGCACCACTCGGGCGTATTTTGGCATTTTTATGACCGATTCACTTTCACAGTGTTTAGCCACACAGTTTGCCAAACATCTTTGAACAAATAACATCATTTTGTGATCTAACTCTGAGCTGTTGCTCAAATGGAACAATGACATATGACTATATTAGAATCTGGGGGTCATATATCACCTTTTAACCATTAAACAGGACGAAAGAGTGGCTGGTGTGGGACTTTACAGATCCCATATTTTTTTATGTTCAGGTTCATGTTTTTTAACTTTGGTATCTAGTAGAAAATGTTGACATACTTGACTGACAAACATTTATTCTGTTACTGTCCATTGCTGCAGCACCTCTCTTCGCTCTCTGTCTGAATGCTCTGCTGTAGTTTACTGTCTCTTTAAGCCCCCCCACCCCCGTGAAGGCTGCTCCGATTGGTCAGCTCTTACACATCTGAGCAGGCACCACCAAACCCAGTTTCCACATTAGCTTTGCTGCTGTTTTTGCAACCACAGCTTTGCTAGGGCCGTGGCTTAGGGTAGTGACTGTACAGTTATGACATCACAACATAACAGAAGTCTGACGGCTCGTGTAAAGGCACAGTCTCTGAATACGGGCTGTGTACATTCATATGTGGATTGAGAATGTGTCTTTGTTTTACTGTCTTTAAACAAAACCTGCTTTATAAGAAAAAAAAAAACAAGTCCAAGTGGACTCATGTGGAACCAGTCGGATGGTGTAGATGCACTTTGATCCACAGGACTGTGTGAGTACATTAGACAACAAATGCTGGGAACTTTTTTACTAGACACCGTGATCCAACATATTACAATCTTTAAAAAATCTTTTGTTACTTTTCGGAAAACTGATGATGTTAAAATTCAGGGCACAGACAGCCTCCGACTCTTAAATGCCTCCCTGGGTGGCACGTTAAGAGTCAGAGGCTGTCTTAATCATGCTGAACAGTGGGGAATGCCTCAGAGCTGCTCTCCGTTAATGGCGACAGCAGTGAGAACAGGGGATACGACGGGAGAGGCAGTCTGAAAAACCTTGGGCCCTACAGTGTAGGCTGGGGTTATTATCTGCAATTAGCCTGATTACTGAGCCCTTCATTTGAATGACTAAGGTGAAATTCATTTAGTATTACCACCAAACCGAGTTGGAAATGTTCATTAAACAGTCAGCGAACAAAAGCATGAATTTAATCCGTCTTGTAAGGAAGTACAGGACAGCATGAATACGATCATAGGCGCTCAAGTAAAGGCAACAAAACTCTTCCATTTCACAGCGTCTGATGACTGAGTGCGACTTCCTCTGTGCTCTGCTTCGCCTCGCTCCTCTAACACTATTTTACTAAAACACAGCAAAGCCTCATTGCGTTTAATAAAAAGCACTTTCATCGCCCTAGTTATGCCATCTGTGAAAGTCAAATTCCCAAATACATAGTTATTGCTAATTCTCCCTGCGTCCTCAGACAAATATTGCTGCTAGGGAGCGCCATATCTAGTGATCAATCATATCACCTCTCTGAACCTGCTATGCAATTTATTAAGTGCTGAACAAATGGGCCGGAGCAGGCGAGCGGCTGTTCCCAGGGCCGGGGAATGTAAATCTAAGCGGAGTAACAAATTAGTCAGACTTTGCTCTTTTTTCTTTTTTTTTTTTTCCCCCCTGCTTGCATACTAAAATTGCTGGTGGCAATGCAAAGCAACCCAAGGTAGACATTAAACTTGCAAAGGTTATGAGAGAAATTTTTGTATTTGTAGGCATTTGTAGGCCAGGAGTGTTTGCTAGCGATGCATTATGGCACTGTTAGAAAAAAAACGTTGCTCTACAGTAATTGTTTTCCTCCAGTTTTCTGCTTTTCGTGTTCTCGTCTGATTATGATTTTAATTATGACAAAGCTCATTTGTGCTTGCTAACATAATTTTTTACTCATCCGTACACATGCGTACAGTGTATTTAATCTAAAAAAAAAAAAAAAAAGAAGCCAACCATAGAAAGCAACCTGTTTCGGATACATCATCATTTTCTGAGACATTAGTGAGGAGGAGAGAGATGTAGACTGGTCCTGTAGATAACAATTCAACGCATACTGTTCCCCTGATTCATCCTGGATGTGTTTATTCAAACACTATGTTTGCCAACAAAGTGCATCTCAGAATCCATCTACAACGACCAGACAAAACTGAACCGCTCATCTTCAGTGAGTATGTAAACAAATCAACCCCAATCAGCGCGTAAATAATTGATATCGGAGATTTCTGCTAAACCAAGATTACAATCGAAATACATGTTTTATAATCTGTTGCCACCATGTTTGGGCCAGGCAGTGTGGCTTTAAAAGATGGCGTTATCTGTAGTGTGAGTTGGTTGTCAGTCCGTTCCAGGAACATCACCCGTGCTGCTAGCGTGGCTAGAAAAGTGAACATTAACTATCAGGCTGTTTCCATTCACTACCTAAAAGACACGCTACTTCCTAAATGGGACACATCACATGGTTTGTTACATAAAAGACTCATGAAAGTCGCCATTGGTACCTGGGGGCAGGGCCTTTCAAAAGATACTTGGCAGGTGATTGGACAGTACCACCAGCAAAGACCATTGGTAAATCAAACTGCCCAGATCCGATATGACGATAGGAGCCACCACTGTTTCCTTCACGAGTTGCTCCTCTGGCTGGTCGTTGGACCTAACTCACGCCCGTAGCTGCCATTAGTTCCTCACGAGACAGTGATTAATCCAAACCCTCTCTGGATCTGCCACATGCGCATAGCTTGAGGCCTGGCAAGACGGACTGGCAAGATCAAATGATCACGAGATATCCAGAATCCGGCTGCCTCGCATGGTAACTAAACGTTTTGCACTTGACATTAATTGTGCAGTGCAGAATCGTCCAATTTGAACGTACTTCCTCGGGCTACTGGGCTGAAACCAACCTGAACTTCAATTTAGTCGTGTCCTCATACAGCTGACAACCGTCCTGGCCTTCAGGGAAAGCTTGTCCACACAAAAGGCTCGCAAGGAGCACGGCAACCGGAGCACTTTGTCGACTGTGCACAAGTGAAAACGGACAACTTTTACCCCCCTCAGCATTTCCAGGTGGTGTTATTGCTGCGTTTATTCATTCATTTACTCTGCAATGAAGACGTGAAAGCAGATGAAGTGGTGCCAGCCTGACTGGATGGCCAGGTGGAAGACAGAATAGGGTTGTGAAAGCGTTTGTAGGGAACCGATATAAACAAAGATACATTCATACAGTTGCACTCTGCAATCAACATTAACTTCATAATGAAAATTTAAGCACAAAACTTGTCTATTGCAGTTTTAAGTGTTAAATGTTCCTCATGAGAAATTTCCTCTGATACCTCTGAACAACAATATAAATATGAGAAAGTTGGGCTGTTCTACAGATAAGCATGTGTTAACTTTTAAGAGTTAACAGCCTCACACCGTAGACATGTTCTCTCCGGGAGAGTAACACACTGTGATTTAATAAAATGGAATTAATAATGAACAAACTGTATTATTTCCGCTACAGGCCCCAAATATTCACTCATTATTATTTCACCATTTTGAGTTTAAGCAAATCATTTGAGTTGACTTTATCAATCCAGACACATTATGCCAACCGCAACTGCCATTATTTTTTTCTTGGGTACCAGTTTGAGACACACCGGAACAAAGACAGCAGTGTAAATTGTAGGAAGACTGAGGTGTTGCAAATCAGGAAAGCGGGAAGCTCATCAGTATTTTATTTTTTATTTTTTCGCCCAGTACTCGTCATGGATGGAAATGGCATCACAAGGCTCTTTTAACATGAATACCAGCCTCATACCGATGCTCCGACCCGGTCGTGAACTTCCCCGTATCTTTTCCAAACAGACGTCGTCCTTAAAATGGCAAAATGTTTGAAATCCCTCCCCTAGATTTCCTCTGTGCCATATGAGAAGAGCAGATTTTTTTCTTCTCCTCCCCTCAGTGTTAACACTCCCCAAACCTCACCTTTTATCTGGTCACTTAAAATTCATAAAATGTGACTCGATGATTACTTTTACACATTCTGCCTTTGACCTCCTGTCGCTTAATTATCATAAAGCTGCACAGAGGAGAACGAGCCATCGCCTCCTCCTTTGTGCCACTGTAATTGCATTCTTAATTTTGGGAGGTGAGGAATACTGATACGGCGCCTCAGACCTGATATCGCTGGAGTTACATTGCCGTGGTGGGATGCGGGAGGGGCTCTACTAAGAAACAACGGCGGACGACTCGGTCGGCCTTAAGTTGGCGCGTATATCTTAGATAATTTGTCACAAGGAGGCAAAAGTGTAGCCATGGAGAATTGAATCTTTGGCGAGAATGATTGAATAGTGAGCGTGAACCTGAAAATCAGCCAATTTCCTTGTAAATTGTGTCACTTTTATGATAACTTGTCTGTGTTTTTGTGTTTTCCAGTAGACATTTTGGTGCGATTTACCTGGACATTCTCCAGTTTCTTAGCTTCGCATGGCAGCAGTGCCATTCCTGTTTGGGAGTCCTCTGGAGCCTCAGTTGAAGCAACCATGATGCTTTATAGTGGTTCTAGCTGATGTTTTTGTTTTATATATATAACACTGATTGCTCAGCACCAGTAAAAGCAGACTGACAAAGTGAGAGACTAGCTGTTGAATATAGTGGAGCGTTTAGCAGCTAAAGAGACGGATGTTTCTCTCAGGGGTTGGTATAGACCAGAAACCGACTTCAAAGTCAACGGCTGTTTGCTAACAAGTTCAGCGTGTCAACTTAAAAGCTGGCGATATATCCATATCATGTTCAGGACTTGCTTCTGCACATAGTAGTTATTGCAACTTTAGCATGTTAACTAACAATAATAATGCTAACATACTGTGTCAAGGAGGTACAATGTTACAACGGTTGCATTCAATTTATTATTTCTGATATCCCTTCCCTTTTGTTTGGCATCATGCGTGATATCTAGAAAGTATAAGATGTTGATATGAGCAAAATGATGTTGTGTGTACAGCGCAGGCAATAAAGGACAGGATAACAGTCAACCGAAAGACTCAGTTTTCACATATGCTTGTGGTATGGATGATTGACAGTCTAAATAACTTACTATTGCCAGCACACTGATCACACTTGCCTCCTCTATTTCTGACAATTGTTATTTCCAATAAGCATTTAAACCCCCTACCATTCAGCCAATCAGATGCTAGCATAGCATGCCTAAATTGGTCATCTTTGAGATGACCAATTAGGAAAAAGAACTAATTGAGTACCGAAGGACATGTCCCTGGTGTCAATAAGCAAACCTAGACTCATGTATTAATTCATAAAGCAAACTTTTTCTTTCTGGTATTATTATTTTTTGGGCCTTTTTATGGATTTATTGGACAGAACAGCTGAAGAGTGACAGAAAATGAACAGGATGGTTGGATTTGAACCCTGCGTGGAGCCACTGTACATAGGAAATTAGTCAAAGGCAATATAGGGAAAATGCAGTGCATTGTGTGCACGCTCTACCTACTGTGGAACTGGGCTTCCCCCAGAACTGAAATTCTGACTAAACATATTAGTTGTATGTTTTGTTTTTTACTGAGGGGACAAATGACCACGATCCATGCAGTATTTGTTGAGACAGTCCACCAAATGTTGACCTCATGGTGCCAGAGGATAAAATCAGGGGATCACCAAAGTCATTCAGCTTCATCCTCTGAAAACCACTAATGTCTGCACATCGTAACAATACATCCGATTGTTGGTAAGACATTTCGGTTTGGACCATAGTGATTGACTAACCGACGGACTGACATTGTCATCTCCGGAGCTGTTCTGCTAGAATGACTAACAATATATCCGGACAGTTCAAAGACCGCCTTCAAGACAAGCCTGCCTCTTACAATGAAGGGAATCAAACGGATTCTGTCACACAGTCCAAACTGTGTAGCTTTACACTGACGGTGGTGTCCATTAAAGTTAGGTGGTCTGGCCAGAGTACATCAAATTATATCCAGCAGCCAAGCCTCAGAACTCAAGACCACTTTGTCCACAACTGCTGAGAAACAAAGACTGTTTATCCTGTTTTTCCTTGACAGTATCTAAAACCATTCACACATCAAGGCTAACAGGTGTTCAGGAGGGACATTTTTCTGTGTTGAGGAGCTTTCTGTGGACCTTTCTGTACAGCTACCATGTGCCACACAAACAGGTGTAGTGCCTTGCCAAAAGATTCTTCACTTGTTGAAGGTTTAGTAAGTTTTCTCCTGGATTTTTTCTCAGCATACCCTGGGTCTAAAAAGTGGTGCCTCTCAAACAGTACAGCTTGCAGCAACCATCAGTAAATCCCATATAACCTTGTCAAGGTCGAGCTTTTGAAGATAACAAGATCCTGGTGTGATAGTAACAACATAGATAAGAAATATACATTTTATAATCAAATATTGATTTTTTTTTTCTATCTTGTTTTCAAGTGTGTGACATCAGATTGACTTTGCAGGATGGCAAAGACTCATATTTTTTATGTGACAGTTGGAGAACAGGGCTCAGTGGGAAATACTAGAGTAAATAAACAGATTAGATTGATAATAATGTAAACTAATAAATGTTGCTCATCACAATTTACCACCCAGGAGGCAGATGAATCAATGTGTTGTTCAGTTTGTGAAATACATATTAATCGACCGGGTCATTAGCTTAATGTCAACATGTATTTATCAAAGGTCTGTTGGGAGGTACCATCAAATGTATGTGAGTTTTAAAATTAAATGAATTAAGCATGATCATCGAGATACATTTCACCATCACTGGATGTCTCATTGGGTCAGCTGGGCCTTTTTTTAATCAAGTAAATTGACATTCTTGGCATTTAGGATGTTATAAATGGCTGCTGAATGTTGGATCAATGAAACCATTCCTGCATTATTCACTGTCCAGCCAGCCACTCCCACCTAACAACCATCCATCCTTCCCTGTTTCTCTTCATCCCAGTCAAACTTGCAACTTTGACCATTTACTTTAACAACGTATGGAGTACTAGTTCGTAAAAAAGTTTTTGGGTATTTCATGAAAATTGAGTCTTTACAAACAGAAAGTTTTGTCTTCGGCTAAGCCTATATCCATGTTGTTATTTTCAATGGCTGCTTATTTAAAGCAGCATGAAGTAACTTTTTTCATTAAAGGAGTCATCACCTGGTTTTTTACATATCCAGTCCCCCTTGGATCGCTTTAGATCAATTCTTAAAACTTATTAGAATTATTATTATTATTATTTTTTTAAATCAAACATAGAGCTTGTTCTGACACTTTTTCATACCGTGACTTTCTCACGCGAGTTTATGCGCGAGGTTTTGACCGGTCCGGATGTGCATTGTATTAATATGTAATGAGGCGCGTGTTGATTGGCCGCAGGAAGGACAGCGCCGGATTGGGGGTGAGCCTGCATGCACACAGACTCCAAAACATAAACAGCCCCCTGTCATGGCGCACACGCTAAATGACGAACCTTACGGAATTCAGGCATTTATGTACGAGCCGGACTCGGAATCCGAACGGGAGAGTGAAGAGGCAGAGACGGTGGAAGAGACACGTTTACAGCAGGACGTCTCTGAATGGTAAATTCTTTTTTTTTTTCCTTCTTACTTTTCACCTGAGTTTTAATGCTGGTGGTCACGATGTATGGCGCGAAAATGACAGAGAAATAGGCAGATTCGGTGTGCTCGCTCAGAAAGTCTGGCTGAGGACGTCTGTGAGCCGATGCTTATGCAAGTAGCCTCCTGTGGTAACGTCACCACAGGAGCAGAGTCAAAATCTCGTGCTTTAGGAATGCGCACCCTTGTGCGCTATTCCTGTTCGGAAAAAGAACCAAAGCGAAAAAAAATGAGCCACTTTCAAACTCCAGCTTGTCAGGCAAGTTTTAGGTCCAACACCAATATGCATGTTTTAACAAGAGAAATTGCGATTTCCGGGAGATGACTCCTTTAATATACAAGCTTTGAAATCATTTTGATAGTATGGTATCTAGTAATTGGGTGAATGGTGTCTCTGTCTCAGCCACTCTGCCCCCCCATTACTTGTTTCTGCACAATAAAACTTCAGTGAGAGGGAAGGGTCACAGCATTACACACATGTTCACTTCATGATACAAGTTGTCAAGACTTAGCATTGTTATTATGTGATGCCATTTGTTTTTAGTCAGCATCCACAAATTGCTACAGACCTGGGATTTGTATGTATATCAGTGGAAACCTCAATTTCTACATAATTTTGGTTTAAACAATGTGATGGCAAAGAATTGTGGATTCCTCTTCAAATAGTTTGTGTGTGTTCTAAACAAATGTTTTAGTATGCTGCACATATACGGGTTTTAAATATATTCTTCAACTATTGCAGAATGAAAAAGTGGTTCAAGTCAGTTCATTTATGAAGAGGGTTGGTAGATTTTATTTTCAAAAGTTGAACACAAAGCCATGCAATTTTATTGAAACGGTCTAATTGGAGAAGCTAGGTGAATAATGTGTAAAAACTAAGCAGCAATGCATTTAAAACAAATGGAGCAAAACAGGACTGGAGAGCAGACTGACAAAGAGTGAAGGAAAAGGAGAGCCTCAAATACATGAGGATAAATGATCTTATGAAACACAGGTAAACAGGAAAAAGACAAAGACAGGAAGCGCAGAGCAAAACATGAAACATGGGGAGAGAACCTACAAATTAAAACAGGAAACAACTAAACTGAAACCCAAACCCAGGACAATTAAGAGTTAATGCAACAGTTTTTGGTAACGCATTTGTCAAATAAACAACAGTGTAGTAGATAGTACATGACAGACCAGCTGTTGCACAACAATTCTAAACTGTGTTTAAACACACTTAAATTAACAGCAAAGGACTGTTTGTCACGGTGATCTCAAGCATAACTCTCAGACGCAGTGCTACATCTGCAGCGTTGACAATCTGCTATAAATCAAGACACCCATTATTGGCTCTTCTATGGTATCATCTTTCTTTGAAAAGCTTAGAAATATAGTCTTAAATAGGCTGAAACCAAAGAACCCTGTCCAATAGCAGCTAGACCTAGATTTCTTTCCTGACGTTGGAATCTTGTGCTCAGGTAGACAGGTCATTTGCCACCCATAGTTTATGCTTAAAACCAAGCTCAGGTTATTTCCCTGTGCGGTACCTTCCCCCAAATTGTTAAATTTGAATGGTACCTCAAATATATCAGCGTTTAGATTTGACATATATAATGTCATAAGCCATTTTCAAAGAGCATAATTGGTCATATAGGTAGCTTTTGAGCAAAATGGTTGTTGCATGAAGAATAAATTGGAGGGAAAGGTACACTGAGTTTTGGCGAGATTGTTGGTCGCAGTCAGCCGTCATGCAAGGTCACAACTACCTGTGCTGTGATATGAATTTACAGTATGTAACACAGATTAATGTCAACCTAAAATATAAATCCTCGCCTGCAAATAAAATGGCAGGTAAACTGATTGTAGTTGGTTTTACCCTCCGCTCAGTAAAATGTTGAGTGTTTGTGAGCTGCAGGTAATTTAAAGCGGGCTGTAAATAACACTGTACACTTATCTGAGACGACATCTACACTTAAACTTTCTCCCCACAACTTCTACAGGCCGGTGTAACATAAGATTTAACCAGGTGACACGGTGTGTAAAATGACATGACAAGTGGGAGCATGTGAAGACCTAATAGGCGCATACATGTAATATCTGAGTATTTTAACTGTCAATAGGGCGAAGGGAGGTGCTCGGAGCGCTTTGACATAACCAGGCGGCGCTGGGGAAATGGTAATGCAGCCCTCCCAGGGTAGATGTGGTTTATGTAGAAACAAGACTGTAATCAAGCACGAGGACAGGGTCTAATTACTCATCTCCCCCCTGTCTCTCTGAGATCACATCACTGCTCATGAATTACAGGCTTCGTGGTGACCCGTCTCTGTCAGGGGCAGTCCTCACTCTGACAGCACCTGGGCTACACACACACACACACACGCACATGTTACCTACATTACACTCTTAAGTTGTATGTGGGCGCCGCATGCGCTTAAATAGAGCAGAAAACTGATACTCAGGGGATGCAGTGAAGGGTAGACCTGTCAAAGCTCAGTATTTTTAGTAATGTATGGACATTTAATTTAAAGTATCATATTCATCTCATCCACCTGGTATAAATGACATGAAAAGAACAGTGATTTAAGGAAAAAGCTGTTCAAATATGTGCATTGTGCCGGGCCTAGTAGCCATCTTTGTGGTCAACTTGATCAAAATGTCTGTATTGGACAAACTCAACCTGATCTCATGGGATAGCGATGAGCTGGATAGCATGCCACTTTTAAAAACATTTGGCATGTCATGTCATATGTTTTAAACTTTTATGCTGTCAGTTTGACACTATTCCACACTTTATGAGTTTTGGACGTGTGGACAAAGTCAGGTGACCTTCTTCATTTGTCCTCATGGTCGGGTTACCTTGTTTGTGATAGTAACAGTAATAAACACATGGTTGACATTGGTAAATGGTGGCTTTTTGGTTAGGCACTAAACTTATCTGTAAGGTTCAGGAGAAGATCAAGGTTTCAAAGTATTGGGTTTAGTTTAGGGAAAGACTGGGGTTTTTGTTGCATATTAAATAAAAAGTCAAGAAGAGCTGATCCACCTCAAGCGAACCTGGTCGAAGTTGTACTTCACTCTCAAGCTAAACCGCCTCACTTTAAAGTGAAACATGTGATGCTTGGAGTTGGCCGCTCTGGTCAGATGGCAACACAAAGCTTCAGTATTTGGCTCAACAATCAACCATCTTCCTCCAGGAAGTTACTTTTTGGTGCTTTAAACAGCAGGTGGCAAGCAAGACACAAGATGCTGGCTTGGGTCTTGAGGGAGTTGTGGTGTCCCGCTTACAACTAGCCTACAGTAAGAAACAAGAAACTCAGCAGTCCACCGATAAAGGCAGTGAGACCAATCTTTGCAGGCTTTGCAAATGTTTCACTCATGGATGCGCACCTCTGTGTTTTGGTGAGAAATAGTGAATTTAAACCTTTTTCCTAACCCAGGAAAGCTCCACAGCACACCTTAAGCATCACATGGGAGGCAAGACACAAGCCCCCTGTCATCGGAGACTTAATGTGTGCAAAGGCTTCTTTTTCCTTCCAAACATCCTGCAACAGCACACGAAGCAGTTCAGCATGTTGTGTCAGATGTCATCATTGATACATGTCCCGTTTGATCCGAATGAAAGATGTCCTTTAAGCAATTTGGTGATAAACTACAGAGGTTAGAGAAGAGTGGAAATGTCGCCTGACAAATAGTCGCAGAGTGGAAGCTCAAATGATCCGCTTAGTAAAAACTGCCCTTTTCCTGGAAGACTTTCGCTGGCCTAGAAAAAAATTTATGAGGTTTCCTGCACGGACACATCTGTCCTCGACTGACTCTGGGAAATAAAATACATCAACGAAAAATAATAACACTGAAAAAACATTGTTGAACATATCACTGCGCATATCCATACACAGCAGAAGATATAGTATACAGCACAGGCAGTGCTGGATAAGACAATCCCACTTTGACACATTCTACTAATTATCGTGTATATATAGATATAAAAAGGCAACTATCTTCTGCTATGTAAATATTTGTGCAGACATGTGTATTGCAAACATCATCCTGTCAGCTGTTGAAAAAAAAAAAAAATACACAGATGTGCACGTCCGTATACACACAGCCAGCGAGCCCTCCCCTCGCTTCCCCTCGCTGAGATTGATTTACCTTTGTGTCCCAGGCCTGTCGTTATCATGGGCCTCTCAGACAGGCCCGCTATGATAGCTCAGGGAAAGTGGGACAGAGGTGGCAGCAGGCGCATGATGGAGAAGAGCTTCTTATCACCGATGGAGAGATCAATCATTCTTACACAGAGAGGAGGGGAGAGGGAGCGAGGAGGGTTGCTTTGGACTCTCTCTTACAGTAGGTAAACAGTTCTGCTCACTGTAAGATGAGTTTATGGCTACACGTATTTTCGCAAAAAACTAAGGACGGGTTGAAAGAGATCCGCTGAAGTGCTTTTACTGGGCCACGATTCTCCTTGTAGTTGCCCAGGAATCTATTTCAGACGGTTCCTGGACATATCTTTACAGTCTATGTAGTGCTGAAGTAAATATAGCAATATGCAAAAAGGTCATCCAAGCACACCTGCATACACCCAGGTGCTTAAGGATCGGTAGACGTAACAAAAAGCAGTGCACTGTCAACACATGCAGTATGGTAATTACTTTTTTAGGTTATTTTGGGAGAATTTTTCACCTTTATTGGACACGAGGCCAGTGGATCCTGGAGAGCGCACAGCAGCTGACCTGAAAAAGCTTCTTTTTTAGGCAAGCATGCAGATCAACATTTGACAACAAATAATTAGAGATGTCCTGATGTGATTCTAAGGATCAATATATGTTGATGTATGGTAAAAACAAATCACAGAGTACTTACCTACAGCTGATGACTGGAGCACAGGACCTAAAGCAGGATCCCAGCCCACCCACCAGCACCCTGGACACTGATCAGCACCCTGGACAGCGCTCTGGAGTCTGGCAGCCTGTATTGTATTGTATTGTAAGTCTAATGTAGGACTGATTAAACTGTATGTGGGAGGTGAAGTTGCAGCTATGTGGAGAGCTTTTACTATAGGTGAGGAGCTTACAAACATACATTGTATGTTTAAATAGGTAGTTCATGATTTTCATACAATGAAATTTTGGAAGGATGTGAAGTTCATGATTGATAAAATCCTGAATATCAACATTATCCGCAAAAATGTATATTACACATATCCTTTAAACATGCCATTTATCATTTGTTTATTTTAATGTTTGTGACATTTACATTTATTTTTATTTTTACATGAAAATATTGATGAAAGAAAAGGTTGATGATTGCGCCTGCATGTCCGTATGCTCCTCCTCCCCGCCTCAGCATGTCTCCAGTATAAGCTTTTTGCACAAACAGTTTCATAAACGGACCTATCAAGGCTCTTAATGTGACAAGCATTAGCCTGGTGCTTTTTATTTTTTGTGTCGGGCTATAATTAAGCCTCTCTCCCGTCTCCTAACCTGTCATGTGCGGTGTTTTGCCCAGTCAGACACAAAGCTGTCAGATGATTGTGTTTAAGAGCCTGACCATTACATCGCATGCCATTTGTGTCCGAAATAACTGTGATCTGGGAGCTCTTGCTTTGGCCCCGTGGAGACACAAGTATCCTCATCCAGCCTAAAGACCGTCTAATCTATATAACGCGTGGACCTCGCAATTTCGCTCATTCGCCATGTCATATCATATAATGCCACATGAAATCCAAACTCTGTAGCAATTATCCAAGTCTAAAGTGAAAGTGTTATTGATCCTGCAATTTCTGGACAGTGGATGTAGTAGATGGCTCTCCATTTTGACTATAATTATGGCTCTGGATTGAAGGGAGACGGCGAGAGTTCATTGACAAGGCACTGTATCGTTTCTTTCCTACAATGTGCGACAGCAATATTCAGCAATACTGAAGTTTTAATTATTGTTTGTAAGTAGCAGTGTGTTAGTAATTCTACTTAAATGCTAAAAGTCCACAGAGGGCTTTGTTATTTTGCTGCCAAGACGCTTTGTTAGTTCAGTGGAGTTGACTCACTTCCACCTACCTAACGCAGGCAAAGTGTGAAAGCCCACTAGTGGCACATTTGGAGACGGATAATAAAGAGGCAGATGGCCTCTGCTGACGACCATGATGTTTGTATGATATCTCATCTATAGCCTCTCTCACAGGCTATTGGAAGTTTGTCAGATGGATTCAGAAGCTGTTAGGGAGGAATTCCCTGGAAACTTGAATTACCACAAACAAAATCCAAGATCATTCGTAGCCTCTTTCTTACACCTGTTCTAATATTAAAGCATGACACTGGATAATTAGACACACAGTCATTCCTAAATGACTCAGTTGGTCCATTACAAGTGACTCCCAATATACCACCATTCCCAAAACAACATGACTTTTGCAGCATACCAGTGACGAGCGTACCAGACCTTCGTCCTACGGTGACAGTTTGGTAAGGTTTAAAGGGGCTATGTGGAACTTATGCATTAGTTTATGCCAACAGACTCCATTATTAACCCTAGCTATAGTTACTCTCTGTTTGCAAATAGGAGAGAGGCACTAAGACAAGGCACTCGAGAACGTGCACAAAGTACGCGGCAGGTGGACATGTTAGTGAGCCGTCACCACCAATGAGTTTCGCTTCTTATCTATGACGCAATGTGTCCTTGATTAAACTTGACGATTAGCTTTTGCTTAATTGGTTAAGCTGACATTGTGCATGTCAGTTTCTGAAATGGCTTGTCAAGGTTAACTTTATTGTAATAGTCCAGAATGACAGATCTCAAACATGACTTTCGAGGCTGTTCTGTCTATACAGACTCTTGGCATATAGGCCGTATAGGCGGTCGCCTACAGCGCAACATGCTGGAGGGGCGCCGCGATGCCCCTCGCCTGCATGAGAGAGCGGCAGGCCTGGCTGACAGATGTCAAGAGGCAGGTTATAGGTTTCTGTTGTTGTATTTCAAGGTCCGAGCCTTCGGGTGCGCAAACTAGTAACTGGAGAAAAAGTGGAGGAGGAAAAGAAATCCCACTATAGAGGTGTGGTACCTTTTACATCATTAAGATCAATACAGTGTTGTATAAAGACTTTTCATGTGCACTAAGTAGCTTAAATTAAAATGAAACAAAACTAGTAAATGAATGCTAGATAATGAAGCTATGTGAGCTGCTTCTGAATCATCTGAAAGCCCAAATCCTAATCTCGCCCACGGAACCAAAATGGCTGGAGCCGGCTCTGTATATACAGATTATACCATTTTCCTTCCTCAGACCCTTTAGTTTAGATAAGGAGTAATGTTGCTGCTTCCCCAGCTCTCAGCAGAGAGCTTGGTCAGTACAACGTTTGCATTACCATTGGAAATGAAGGCAAACTGATTTTTAAACGAGGCCAAATTGTAAAAATCACTTTAATATACTTTCATGTTGAATATTAACCCCCTGATGTCAGAGTTTGTGACAGCATTCATACATAAGAATGAGCACATTTCGACTAAACAGCGTGGCTCACCATATTAAGGCATGATGCCGGCGCTCTCTCGTTGCCTCTGCACATTTTCCCCGCAGATGAGTAAGACCAGCTTATTGTCCAATATTGTTTCTCACTTTCTGTGCCGCCCAGCTGTTTATGCAGTCTACAAACATTACTGTGCTCTGAGAGTTGGAGCCAAATGTGGAAGGACACAACGCCCAAGGGTGATTTGTTTAACTTTGAAAGGTTCTTTGGTTGTGTTAGATTTGCTGGGAGCTACGCAGCAGCGGATCATCCAGCCCGTTCTCCCAAGTGGGTAGCAGCCAACAGAGCCTGGGCGATGCGCGTGGGTAGAGAGGAAAAAGATAACCCCACCAGGGACTAAACGACAGTCCTCATTTCAACTGTGCCAGGCAGGGCCAGCCATTTAACAACACAGAAACAAAAAACTCCATTAGATAATCCTTTTTTTTCCTCCAAGTCTCTCTCTGCGGCTCTCCCGGGAGTGTAATGTTGTTCTCTAACCAGCAGAGAATGAGTTAGATGTATCTCATGAATCACATTAGAGGGCCTTTAATCCTCTAAAGTGAAGGTCTCGGGAGGGTGAGGTTGCAGATGAGGAAGCAGGAACTAAAGAGGTGGATGACAGAGGAAACAGATGGGGGGGAGGAGGAGGAGGTGGGGGCACACTGAACCAGGTAGAAGACAAGATAAGTCTTCAGCGCTGGGGTGCTGTCCTGCAAGCTGTCAATCTGCGCAGCTGGATGTCGTCTTTTCCCGACGGGGCTGCGGGTAAAAAGAGCGCAGATAGTGCTGCTTCCTTCCTTTCCTCATCCATCCCTCCTAATCCAGCCTAAGCACTTAACCAAAGAGGTGCGGTGGAGATCACCTGGGTCTGTTGGGGATCAAAGCCGCTTCAGCGAAAATAAGAGAAGCCTTGAGGAGGGAAAAGCTGATGTAACAAGAAGAGGTAGATTAGCATTAAAGACTTGACAGATGCAAGGAAACTTTCCCGGGCCTTGGCAGTAATCTTCGCCGTGAATCACAGCGCTTCTCAAACGCGGTTAATGGCAGGTATGGGCGCCGTAAGTACCCATCAGGAAAAGAACTGTTTCACCAGATGAAAAGGGCGGTTATTTCATTTACCCCTCTGAAAAGCAAGCTGGAGATGTCAGTATCTAGTCCAAAGGACTCCAAGTAACATTTTTCAAGAACACATGGGAGATGTACTGTTTTTCTGCAACTCCATTTAAAACATCGCCTACCATCCATAATTAAGCAGACGGCTCCTGCCTGTTCTCTGCTCACACAGGGCCGGAGCTCCCCCTAGTCATATTTCAAACCACACATAGTAATGTATTTTGACAAGTAAATTGCTTGCCTCTTTGCTGATAGCTACTTGCTTAAATAATGAATTCTCGGTAATAGCTGCAGGAATAATGCATACCACAGAGTGACATGGATGAAGGAGTTATTGCTGATAGAGGACACACATTAGGGATCTTTCCTGAAACCGGGTCTGCTGCTAAATGCATCGACGACCGCACTGACAGGATTATGGCCGTGAGTGGGCTGGTCTACGGCCACACTGGACACAACAAAAATAAAGGATTTCACCTGATGATGGCGCTAGATGAAAAGTCATCCCGAGTGTTTCGTGGCAGTCCATCCAATAGTTGTGGATATATTTCCTTGAAAATCATGACTCGCCTGATCAGACTTCACCTCGACCCCTCATAGCAGGACTCCTAAACCTAACCAACTCGTGAACATTCAGCAACATTAATTAACACTCCGTAAGTCATAATATGTCATATTTTGTGAACCGTTTGTTCTTTACTTTGACAGTGCAACTGGACGTTGTACAGTACATCATGTATTGTTGCTAACTTGATGCCTTCTTTTAGGTGGCTAAATAAGGTCTGGGTACTGTTTAGCAATACGATTAGCAATACGATGCTCTGCTTCCCAGTCGGTCTTGCGCGCTGCTTCTCAAAACGGGGAGACCTGCCGAATTTGACGAATTGGGAGCGAGAACGTGTCGATGGGACCAATGGGAGTCATTTTCTGGGGTCCATGAATGTCTGTACAATGTGTTGCCAGAGTCAATAGGATCGCCTACTGCAAAGCATGTACAAAAATATCACAACAATCCTTCCAATAATTTTTCAGATAACTCAGTCTTAATTAAATTGGTTGACTAACCGACCAACCAACATTGCCATCCCTGCAGCCGCACCGTTCAGACAAATCTTACTCGTATTCAATTAAATTCAAAGGGTAATGACTACAGCAGATCTGTCACTATTATGTCCTCCCAATTAAATGGACACAAAGGAAAATGAAGTGAGACAGAGTACAGACAGGAAAGGGCATTTATTCAAACCTGTCTGACACATCACAGCAAGGTTGTTGGTCTACCATTGAGTTGTGCACCAAAGCGACGTTTGACTGGACAGCCTTAGGTGTTGGCCGCTCTGATAGGGAAGGGTATGCTGATAATGCCGCCGATTAGAGTCTGATCGTTATCTACAGTACAGCTTATGATGGTCAAAATCAATGGCTGAAAGAGGAGAGCTGGCCCTGTGAAAAGATTAAATGCCTCACACCGTATGATAAAGTCTCACTCATCAGATGCTGTTTGAGGGGACAACGTATGAATGAAGTGAACTCACAAAGTGCAGCCAGACAAAAACTTTTTTCTCGCTCGCAGCATCCCATCAGATCGGAAAATCGAGCCAGGCGCACATTGTCTTGAGAGCTGATAAAGCACACAACCTTGCATCAGCATCGTCCTCCGTCAATGTCCTCTCTGTTTGCCAGGTTCATAACGGGCACCGTGTACGGACGCGACCAAATTTGGTTAGCGTGGTCCATATCCTTGAGCACTTTGAAGAGGGAGACATTTGACACAGCATCAAAGACTCCTCCGGAAGAAAAGAAAGAGGGAAAAGGAGCGGAGGCGGCAAATTGCTGGATATTACCCAACATGAAACAAGAGGGCAGATCCCGCGTCGCATTATGCCAATGATGACGGCGTTTTGTTGCACCTCGAAACTCGTTACGGAGTCACCCCAAATGTGAAGAACACTCTTGAACATCTTTCCGTTTCTTTGATCTCCTCTTTGCGGTGGCATGTCGCAAAAGAAACACAACCCATGCTTTCAGAGTTAGGTGGCTTTGAAAAGGACTTATAACTGTGGCAGGGATCGCTGTTTCGTGCCAGTCCTTCAGGGAAATGTATCTGAAGTATGCGTGTTAGAGTTTAGGTCACTATTATCCACTCTGGGCCCACATAATTTAATTCTAGAGGAATGAAATGAAACAAGAAAGAACAATCAGTGAGTGGAAGAGACATCCTTTGCACAGAGGCATAATTATAAAAACATTACCTCTTCAGTCAAATAGCAGTGATTTCAACAATGGCATAATTTTCACAGTATCAACTTTACTGAACAGTGTTTTCACTTTTCCATGAAGTGCATATGTATCATATAATTGGTTTGGTGTTCAGCCGAAGAGAAACGCCTTTAAATAAAAAAAAAGAACCCAACACAACACGGGATTGATGCGGCTGATGTAAATGTTGATTTCCACTTCATCTGAGAACGAGCACCCTGTGGAGGGTCACTGAAGTTTAAGGCTTAACAGAATTAAATTTCTGCTCTCAACTGTATAATATTGTTGGGTGACACAGTGCCTCCACTTGCTCCACTTCCCTGTGTAAGCATTACAGAAGAGGCTAAAAGGCTCAAAGATTTGGAGCATGCTGACGCCATATATTCTGTCAGTAAGATTCTTAGTGGGAGAGCGGAAATGGGAATAAACCAGGGCACTGTTGGGTGGCGGGGCAGATTTATCGGTGTCCTTAAATTGACAACACAAACCATTTACTACGAGGGGCTGTTGTGTAAGACGTACAGTATGAGAGGAATAGCAAAACTTGAAAGATCCCTTAGAGGTCACATCGTGGTTTGTAGAGGCGAGTAAGGGAACTAAAGCAGGACGCACGCAAAAACAACAGTGTGTTCCTTGACTATATTTATGCAGACTGGACTTTACCTATCAAACAAATGGTCTTCTGGCAATGCATGGACTTCGTAAGGACTTTTTGGGTTCCCCTTTAACATTCATTTATATTTTCTACATCCAATTTGTGTGCCCCCCTGGGTACCTGAATGTAGCGCAGGCGAAAGCTACAGCTAGAGACAGCTAGTTGAACTAGCCTAATGAAGATTTGGTTATTGTTGTGCTAGTGGTAAATCGTAGTTACATATAAGGCTGTCTATGTAATATGCAAATACCTCTCAGTATTGCTTGCTTGTCAGTCAAATTAGGCAGTTGAGTGGGTGCTCACATATCTGTTAAAGTTCAGCGAGACTGATTCAACATTTAATAAATGTGTTTACTGTATTATCAAGTTGAAGTGTTCTGAAATCGCTGAATGCGTAGTTCGCACATGTTGTTCTTTACATTCTTTTGTTTGGACCATGCAGTTATGAGTGGACAAACACCTTTTCTTTGAATTAAACCTCGGATACATGAATGCTGACGTACAGTACAGCATGAATCACAGGGGACATTGTTGAAAAATACTTTGCGTGCCATCCACTGCAGTGCTTTTTGCTCAGTATGAACAAAGCTGTAGCCTTGGGCTTTTACAATGATTCCAATCTGTTCAATTGTTTTCATTTATGGTAGGTTCTGTGTAGCTATTTGTTAACATCTTGTTGTGGTTTTTGTTGTTGATTTTTTATTGCAGTTAAAAACTGTGCAACAAGTCTTTTTTTTTTTGATGATTAAAATCGTTAAACTAGACATGTTCCTCTTCCTCTTTTTTCACAGTGGAGCATTTTGAAGGTGCAAGAGAAAAAAATTAATTAGTAACCATATTTGATACTTTATGCACCTGTTCCATGATAAATGATTGTATAATTACTTTTACAGCAGGGGATGACCAATGAGGGAGTTGGTGCAAAGACCTGCAAACTGCCGTAGGTCGTGTGCAGGTGTACAGTGAGGCTGCGAGTACAGTATTCGGTGATCTAGTTAAAGCTCCTGCTGCACCCAGTTCCTGAAGAAAGTTGCAGTCGTTGTAGTAGAACCTCATCTGCTCCTCTTCCTCCCACCAGGCAGCACATCCCAGCGGACAGGAGGCAGTCTTCAGGTGGAGCCGCCTGGTTAGTGGGAACAGAGAAGAGAGACTCATTAAAAGTGATCCTCTCGTCCAGTGTTGGCTGATCACTTTCAGCCCCACTATCCACCACGGTTCCCTTTGAAGACTTGGGTCTAATCTCAGGACTGTAGTGGTCAACCTGGGTTACCCTGCTAATGAGTGAGAGAAGTTCACACTGTTGAGCTCGGAAGAAGTGGCAGTGGGAAGAGTAGCTGTATAAGTTTGGCTGAAAGATTTTTATGTTGCCATGGTCATAGAAAGTAAGCACACTTGGTATTTATCAATACTTCAAGGAAATACCAGTATTGGCCTTAACATGTGTTTATTTTACCAACCAAGGACCAGGCTGTTAGTTACTGGTGAGTGTGTACTGCAGTGACGAAGTTGTGAAATGAGATGTGTCATTCCAAATGTCCAGACAAGGCTAGATTTGGGAAATGTCGAACAGAGAAAGCAGCAAAATATTTGCCATAGCAGTAGTGGTCGTTAGCTACAATAGCTAATCCATGTAAGAAATATTATATCTTTAAGTTTTCTTAAAGACTAGCGTTGAAGAGACTTATAACATGACAAGAAAAGATGCAAAGGCTCAACAATATGTCAGACTATGCATTTTCCAAATCTGGAAAGCTTGTTAGCTAACATTGGAAGGTGCAACATTAGCATGTCTAGCATGTCTGTCCTTTCACATGCACTTGATAACAATAATGAAACAACAGGCAGATTGTCACTCATAATTGTGAGTAATTTTTTTCAAACAATGTGTTCTTGATGTCAGAGAGTGGTAGACAACTAACAAGCTTCTCATTCCTGGATGGCAACCATTAATTTGGCTGATGGAAATAAGTGTTACTAGCTGCTTTTATCAGTCGGTAGCTAATTAAGCTAACGTTAGCTTTATGAATCGGATGAAAATGCTGAACCCGTCACCCTCAGTGATCCACGCCGGAGCTGGTGAGCTCTGGAGGAGAAGGAACACCTGCTCATCAACTTCTGAGAGGAAGAAATGGATTTATCTCGACTCTCGCTTCTTAACATGTCCGAAGCAACGCGTAGCACTCACCAGGTGCTGACTTCAGTCGCAATCAAATCTGACTATAATTATGCGAACAAAGAAAAACACAAGGTATACCAATTCCAAAGAGTCTGACTCTGAAGCCGTTTTGGCATTTCACCAACACTATTCGTCTTTGAGGGATATTTTTAGTGGTGAACTGGCAGAGTCCTTTATACATACAACCTACAATTAAATACTAAATCTAGGACTGTTACTAGAAATAGTCAATAACATGTAATAATTACCCGAATCCTTTTATAAACGGGTTAGATTAGCTGTTACACGTTACTTTTTCAGTGTGTTTCCACCAACACTGCCCACTCATGTCTCAGGTATTGTACGTAACCCTCTCCAAATGCAGTAGCTAATGTCTCGAACTGGAAGCACCATATATTTGAAGGGGGAACCGACTTTGACATTAAGGCAGGCCACCCTTAGCCTGCGAGGCCCTCTTTGGGCAGCCACAACTTGTACTAATATCATTTTAAAATTTGAACAGCTCCAGAAAGTTATTTGTGACTGCACCTTTTCCACACCCATTAATTTCCACATCAGGTTTTGTGAGTGTTATTCCTGTACCTGCTGCCTACACACACTCCTGCCGTCAATAATCCATATTTACCTTTTTCTCTGCTGGTTTTTGTACCTGTGAGACAGCTCCAGGGTTCCTCTTTGTCTTTCCCCGCTCCCTGAAGAACCAAGACAGACACTGCCTTCTGTCCTCGGTGTTACCTGTGCCGTATGTACAAAGAGGCAGTGTAGCATAAGTCACATTCCCAGAGGGAACTGTGGGTAAAAAAAAAAAAAAGAGGTAAACCAGAGAGGCGGGGAGGGATTAAAGCACAATGTAATGATGCGGGGGCAAGGAGGAGTGGAGTATGATACGAAGTGAAAACACATGCACTCGCCGCCGTAGCGAGAACAGACATGTGCATAAATACACCGGGTTTCATCGTTTCATAGAGAACAAGGCGACACGAGCACCCTTCTATATGGAGATCACACGCGTATGCAAGCGCTCCGGATAACAAGGCGACGTCAAAGGCACTTTAAACATCCAACAGGGATATACGCAAAACATGAGCTTGGAACATCGAGGGTGGAGATGATCAGATGAGAGTATTCTCGCCTGCCCTCATTTGAAACACAAAAGGCGCACGAGGGAAGCAGAAAGACAGGGGTGAATATTTTGAGATTCGTTTCAAAGAAACAAACACGGGCTGAAATATATCTGAGGGAGATGTTTCCATTTCAAGAGCGGAAAGTGTGGAAGCATTTGCTCAACTGGTCTGATTAGAGCTACGGCACTGCCTCAACCCGACCCCTTCCTCTGCTCAAACGTCTAACAAGGACGACACTAGCCTGCACAGCTTTGCACTTTGATTAAAGCTAAGTGAGCGCTTGCTGTAATCCTTGAATCCTTTTTAGTCTCGGTGGGATTTAGGTGAGAATGATTTCCTCTCAGCAGTGAGATTTGTGGCCCGCTCGCTCTTTGTTTGGGATGACATCTCAATGTTTATTCAATCATTCTTCACACGCTTCGCAGCTGCCACGTTGGTTATATCAGAGTGCCCTGAAAAAACATCTGCCCAAAGTTAAACACGGAGCTGACGCCCGGCGGAGCGAGATTCTGCGTGGCACGATAAAAGTGGTTTAAACATGTTTGGCGAAATAAAAAAATAAAAGTAAGAGAGAAACTTGCACCGTGGCGGTCGGTATACACGCGCTCTCCATATACGAGCATCACCATGGCGATACACTCAAAGACATCGCACACCGCAGTGAAATGTGTGTAAGTGGCTCTTTTTTTTTCCTTTCTGCAGAAACATCTTGCTAATTACTCCGTGGCACTAACATGACAGGGAGGCTAACAGTGCATTCGGAAGGTTCAGAGATGGCCAAGCAGAGCTGTTTATTGGCTCAGAGGCATGATTTATGACGAGGGCTAGACCATCTCTGGTTGTGCGTTAGTGTGTATCTCCACGGGAGAGCAGCAGCTGAGGGGACAGCTGATTGAAGTCTTTAAGTGTTTGGCAGGAATAAATAAGCTTGACTCCTTTACATTATTCTAAACTCCGACCATTTAGCCGTGTGCTCGGGGGGGAGGGGCGTGATTAATTGGTGAATGTGTGCCGCTAACAAACGAGGGATTAATTTCCCAGCAGATTTAACAGCGTGAGCGGTTAACATAGCGCTGTCATGTCTGTCCCCCGGACCCAAACCCCGCGGTGTCTCGCTGTGCCTCCTCAAAGGAACAGGTCAGCGATGAGAGATCTGCACCAGTGGAAACATCAGACGGGGAAGAGTGTGACTTAATTTGCTTCACTCAGAAATTAAGCTGGCGAAATACGAATCCCTAATGGTCTCTTACTTAACTCTTGCACGACAGGGATGAAGTAAATAAAAAATAATGGATGGGACTGACACAGGCACAGTGGTTACTACTTTAAATCAAAGAAGAGCCAAACTTTTGGCTTTTATGGCAACACCTTCCAACTACTGCATTGTACTGTTTGGTACTATGGATATCAAATCCTTGAACCTTGAAACCTTCAGAACTGCCCTAGAGCCAAGCGGCAGTGGTTTAAACCTCAGGTAGAGGTGCTACAGTACAACATTTAGCTAACAAAACCATTCCCAGTTTGTCAAATGCTAACAATTTATGACGCGCCTCTGCGGTTTACACGGACAAACAAGGTACCATCTGTCCGAGAAGCAGCAGGGCTTCGGCCAGCTCCAACGTAAACCTGCAATATGCAATACTGGACCCACAGAGGAGGTTGAGTGTAGTGTAGAGAGTGACTTTCACCCAGGATTCAGCTGTTTCTGTTCCACGGATGTGAAACCAAAGTCAACTTTGACTTATTTTAACATTCTAAAGTACGTTTCTTGACTTAAATCTTGCGTGATGCATTCAACTTACATCACATTCTATACGTAACGCTGTGTACGGAACTTACGGCAAGTAATAAACCCAACTTCTTTATTTAACCCAACCCATGATCTTTTCTTTCCCCTAACCAATAAGAATTGATGCCTCAACCTAACCAAACAGTGACCATTTCACAACATTTAACCTTGTGACGGAAAGGCTTTCTGTGTGTCCCCTACAGACAATAAAGGCATCAGCACATCTGTGTGAGATGCCGATTAGAGAGGCATGACAAAGCATTGCTGGTATTTGATTGGTAACACCTGGGAATGAGAACCAGTCGGAAAACTTGTATGAAAGATGGATCTCTTGTAAAAAATACACAAGGTCAGCCTTCTACTTGAATGACTTACGTAGTTGTAGGCTTGATGTAGCTAGTTAATTAGCCCACCTAACCTAGACACAAGAGCATAGTTAGATGTTTTCCAGTCTGTGGCAGTATAACTTGGTCAGTGTTACTAAATTACTAAGTGTGGATCAGTCCTTTCAGTTTTTAATTCAACCCATGAGATTATTTCTGCCTCAGAGAAGTGTATCCTCTGACCTTGGCTAGTGTGTGTGACTCACAGTGAGCACTCAGTTTGTGGCTGGTACGTGTGAACCTAGTATTACCATTTGAATTAATAAAATAATATTGCTAAATGGCTGAGAGGAGCCGCTGAAGAGAGACCGCGGACGAGCGAGTGGACCGGTGCCAGGACACCCTCGGCAGCATCATATGGGGCCATTTTTCTTGCCAAAATTATGGAATTACACTGAGCTGAGGACAGTTCTTCAAGATTGGATAAGGGATGAATAATTTAAGGCCTAATGATTAATCCAGTGGCATAACGCCCTGCTGAAATATATCGTCTCTGAAGGTAACTTTAGCCCTCAAGAAAGACGGATGTGGAGGTTTGTCATGCGATTTTCTAAGGGAAATTTCATCTCAGGCTCGACATAAATCTTACTGGCAGCGGGAAAGTACAATAAGTTCATCATGAATATGTCTACATCAGGCACAAATATAGCTCAATTGTCCGGGATACCGAGAAGCAACATGTAAACTAAGTGCAAATCACTTGCTGAAGTTTCGGATTGGTCCACCGTTTAATCCTGTTGTTGATACAGACTTTCCGAGCTACTTTGAGGATGAGCTTACAGGGTTTGCTGTGAGTTAAAGACTCTCACACTGTCAGTGATACGTATAGCTTACTGAGAAACTTCCAAAAACATTTTGAACAGTTGCAGGATTACGGCATTAAACGGTCTAAACTGTCGGTGTGTTTGTGCGTGTTCACAGATACGTGTCTGTCGCAGGAATTAGAAAAAGCAAGACAGGCGGCGGAGAGTGCAAGCCGCTTTACTTTTCCCTGATAAATATAGATAGCACTGAGGGCAACAGTATATTGCTATACGCAGTGAAAAACACAACCTGAATCAATTTCACAATTAGCCACTTCAGTTTTTTAATTAAAAAACAACAGTCGCCTTTGAAGAAATCAATTCCGGCTAAAGAGGCAAAAAGGGAGAATTCCCCTGCCGTTCTGCCATCCCTCAGCTCTGTCAATTCAAAGACATGCATGGAGATGCTTTTGGGCCTTTTCTTTTGTATACATACAGTGCAACATTCAAACAGAACATTTCAGTCTTGGAAATGTTGGTTGGGACTTCTCTTTTTTTGTATTTCATTGAGATCCGACTGTGTGGAAGAGAGAGCAGAAACACGAGGCGGAATGGAGGAATGAGAAGCTATTGTGGATGTTGAACTTTATGTGGTATCTGCCTTAACTAGGCTGTCAGGGTGCCCTTGGACGATTTTGCAGGGACAGCACAATCTGAAATTTCGTTCGGGAAGCAAGCTGAACGAGCACTACGTAAGTGGAACTTCTAGTATTTCTGCGCATGCACGTTTTTCGTGTCACAAAATGCGACCCAGATTTTTTCACTCAACACATCGTACACCCTTTTACATGTGCACCCACTGCAAAGATTGTCTTTTCTTTTAAACAATGGGGTGTTTCAGGCCGTCATTTGTCCATCCATCCATCCGTTATTCAAAACTGCTTATCCTTTTCAGGGTCAAGGTGGGGCCGGATCTGATCTGATTCGCTCACAATCACACCTACAGACAGTTTAGAGTAACTGGTCAACCTACGTTTTTTAATGTCTTTGGATTGTGGGAGGAAGCCGGAGTACCCGGACAAAACCCACTTAGGCCCGGGGAGTGCAATCTCGAACCCAGGTCCTTCTTGCTGTTGGGCAAAAGCGCCAACCACTGCATCGCCTTTATTTGAGTGTTGATAATGAATATATAGTAAATGGCATGCTACATGAACATAAAGAAAGTCTCCTGTTAAGTTCTGCGGTTCATGATCAGCACCATAAACCTTGGAGACACGCCCTAACATGTCCTATAAATACATGAAACCTAAGCAAGATGTTAATGTTAAATGTACCTGCAATATATTACATTATGTTGCGTCATTTTAAGGTAGTAATGTAGTCACAGACATCATGTAACTCAAGTTACGTATGTAAGTCAAGATACATAAGTAATATAAGTAGTTTTAATGAAAAGGGTCTGGTACGCTGCAACAGTCATTTCCTATTGGAAATAGTGATATGTGTCATTTTGGGAGACATTGAATATGGACTACACAGTCATTTAGGAATAAGAATGTGCTGGTTTAGGCAATTTAACTACTTGTTTGAACCGGCGTAGACAACCTCTAAACACCACATTCACATATTATCAACTTATAAAGACCATATTTCTAAAGAACTTCCTGTGGACCATGTTTGGTTCGTCCAGGCTTCATCAGGTAAGGCTGATAATCCAATGTTGGATGGCCAAACATAGCATTTAAAAAAAGCTGAAGAATAGCTGTCTCTGTAACGTGCATGCCTCCAGCAGGCTGCTGTGGATGAGGCTTGTGGTTCAAATCCATCCTGTAGTTTTTGCTGCGTGATTTAAATTTGGCCATCAGAAGAACTTTAATTTCGACCCACGGGAAGCTCTTTAGACGTCTGTAACTGAAGTTGAAAAGAAGTCTAAACTTATATTATAAAAACTTTTATTTTGAACCCTGCAATGATGTCGCCTGGACATCAATAGTGAACGCTGAGAATACACGTAAAAAAAAAAATGTATTACTAATTCTGGCTCTCCAGTGTGAGTCTTTTCAACGCCGTTCAGATGTTAAATTGAATTCTTTTGGATATAGTTTTGCTTTGACTGAATGTAAATCCAATTATTGAATATATGTGAGTCATATCTGGCTCTTAGCTGCTAGATGCACCCCAATTTCATGTTTCATGTCATGTACAGTGAGTTTTTGGACTTTTTTCACTGAAAAAGCTGCATCTAGAAACAATGGTGAGAGCAGGTGAGAATGAACAGTACAGTTACTGTTTGAATAAGCAAAAATAGTCAGTCATTTTTCCGTGTGATTCATCGCTACTTATCACTAACTTTCACTTACGCATAGTCATTCGATCAATTGCCTGTTTTGAAATGTTCTCAAAAAATAGCAGCTGCATGAGACACGATGTGGTCTTTACTTAATTCATAGGAGAGCAGCATTTTTTCCCCGCAGAATGGCTGTTAACGAATTTCGCTATGTTATACACACATTTAACATGTTCCATTATCAGTCTTGATTACATTTAGACTCTGGTATTTGCACTGTATTGTCTCTGACAGGGCTTTTGGTTCCCACAGTTATCGATCTGCCAGCTTTAATATCCATCGACAGCACTTTTCATTCCCTGCACTTGCTCTGTCCACCGCTGCATGCCTGTGCATTTTGTCAGTCTGTGTTTTCTCCTGACAGAAAAATAAACCCCACCCCTGTTCACGTATGTCTGGCATGTCAAACGACAGCCGTGCTGAATTCTTTCCCCTGTTTCCACCTGCGCCCAAGAGCGCCTTCGTCCATTTTGACGGTGGATCTGGTCTCGGCTGCTCACCTCCATGTGTGGTTTAGTGAGGGGAGAAAGCTCGAAACTTCAAACAACTGCCGGTCTCTGACGCAGTGATAAACCCTGCCTGATGAAAGACTGGAGCTTCAGAGAAGAGGAGGTGATGAGCTTAACTTTGGGGATTTAGCAGCTCCGTCTCACCCTTCCCGCGTTTTGTCGAACGCTGTGTAGACCTCAAGCCTGATTGTTATTCTGAGAAACAGGAAAGTAATGACACCCGTCTCTGATCCCTAGGAAATGTTAACCCTGGGGTGGATGAAGGCAACTATATATGCAGGAGGTGAAACAAAACATCACGCAGATGTGTTCAAACTGTAACTGTAAAGGATTTGTTGGACATTTCTCATGACCTCATCAGAATGATGAATTAAAACGTGTGATTTCCAAAATAAAACCAACTGAATATCCACCAATCAGATGCACGTTTTTCACGAGGCTCTGTGTCTGACACTGTGCTGTACCCCGTCCCAGCTCCGTGTAAAATGTTTACTACCACCATCTACTGTTCACTTGGAGGAGTTGACTCTTAAAAACATTTCATTCAAATGGCCCCATACGTAATAAGGAGGGGGGGGGAAATACGTTGATTTTAATCAAAAGATGGGGCACAGATGGGATGAGACAAATCTGACCAAGAGAGACTGATTGCAAGCAGCACACTTCAGGAGAGTTGCTCTGTCAGGATGTCGACTCTGGCCTTCTTTGTCCTCGTGAGGAGCACTTAAAGATGCGTCCAAGGATAACCAGCGTTAGTGATTTTTTTTGTATATGTATATGCCAGCAAGAAAGAATCAGAAAAATGTGTTTACTGCCTTTCATGCAGAAGCTGGGTGACATTACACTTCCTGGCTTTGTGTGCCGTACACAAGAAGTACCAGTTACTGAAACTATCTGCAAACAATCAATGAGGAAACTCAAGGTTTTTCAGGCCCACCCACTCAAGGCACTTGAAGGTCTCCGCCATTGGAACACCACATCGCTCATGTTAACATTTGGTCCTTAACGACATGGTATGAGGCTTTGAGAGTCAATACTTTCAAAACTTAAAGTAAATGCAGATCTGCTTAAGAACTTTACCTTTTTGTGATTTTTGTGTGAATGTAAAAGTGGTAGTATTTTGTATTTGTAGTTTTTTTTTTGACATGACTAATAGAAAGCAGCGCCTTGCTGTGTTTTTCATTGTGTGCCCTAACTGTATGTTAAATTTAGAAAGCTGCACAAAGAGATGGCAAGCACTGTTCCTTAAGTGCAAACAGAAGTAGCAACATCTTTGCAGCACAATGTGACAGGATATGTGCGAAACGCTGGCAATGTAACTCCCACATATGGTTTCATTTGTTTATGAGTGCTTTTATTTTAAGATACTCTGAGGTGTCAACTGCTGGTTCCACATATTAAGACGAAACTTTGGGATTGATTCAGGGGGCTCTGTGGTACTGGAAGCTGGTCGTTAGTTAGCACGTGAAGTCAAACTGTCATTACAAAACACACTTTTTGGGTTTTATAAATAGCCTCAACTTACTAAAAGTTGTGATGGACAGAAAAGAGGAGAAAGACGCTCAGCACTGCTCACTAAATTCATTTCAGCGAGTCACCGCTGTTCAGAGCATCTCTTTGTAATGTCCTCAGGGCCCCTGGGAGCCCTTTACCTCTGGCCTCATAAGAGCCCCACAGAGACCTCTCTGTCAGTCATCGAGACACCGACCTCTGATTGGATCAAAGATTGATTACACCCCATTCATGCGGCGCCACCATTGGAGGACAGAAGCGCACGCAGCGCCGGTCAATGGGGCCTTGTAATCAGTGCCAGTTGCAGCGGTGGCATGGCGCCGTGGTGGTAGGAAAATCACCCGGCTGATTTCAGCGGCCGGCGCGTACTGAGCGTCGTAATTCCTGCTCCAAAATCGAAATCTGCCATGTCCTCGGCACATACGAAGTTAATTGCCAGGCGAAGATCCGTTTTGTAAAAGCTCTGAGTGCTTTTCCAGTCCGCCTTTGATTCATCACTGGCAAGTGCAGTGAAAAATATCCTGTAACCCTAATCCTCATTAATCTCAAGACACATTATGCTCTATGTGCAAACCGCAAGCATGTTGCTCATTTGGTCAACAGCTCAATAAAATCGTTTGACTACTTAGGTTTATGTCCGTGAAAGTGGAAACTCAAAAGTGACAGGGTGGTTAATGGCACCCATGACAAGACTATGTCAATTTGCTAACTTTGATAATATGAAGAAAGAATCAGCAGGGGGATGTTTTAATGATAAAACCCCCGCAGCCATCTGTTGGCGTAATGAAATGGCTGGCGCTGGCAGAAGATCTGGATGACCTCTCGCGATCCGCCGGGCAGCATATGCTGCGCCGCGGAGTCGAAGGCACAACCTTTTCCCGGCGTTGTCGACCATCAGCAACCTCATAATCATCAAAACCTCATCTGTTACATTCATAAATCCCACAAGGGTCTGGATTCTTGAGGATTTGCAAAAGAGAGCGCGCCATATGCTGCCATTCTGCGCACGCCCGGTCCTGTGAACAAAGACAGAGAAAAATTAATTGAAACCATGGCTTGCCGCTTTGATTTTTTTAATTTATTTTTTATTAAGACCTGCAAATATCACAAGGAAACGCCAGATGTAGCCTCTCTGCTCTCTGTTACTTTATTCCGCGAGGTATTAGATTAGAGATGGGGGGGCGACAATCCACAAGTGCTAAGACTCTCCGTACCCGAGCCACCAATTCTCGCTTGCATTGTGAGATTAACAAACTCAACTCCTCGCCGAGCCGAGCAACATGAGCGGAGCATCATTGTTGCTTCCCGTGACTCTGTAATACTTCAAACGCCTGCGAGGACTTAAAGTAATTCTGGATGCTGGCTTTAAAGTGCTAATGGGCTGGATATTAGCGATGTAGCAAGGCGTGTGTGTGTGTGTGTGTGTGTGTGTGTGTGTGTGTTTGTTTGCCTGCTTGACTCTACGCGGCGGTATCCTTGGTGTGTGTGAGACGAGTGGAGGCTGGCTGAGATGCTGTTGCACCAAGCAGAGGCAGTTTCAAGGATTACTGTCGGGGCGGAAAAGAGGCAATTAATCTCTGTCTTCAAAATGGGATACAGCTGAGCTTCAAGGCCTTCAGGATCTTTTGGAAAATGATAAGCTTCTGTTTACTAATTTTCCCATGTGGTCATGTTGACGGTGGCGCGCGCGAACACGTGGCAGATATCCAAACATGCGTGTTGCGAGGGGCTGCAATTACGGGCTATTTGAAAAGCAGGTTTTAGCGGTGAAACCCATTCATTCTTTTAATCAGACGCGCATGAGAGCACCGGAGTTTGCTTGATTTTGTTTTGCTCATTTTTCAATTACAGCCAGTTTCCCCCGAGCGGCTCCACCGTCCAGGGCGCTATCAGTTGGAGCAGGATGTTTGATCAGAACTAAGCTCTGCTGACATTTGATTTTGTTTTTTTGTTTTTTTGTACTTGCGTCCTTGTTCCGTGCTCTGTTGTCAGGTCAGAACCGGAACAGCTCATAATGTCTACACGAGGTGCGCAACAAACATGGTGCGGTTTGTTCACAACGGAGCTTCAGAGAGGTTCTTTGTTTTTTTTGGTTTTTTTTAACTTTCATGAAATATATGAAAACTGCCGTCGGGGAGGTCAGGACGGGAGGGGTGCTGGGGGGATTTCCAGCACTGTACCTGCCTGACACCAACGAGCAAAACAAAAGCTGAATGTGGCTGCGGATCATTTTCCCCCCCCTCGACCGCAGAATTCAGCCTGATCGGACCTGGCATCTGTAGCTTCGGGAGCTCCACAATGGTTTTTCTCCGTCTGTCCGTGCGGATATAACTCTTCATCTGCCTGAAAACACAAGCTACAAGAGGAGCAAACATGGAAGTACGTAGCGGGAGCTCCAGTTGAACGTGTTGGTCTCTTGTATCGATAAGGCCACGACAACAAGCAAGTGTCAAACACAATTTTTTACGTACTGGTACTTTCCAAATTCCACTTCAATTTGAGCTGCATTCTCTCCACTTTTTGCGTAACACTTTGGTTCATCATTCATATCTTAACATTTTTCCAAAAAGGATTTGAAGCTGAAAAGCTGAAAGACACACTGAAATTAGAAATACCGTTTCCAAGATATAATCCTGTGGCCTTGTGTTAATTGCTTGATTATCTCTCATTAAGTCCCAAATTTCTGTCAAAAGTTTCCAGTTTCATTCTTTGAAGTCTTTTCTTCTTTTTATGACTTCTTCGTGAACATAAATTCTTGCAATTAAATGCGACTTCGGGATGAACAGAGAACCCGTCCGATTCAAATTGGAAATTGGACAAAATACATCTACGTTTCCATCTAAGTCTAAGCTTGGGGGATAGGCCTGTAGCTTCCGCATGGAAGCTAGTTAGCTACCGTTAACGTTAGCACTGAATCCCATTGGATGTTACTTTTCGTATATGGTAGTTCAACACATGCAGAGTCACTGGCAGTTCTTAGACGCTCAGTGTTGCACTAGACATGGCAAATGACCAGAATGTGAAAGTCACCGCAACATGTAGTCCTGTAATTCAATCCTGTAGCTTTAATTTATGACACAGACTGACTAACCTACAATGTCACTGAGTAAAATATCAGTGTCACACAATGTCAGTCCCCAGATGGTTAACTGCCTGTTCATGCGTTGGACCTGAAATGATATCACAGCCCATCCGCACAGAAACTGAACCCATCAGATTTGGGTTTGTCCCCTCGAGAACACAAGCGCTTTCATAGTCACAATTCTCGCCGCTGAAACTACGAACGAACACTGATTCCTCGGCAGTGTCTCTTTTCAGATGAACAAGGTGTCTGAATCGAAACATAGCAAAGACGAAACTACTCAGAAATCTCTCCCTTTGCTAAACAGAGATCGAATTTACTTTTTATTCTATTCATTCTCTCCCTTCCCTTTCTCCTTTCCTGTCTTTCGCTGATAAGCTCCCATCACTGCGGAACACAATGGCTCCATTGTGCTAAACCACAGGGCTGATAATGTTACGTGACATTAAGGGCAATGATGTTAGTTCCCATTCACGGAGACATTTTGATTGGAATGTAGACTCACAAAGAGTGCCATAATATTATATGCTTTCAGAAATTAAGGAATCCAATATTAAGCACAATCGCCATTGATCTGCACAATCGCCGACTCTGAGTATTTCATTAGCCTGTGTGTCAGAGAGATGCCTGCTTTCCAGACAGGCAAAAAAGGGAAGACTAACTAATATAACATTAACATTAGGGAGACAGACTTTGATGATGATCTTATTCACTTTGTACATTTGCATTTTGCACGTATAATGCCGCCGCGTTGAAGCCTTCCGCCGCCAATACGTTAATTTAAAACCTACCCAGGCAATCTATCCACAGCAGCAGAAACGCTGAGAATTCCCAATGTCATTCAGCTCCTCTGAAGTAAGAACTCAATTGTTTTCCCCCCTCTCTTTATGTATAATAATATTCATATTCCCCTGAACGCTGACCCGCGGAAAAAAGGGGCTATTTCCGAGCTGTCAGTGCAACGTCTTTATTTTCCGCTCTCCAAATGTTGGGGTCAGCCAAGACTTGACGCTCAGCAGACAATTCTCCCAAAGACCTAATGTGATTAATGGGTGTCACTTAAGAGGGGTGGGGTGAGGTTGAAAAAGAATAGGAAAAAAAAAGTCATCCAAAGGAGATTGTTGCCGAAGAAAAAAGGTACATTGGCGGAACTTCATCAGCGGCGGCGAGAATTTGGCCCCCCTGGCTGTGACTGCGTGCTGTAAAAAATGAAATCTTCAATGTGACTTTCAAAGTTTGAATACGGCAGGGGAATGCAACCTTGAAATTAGATGTGGGCAAATAGCAATTAGTTTTTCTTTGTGTTGGTAATGTTTGCGAGGTATATTAAGGCATAGTTTCCTCAAATTCCTGACATCACCCCCAGAAAAAGAAAAAGCATTCTCTGGTGTAATTCCAGCTCTGTAATATCGCCCCTAGTTGCCCTTTGCCACTGGTGGGTAGGCCGCGTAAGGTACCTTAAAAAGCCGTGCAGTCAGTTTCCTGTCACAAATGCCCTTGCGTGTCCCCTGCCTTCATTCTGCCAGCCAGGCTGTGCAAGAACAGCCTATGGAAACCGTCTGTATGAAGTCTAGATACGAGCAGGAACGTGGTTTAAAAGCTGCTGCTGCTGCTGCTGCTGAACATTTGTTTATCTTGTTTTGTCTCTAGATGTAGTCCGAATGTATTCACAGCTGGACCCTGAATTCTTTTTCATTTGCAAAAACAGCTTGTCACAAATGTCACTTCCTCTCCCCGTGTTGACACCACTTCAAACTTGTTTTGATTTTTTTTTTTTCGTCAGTGTGGCACCATCCCGACAGCCCCGATTCCTGAAGCACGTCGCTTATTTAAATGCCGGCCACCTGTCTGACGCATCTTGCCGGAATCCGAGAACAAAAGATATGTCTGTTGTTGATGTTTGTGTTAAGGATCTTCGGTGCAGGATTCTTGTGCCTGAATTCATTTTTTTGTTATACAATATTTGCTATCCAAAGTGGTCGCGCGTTATTGTCAGGCAAGACTGTTTTTATAGGCAAGCCGGGGGGATTGCCTTGGGCTCGGTTCATTTCAGATGCTAGATCCACATTTCAGTCAGGTTAAAAATACCCTTTATTAATTTACGGCATTTAGCAGACGCTTTTGTCCAAAGCAGCTTACAGTAATTCATACATACATTCATACACATCAGGAGCAGTTTGGGGTTCCGTATCTTGCCCAAGGACGCTTCGACATGCAGACCAGGGGAATTGAACCAGCGACGTTCCGAGGACAGACGCTGGCTCTGCCCCTGAGCCACCGCTGCCCTGTCATACTGCACTTCCTGTAACACCAGACGCTAAGAGAAGTCTACATGTGCACTTTCTCAGGGACTTAACTGGGGGCTGACTCATTCTGTTGTTAATTGAAAGCACTGATTCTCGTTTATTTTTTGATCCTGTGGTACCATGTATGTATCAGGTTACTAGCATCATAATATGAGCTATGACTTCAATACAAATACATGTCACTAAGGGTACAGGCGCCATCTACACTTAAGTCAAAGTGGTAGTCATTGACTTCATTAAAAGACTGAAAAATCAGTGACCCACTGAACAAACCCAACAAACAGTTCCAGTTCCAGCACCTCTATTGGTTAAAAACTTTGGCTTTTTGCTCCCCTGAAAAACTATTTTCTTCATCAGCTTCTTTCTATGAAATATGTGGTGCTACATGAGCACGCTTTCATTCTTACTTTTCAAGTTAATGGCAGTTTTGTTCATGTAGAGCTCAGTAGGAAAAACATAATATCACATACTCCCATGCACCAATTTAAACCCTTATTAAATCATACATAGGAATGTTTGTGAACTTAAAAAAAAATTGTTGCTTACTCAGTCAAGATTAGTCATTAATCCCCCCCCCCCGTATATGTGTAGGGGCCATATTTCAGCATCCAGGAGTAGGTCTCAGATATTTCACAGATTTCTCTGGAGGTCAAATAGATAGAACTGCTGGATTTTCTCAGTGAAAAAGGAAAATAACTTCTGTTGCAACGAACATAGAAATAACTCTTAAGGGCAAAAATGTTGGATGATTTGACGGGCCTTGATGCTGATGTTGAAGACGGCTTGTCTTAATACAGAGCTATAAAATATAACATGAGACCAGCAGCTTGTATTTTCGCAATACTGACATATTATGTCAAACTGTTAAACATATCTAATGCATACATCTATCTGAATTGTTTACTTATTTTGTGTGCATGGCTATATATATTAGTATCAAATGCTAATCTTCAGTACTTCTAAGCCTTATGAAACAATAATTCCCAGTATAAAGTGGATGGATGAACACTTTTCCTACCTGTACCTTCTGTAGCTGGCTACTAAAGACCATGTTTGCTACAGGCCTGATGGTGTGTACTGAAACTGTGCAAAAAAAGGGACTGAAGAGCCCCCTGCAGCACGATCCACTCTTGGAACAATCCAGCCTTTGGTCCATGCATTTGTAGCATCAAATGCCGAATTTGAAAAAGGAGAATATTTTGTGTCAACATTTTTTCCCATTTTAAAGTCAAGAATATGAGTGTTTTGGAATCAAAACGGGGACATCTTGCGTGCAAAAACACAGCAAAGCACCGAAACAGAGCTAATAAAATGTATAAAATGTCAGTGAAAAAGCTATAATTGTTGTAATATAGGCTGAGACATCTCAAGGGCAGGACAGCTTTTCTTTTTCAATCTCCTCAAATGATGTCTCAGGGCTAAAAAGCTCTGCTCGGTGTTGACAAGCATGGTAAAGAAAAAATAACTGTTGATTTTGGCATTTTGATTAGACAGCAACTCGTGTATTACCATGGAGACACCGAGAGTGTTATATTAATTATTGTAATGATGAAAACGGCTGGAAAAAAAAAAAAAAAGATCAAAGTTGGCGAATGAAAAGCACTGGGGCATGTAGACCAGCTATTTCTTAATTTGTCTACAGCCATATTCCATCTTTTCTTTTCTTTTTTTTCTTATATCAAAATCAAAAGTGCAGAAAATGAATGTGTCTGAACAGCGTACTGATTGGCCTCCTTATCTTAGATTGCAGGTGTCTGATTTGATGATGGGGGGGGGGGGACGAGGGGAGTTGTTGCCACGTGTTTGCTGTAATCTCAATTTAAATCAAACTCTTTAATCCATAGATATGGCATCAGACTAATGCCAAGTGTTAGGCTGACTGAGTAAACAGAAACAGAGAGCACATGCCGTAACCTGTAGTGCGTTTGCTTAACAGGAATAGTCCAATGCAGATATTTTTTCGAGCGATTATTTAGCGTTGGCGTCGCATGAGGAAGGAAGTCGGCCCAGAGAACCGGACGTAATGTGATCAAAACATAGTCAGCAGTCAGCATTACGCAGTGTGACTCTGGGTGTTTATTCCTCCACACGGTGTGGCTCTGCACCCAACTCTCTCCTCCAGAGCTGGCTAGCTCTAAACAGCCGAACCCTCCACTCTGCCTGGCCCTCCACACAAACTCGGCGAATGTCATTTGTTGTGATTGAGAGAGTCCTAGTTGCAGACATAACACACATTTTATTTATTCACTTTAAGTTTAACGTTCTTTGGACTGATATCAATTATTCACCTGACAGAGAATAAATCTTCCACCGATCTGATAACTGTTAGCAGGGGCATAGCTCAAGATTTTGTACATGAGGGCCATTTACCTGTGTCTGATGATATCAGCTATATGAAGACGTCACCGTGGACACTGGGGGGAAAGAACACTGTTTAAACCAGGAGTGCATGTGGCCGCTGCTGGTATTGTCACCCAATAACAAATACAAACAGAAGTATACTTCTGTATGTACATGGTATCTGGTTTAAATCAAATGAATACATTTTACTAGTCTGTCTCTCTTTCAACATCAATAAACTTTACCCTGGAATTTGTTTCTCTTAAACTGTAGGAAAAAAAAAAGCTAAAACATGGAGTTTATATTGCTGAAGTAGCACACCATTACCAGCCAAGCAGGATTTTATTTGAAGTACAGAGCCGTAAATTAAAGCACTGCGTACAGCCCCCTGATGGTTTGAGCTGTGAACAAACGACCCGCGTGTAAAGAACAACTGCACGTGTCACATGGAGATATATGATCGGTAACAGTGGAGATAATCCAGGTAAGTTGCACTTTGCATCTATCAAACGACCGACCTTGATGTGTGTGTGTGTGTGTGCACATACACGTTCCTCTGACCCGTACCTCAGCCCCCACCCGGCCCGTTTTGCTGTTATCTATGTACGCTCTAGCCGCACCCCCCCCAACCGCTAGCATACCTTCATTACTGCCCCAGATAGTGGCATTGGCAACTTGTCACTCGTATTGATTTCTCTTAAACTGCAATTTACATGGATATTTGTGGGCGTCCTGAGGGCAGGCTGCATCCTGGCGGACGGCCCCACGCCCTCTCTCTCTCTCTCCTCTCTCTCTGCCCCTCAGGCTGGGAGGAAATGTTTTCACCCGACAACAGGGCCTCAAAGTGACTTTTCAATCTGACATCTGGTTTCTCCTGCAAATTCGCTTTTTTCCTTTTCTTTTCTTTTTTTACACATTAAAATGGATGAAAGCTGGTGGAGGTTAAAAGAGATTTTTATAGGGAAAATAACAGCATTTACAGGAGACAGAAGACCAGACGATGTTTTGAATATAATTCTTTCTTTTAGCTGCACATACAAAAAAAAAAAAAAAAACCTTAAAGGGGCTCTGTGGAACTTGGGTGTTGTGGCCGGTCGTTTGTCCATGTTCGCAGACTCCATCTCTGAACAAATTGTGGCATAGAGCACCTTTGAAGCCGCAGAAAACCAAATAAAATGATGTTTTTTTTTAAGAGGCCCTCACAGATCTGCATTTATTTTCACTGCACTGGCCCTGAATGTATCCAGCAGCGCCGTGGCGCCTCCTCCTCCCAGCCCACACCTGACCTTCCACAGCAGAGGCTGGGGGAATAAAACAATAACCTGGAGCTAGGAAAGCCACAAATGCATTCTGAAAGCCTCAGCGCTGCACTTTCACACAAAAATGCCAAAATGTCACAATCTTCAAACTTTTGTGGCCGCGGCACGCTGTCGCTGGAGTTTGTGCCTGGTGCGCTGAAGGTCACCTGCAACTTCCAAACTGGATTTTCAAAATAAAGGAAGACTCTTATAATTAGGACGCTGGCGTGATTACTGAGCTGGATGAACAGAATTTGACTCAAAAAACGCAGAATGAGAGATGCATCTGTTATGACCGGGCTGTCATTGAACACTGTGCATCTTAGAGTAATCTCCCTTTGAGGACTTGTCAGTGACTTTAGAACAGAGAGTGGGAATGAGAGGGAGTTTATTTCTGATCCGTAAATCCTGCAACAAAATTAAAAAATCCCAAATCTCTGTGGACAAACAAGGAGAAGGAGGAGAAGGAGTTGTGTAACGGAGGACGGAGTGAGGAATTTGTGTTTTTGTGTCCACAACACCACATCTGTGTGTTCTTATAGCCTGGAGTTAGCGGTGAGTTTGCAGCAGGGTGGCATATCGTGTGTATGGAGCGAGGATAACCATATTCAAGTCCCTCATGCTGCTGCTGCTTCTGCTGCTGCTGCTGAGGTGCCCTTGAGCCAAAATCCCTACCGGTCTGACCCTTGACCCCGCCCTGCGGAGGGCGAGAGAGAACACACTCACCCTGCAGTGTGGGAAAAAAAAAAAAAGAAAGAAAAAAAAGTAAAGTAAAAAAGTGCGAGCAAGAAGTCCAAATGTAAGGAAAGATTTTAAAAAAGCAGCGGGCGAATAAGGGGTGTGCGCTGGTTGGTGTCGCTGGTGATGTCACACCTCCCAGACAGCCACGATTGGACCCTAATTAGAAAGCTCGGCAGCAAATAGATAGGCGTCCTGCATGATTGAATCCAAAGTGGCTGATGCCAAAAATTTCTGCAGAGGCGCGGAAAAAAAAGAGAAAAGAAACTGTCGGAGAGGAGCAGAGGAGACGGGGCGCCGGGTATCAGTGCTGCTGAGAGCTGCCACGCTGCGCTGCTAACAGTCCTCTCCGCGAGCTGGAGGCGAGCTGGAGTTTTCAGAGGTGATATAGGAACAGCAAGACGCGCTCCCCCCTGGTTTGGAGGGATAAGAGAGAGAAAAAAAGAGAGAGGGAGAGCCGAAAATATAGTCCCGAGTCTACGTCAAAGCCGGAGGACGCCGCGTTTATCAGAGAGCAACGGAGGCTGAAGCGAGACAAGTACAAAGGAGAGTCGAGCCGCCGAGTCCAAGTTATTCCTGCGCTGCGCTCCGGAGGCTGCGCTGATGGCATCCGTACTTGGAAACAGCAGCCGCGCGTCGGGGGCTCAGAGCGGCCAGGTCAAATGCAAGCTGAAGCGGAGACGGAGGAGGCGGTCGAAGAGAAAAGGTACAACTTTACAACACTTCTTTTTTTCCCCCCCTTTTCTTCGTGTCTCCCTCTTTGCAGCGCGAGCAGAGGTCGTGCGCACCTTGGCGGGGGCATCGGAGCGCGCGGCAGCCCCATCGGTCCGACCCCCGCGCGCTGCCTTTACCAGCCTCGTGCTCAGCACGCGCCGCGGCCGCTTCACTTCTTTTTTTTTTTTTTTTTAACGTTCCGACTGTAAAAAACAAACAGAACCTGGAGGAACGGTTCCTGTTCGGAGGCGCCGTCGGCTCTAAATGACGCATTGTGTTTGAAAGTTTAGTTGCTGCCGCGTCTTTTGTCCGTTTCGACGAGGACGGGGAGGAAAATCAACTGCGTCGTTTTCGCTTTAGAAACAAGTTTGAACGCAGGAAAATCCGCTTTGTTTCTCTGATTATTTTGATGCATCGAGAAAAAAAAAACGGAGCCGACGTTTCCACCGGAGCCCCGATTAACTTCTCACTGAAACCAGCAGATCTCCTCCATCAGTTGAATCAGGTTACCAAGTTCAGTTTTGTATTCTTTGCCTTCATATTTAAACCGACGACACGTTCACTGCAGTAAAACTGTCAGATGTGTAGAAAAGAAACCAGTTAAATGTCACTGCTGTGCTCTGTAGCATAACAACATCCCGACATGCAGTCTGTTCTTATCATTTCACGGAGTTTATTTTCAGTTTTTCTTTTTTTTTTTCAGTTGTCTCATATAAACTATTTTTGCCTCATTAGAGGTGTGGGCTTTAACGCTCTGCTGGGCTTAAATTTAGCTTCACCAAACACTAAAAAAAAAAAGGCTAAAGTTTGAGGAGCACTTCTGGGCCTTCAGCAGGGAGAGGAAAAATGTCCTCGGTTGTTTTAAGATCAAGTTAAAGCCGCTGGTTTAATTGATGGTGTTTAAAATGTCTCTCTTCGTGAAGGAGCGTGTGTGTGAAACCTCTTCGACGCACCGCACAAAAGCTAATTAAATCTGTCATCAACATGGACGAGCATGCTGATTTCCCTGCGACTGAAACATGATAGCAACAGTGCAACATTTCCTCTGTAGCCCTGCTGTAGATAGATGCTGACCGGAGCTCACGGTAAACAGATCCTCCTGTACGTTTTTTTATTTCTTCAGTTTTTGTTTTTTGTTTTTTTTTTATGCTCTGCAAACCTACACTTTCTCTGCCAAGGACAGCCATATGTATGCCATTTATGCATTTACACAAAAAGGAAGGGAAAAGGAGCACATTTGCAGCACTTTGACTGCTGCCACATTTCCATCTAACCACCCCTCACTTTGAGATGTTGCCTGTGTGTGTGTGTGTGTGTGTGTGTGTGTGTTTTGTCTATTTCCAAAAAGATGGTCACAGTTTCACTCCGGAATGTCGTTCCCTGTTAAAATTAATCACGCGGTCGCAGTTGTTTTTTAACTTCATTTCGTACTGTGCCTTGCAGAGGAAAAAAAAATAAAATAGAAAATGGGCAAATGACATTTGAAAGAAAAAAATAAATAAAAGATTAAGAAAGGAGTTGTTTCGATATGTCGGTGAAAGCTCCGACACTTAAAAGGCTTAACTGCCTCTTAAGAGATCCTCCCTGATTTAGCTTCCTTGATTATTTCCTGAGGTATTTTTTGGGCTAATTAACACCAAGTCACCCAAACTGAGGCATCAAACGCGTACTTGCTCTGGCACAGGCCACAAACACTCCCAGAAATCTGCTTTTTTTTTTTTTTTTTTCCCTCTTCCCAATTTCACATTTTCTGCCTCCTCCAGAAGAGGGAAAAAAAAAAAAAGCGGGCAGGGAGGCGCTAAATGAAATGGCAATGACACATTTATTTTATTTGTATTTATTTGTGTGTGTAACAGATGATAACACGACCGTTGGCGCTTGTTTTATGCCCGGAGATACTGACGTGCCACCCCATTGCATTGTGGAATATGGATGAACGCTCGGAGCGTGTTGACGTATCCGACCGCAATTGAATGCATAACGAGCTTTCATAAACACTTTGCACTTGTCATCAAACTACAAACAGACAACTGCACCTCATTTCCATAACCTCTTGATTTTTAATAGCCCAAGTAATTGAGACAAGGGAGACAATACATAAAATATAGTGCTGAGGCAAATGTATTTACATAATGGAAAACGACAGAATTGGTTCCACAACATTAAGCATTGCATATGAGTACCACACAAACGCGCCGCACATTAGCTGACAGGCCTTTCGCAGCTAGTTTCCGAACGGCTAATTTATCAGCGCTTGCTGATTCATTCTGATAACACGGGACATTAGGGGCCAGTTCAGGGACCGCTTGTAAATGAACTGTGTCTCTGGGAAGTGCTGATGGCCGCTGACTCCCTCCAGAGCTGCAGGAGGTGGGCTCACTGCGCTCCAGCAGCTGGAACACTCAGTCAGATCCGTCCTTTTCCTGTGTTTTCAGTGTATTTCTCCCTTTTTTTTTTTTTATTTGATCGGGCGTGGACAGATTCCAGTAGCTCTCTGAAATCCAGAATTTGTTTCTAAAGCTGTCAAAATAAGAGCACCGTTTGTGATTGAAGGATTTTTTTTTTTTTCTCCTTTGAAACTTCAAATTACACAAAGCCGGATTGATCTTTTTTTTTTTCTTTTTTTTTTATCATTATTATCCTTCGACTCAAATGCCAAGTGATTATCATCTTGAGATTTCGCACAATTATTTTTATCGACCTCGAGGCATAGAAGTCACAGAGGGATTATTGCGTGGCATTTGGGTGTTAATCCCTTTGAAACCGCTGCAGATTATTCATAGATGGACTCACTAAAACCTGTGTGTGTACTCAAAAGATCTTAAGCAGATTCTCCCCCTACAACTTAATTGTTTTCCCACCAAACTCCTCTTTGCAATTGTGTGTGTGTGTTTTTTTTCTAGGGCCGGCTGTGAGAGTGCAAAACAAATAACTTACAGGATGAAAGATTAAAGATTCATTTGCTCGCGTTTCTCGTCTGTGCTCGGAGTTTCCTGGAAATCACACGCCTCTTTTTCCTTAAATTCATCATCTGTGTTTTAAGCTCTCTCTGCTTGCTACTCACTCGCACTTTGCCGGCTGCTGCCTCCCTCGTGTTGTTCAGGTTGCGGCGCTCCTGTCAGCTCAGCGTCGTACCTGCACACACCTCGCTCTGCGTTCGTTGGCCCTCCCTTAAGCACAGTGTTTGACCAGTGTCATGGCTCCCAGAGGGATCCATGAACAACGCCGTGTGTCTGTCTCTTAATTAATCACGGCCTTTGTGATTTACGGCGATGTCCCCCAGGGATGTCGGCGCCAATAATAAAACCCTTTTCGGGGTGTGTGACAGTCCAGTGATGCGCACGTCTGCCGGCTGTAAAAAGCGCACCTGCCAATCATCGGCGCAGCGTAACCTTTTTCCCCTCTCTCCCCGACCGTAAACTGCTCATACGTACAACATATTCCCTGCCTTTTATCCACAATGTGTTTTTTTTTTTTTATGAACAAAAAATAAGCACTGCCGAGATTTATAGACCGACATTATTTTTTTTACAACCACACTTATCACCCTGTACTCTCGGCGCACAGTATATCAGCGCATCATCAAGAGCGCCGAGGGGGAAATGTGGAAAACACAGAGTGTAACATAATTTATGTAGCAATTACTGTTTACGCTCTCGCGGCAGGCAGAGGGGTCGAGTGTGGGCTGTCGGGCGGTGATGAAAGTTGTGGCGGAGGCAGGAGGAGAGGGGAGGTGAGCGGGGCAGGGCCGGGGATGAGGGTCATCGCCTTTTCTCGCAGCCGAGGCTCCCCCCTTTCTTAAAGGGGTGAGGGGGGCCACCAGCGGAGACATTAGCTGGCGTCCGGCCCCTCTCGATGCTCTCTGGGGGCCGCTCTGACTGTCTGACGTGGAGACAACAGAGGGAGGGAGAGTGAGAGGAATCTGAAGTGTCATCCACTTCCCTCTTGAGGGGTCAGGCTGGTGATACAGGCGGCGTGGAGGTGAGGGCAAAGGTCAGGATGGAGGGCGGAGGCCAAGGATGACAGAACCTCCATTAGGATTTTAGCAAATCCAAAAATCTGTGTTTGTTCAACCTGACAGGTGTGTTTCTGCATAAAGTATACTGTTTTTTTACTGGTTAACTCAGAACTGTCAGTAGTTGTCACCATTGGATGAAAGCCTTGGATCTCCTAAATGTCATATATTGTAATGAGCAACAAAATAGTTTTTTTTTTTTTGATGATGTGCAAATATGATTCTACCAGAGTATTTATTTCCTTTCAGCCTTTAGTGGAGCGTGAAATGTAAAGCGGCTCAATTGCAGTTGTGTTCACAGTACTTGAAAACTACTGTGCTGTAGAAAACAAGTAGCTATTTTCATATTCTCACCTCTACCTCGCTCTCTGTCGGGCAAACTGTCCCTGTGCGTTGCCAGTGTTTGTCAATGTACATATATCATTCTGCTACTGGAATTTTTTTTTAAAAAGTATTGGATATTTTTAGTTTTTTGGCGTTCACATGTCAGTTGGAAAAGAGCAGGAATGACATGCGGGAAAGGTTCTCAGCCAGAATGGTGCTGGGGTCACATGGTATCACAGAAGGTCGTCCCCGAGGGAAAAAAAAGCTTTTAAATGATAATTTAGGAGATTCTAGAAGGTATTTCTGTTGACTTGTACTAATACGAAAGCAATTACAGCTTACAAACGTTGCCTAATCGTCATTCAACCTTACAAGATGCGTCTTCCCATCCGATTTTGTAATCGTAATGAAGTTATTTTTAAATCGCTATTTTGGTCAGCCTCAGGTAAATTGTAATAAAATTGCACTTCAAAAGGTGTTTTTAAGCAAAAACAGAATTAAAAACGAAAAAAATAAGACAATCGTAGTAAAAAGGTCTCTGCTGTTTGCAGCACAGGTTCTCCATGGTGTCTGTTAGAGCCGTGACGATGGCATCAGTGTTAGTAATAAAAGAAGTAAAAGTAGTCAAGGGTCTGGTCACTGACAGATAACACTGCACCGAGATCCCATTGAGAATTAGTCCAAGTGGTGCTACAGCGGTGTAAACGGTCCAGATATTGTGTTGCTGTTCATTCATGGTGGTGCAACTGTGACGTGCAGCTCACATGGAAATGTTCATTCATTCTGCAGAGTATTTTTGTCCAACCTGTTTAGTGATGTCAGTGTTTTCTGTGCTTGGTGGAGGAAAAAAAAAGCTTAACAGTATTTGCAAACCTGCACACATGCAACTGTAACGGTACAGTACGTCCTCTGCGATGGCCTAGATTAACACTCAGCATATCCATTCATTAGTACAGTCACAGATAGGACTGTCGTTATGTAGGTTTATTCACAGCATGGGTGTGTGTTTCTGTCTGTATGTGTGTGTCCGTCTGTGTGTTGTGTTTCTGGTTGTGGATCACTAGTGCTGGTTTCCATGTTGGGACAGCCCAATGTCACCCAGCCTGTGTGTTGTGGGAGGGAAACGGAGATGTGTTTCGCAGATGCACCGCTCTAGTTTCAGCCCCGAAACACTTCTGTCACATTTGTTTGTGTTTGTGCTGATAACCGCATTAAGAGCCGCGACGAAAAACACCGCTGGCATTTATGAGGTTAATGAAGGTCAGTGCCGATGGAAACGGCGCGGCGCTCCTCTGTGTGCGCATGCATGGCTTTGTGAATTTACAGGCACTTCCTGATTAAGGGTAGCGGCGGCAGGAGTCGGCGGTTTAGGACACTGCGTCCTCTAAACTGACTGAGCGTTTAGCTGAGGGAAAAAAAAAAAGGTTATTACTACTGACTGTGGTCTCTCGAGGACGGCTGATAAAATGACCAAGGAAAAGGAATAGCACAACTTTAGCACATTAGCATAATTAGTAATTATCTCGTAATAGTCCCTCTTGGCTTTTTTTTTTTTTTTTTTGGAGCTCGGCAGTGAGAAATTGTACTTAAAGTTCAGGCGCGGAAAACAAATTCGGTGCCAAAGTGTCTCAATAACGCACACACACACACTCACACATCCTTTGGGGAGAAAATGAATCACGAGGAATCAAAAAGCACAGATGCAGATTTTTAAAAATTCAGAAGGTGACACTTAAGTTAATTAGTCTGTTGTTTGATGACTCCCACAGTTGGAGAGATAAGCGCATTACTCACGTCGCAAATAACTTGTTGCACTTGTTGCTATGACGACAAAACACTGAAAATTTAATTGAGTTAGTCATGTGTTGCGCTCCGTCAGTCTGTCCACAACAGCTTCTGAAACAGTAACTACTCTCAGGGAGACATCTGAGAACTGTTTTACTGCAATATAGTTTACCCGCGCTAATATATGTGCTGCTGCGATGCTGCAGGTTTGTGTGTGTGTGTGTTAATTTGTCTAAATGCGTGTGTGAGTGTGTATTAGAATAGATTTGTGTGTGTGTGTGTGTGTACGTTTTCCCTGTGTGGGTTATTTGTACAGTACGAGCTGGTGTGCTGCCGTTCGCAGCGAACTGTCAGTCCTCATAAACAGAGATGTAGCGCAGCAAGTCAGCAGCATTATCGCTTGCTGTCAGTGTTTGTGAGTCTGCAGTCCACTAGACAACGCAACATGAGAGAGTTGACGGCGTAAAAGAAGGGGAGCGAGACTGCCTAGTAGCGACTGTCAGGAGATTCCGAGGTGGCGCCGGATGTGAGGAACAAAGTCGAGTCGAGGCGCGGCCCTTTCACTGCCGTTTGAGTCACGGCGCCGAGAGCATATAACTCTGCGCTGCACATGTCATGTCAGGTGTTCAGTGAACGCATCGCGGCAGTTTCAACATGAAGGATCTCTGATGTTTTCGGAGCAGGAACTTCAACTCCTCCGTGATCTCTTTATCCAAGGTGTTGGCTCTTATTTTGAAACAGCGCCACAACTTGATACTATTTTCTTGTATTGATTTAATCGGATACTCTCGTTCAATCCTTTAATAATTTGCTCTGTCAAATGTCAAAGTACTGCCATCACAATTCCACAGAGTGCAAGCTGATGTCTATACAGGTCCTGTTTAGTCTGGCCAGCAGCTCAGTGCTGGAGAAGTGACTGAAATCATTTAGCAAAAAAACAGTTATTTTGTTTTGAAGAGGTTCAACTTTAGGGGAAAGCAATGTCTTTGTATCCCTCATCATATTGCCTGCCCACATTGTTAGTGGCTCAATTAATTAATTAGTAGTTATTTAAAAAAAGAAAAGATATGAATACTGCTTAAATTATATAAAGCTATGTAAATCTGCATTGTTACTGCACTAATCCTACTTCAAAATCACCTTCTGTTTCCTTGATGGAGACTTAACGATAAGTAATGCGTCGCCTTAACTTTTATGTTCAATTCTAGCCTTTTTTTGGTAAAAAGTAAACTACAAATAAAGCCATACTGTAGATGAAATAGTTTTTGTTATCCGGGGGGAAACGTGCAGAGCTTCTCTCAACCCTGAGTCGTGTCTGCAGGCTTCCTCTCAGGCCGCAAGAAGTTCCACCGAGAAGGTCGGTAGGCTGTGCGTAGACTGAGAGTCCAAACTCGGGGCAAAAAGAAGTCAGCGAACCGCCAAAAAAAGACAAAGATAATCGCCTTAGATTCTGAGAGAGGGACTAGTTTTGTTGAGTATGGAAATCGAAATGAAACCGTAAAGTACAGAGATAGTTTGTTAAATGAACGGAAATCCCCTTTTCGTGCCTGGTCGTGCATCCTGACAAGCCAGCCTCAAACAAAAGCAGAATCGTCCACAATAGGTTTTATCTGCGTATTTCAGAAAATCAGCTCGTTGATTGCAGGCAGCTGATTTTTTTCTTTTTCTTTTTTTTTTTCTTTCTTTGCTGTTTTAGCATGCTGTCCAGACAAGCTCTCACATCTAATCTGAAGTCCTGCCAATAGTGTGGAATCGCCCCGCACATCATGGTGGCAAAACATTTCTCCAGTTTATGATCCTAATTAGCTCTAACTGTGCCATCATCCCTGAGTCATCATGCCTGGAGAGAGGCCAGATCATTTGACGGTCCGCAGTTTCACACTTTCTTCGTCCCTCTCCTCGCTCTCTTCGTCTCTTTTTCCACTCTCCTCTTTCGTTTTCCTCTCTCTCTCTTTCTCTCTCAGTCGCCTTCTCTGTGTCTCGTTTTTGGCGACGCACACACACGCGCGCACACTCTTATTGTTGTCCTCCGGCTTGCTCGTGTGTATTCACAGCACGCTAGCTGCTACTGTGAAAAGGGACATATTTCATAAGCAGAAAATAGCTAAGGAAGGTGTTGGAGGCTTGTGCGCTTAAGAGGCTTTTTTTTTGCTGTTTCGTAAACACGGTCAAAAATACAGACAGTCAGGCGTTACATATGTTTAGCTGCCATTTGGGTGGCTTTCAGAATTAAAAGTCACCAACAGATAAACGCCCCCCTGACAGGATCTGATCGGCCCGCAGACTCCGCAGTGTTGATCCTCAGCGACTGATGTCACGCCGGAGACACATGACGCCACAGCTGCCTCTTCCGCTGTGCTGACACAGCAAAGTTAACACTGATACCCCGCCTCATATGGAATAATGAAATTGGATGAAGCAGCTTAACCGCGGCGCCGTCCCTTCTCTCACCATCGGACTGGGTGCCTATTTGAGATAACGTTAATGAAGGGGACTTTAGCCAAGAATAGACACGTCTTATTGCCGACGGGGAGGGGGTGGGGCGCCGACAGCATTTATTTCCATTAATAAGATGGAGCATTTTACAAGAGGGCCCCTCCTGAGGACTCTCTCCGGAGGTCGGAGAGACTCCTACACCTTAAACGGGCTCCGAGCGAGTTCATTTCACCGAGTGGTGCTCGTGGAGACACACTGCAGCGCGTCTCTTTCCCCAAAGAAACTTGTCTTAACCTTGACATGGCTCCGCACAACTGACTGAAGTGGACACTCAATCACCATAATCACTGCTGTCCATCCTTGATATATCTTTTTTAGCTCATTAATATAATTCTGAGCAGCTGGAGAAGCGGCACCTCTGTCAGCGCTGTAGTATGTTTTTCGGGGTTTTTTTCTAGGAGGACAGTAGCCTGAGTTGGCTTCTACTACAAAAAATCACACACTTGTACAACAGAAAGGGCTTTCTAGGATGAGGACTAATATGTTTGGTCAACACAACGCCAGCTCCAATAAGAATATGGGCTCGAGTGCACCCCTCCCTTAATCTGATAACGGCAGAGCCGCTAATGTTAGCATACATTATAATCCAGTAATCCAGGACCAGATTCTCGGAAAAATATAAATGTCACATGGGGGATGGACAAGTCATGAACGTTTTTTTTTAACTCAACCACAAAACTGTAGTGAGTTAATGTAGTCTTGGAGGTAAAGCTATGATACGTCACTACTATAGGTAGCAGGCCTAAGCTCGTTAACGTTTACTGTTTACATTGGAACACATGAACACTGTTTCATCAATTTCTTAGCATATTTAGCTTGTGTTTTTGGTTTTTGAAGGGCTGAAAATTAAGACACAATCCTACGAACTCTTTGCAATCGTTCCTACTAAATCTCTTTGCCCAGCGCTTCGGCATGTGGAAGAAAGTTTGACTTGACTTGTTTTTGCCAAGTAATGATTGGCCAATCGCTGGTCAGAGGAGTGGTTTAGCAAATGATCACTCGTTCCCTTATCTGTTTGGTTGTAATGAAGAAATATATTCAACTATGACGACATTATATGATCGGTGTGAAGCACTATGGGCGACAGTGCATTATCTTTGTGCGGTAAAGCGCTCCGTGTCACGAGCTCAGTTCCTGTTCTTGTAAACAGAACGTGATATTTTCACCTCGCGCTCTATGAGGGGTTGAGAGCAGTCTCCCACTTCTTCCTCTCCACTATGCAAATACATAATATCTGATGGAGAACGAGTCGTAGTAAATGTTAAATAAACGTTTCATCCGGTGCCCATTAGATCCATGTGGCTGATGGAACTGCTTAATGGCAGATTAGCGCATTGATAATGATGAGCGCACACATGTGAGCTTCCTGGCTGCTTCATTATTCTGTTCACACACCAGCATTAAATAACAGTTTTCCCCCCGTCTTCGCCCTACAGTAAATCCGCTCTCATCCATCGATTCAAGCATCCTTTAGGGGCTCCTTCTAGGAGAGACCGACAGGCTTATCTTGCAAATCCTTTAAAAGGTTTTTTTTTTTTTAAATCTTTGCCTGCATTAACTCTGTCTAATGTTGTGCGTATCGCCACAGTGCCGGCCGGCGATGGGCGAGCTGGAGTTTTTTAATACTCTGGGCCGATCTGAGTGATACGTGAAGTCCTGTTTCCCAAGTTTCTTAACAGTCACACGGCATGGTGTTTATTTTTCCTCCTTGCCGCCCTGATTTTGATTTGTACAGCTTGAAGTGGTGGAGCGTAATAGATGTGTTTGCATTCGCCGAAAAACTGAGAGTTCCAATTGCTCATCCATAGCCTTTGATAGCTCAGGGTGTATTTGGCTTCGCCCAGATAAGGCCTGAGTATACATTGAGTCGGATTCAGTTGAATTGTTTGTACACACATGGTGCTTTGGCACTGGTCTGCTTGGATGGGCTTTGGCATGATGGAGAATTCCATCCCCAATCCTCCCCCACACCCCGCCCCTCCCGTACTGACAATCCCACAGTAGTGCTTTGGGGCCGATGCTGTCGGTGAAGGGTGAAGGGTGCATAGGACCCGAGGCTACGAGTGTTGCCTTGCGTAAAGGACAAAGAGAAGGATGTCTCTGGGATGAGTCCCTGAAATGCTGGCACAGATGAACCTGCGTAATCATCATTCCAAATTTAGACACAAGGTATATTGTGTAAGTCCCAATAAGAGGTATGCCTCCAGTTATACCGATTTCAGGGTTCAGTGTGGAGGAGTCTCTCAAACGGCTTTGCCTCAGTTCGTCTTGCTCGTCTTCCATTTCTCTGATTTATGACGACAAACACGACAACCCCCAAGCTTCAAATGTCAGATATCTGCTAGGGATGTAAACAAATTTGATGAAATTATTTAGACATGAGCAGGTAATGTGAGCTGAACTGTACAAAATTGAAACAAACGTGCAGCAATTGGTGTCTAAAAACACAAAAGGTGGCAGTGTGATGATGTTGGACAGGTGTTACTAAGACTTCCAAGTACTAAAACTAATACTTGGTACCTTCCATGACTTGACAGAGCTTAAAGAGAGTGAATGTTGGACTGCGGAAAGATCAGAAACGTGACTCTGAGTGGATGGTGTGTTTTAAATAAGTTCAGTATATATTAGCTTATGCGGGGAAATATGTCAGTGTTGTGTTCACAGCTTGTCTCTGCTGCCCCCAAGTGGCCAAGAAAATATGTTATTTCAGGTTTACCAGTTACACAGCATTTATTCAGACCTACTGACTAATCAATGGACTAAACACTAACGATGTGCCTTTTTTCCCATTTCTGCTTTAAATTTAAAAAAAAAAAATTAAAAACATATTAAAAAATATCTAATACAACATTCATGACATGAAAAGATAGAGGCATGGATAATAGCGTTGCATTACATCCGTGCTGTGTACCGACTTTCATTTAAAGGGCCGGATGGATGTGCAGAATTCATACTTTTTTGTCATGACGGCTCAAAAATGAAACAAGCCTACTCTCATTTTTTAAGCAATGGCATGTTTCACACTACAGAGCCAGGGGCAACTTTTCAATACAGCTTATGATGAAATACTCTAAGATTGACTTGACGTCCGATGTCTTAGCGTCTTCGCATAATATTTACTGTCTGCAAAACAGAGTGAAACATATCTTGAAGTTAAGCTCATCATCCGTCTACTGTTCCACACGTACGGCGCAGCGGGGTTCTCCCGGCGACACAACAGCTCGGCGCTCTGAGCTCAACTCCAACTTGTGCTGCAGTATACTCGGCGCGGCCCCGACGGTTTGCAGCGGCGGGGGAGAGTGGCAACTGGGTTTAATGATAATAGCCCTGACGATAGCAATGATAATCCTCCTGCTATTCCTGCTGACTGCAGAGAGCCCGCGCTTTTGTTCTCCGCTCCCCCTATTAGTGTGATGGAGGTTCATTTTAATTTGAAAGGACCATCAGCTGGATAAGGAGAGAAGTGCTCGCCTGCGTACGTGTGCTGACTTGTGTGGAAGAGAAATCGAGCATGGAGAGAGAAGGCTGCTGGCACGTGCATGTACACACACACACACACACACAGTGTCTGGTCTGTGCTTGCAAACAAAGACACAACAATAGAGAAGTGCCCGCAGGTCAGTGTGGTGACCTCACCGGGCTGCAGGTGCTATTATCTTCTTGGCACCTGTTCCAGGAGAGTTTCCTCCGACCATCAGCCACAGCTGAGGCTTGAAACACCAAGATGGCAGACAAAGAGGTCTTAAGTTGCTGTTTGTTTGGGGAAAGATGGGTGAGGTGTAACAGAAACCGCGCATCTATTCAGCTTTAAACAATTCACCAGGTCGGGTTGATTGTGAAGTGAATGTGCGAGATTGTCACGCGTTTCTTTTGTCCAACATCTTTTATAGTTTTAACACAGAACCCATATCACCAAGTAGGGGAGATCGGTATGCAGAGGCGGTTAGCAATGCCACCCTACCCTGCTCTGTTTAATTACTGCATGCAAACATATGATGTGATCAGTCACCTCAATGATAAATCTGGCCACTTTAACAATTAAGTTACAAGGTAATGCTTTCGATAATGGCAGCACTCAATACATCTGTGCTGCTCGATGTAGCTTAATATCAAGTTTAATGAAATGGAGTTATCTGGGCGCTGTGCCTGCATCTGTTGCACTGCATCGCATTTTGCTGCGATCTATACAACCACTTTTCGACCTCAACCATAAGTAAAAGCTTTTTTTGCGATATTTCAGAATTTGTAAATGTTTAGTGTTTCTGCTCTTGATTGTTTATGCATAAAGTTCATGGAAATGTGTACTTTTGTTCTCCAGTGACCTCAAAGCCATGTTAAGTAGGACTTAGTGTTTTGTGCAATTTGGTGCCCCTCATTGTTTCTGAGTGCAACGCCACTGTTATTACAATTCCAAGGTTTGTCAAACAATTTGTCAGCAATGATGTAAGGTTACATGCAAACTACAAGACAATAGTTGTCAAGACATAACATTGCTTTGACGTGCCGAGTTTTGTTTGAAGTAAAGGCATTTTCTGTCATTTGGAATCCGCAGTTTGAACAAGCGATGCACACGACCCAGAACAGCAACAGCACGCCAAGCTCGCGCAACCTGAACCACAGACAAAAACACCTGGCTATAACATGCTTCCAGCTAAACCACTGTCAAAATGTATCATGATAAATAATTTGAAAGTTGACTTCTGTCTGCGTCCTCCACAGTCTCTGTTGTGATGTCTGTAGAGGCTGCTGAGCCCGGTTCCGTTGCACTTTTATCTGGCTTTAACAGTTACAGGAAACTCCGTAAATCACAGAAAGTTGAGGCAGAGCAGCCGGATGACATCATTGGCACAATCAGATTTTCTTTATAAAGTACGATCCAGCTACAAAACAAGTGATAGTTGGTTTATTAAATATTTATTATGTATTGAAGTAAAGCATCACGCACAGTGATGCCACCTGCTCGGCAAAGTTAGAGCACAGAAATAAGCAGTGAGGGAGGCAGAGTGGCTGAGACGAAAATACCATTCACCCTATGACGAGCCGCTGTAACTTTCAAATGATTTTGAAGCTGTTATTTTAAGGTGAAGAAGTTACGTAATGTTGATTTCAATAATTTTACATATAGACTGTATTTCTGGAGCCTCTTTGAGCACCACGATAAATGCTGTATGAGAGGCATTTTAACCCTGACTGTACTGTGTATCTATGCAAAACTGTTGATGAGATGAGACCGCTTGAAACTGCAGTGAACGCAAACCCCAGCGAGGTGAAAGAATTTAAGGAAGTTCACACATTTTGTTTCGGTCTGAGCCGCTAGTGAGATTGTTTATATCCTTTTGATTCTCATCATCTTCATCAAGAACACAGCTGTGTACTGTAGGAATATGTTAAGTGCTCTGTGTACTGTGCACACTTTGAAACTCTTAAGTTTGTCCTCGCTGTTCTTAGTTGACCCTGAGTTTGTACTAGCTCCCTGTGGCACAGTTAGTTTGTACAGCGCTGGACTTGTGCTGAATGGGCAGACAGTATAAACAAGGCTCAGCCCTGGCTCTCTCTGTGTGGGTAGTTTGTCATAGCTGTGACTTCAGGGCTATCTAAATAGCAGCAAGCGGGTGCGTTCATCATCACATTCATCCTTACCAGGGTGAGAGATGGATGCCATACCAGTCCACCAGGTCATGAGTTATCACCCACCAGGGGCTGCCGGTTCATGCAAAGGTCAAAGGACTATTTGTCTTCGGGCAAGTATGCCTGTCTGTCGGAGGCTTATGCCGCCACAGACACACTCACATACATACGCCCACACTCAGCCACAGTGACTGACTTGAGGACTCAATTTCAGCATGCAATTATAATGCTCCTTTATTTTTCATTCTACCAAGCTTTATTTTTGATGTCATGTCATCCATGTCCACGCATCTGCTAGTTTTGATGCAGTTTTTTTTTCACTTGATGAACTTGTCGCATCAACCCATACATTGATCAAAATTTGAACCTCATGCCTCAACCTAAACTTACCGCCTGGCTCTAGCCGTGCATTACCTGGACAGACGGAGTGGTATAAATCCTTTCATCTAACTCTCTATAATGAAGGAAATGAATGTATTCACTAACTCGCTGTCTTGTCATCTTAACGATAAAAAATGAAAAGATTGGTGTGCCGTTTCAACCGTATGAGATTGTAAAATTGTATCTATCAAAATGTGATTTCCTGACGCTGAAAACACGAGAGTGCAGAGCGGTAATGTGTAATAAGGAGAACGACACTGCCGCTACACAGTGTTTTACAATGACAAACGGAATGCAGTAATGAAAATATGAATTCCAAGTAAAACGAGCAAAACGTTACCACATAAACAGATTAGCTTTTACCATCACCCACAGACCTCCTGGCTGTGAGTTGGAGCACCGTTATGTAATGAGTCACAGGGCATATGGATCGGCTCTTTGTTCAAACCAGAGAAAGCATTATCATTAGTCTGGCTACAGTAAAGAGCCAGCCAACCCTGAATGGAGAATAGATTCATTGTCTTTCATTTCCACTCATTAGGCTCCTATAATGAAGACTGGTTTGCTCCTAGCAAGAATTTACCTTCTTAACAGGCAACTCTTTACTCAGCCACCAACATCACCTGTTCAGATAAGATAAAATAACATGAAACTTTAATGATCCCTGTGGGGGAATTCGGGGTGTTGCAGCTGCAGCTTGTAATAATGGGAGCCGAAGAAAAATGGGATTATCATATGAATAAAGCAGAGTGGGGAATATTGAATGAGACCAGACCAGCAATTTCAACATTAAACAGGCATGGATAAATAAAAAGGCAAAACATTGTTAATTATTAGATTACCACGGTAAGCAACACCTGGAGACCATGAAAAAAACAAAGAAAAAGAAATGTGCTGTGTTTGCTATGATAAGATTTAGCACAAAATAAAACTCATACCAATATATATGGCAGAAGTATTGTGTATTAATAAAAAAAATAACATCACATACATAACGTAATGTAACAGGTATGTTTGTGACTAGAGTTACAGCAGTAACGTAGTGATTTAAACTCAAACCACGATGATTTCCTAAACCTAACAATGTAGTGTTAGTGCCAATCAGCTAGTTTAAACCTATGCCTAACCAAACTGGGCCCATGCTAGGAGGTCCAGCGTGTTTGTCGCTCATAAGCTGCAACTGTCATATTGCTTTGGGAACGGCAATTTGTCATTCGTCATTTTGGAAGCTGCTAGCAATCAACCTATTGAGTCATTAACCATATAGTAGTTGTTGTGTAAACATTTTTCATGGAAACAAATAGTTAATAACTATATTAGAACGACATTACTATGTATGCAATGATGTATAAATCAGTTAGACTGAGTTATTTGGAGAGCTTGACCAAGTTATCCCCAGAACGGGCCACACGTGCCAACTTTTACAGTAATGAACCAGTGTTGTTTTTGGCAGCCATTTTAGATTTAGTCTTAGTCTTAGTCTTTTGGACTAAAATGCTTTTTAGTTTTAGTCAAATTTTAGTCATTTCTATTTGTGATTTGTGTTTTAGTCCAGTTCTAGTCGACGAAAACTCGAACAGGTTTTAGTCTAGTTTTAGTTGAAACAACAAAAGAAGTGTAGTCTTTTAACAATTTAGGTCAATAAGTACATGAGATCTACAAGCTCACAATGTGTTGCAATGTGTTGAACTTGTAGATCTGCTATTTTCACAATTTATGTGTGACACTCTTGTATGATAAAGTTGAAGTTGAAATATGTTGGGAAAAAAAGTTGAAAAGTTGAAATATGGAGATATATGGTTTCTATCCAACAGCACAATACTTATGGATTATATTTAGAATACGTCCATATATCTGGGGGTAGGCGTAAACATGTGACGTGACGTGAAGCTCGAAGTTCGGCAGTGAACAGTGGCAACGAATTTGTCTTCAAAATAAGAGCTTTACATTGCACCCCACTGGAGTTTAGAACTGGGTTCTTAGTGGGGGGCTTTTCATTTGAAAGTAGCGACCGTTCCTAGTTTGCCGCTACAACAACAAGCTAACAGCGAAGACAGCAGAAATGTCATGCATTTTGAACGTCTGACAGACCACCCACTAACATTTATGTCCATTCTCGTCTCGTCAACAAAAACTCACACACATCTCGTCATGTTTTAGTCATCAAAGAGACATGTTTATCTCGTCACCGTCTCGTTATCGACATGAAAAAAAGGGGCGTCAACGAAATTATATCGTCATCGTTAATGAAAACAACACTGTAATTAACAGTCGTAAGGGTTGGAAAAAAAAATATATATATATATATACTACTCTGCTTTTCTAAACATGTACAAATTCTTATCTAGACGTTTGTTGGATTCATTTTTGGATTCACAAACAGGGCCTCTAAACAACAAAAAAGTTGATAGAAAGCAGAGTTCATAACAAACATAAAACATTTCAGTCCCGGGAAATAAACTGAAATAATCAGACTTTTCTGTTGTCATGTTCTCTCTCCACCCTTCATCAAAACAGCTCCAGCTTCCAGACTGAAGTCCTTCACACACCTGCTTGTCGTCCACCGGCTCCCTTGCCAAGATGATAATCTGATCCTTATTGGCTGCTCACTTGGCCAAACTGCAGTGATGCCCATTATCGTGCTCTAAGCAGGTGCTGAGACGTATCGCTCCTCGATCACAATGCAGATTTGCGGCAGGCGCACGTCGAGCAATCCATTTTTCAATTTGGTCTCCTGCCTGAGATAAATTAACAGATGTCGATTGATTTTCCTTCCTGTGCAACTGTGAGCCTTGTTTACACCTGACAGCCAGGGCGTTTTACCTGAGTGCCTGTTTGAGACGAACGCACATTATAATTAGCGTTTTTTTAATTAGTCCGACAACTGGCAGGAGAGTTAGTAGGCAGTAACTTTGACATGTTTTACTTTTCTTACCTCTTTGTTAAGCTAATCAACAGATTGCTATGTGAGAGACGAGGTGTAACGGATAGGATGCGGAGCCTCTGTCGTGGCTACACTTACACACAGGTACATGCGTACACACTTATTTCTAAATGACATTCCACTGCCTTTGACTGTATGCCTTAATCACACCAATAACAGCAGAGGAAAGACTTCATTGTCACTCATCATCCCCTGGAGTCGCAGACTCAACTTGACGCGCCCCCCCCAAAGCATTTCCGCAGCCATCTATGTTCACCAGCTGGTTATTATGGCTAAAAATACGCTTATAAAACTGGTGTAGCCTGGCACCATCACACCCTAATGACGGGAGTCAAGTGGCGCGCGGCAGATATGCCCTCACATGCGCGCTGTCACAAGCCATTTAATTGAACTTGAGAAAATGGGAGCCGGCGTTGTTTTGCTCTAAGCCGTCCCTCCACCTAACAACACACACACACACACACACACACACACACACACACGTGCGCGCACACGCACGCTTCCCTTCTCCCCCTGCAAGTCGTTATGCACTAATATGCCATCTTTATTGCCATCATCTCAGTGATCATGATAGTTTTCACATGGTGATAATCTCATATTATCTCCCCTATGTTCCCTGTTCAGGCCTGTCGAGCTATATTCACAGCTACGTGTGGAAGGAAAACACCAATGTGTTATCTAATGCTCATAGAAGGTAAACGAGAGGTTTTGTTTAGATGTTAGAACAAACGTGACTGCTTGGTTTCATATGACTTTTAGTTATATCTCATAGGAGTTCAATACCCAAAAACAAATTAATTAACAGTGGCTTGGAAACACACAACACATCTGACATCAGATTTTGATTAAAACATCTCTGATTGATGCAGGAAAATGTATGACATCACCTTGGTCCAACTTGGCCCCACCCACTTAAAACCAGTGAGAAAAGCAAAGGCAAAAACAGATGTGCGATATTTTCTTCTGTTTTACCATTCTTTGCAAAGGAATGTGTTGCTCTCAATGGATCTTTAAAAACTTGGCCCGAGATAACCTCCGGTATTTTAAGTATTAGCGGGAATGCTCTGAGCCGTCGGCTCATTATCAGCACTGATACTGATACTAAGTGGATTGGGTATTGGCGAGATGTGACAGATCCACGTTTAAGGTTAAATACAGTTTTAGTCCCCGACGAAAGAAAGTCACACACAAGTGAAGTGAAGATGCAGGACATTCAAATTTGCACAAGCCCAAAAAGGATGATAGTTTATACATGTCTCCACTTTATGTGTGTTTTACGGCCCAATCAGTATTAAGGGGGTTAATGTTGGATTGTTTCACCCCTAACTCGTGGTTTAATTTTCCAAAATATTTTGCTGTTATATTAGACCACATTGCCCATAAACCATCTGTGTCTGTCTCAAACAAAATACATTGTTAAAGCTAAGTGTGCAACGTTTAACCAAGGTCCGCAGAGGGTTAACAAACTGAAGCCTTTTTCACAGCTGCACATGCTCATCAACACTGCATCCTGCTTTAAGTTTCGATACCGCTGCGTTCCTATGAATTCCTCCACCTCATTCAGAGGGGGAGGTCAGAGGTCAGTGCCAGCTACAGAACAACAGCTCCAGACCTGGTAGAGATTCAATGTCTCGTTCAAGGACATTTGCCAACACAGAAGGGAGCTTGGATTTCTCTACTCTGTGGCAGACCGGCCAGAAAGCCCACAAATGTCCCATAAAGCCCGAGCCATTGTCTTGGTAATCCCACCTGCTTTTCAAGTGGTTAGCCATCCATGTCTATGAGCATGTACCCTGCACCACCTCTCGGTACCTGGGCGTGCTGCCTCTGCTTTGAGGGCTCCTGCAAAGAAGCGCAAAAAGATTCCGGAGGGTGCAGTGGGAAGGCAGGAGGAAAGTGGAGCAGGGGCACACATGGCGGCGGTGTGTGTGTGTGTGTGTGTGTGTGTGTGTGTGGGGGGGGGGGGGGTAGTGGGACCGGATGATGGATGGAAAATTAGGGTGATTCCCAGGGAACTGTGTGTGTCCGCGTTCCTGTGTAGCAGACAGTGATACAGAGGGGAGGAAATGAGCGCGTGGCAGTTTGTGTGTGTTTCTACGAGTGTCTGACAGTCAAGACAGCTGCCAGTTCTGTTGTCCCCCTACTCGGAGGTCCGGTATCGCACCAGAGGTTAAACTCAGCAAAGCACATGCAAACGATCCAGGGCAGGTGTGAGGGGAAAAGCAGGTTGGAGGGTGGATGATTGAGCAGAGGAGGAGAAAGAGGGGTTAAGCACCAGGTTGACGAGCTCTCCCAGTTTAGAGAGCGTCAGTTTGATGGATGAAGACGAGGGGCTGGAGGAGAGGAACTGATGAGTAGGAGAGGCTCACAGGAGACTGAAACGGTAGTATTTTGTTTTGTCATGTTTTTTTTTTTTTTAAGGCAGCTCCAATCGGCTCACCCTCTCAGCGTCCATGAAGACAGCAGTCATGAGCGAGGGGAAGAGCATCCGCAGCCTATGTACTTCTCAAGGTCCATTGAGTGCAATTACACAGAACAATAGAGACAGCATGGTGCTAGCTGACTGTGCTAAACACTGCTCCTCTCTGACACCAGAGGAGGCAGAACGGCTGAGCCGGATCAAGACACGAAACCTCTACCAGCTCCCTTTTGTTCTTCTCTGTTGTCTCTCCCGCACAAGTCGGCGAGGAAATGAGGAGGATGGCGAGATTATGTTTGGCTGATTTGAGGCCAATTGCTGGTTTCGCCGGAGCATCAGATGAGAGAGGAGGAGGGGATGTCAAAGCGATGTGAGTGTCAGTGTTTATTAGAGGGTTGGGAGGGCGATGGAGGGAGAGGACTAAAGCTTCTCCTCGCTGGGTCGCAGCTTGAACATGACAGACACAATCTACCCCACATGCGCTCCGCCTGGCTGGTGGCCGGGGCTTCAGAGTGGGTGTTCTGGGTCTTTGGCGATGCCCGCGGTCCCCTTGTGAAAGCCTGCTGTGGCTGCTGTTGTGACAGTGTGTCAAAAATTAAGACTGGAAACAACACAGTGAGCTCAGTACAGTCTGCTGGTGTCTTGCCGCCGTTGTCGTTCGTATTTCGAGATGATACAACTTGTTACGGTGTCCAGAGTGTGTAGGTTTAACAACAAAAATACAGATAAGACACTGACACACTGACCCAAATTGTTACATTGAAAGTTGTATGAGGCCTAAGAAAAGGTTGATGTGTGTGTTAGGTGCAGTCTATGTCAATTGAGCACAGAGGTTCCCAACAGTTTGCCCCATGGCTCCTTAAAATAAAGGCATTTCTACGAGAGGCGCCTTATCTCATCTTGTGTGTGTATATATAAATGAGTTATGAGCTGTTCCAGTTGTCCTTCTCTGATTGTAACGTTTGAATTATATTTACTGGCTCCAATAGGTTAAACCGTCCAGTAATTCAGTCACAGTTTTCAAGTATTTTTTTCATGTTTCTACAGTATTTTCAGACCTGCAGTTCCTGCGGTTCATTTTTCTGGGCCAAGAAACCAAAAAGAATGTGTTGGCTTTTACTTCTGGTCCAGTGCGTGTTCGCATTGGCGTTTTACCAACAAACCAAGAGCTTCTGGACATGAGGTCATGTGGACTGACAGGTAACTCAGTCACTGGATGCTCTGAAACCATTCATCTCCGCTCTCGGTCTCAATGAGCTTTCTTTCCTCATTACACTTTCTATTGAGGAACTGCTTAAAAACATGCAGTTAAGGACCACACGGTGATACACGTTACCTGTTATCATCAGGAACTGACCAATTACTGGCCTGGATGATCCTCAGAGCCGATATTCTGCATTTTTTGGATTATCAGTGCAATAATTTGGCTGTGATCCTTTTTTTTTTAATCTGTGATCTCTCTAGAACACTATCTGATTAGTGACACATCACAAGTGGAGGCCTATCAACGCCGAATAATCTGACTAACTAGCTTTAAAATCCCATATGCTACCATGCAATCACGTGATTGGTCTGTTTTGCTATCACACAAGACTTTATCATGGTCATTATACCAGATTAGTTGATCGTGGTGTCTCATATTCCTTCTGCGACTTGGCCAAGAATCATGTCAGACTACATGTTAAACCCTTACCATTCAAATATTTCGGCAGAAGGGGCCTGAGGCAGACTTCCTGTGTCATGGGAAGTCAACAACTGTGGAGTCTGAAGCATCACCGAGCATGTGGAGACATTGTCAAACTAAGCAAGAGAAGAAGGAAAGCAGTTTGACATGATGGTCTGTCCGTCTGGGCCACTCGAGGCATCAAGGACGCAGAATCAGTCGTCTCCCGTGATCATCCATCCATGACAAACTAGGATGGATTAAAGGACAAATTGTCACGCCAGATGTTCATATTTGTTCGTAAGACCCCGTGTCTGCTGGACGGGGTAATTATCAAAGGGATGTTGTGTTGTATCATGTCAAATGTTACACTTAATCCTTGCTCCAAGGGTGTTGCTCTGTGGGTGATGCCAACCTCTAACCTCCCTGCTGAAACATCCCTCCCAGGCATCAATAAGGAATCAGTGTCTTCATTATAATTTAAAGCAGAACACAGTCATACCCCCCGTGTACAGACTTGACAATGCCATGCCCCTCTGCCTCTATCTGAATAAGCTCTTATGTCAGTAAACACCTTTCTGCTCATGTCAGGTGTGTGCTCCACTTCTTAAAGAGAGGGTATGTCTGCTATTTGTCACATCACAAAGCGCCGTCTGCAGCATATGCTGTATTTTTAATTCAACAAGGGCGTTTTGGAAGCCTTGTAGCACGCCATACGCTAGCAGCTCGAAGTGGCATTCCCCCGACGCTGACAGAGAAATCAAACGTAAAATGGAGCACCAGAGCGAGCGGCGATACAGAACAGATGTTCACAGGAATGTTGACTTTGTTTGGCCCTTATCTTTGACGCTGCCATCCTCTGGTAAAGTGAGTGACGGAAGAGGAGAGAATACAGAGGGAGGGAGGAGGAGATGAGTGAAAGGAAACAACGAGGAGGAAAAGGGAAAAGCGGCGCTGTTGGTAGAACTAAGTGGAAGTGTTGGCAGGCGGGGTGTTCGATGGCAGGAAAGTGGGACAGCCACACAGCTGTGTTTTGGTGTCGAGGGACCCCCGAGATTGGTGTCACTGTATCTCATTGTCACGGAGAAGAAAGGGAGGGAAACACTAGAGACGTTGTGATGTACAGACAGAGACAGAGGAGAAGGATTGGGGTGAGGTGGGGAAAAAATGAAAGTAAAAGGAGCGACAGACCCTGGAGCAGCTGCTCTTATATTACCTGATGGCGTGGAAGAGAGGGAAGAAAAAAGGACCTCGTGTTGGCAATCAGGGGCAGGTAAACAGAGGCACAGGAGGAGTGATGCCTGGTTCAATTGCGGGTGACCTGTCGAGTGCGCCCTGTCATTTAGACCGGAAGGAAAGGGAAAACACCATTTCCCATGATTCAGCTACTTCTGTGTGTAAGGTGATGCTGACATCTTTAAGATCGGTTTGACAGTTTTGCTTGCCACCTCACAATAAATCGCCCTTCGGAGTTATATAACTTTCACCGGGATCCGGAAGAATTTACGATCAGCCATTATTTCATCCTTACAGGGTGATAAATGGGGTTATAAATTCCTGTGGCTGAAGTCACTGAGAGGTCAGGCTCTCTTCACGTTAGCTATTTCATGTTTATTTTGAAGAAAGTTATTCGTCAAGGTGAGATGTGTGAGTAATGCCCATGGAGTCAGATGGTAAGGACAGCAAGGGACGGGTCGCCGCTTCTACAAAACTGTCTCGTTGCAGGAAAATCTTACCTTTGGCGAATCGTGTTCTTGGGTTAGAAAGAAAACACCCGCTCCAGATCGATGTCTTATCACTCAAACAGCCGCTAAAAGTAGCAGATAGAGGGAGTAAATGTGGGGCTATTGTGGCCGTGATTGCTTGCTGCAGAACTTGTGGCGGCAGTCGCAGAGAGACTCTAAGAGACTCGGACAGAGTGAATGATGGCAGGCCTGATTCACACCACCAGCCTCGCTGTGCGCAGATATATGGGACAGCTGAGGTGAAGACAGATAAACTGGACCCGGGAGGAGGAGGGAGAAGCCCTCTTCTGATCTCATCCCTGAATGTTTCATCTTAAATCATCACCCTTGTTTGGGGATCCTCCAGCAGGATCGCCTGCAAGATGCTCTCACAGCCGAGCCTCCTTAAGTGCTGCTTAAGTTCCTCTGAGATAAAAAGTCCCCCTGTCATCGAATAAAAAAGAAAAGTAGGCAGAAAAAGCAAAACAACAACAGATGAATATGGAAAAACAGCCCACCACGCCTTTTCTCCCTTTGGTTTCTAACACACTGCTGGTAAACAGCGCGTGAACAAGCGGGCTGCAATTTTGAACGCAGCTTTATTTTCCACCGTTTATTTAAGCCCAAAATGGGTCCTGATGGAGTCATCAGCCCCCACTCGCCGGCTAATGGTTTAATTATGTCCATCTGGAGGAGGCTGGGAATGGGAAGCTCGCCTTACTCTCCAGTCATTCCTCTGGTAATTTGTCTTCCCCCGCGCCCACTGACTGGCGCACTGATGGCGAGGAGACTCGGCGAAGCATTCGGGTGGCGGATCAGCCTCCTGCCTTCCGCCCAAAACGCCCACCCATCCTCACTTCTAATACTTCTGTACCTCCGCGGCGCACAGTGAGATGCCACAAGCTGTGTTATGTTATGTGATCCCTGACCTTACGGAAGCCAAGCCCCGGCTTCCTAAAAGCAAGTTAGCGCTCTGATGATCTCTTAAGTGAATGGAGATAAAAATCCTCTTTAACGCAGCCACGGAGATTCCACATAAGGCTTAAATGTGATTATTGCTGTGTATTGCATAATAAAGTATTAGGCCCCAGTATTTCCATAGAAATGAATGAACCTTTTACTACTCTCCATGGCCAGCTAATGCCCCTCAACAATGATCCATCTCACTGTAAATGTCAGATTTTCTCTCAGTGACAACACGATGGGAAAACAAATCCGGATTTCCAGCCATTGCAACAGTGATCTCTCATGGGCCCTCAAGGGATGGATTGTGAATAGGTAGATAGAGACCCATCAGTCTCTATCACTAAAACCAATCTCAAATAGAAGATAATCTGTGTGGTCCTTATAATGGATCTGTGTTTACAGTGCAACAGAATAACAGAAGTCACTGACGTGGAATTGGCTTGCCGATTTCTACGACCCTGAATTCTGTTCCGTTAGATATGAAGCTACTGAACTTAGCGTAGCATAGCTGGCTATGTGCCACACCATTTCAGGGCCAGATGCTGTGACTTCTTGGAGCCTTGTGGCCATCATGAGGTTGCCAAGCATGGTAGGAGACTACCCCTCCTGAACTAAGATTGCCTTCCCTGGTCTGTGAAGCTCGTTTTTACGCATGCCATCTGGGTTGATGATCACTTTCTGTTAATGGGATAAAGTGCTATATAAGTGATGTAAGTGACAGTGAAACTTATGGGTATATAGTATTTACTATATACTATACGAGTGTGCTTCCGTTGAATGGAACTGGATGTTTAAGCCGCCTTAGCCACCATTTTCATTCGTCAACCTACCTGCAAGGAAATATCGGTAGAAAATGTAGCAATTTGCTAAAACCTGCTACATTACATATCACCTTGTTTTATATAAGGTTTATGATCCCTGTTTTAATACAGAAACATGAAATAAAAGGTTGAACTGGTTAAGAAAGTACAGAAACTCAGCCTTTTAACAACAGAACAGAGATGTCAACATGTCTCTCCTGAACACTCCCTCTTGTCGCTGTCAAATATCCGGATGGATCAAGAGTTTTAGATCACATTTCATGGCTGATTTGAACATAATGATGCTGTCTCGTCTAAGAAGTTTGCTGAGCTGTATGGCTTTGTTCGTTAGCGGGGCAAACATCATTATTTAGCCTGGGTATTGTTACGAGCAAACTAAGCTGTATTCCCATGCCAGGAAGATGACATTGAATTACTTGTTGAGGAATTGGGTCAATAATGAGCGCCAACAGTGCGCTTGTGTTTTGTGAGTCAGTCTGTCTGGATGCGTTTACTGGTTCTAAAATGTACATCACAATTTGTCAGCCTTTGCATGCAGATACGGTATATAAAAGAGGAAAGTCACTGTAAATGCTATGCAAGGCTATGATGGTTTTGTCTTTATTTCTTGTTATATTTGATGTCTCACCTGGGCTGCAGATTCCGGGTCAGAGAGTCTTGCTCGTATGGTTCATTTTCACCACCAGGTATTATTGCTGTCATCATTTCAGCACTACATGCAGGAATGGCTCATTCCTTTTGCAAGGTGATTTAACATTTGAATAGAGGTCTGTTCTGCACAGATGACCTAGTTACCTTTTTACTCCTGAAAGCACACACAGTTTTGAATCTGAAGGTCGCAATGACGCATGGACAGAATATGCTGTTAGGGCATAAAAGTCAAATGCTATGGTTATGGGCTTGTGTTTTATCAGCCCATTTGAATGAAATAAAGGTGAATGCTCTTACTTTATCGTCCTTATCTGTTGTTCTCAGTGAAAAGCTTTCTCGCCACAGATCTTGGGCTCTGTGTGTTGACTTCACGGAGGTAGCTGGTGCTAAAGCCCAAAGCAGTTTCCATCTTGTGTCGCCCGTGTGCATAAATGTGGAGGATTTATTGTTAGCAGATAGGTTTTCGCTAATAGACGAGAGCAAGGACTTTGTTCCAGCCCGTCAGCTGTTCTCACCTTCGCTGGCACCTCAAAGAGCGAGTCTTTGGTCTGACATCGCCGCCGATCAAAGGAGGAAAAACACTGTCAACCAGCAGTCTGAGCCTTTGAAAGTTCAACTCACATCCCTTCCTCTCTCTGACAGAGGGAGATGACTTTGATTTCTGGCAAAGAGGGGTCAAACATTTTGAGAAAATCTCAACAGAAAAGTCTCACCAATAACATAGTCAAACACATACAAGTGTGTTAAAGAATTAGACTAATGGGTCCCAATGGTTTCACCGGAGAGCATGAGTCACCTGGTAGCTAACATGTTAGCTGTGAGTCACTTATGTCAAACAATGATAATATTGGTACTGACCTTCAAAACCTTCAGTGTTCATTAAACTTGTTAGGCTGTAGGTCAAAAAAGAGACTACAAACTGTTCACCAAACTCAGGTCTGTGTGGTGCTTTCTCCCAGCCTGGCCTGGGGAGAAGGTTTTTGGGGAGCGATAAGGCACACAACGGAAGGAAGGAGGGATGTGAGGAGGGAAAGGGGGGAGGGAGTGTGGAGGTGGTGGAAGCAATGTACGATGGCAGCCATGGGGGAACGGTATCGGCCTCAATTATGACGGGCAGTGGAGCGCTGCTCAGGAGCAGATGACTTGAGAGCCGGCCCCGGCGGAAAAGTCAGCAGCTGATAGCTGATAATCCCTGGGATGAACCGGGACAAACCGGTCACAGATGGAGCCGTCCCATGGTCAGGTCTGACGCAAAATGCTGGCAGTGCTGCAGCATGGAAATGTGGCAAATGATGGAGTTGGGCGAAGATTTTTGTGGGATGAAGTTGAAGGTGATCGGGAGTGGATAATATTGTTATGTGGCTGCTGAGGTGAGTAGTGGGTTATAAATCTGGGTGGCTCTACCGTGTCCACCAACACCAACCTTGCTGAAGTATACTTATTGTATAGTGTATCACTGTGGAAGAGGAGATTCTGTGGAGTCAATTTACTTCAACATTATTTTGTTTTTATTTTACGGAAAATGGCAGCATCAGTTATCACGTTTGAATGTCAAACCATATATTGAATGTGTTACATAATGCTTGTAACAGTTGAATAACTTTTTAGAATAGGGGAAGAAGCAAGGATCTACCCACAAAAACCAAAACAGACTGCCGTCATTAAAGTGAATGGGAAGAATTGTGTGTGAATCCAGCCTAAATGCTACAGGAGCTCCATTACTTGCTTTTCACCAGTATATATTTTTTGTTGATGCAGCCAAATGTAGTGCGTACTTTCTAGCCAAAATCATTTTAAAAAGCCTTTCTTAATTGTTTTGCCTGGAGCCTTCAAATACTGACTTGGGTGACAGTTATCATGGCAGCAGTCGAAGCTTGGAAGCATACGGGTCAGCTCTAGCTAGTAGTAGACAAGAACTCCAATGGGTAACTTTAAAAAGTACTGATGCACTGGTCCTACTTTTTCTCTTCCAATATCTGTGTATGACTTTGCTTGCTTCTAATCAGTTCATTTTTATTTCTAGAAAACTGGGGACAATATCACGGTAGGACATGACTGAAACACAAAGTGTGCGAAAATCTGTACATTGATGAAGAAACTGTATTTAATACGAACCGTTACTGGTCAGAACTGTATGTTGGATGGGAGCATCCCTGAAGGTTCATTGTAAAATACGGTCACCGAAAATGGTCACTCAACAGCCAGCCTTGTCCTCATTTGCAAGATATGCTTCAATTTAGGCTGTTAGCCAGGCTCAAATCTACTGAGAGGTCATGAGATCATTTCTGTGAAATGAGAAACTGATTGGCAACAGAATGTAAACTGAATGTTTTGGGGGTTTTTTAAAGCCATCGCAGAGGAAATCAAAACTTGTTCAGATCAAATCATCAATACATCAAAAAACATTTTGTTCTGCTCCTGTAGTCGTCACTGGCGTAGACACCACTGTGTTACCACCTTCTGTCTGTGAAAATGAAAGATATCCAGGCCATAACTTAAAGTCTGCCACCCAGGACAGACAGGGAAAGAGAGAGAGAGGAGAGTGCATCAGAAACTGCCTCGCTGGACTCGTCGAGGCATGTTTGTATCCATGGGAGGGAGAAACTTTGGGATGGACTGACACACCACTTGACTGTTTTCATTAGCGAAGAACAGATTTCTTATTGGCCTTTATATCACCTCTGAACAGCATGGGTCCCAGATACACTTCTGATAAATCGGAGGTGCCATCTACAGACGTGAAAGAAGCAAAAAGCTTTAGTCAGAATAAATTTCCATGTCACACTTGCCTGTGGGTAGAAAATAAAAGATGTGTTCATTGATGTTTTTTTTTTTTTTTTTTGCCAGACATGAATCACAAAGCTGTACTTCAGAGAAAAGTCAAGTACCAGACATCAAGAGAATATGTCGTTTGGGAGAGGTACTTGTGATAAAAAACTGTTTTAACACCTCTACAAACAGCTGTACACTGATAAAGTGAAACCTACTTGTTTTGAGTTGCTGAGGGATGTCCCAAAGTACAGTGCGAGTGAAATTTTTTTCGGCGATAAAGACCAAAATATTCTCATCAATGAACTTTTTTGTGTCCGCAAAAGGTCTTCTAAATTATATTAGGGACTGATGGGGCAAGGGGTAACTATAACACTTATAATGTATGATGATGTAAAATTCAATTTTTTAAAATTCATGTTTGCTTTTTTTTAAAAGTCAGACATCAGGTTCAGCCACCATATAACTATTTCTTCAGAATAGCATACCAGTTTTTATTACAAAGCATCCATATAAAGAGGTGGCAGGAAATGGACTGTGGCTCTGTCAGTCTTCGCTATGTAAAAGCTGCGGCTGACTACACTCCCTCTGCCCCCTCAGCATTAGCAGTAACAACACTGCGCAACTAAATGACAATGGCATCTGAACTCCAGTAAACACACACGCATCCAGCTGTGATTCTCCATTACTCGGAGCGTCGAGAACCCTGCACGACGCCAGACTGAATCTGCGCGTCACACTGATCTGCTACCTTTCCTACAGCAGTCCAATGCAAACATTAGCTTTCTGGGGACTTCCTCTACATGTGTTTGTGTGTGTGTGTGTGTGTGTGTATTATCATCATAGAAAAACTGCAGCGCCTCATCAGAACACAGATGCGCCCTGATTAAGGGCGAGCGCGGCAATGACAGAACTGCATTAGTGTGATGTATGTGTTGTTAGCCAGCAAGCAGCTAATTCCAAATTTAACACCTGATTCGCACAATGCAGTCACACCTGAGTGCAAGCCAAGATTTACTACCCTTGTCAGACCACTGATGGCTTTTATAAGTAATTTTTCGGAGTCCCCGATTCATTCTCTCTCGGCGTCGCTGATAATGTATTATGATTCTGGGTCAGGATTCAGCTTAAAAGCAAAATTATAGTCATTTGGAAACTGGGTTGGCGTCAGATAGTCACTTCGCTGGAGGGGAGAGCCCCCATCCCCACACCCGCCCGTGAGGTTTCTTGAAAGGCAGAAACCCCCGTGTTCTTCTTCATTTTGGGAGAGGCAGGATGAAGTGGGCCTGATCTTGACAGTTGCACACGGTGCCATCTGCCCCAAAACAGGTACTTGCAGAAGAGACATTTGCTTCTGAAGTATGCATCGCGACTGTTTTGTCACATAATTAGCATGGATAGAACATCTGATACCGTGCTAACGGGCATCACGGAGGCTTCCCTGTTTAACGCTCATTTCCAGTGATTCATAATGACAGTGTGTGCGGTCCACATGATGGAAAACAAGGGTGCTATTCATGTCAGGCACCGCAGGCTTTTGTCTGCCGACAGGTTGTGTGATTTTGAACAGGTGTATGTGCTGCCTTGTCCCATCTGGCCTTGGTATATTTCCCAACCTGCTATTTGTCCCGTTTTATACCTCTCGCAGTGAAATAGCCATGTGCTGGGGTGTGTGTGTGTGTCTGTGTCTGTGTATGTGTTGTTGTTGTTGTTAGTGGTGTTGTTCCAGGTCAAGCTGGTCCTGTATAATCATGGTTATGTCAGCAGCCCGCCCGCTCATCAATTCACAAGGATACCAGCCTCTGACTTTGACCCCCCGCCCCCTCCCTCATTTTCAGAACACACATATACGCACACACTTCTCTGTCCTCCAGGGTATTTTTACTGTACGTGTGCGTTCTTTAATGGACCTGACTATGTTGAAATGAATGCAGTAGCCATAAGTGCCTCTCAGATGAACATAGGTGACTTGGTTCAAGGACTGTTGAGACAGGTGCTGACTCAATGCAGCATCATATGAGATTATGTATGATGTTAGTCAGTACCATTACCATACTTAGTCCAGTTGACCGACTGTAAGGTGGCTTTCTTTGAGACTCATTTGAAGATTGAACAAGATTCAGTGCCCCAAAAGGATGTCCTTCTTTAACCAGTGAGTATGTGAAGAGATTTTGGAGTAGCTAAACTGCAAGTTAAAAAAAATGGGATTATGATTTAATTATGATTTTTATATTTAAAAAATGTGTGCATTAAGGAGCAGCATTGATGCAAACCGTATCTAACAAAATTATACAAATGATATTTAATACATTTATCTAAAAGTAATGGATGAAAGTTGACAATGATTATCTAAACGTTATTTAAACAGTTGAAAGTATAAGCTAAAAGTAACGGACAAATGTTAGCCATAGCTGAGTGACTTAAAAAGTTGAGATAATTAGCTTAAAGTAATGGATAAGTGTTAGCGGTAGATAGCTATAAAAATAATTTAAACAGTTTAATTAATTAGCTAGAAGTAATGAATAAATGTTAGCCATAGCTAGCCTAAAGTGAGTTAGAAGTTGAAATAATTAAAGTAAGGAATGAACTGGTAAATTACAGTAGATGGATAAAAGATGGATGGATAAAAAAAATCATTAAATGGCTGAAGACAGGTGAGTCAAGACTCCACTAAGCCCCGTGTATCATATAGCCACTGCTGCATGTGCTTTTGAGCTAATGGAAAGTGTTTGTTTGCCGCTGTGTGTGTGTGTGTGCTTGTTGGGCTGCATCTGCGTGTGTGTGTGTGTGTGTGGGTGGGTTCCAATCGAGGTCGGTCTGATTGAGTGTGCAGCTGCATGTCACTTGATTACCCTCACACACACACAAATGAATACACACTAAAACACACACTTCTATAAAAAAAGTTATCGTATTTTATAGTTATCATGTTTGTCTGTGCCTGTTTTTGTTAGTCACTTAATTCCTCTGCGCTTGTGCGTGCGCGCGTGCGTACGTGGATGCGTACGTGTGTGTGTGTGTGTCTGTGTGAAAGAGGATCTGCCTGAGGACAGCAGTCATGCTCCATTAATTAGCACAGCAACCTGCTGACTCTCAACTGGCAGTGTCAAAATTAACCCTGCATCTCTGAAAGACCCCAGAAAACGCTCTGATATTTTTGCCTTGATTAACACCCTTATTATAGAACGTTTATACATTTATACATGGTATGGTATGTGTGATAACGTGTGTGTGTGTCTCTGTAGACTAGGGCATCTGTGTGTTTGTGTGTGTGTGTGTGTGTTTGTTGTGCCATCAGATACCATCAGCTGGAGATCCCCTGCTGAGCGCCAGAAACATCTGACTAAAAACCCCAACTGGCTTTCCTTTCGTTAAGAATCCCATCAGATTGCAAAATGCAATCATAACAAAGTGGCAGCTAAGTTGTATTTTTTTTTTTTTCCTCTTGAGAGGAGGGGGGAGGGGTGGGGGGTGTGACTGGGTAAGAAGTGGATACGAAATGAACAGATTGGTGGTGCGCGCAGGCACGGGAGACTGTTAAATACTTGCTACATTAACATTAAGTTCTGTGGAGGAGTGGACGGCTTCATCACTGGAATGTACAGTTTGCTTACAGTATCTCACAGATCCTCCCTAGACTCGCGACTGAAGAGGAAACATAAGGGTCAGCTCTCAAGTCATAGGTTTCCACATCTGTCAGTGGTGTTTTTTGAGGTGCTGCTCTCCGCTCTCTCCCCCTCCTCCCTCCGTCTCGCCCTCCCAGCATTTGGCTGCCCTGAAGTCTTGCGAGATGTCACCCTGCATTATGGCGCCCTCCCACACCCTCCCTCTGGTACAATTACTGACTGTCAGGATGTGTATTGACCTGGCAGTACACGGCTGGACCCAGGGGCTGGCTCCCCGCACAACGCTCACATACAGCACTGCATGGGGGAGTGGGGTGGGGGTGGGGGTGGAGGGGGTCGCTGCTGGCTCGCCTGCCTCCGGTCAGAGATAGAGAGAGCGCAGGAAAGAGAATGCCGACGGCAGCAAAGGTAGAAATGCAAAGAGAAATGGCTTCTGTCAGAAAAGCTGTGACTGGTTGTATTGTTTGTTCTCTGAGGTGGTGCTGCTCTGTGGGTGACCCAAGTACCTCGCTGCTGATTTCAGCTCAGTAACTTCTGACTCATAGAAATGAAAAGCTTGTTATGTAAGTTTTCAAGGAAACGTCTAATTTGTCTTAATGGCGAAAAGTTGATTTCACAAGAAATGAATCCCTCCCTTGTTTGCGTCAGTCCTCTCAGGATGATGCACCTACAGCTAAAAGGTTGTGTAGGTTTCCAGTTTTGCCGGTTGGATCCGGTGAACGGGCTTCAGCTGGTTTGATTTGGCGCCAACTGCCTGAACCAGCAAGTGTTTTTGTAGCCTGCAGTGCAAAGTATAGTTAAAAGCCCTTCAGCATTTACTGGACAGGTAATCATTCATTTCTTAGCAAGGCTTTTATTGGGAAGCATTTGCAGGAACATGTTGTGAAAAAAACGTATATAGGCTACTGTCACCTCTGTAGGCTTCTTTGTCTTTCCTCTTGGTCTTATCTTATCATGAAACTTTAGAACTTAAAAAAAAACATCGAGCTAAATTGTTGGGAGGAATAGAAACGGGATGTGTCACAGTTGACATGATGGACTGTAGTGCTGCTGTCATTCAGGGGCTCTGATTATGTCACATGTTTTACCACTATTCGTCAATCTAGCAGTACCGGTCATTTTGTGTTTCGGTAAAGAAATTAAATGATGACATTTCTCTGTCTGCTCAGAAGTTGTGGCCATCGCTTGGTGTTGCTGTTTTCCCTCCGTTTATGCTAAACAATGCACGTCGCCGCTGCAGGGACTGTTAAACGCCTCCCTTCCAGTGCGAGAGAGCACGTGTCTCGGTAAAGTCCTGCTTGAGCCACAGCCTATTGAAAAGGCTGTAAGACCGGCTGCCGCTTGAAACCCAGAAAGAGGGGACGGGCGGTAGCAAACAGACGTTTTGTCTTCATAAATAACAGATTACCACTTTAAGCGTTCTGATGGGACGCTGTAAATATAAAAAAACATAAGAGGGTGTGCGTGTGTGTTCGCCTGGTTCTCTGCGAGGTGGTGTTTGGCCGCTGTCTGCTGTCATCAGTGTGGCTCTTCGGTGAGTGGCGCTGACAGTTGAGCTGGCCTGGATGCTGTCACATGTCCTTGTCAGGCCGCTCAGACTTAGGGGACGCACCTCGCTATTGTCAGCTTCTATTACCTCTTCACACACACGGTCAAACACACACACACACACACACTGTGCAGACACTCCCAACCATGCACAATACAGTATATGCTTCACGTATGCACGCAGAGCAATCTCAGGGACTCTCCTCTGGCTACATGCCCGTGGCGCTACCTCTGTCTGGCTTTGCTTCACGTACACATGCACACATACACACACACACACACACGCACACACACGTCCAGGGGGACCTTGTGACCTTCCCTGTCTGCCCCATCCTGCCCCTGTCCGTGTTAAGTGTCAGCTCTCCCGTGCCATCTCGCCTCGAGCTGCTTCCCCCTCAGGGCCGGATCAGAACCACTGTACTGGGCCAGCAAGAAATCCTCGTGCCAGCGCTCCCAGTACCACCGCCGTCCATTTACCACCTTCCTCGCAAAAGCAGCGCCACCAGCCTTCACGCGAAATCATCTATATTTTTCAAACGCAGAGGAAGAAGGGGCCCTGGGAGAGAGGAGACGGTGCCTGTAACTGTGATTGAAACAACCAGGGGGTGTGCTCGCCTGTCGCCCGAGCTCATTTCAAGACGTTTGGCATCCAGCGTTAGCGGCGCAGATCAGGCTCGCCTCTGGTGGAATATGAAATGTTGCCTTGTCTCCCACTGACAGCGGCGTTGTCACATGCAGACTCAGGAGAAGTCAATGAGGCTGTCGAGTGTTTCACAGGTCCCGTCAGTCATCAGATTTGAGGGTTGAGTTCTCACAGCTTTAAAATCCAAAATCATTGTCTCGTTTTTCGACGGGGTTTGTTTTGGTCTGAGTTGGAGTTCAGTGTTTTCTCATATTCGACTGTCACAACTTGTGAGCATGTGTTTATGACGTGTGGATGGGTCGCGTGTTATCACGGTAACGGGATCTACAAAGCCCGGCATCCAATTTCGGCACGCTTATACCTGAGACACACACACACACAGTCACACACACACACGTTTGTCTATTTCTGTCTGCTTTTTCCTTTTTCCAATTCAGTAACTCGTCTGGTATATCTGCTTATTTGAGCACTGACCCATAACTTCCGTATGAATGACATTACTCCATGCTCATGGGAAATATTTCCATTCTAAGGCAGTAGATTCTGATGATCAGATGTAATGATTCGGTGATGGAATATTTTCACGCCATACGTTTAATTACAAAGTAATACATTTCGTTATGATGGCCGAAGTGGTGTGCATGGGGCCATAGTGAGAGTTACTCTCCGTAAATAAAGAGTTTTGAGCGTGGCGGGCACAAGATGAGAAGAAAAGCGTTCTCCTCAAATGTGAGCTGCCATCTTTAGCATGTCCAGCTAACTAGCTTACCACATACAGCAGTAGGCTAACGCAGTGTCACTTCAATGACCAGGGGCAAATCATTCCCATATTTTGTGGGGTTACTATTTACATGAGCTAAAGACCCAAGGTCTTCAGAATCCCACATCCATTGTGTCATATTTCCCCCTCCATGTGGTAGCCGCTATATCAGAGTTTAGGCTACGAAAACAGCTCTGTCCTCCCCTTAATTGGATTTAGGGAAGCTGACACTCACAACCACAGCCAAACTTGTTATCCAAGAAGAGCATTATTTTTTGCCAACCACGTAATTTAATCCTCATCCCGTAGGCTTTTTTTCTTGTCGAAATTACAGGTTAAGATCTAACTCCCCAAGTATGTTAGCCAAGCAGCCTAACAGAGTTATGTGAGAATGAAACAACAGTTTTATTTGATTTTACTTTTCTACTGATCATACTTATTATAATACCTGGACTAAGTAGCTCTGCAGTGGTATATGGGATCACCGCTATCTCTTTGTTGGGCTGGAGGATCAATTGGTGAGACTGCAGACTCTTTTAATGCAGAGTTCACAGTCTCTCAGTACAAAATCAGGTATGAACTTATCAAAAGTCACATTTGTTAGAAAGTTGATTTTTTTTTTAGTCCCGTTCCCGACCGGTCAATCACTGACGCTTTGCGATGGCCGCTGACCCCACCCACTTACCACCGTACTTTCTTACCAATCTCAACTTTAAGGCTACCAATACAGGTTCTCACACATTCTAAAATCTTGTCTTGAACGAGTAAACTAGAGACAAACTCCTGGAGCTAACGTTAACATAATTACCCAGCAAGCTACAGCAGGTGAAACATGATTGGATAAAGTTTTATTCCACCTATGACGAGGGGTGTCATGATTTTAATTCTAAATAAAGATATTGATCGACATGAGCTTTCAACTTCCATCATAGGCAGTGCAGGCGATCGCATAGCGAAAGTAAAATTGAATGGTGGATTTGAATCATCGTGACATCCCCACCCCTGTCTTAATCCCCCTACCTGTACATGCGAATTCGATAAAAAAATATTTAAGGGAATCATTTAAAATGGCTTGGTAAACAAGTCAATCTCCCATTATTACAAAAAAAACACTTTAGCTTGAGGCAGACAGACAGAATGTATGAAAATTAGGATGGGAATTATATATTTTTTTCGATGAATACTATAGAAGCGATGCCTGCCTGTAAAACATCTGTCCGCTACAACCTTCCCGCGGATGTCCTTCATGCTGTTGCTGTAGGTATAATCAACCTGTCATGGCTCCGTTGCCATTAGTTGTGGTGACAGAAAATATTGCCAGACACATTTCTGTCCATCGCTCCCAGAGTCGACGTGAAATGTGGACGGCATTAGCTCCAGCACAAGAATAACAACAGCTCGCCTGAAGTCTTCTTGAAACTTGTTATTAAGTATGATATTTTCTTTATTTAAAAAGACGCCCGCAGACTGCTGCAGTCCCCAGCTGCTGAGACACCTGTTTGATTATCTCTCAGTTGGCCACTTAGGTCCGAGCAAGTCCCATTAATCATCACGTGTATCGTGCAAACAGAAAGATCGAGCAGAAAAATCACCAGGGATCTGTTTGCGGGGAAATGTCTAAACAACGATTTTAAGGCTAATAATATCTTCATCTCGTAGTATCTTGTCATTCATCAGCCGTTGCTTCACTTAATCACCAGTGATTTAGCCGATAAAAGCAAGTTTTGATGATTTGATAACAAGCGATCTCAGATGCAGGGAGAGAGGAACGCGTGTCGCCGAGAGATGTGAGGGAGGAAAAGAAGATGGGGTGGGGAAAAAAGAAAAAAAAAAGAAAAAAGAAATACCGCTCAGAGCGACACCACAATAATTAGCATAGCGGGAGAGAGAGGTGCAGTGCGGGAGAGATAATCATTGCGCCTTAATGTCTGCTGAATGCTATTAATCAGCAGCATTACCCATAGTGCCCTGGCTTTTCTTCAGTTATCTCACGGTGCGGGGTGATGATGAGCCTCCCCTCTTGATCCAGAGCCATGTCAGCATGATGTGTGGTCCCTTTGGTTCTTATGTGACATTATATTTAACATATTTAATTTTTGGTCCAGTTCTTTCTCCTCCGTGTGTGTGTGTGTGTATGTGTGTGTGCATCCTCTGTGTTCCCTAACACACATAAACACACATATCAGCCCCAGAGGTCCCGAGTATCTTGGAGAAGCAGACAGGCATTACTTCCTAATCTGGTTAAGTGGCCCAGTGCTGCTGCATGTGTCGGCCTGTTCTCCCACGGCGCACGTCTCTGGATGGGTTTAATGGGCCGGGCGGTTGCCTCGAGGTTATAGTATCATGGGAGGCTTGTGACCTGAAAGGGATCCAAACTGAATCGATGACAGCAGGGATTGTTTGCGCCGCTGCCGTCTATGATTTTGCCTCATTCACTGCTTTCCTGCATTTCCCAGAGTGCATTTCAAGCAACCCCAAGGAATGGGCGATGCGGACAGGTGTCACTTCATTCGAGTGTCGAATTCCAAAAACGAAGGGCAGGGTGGAGTGTTTTTCCTTTGCCTCGATAAAACGCTTTTACTGAAAACACAACCTGTCTTCTCGCTGTGCGGAATTCTGGTCTAAGGAGGCCACTGTCACTGGAAAAGCTTGACATCCTCTTCCATAATAAATATCTCCCTCTGTCATTGTTTGTCAGTGCGACGCAGTAGAAAGCAGTAAGAAGCCCATTCTCTTTGATTCCAAGTGACTGCCGCCAAAGCCCGGCATTCACTGCTCATGTTTTATGATCCCCGAACCACTTTGTGATATCAGACCTCATTGTGGCGATGTTGGAGGTATCGCAGTATGAGGTCGTCTTCTCTGTGCTTTGACATGTTTGCACCAAAAACACGAATACTAATCTCGTGGTAAAGGAACTTAACGGGTTAGGGTTGAACATACTCTACATAATACTGTAAGATGTAGAAGAGATGGTTTTAACCACTTTTGCTGTATATAAAGCGTTCACATCACCAGAAAGTCCCAAAAATGAGGAATAAACATAGCGAGAATGTCAGGGGTGTACATCATGTTGCATATTCGCCCCCCTCTGTATCACCATAGCAGCCGCTGATAAACACAGCGGGGTACGCATGGATCAGTAGAGACAAATTCATTCATTAGAAAAACACAAATGCTGTCTTTGGTGGGAAGTGGTATTAAATGTCATGATGTATCAGAGTTAGCGCTGCTCAATTTACTGAGTGATTTTGCCAGGCTCCTCTTGAATGTATTAGTAGCGTAAAGGCAGTTGGTGGCAGCACTCCCTGACTCGTATTGGATGGCGATGCCAGTCGAACCATCACTTTGGTCTGGACTGAAGTTTCTCAGCAACAGTCTGATGGATTGGCATGAGATTTTGGGCCGACATTCAAGGTAAATATCTTAACATCTACTGTATTGATTGGCACAATAAACAGCCATTCGTGGTCCCAACAGGATGTATCCTTATGACTTCGGTGATCCTCTGACTTTGCCTTTAGCACGACGATGTAGTCTACACTTAAAGGTCTCTTGAAGTTTGCTCAAGTTATTCACAGTCCACAGAGGAAGAAAACGACTTTGGTGATCATCTGACTTTTCATTCAGCCTCATTTACGGCTTTTTATTTGCCCGGTACTTCGCTTCGTGACCAAATAACTGCGAAACTTGGCACCACCATCAGCCTCGGCTATCCCAGCTGAGATAAGAAAGTGAACCTGGTAACTTCATCAGCGTGTTAGCATACTTATCTTAGCATTAAGCTCAAAGCACTGCTACAGCCACACGTAGCCGACTCCCAACTGTAGGTAAAACTTTCCCCTTCGTGCCAACTCATCGCTACGTCTCCACTTTACCTGTGAGCCCCGAAATATGCAGCATCATCTGTTCAAATGCTAAATCTATTACCAAAGCAGCTCGGAGAAAAACACACCACAGGATACAGATGGATCAGAAGAGACACAGTTGTTCATTAAGAATCACAAATGCCATCTCAGGTGGGAAGGAGCAATGAAATGCCATGAGGCATCAGAGTCACTAGTGTCTGATTAATAGCATTATCCCATCTCACTCTCATGAATACATTCACATGAATGCAGTTTACGGGTTCATATTTATCCAGCTGAAGTGATTATGAAATCACATTGCACCACTGTAAAGTTAAATATTCCCTCTTTTTCATTACCTGTTCCACCGCTCGGTGTCTTCTTTCATTAGGAGTCCTCCCTTTCCTTCCCGCGGTGCATCTAGGCCGATCCACCTGTGCACACCATTTATCACTATAAACACTGCTCATTGCTCCCGCCGCAAATATGTTTATTGTTGTCATTCGCTCATAGGCCATTTATTTAATGTGTTCCCTCTCTCCTTCTCCTTCTCCTCTCACTCTCCACGCCCGTGTTCATTGTGAGGAGAGAGTGCATTGTGAGGAAATCAAACACGTATTTAATGATAATGGACTGACGTGCGAGTGAATGGAGGGAGATTGGAACAGAACAGCGCGCAGGAAAATCAGATCCCAACATCTCCAAGGTACAAACATAATAGGAAGTCAAAAAGAATGCCTTCGCGCCTCAGCTGTTGTGAATTCTCCTTTTGTCAGCCAGGGCCCGGCCATCTCTGCCATTGTTCCGCTTTTTACAGAAGGAATTGGATTTTTTTTTTTTTTTTTTTTCCCGGTGGTTTTCTGCCCGTGTCGGCTGCTGACTTCCCTCGCTCACCAATGGGCAGACTTAATTAGGACATTTCTGAGTGATTTATTCACAAAAGGACACTGGCTGTACCTCTGACCAATTCATTTTGAATAGAAGAGGACAATGCCTCCCAGAAATTGCTAATGGCATGTCAGGAAAAATAAGCAATTAAGCCGCTGGGCAGTGATTTATCAAAATGAATTCAGGCTTCAGACGAACTGCAACCTGTTAGTTTGCATCTTATTGGTTTTCCAATATGCTTTGATCGCTGTAATGAAGTCTGAGGATTGTGGGAAAATTACAAATGATTGAAGCAGCAACTGGGACAAAGGAAAGGTTGCCGAGAAACCAGACGCGTCCATTTTCTTCTATAAGGTCTATATAATAAACCCTGTGACAGGATTGAGACAGGTGTGTGCGCTCATACACATGTACTCATTCCCTAAAATGACATATTGCCCTTTAGCTCACCGCACTGCGAATGCTCGATCATGCTAACCAAGTTAATGCAAGTTATTATGGCATTTGGCCAACGCGCACACATGCACAGCAATCCTCACAAAGGGAAAAGGTCAGCATTTTAATGGCTTTGCTCCCTGCGGTAATCGCCTTTTTGGTTAGCTGTGCAAACTAAATGAAAAGATGTCGGCCCACGTGTGAGGTTAACCTATGCTGCTCCATTTCAATAAGTGACGTGCCATTAGCCTTGCCCTCCACTGTGAGCTCTGTGGAATCGGGTAATCCACTGACTCACTTTGCTGCCCATCAGCGAGCGCAGGGGGAGGAGATTCCCTCCGTTAAACTCTCATTCCATCACCATTATCTCAACATGACTCTTCTCCGCCATATGTCAGAGGAGCTCGGAGAAGTTTGTCTATGGATATGGAGTCGGCTCATTATAATTTACTTTCATCATTATGTACAGTTTGGTACATTTGAGAGTTCACTTGTTTTGAATCATTGTGAAAGTTCTTTCAGCTGTGGATAGAAACAAAGGAACACATTTAAAGTCGTGTTCAGTAATCAGTGCCGAGGTCTTTAAACTAATGAATCAATAATTTAAAGGAATAGTTTGACATTTAAGGGAGATAATTATATTTGCCGTCTTGCCGAGACCCCGATGAGAGGACTGGTGTCACCCTCATATCTGTTTGTGGAGCTACTGCCTGAGAATAATTAGCTTAGCTTAGCATAAAGACTCGAAAAAGGGGCATTCGCCAGCTCTGATCCGTCCTTTAAAAAAAAGCCTAGCGACACATCAAATGTTCAATAAATAACACATTATGTCTTTACGCAAACAATTACTCCACTAGGAAAGTAACTCCTCTGGAGGAAGAAATAGTTCCGGCCCGTAACGACCACTTTGTTCAACCTTACACCACAACTTGTAATTTTCAAACTGCAGTTGTAACAGCTTTTAATCTTTTAATCTTTGGACAGAGCCAGATGAGGTGTTGACCCCTGCTTCCAGCCTCATCCCCTGCATTAACTCAAAACACGTCAATTGTTTGGGGCCTACAATTAGACAACAAACCCGCAAATTATATTTAAGCCAGGGGGCTGCTTTAATTGCAAGGCTGAGAAGTTAAAGTGTGGACCTAAGATACTCGGATGATGATTCGCTGTTAGCGTTTCTCTCTTCCTTCACTGAAGAGTCTGGGTGTTGCCAGACAAACAAGGCAAGATTAATTCCCCAAATCTGCATTCAAGTCTCGGGATGTGGAGAAAAAAAAAAAAAGCCTAACTAATAGGAGTAAATAGACTAAAACGAGTCCTCTGAATGTGGCAAAGTGCTCCGCTGCTCCCCTCCTGCTGCAGCTCAAACCCTCCTGATTGGTTTAAGAAGGCACGCTTGCACCGATAATCAGCATAAATCCATGTGGAGAATTTCACAAAGTCCACAAGTGTGCCCTTCAGGGAGGAGAGGGGAGCGACAGAGGGCTCCGTAGTCAATGTTGTTTCCACACTAGCCGGCGCGCGTCACGTCCTAATCCTTCCTCCTGGAACCCAGGCAGCGTTAAACTAGCTGGAATGAGTGCCATGCAGGGAGTAAATGGAGGGAGACGACCGTCCACAATGGCCCTGGAAAGTGGCTGCTCTTGTAAACGGGAGGATTAGAGGGAAAGAAATCCTCCTCTCCTTGTGTAGGCGTGCCCACAGAGACAAAGCCCAGTGTTTACACTCCGTCTCTGTACCTATATGCCTCCAGCCCCAAGTCTACTGTGTGATCATCCGAGTGCAATCGGAGTTAAAACGAGGACATGAGCCATTTTTTTCTACGGTGACCTTATGTGTTTGAGCAACAGGGGAGTGATCCGACTGTGTAATTTAGGCTTTTGACTTCCTGTCTACAAAGGAAATTGAGATGTGTTGTGTTGTTGACATCTGCTGCTTGTGATCAGCCTGCGCCTACATTTTCAGCAAATGTCTGAACAGTTTCATAATATAATGTTCTGCATGAGGGACTGCCAGAGCTGGAAGGAAATTAAAGACTTTGTTGCACAGTAGAAGACAATAAATAGGCCGGGCCGCATTAGGTCAATTTAGGATATATCCTAAATTTGATTTATATATATATTAGTAGATATACTAACCCTCTAGACCCAAAAAAAGATAACATTTTTGGAAGTTTTCTAAAAACGTATGGATGAGGACAAAATGTAGCAGTACCAATGGGGTCAGTCTTACCAATGATGAGGTGGGGATAATGGAACATCAACGTATTTAATAGTGGTGTGAATCTTCACTGGCATCACGATTTGAATGGATTATGATTCAGCTGCCATAGATTTGAATGCAAAACGATTCTCAGTGCATTGCGATGCATCTCAGCGAATGGCATCCTCAGTGATCTGTATTACTGCACATGGCTACTTTTTCATCATTTAAATTCCCCTTTTATTCAAAAAGTCCTTCCAACAATCAGACTGCAGCAGTCTACAAAGTAACAGCCGCATCTCTTCAATACATAAACATTACAAAAACAAAACATTGATCCATCTGCAGTGCCTTACATGTTTGTTGTTATCTACAGCAATATTGCGTTCACATGGCTGCTTTAAGATGAGGCATTTGACTCTGCTGCACACACCTCCATCAGAGTTGGCCGGCATAGTTGACTGCACCTCCTCAGATCTTGGCTGATTAGCTGGGAGACGATATCAGAAAATCTCTAACGTGATTAGTAATTGTCACACTCAGCGTGGGTCTCGTCCAGTTCGTGCCACGCAGCAAGTCCGTAAAATCACAACCTCCTCGACCACTGCCGCCTTTGTTGAAACGTCTGATTCTGAGCTCTTATGGATGCTCAGTATCCATGCCAACATAAAGGACGGATGGAAGCATGTGGGCAGGTTTTGGTTACATTGTTGGAGATGAGCGTGTGATTTAATAACCCATTAGCTGTTTTCTGGCTAATTAGCAAATCAGAGCAACTTTGTTTCCCTAAGTTCTAAGTGCCTCACGGAGCATTTTTTTTTTGCCCCTCTTTCCTGCATACTTTTTCAAAATGTCTACTTCTTAAATCCTCAGTTGGATTAAAACTTCATAGCAATGCATTTGCAGATGTTGAGACTCCTCTCTTCCTATGTTTCCCTCTGCCCTCCACCTGTGCTGACTCTTACTCCCACCTCTCATATAACTCTACTCCCGGCACGCCCAGTAAATGCTGCCTCTTCTCCTTCACGCTGACCGGCACATGAAGCAGTTTGTGGCTAACCACGCGAGCGCCATCTTTCTCTGCCATATTAACGCTTTAAAGTGAGCTCATTAAGTGGCGGCCCTGGAGGTCTCTGAGCTGTTGAGCACATGCAGGCGGCCACCGGCTCCATTTGCATTCCACACCTGACGCCCTGATAAATGGGGAAAAGGCTCTCCAGGTAACATGGACAGGCATGACTGGAGAAAACAGAGCAGCCCATCACCTCCGCTACCCACAATCCCTCCCTCCCTCCCTCCCTCCGCACTGTTACACTCTCCCTCCCTCTATGCTCTCTCTCCTTTTTTTTGCTGCCCCCATTTGTCCAACTCCCATCCCTCCTTTTCACGTCTCTTTCTCGCTCTTGTCAAGTTAATTTTTACAGTATTTTCATTTTTACAGATCCCGCAAGTGCTTCTTCCCCTCCCTCTCCTGTTACTCTCTAATATTATCAACACTTTTCCTTTTTTCTTTTTTTTTCAAAATGTGTGGCATTTAAGTGAGGTAGGAAAAAGGCAGGAGCCACTGTAGTGTGTCTGTCCCTATATTTGACGCCTGATGATCTGTTTGGAGATCCATGCAGCTAACGAGCACTTCATTCCGAGGTCCTGCAGAGTCTGATGACACATAAATAACAGTGCATTTCATTATGCTAATATCTGGCAGAAAAAGGTGTGGGCTGAGAGCTGTGGGTGGGATTGTGCCGCCTTGTTGTTGTGAGTGTGTGTGTGTGCGCGGATGTGTGTGAGACGGCAGACTGTGTTTGGTTGATGGAGCCATTCGGTCTCGCAGACATGCCCCCCAGAAAACACCGCCTGGTAATGTCTGCGCTCTTCCAAGGTGTCTGCGACGGGATGCCAGGCGCCCTCTTCCCCCCCCTAGTTCTCACTTTTCTATTTCCTGCACAACAGACAGCCATGAAGCCTCGTTCTCGAAATTGAAAATAATACATGTGCAGAAATTTTTTTTTTTTTCCAATCAGAACGGGCCTTGCTGTTTTTTTTTTTGAATGTGGCGTCTAATCAGTGATGCTCCTCAAACATTGTCAAAGATTGCCTGCCAAATGTTCGGAGAGTTACAAAGTAAAGCGGAGCGAAACGCCGAACACATGTTCATTAATAACAAGTCTTTGGTGTAAATATGGAAGCTAATCAGACAAACCTCGCCTTATGAGGTAATCAGGAGACGCGCGCGCGTGTGCGCAGGGGGTGCGTTTGTGTGTGTGATCGGGCTCCCAGGTAATTATAGCAGACAGCTGCCATGGCATCCTGGATCAGTCCCACGTCAACAAGCCGCAAACACACACTCTGACACACACGCACACACGAAATGGGTCCTGCATCAACATGGCATCATTATTAGCGGGCTGATGCCCAGATTTGTGTCATTTCAGTCAGCGTCTCAGGCAAGCCCGGGCAAATTGTGTCTGCGACGCATCCAGAGTGGCTTGTACGGAGATGAGATGCACCTGCCGCGGAGCAAAGCAGAAGGAGCTGTCGAGATAACGGGGGAGACAATGATTCTAAAGCTCGCCGCGAAGTTGTGCAGGATGCAGCCGCTGTTATGCTAAACAACCCCTGCCTCGTGCACAATGCAGGAGATAGATAGGGATGCCGGTCGGTCTCACCCGGCTGAGGGAGGGCTGGAAACACAGGGCGGGATGCGGATCTTTATCCCCCCCTTCTTCCCACACCTCGTCTTTCCCTTGATGCACCCTGATCTGTCAAAACACTCCCCTGTCTTTCCTCCCTCCTTCCCTCTCTGCTGTCTGTCTCTCTGTAGTCTGTCTAGTCTGTGTTCGCCAGGCTTGGTGTGGTATCATGCCTGCATGCATCATGGACCCGCTAACAAATTACATAGAGTAGCCACTCCGCTTCCCCTCTCACTCAGCTGTCAAGTGGAGCCATTGAAGCATTCTCTCTCCTCTCCTCTCCACTTCTATCCATCCATCCATCCATCCATTCCTCCATCTCCCCTTCCAGTCCCCCCCCCCCCCCCCCCTCCCTTCCTGGCATGCTCCTTTGCCTGCTCATCCTTGTGTGCCCCATCCCCCCATTTCCTTTACCTGCACACCCATCAGGGCTGCAGGAGTGATCTCCCTCCCCTTTGTCATTCCCCTCCATTCATCCGTCCATCTCCTCTCAGCCTTCCATCCTCCAACACAGCATGCATTTTTGAGACGTTCTAGAGCCATTAAAATCACAGGAACACTCCGAGGCATTCCCTTTTCAAACGGTTAAGATACCTTTGTTGTCAGGTTGTCATGTTAGACGCGTTTCAGCATCAAGCTTTTGTCGGGGCACCAAAGGAGGTTTGTCTTTTGGCGTAGCATGATCAAGAATATAGCTCAGCTAGCATCACGATCAACAGTCCTGCGAGAGGTATGGTTTGATAATCAGGACAAAAAGACAAAGCACTGCATCAACCAAAAGAGTAGAAACGCTGTAATGAAATGGACAGAAGGCAGGGACTTGTTCTGCTTGAATAATAACATTTTTCATGCCTTGCTGGCAGCAGGAGGTGAGTAAGCACCTTAGTCATCAAGCACTCTCACATGTAATAACTCCTTAACTAAGCTTATGATTTATTTACACGTGGCAGAAAGAAATGTCCTGAGGTCGCAGGAGAAATGCATCAAACACAACGGTGTATTAAAAATAATTCAGACTCGAAGCTTGTTGTGCGTCTGTGTGATGTGCTGTTCTTGGCTGAAACGTGGATGTTTTCCTCCTCCGCCAATCACCTTGGTGATCAGAGTGTAAAACACCATGTGCATCCCTTCTGCACCAACCACATGAGACCAAACTGGGTCCAAAGTCTCCAACTTCAAATTCAAAACCCAGATGCAGTGTTAATACTGTTTTATTTACAATGGTAGCCCTTCAAAGTGTCCCAACCAACCGTGAGAGTGATGCCCCAAACTATGCTGTAGCAGCACATGTTCCAGTGTAATGTCAACAGGGGGCGCCACATATGTGAAGCACATGTAAATCCGCTACCGCACTTACTGCGGCAACCTTGCACGATAGATCATAGCCACTTATATGTGTCTCCGTTAGCCATCTTTAAAATAAGGTCATGTTTGCCCATGCAAGGTGCTGATCTGGTTAGGCTAAAATCATGCTAATAAGGAACTACTTTGAAGTGTGGTCTGACCACGCAGGATAGCAAAAGTGTTTAAAGCTGTTCCAAACAGCCACGCTCCAGCCATCATACAGGGAGGAGAAATAATCAATCGAGGACAGGGGTAACAACGCACATTTTCTCTCAGAAGGCAGTAGTTAAAAACCTAAAACCACTCATTTTTAGCTTCCTGTCCATCTTGCAGTTAGAAATCCCCTCCATCCTCTCTACGTCATCACATGAACAAATCACCAGACAAAGCAGCAGACAGGACGAGTCTGCTCTCTGCACGTTCACCAGCAGATATCTGTTGACGATTTTCATGATTGATTGATTAGTCTGTCAAATCTCAAAAGAATGTGAAAAATCGTCATCAAATTTCCCATCGCGAAAAAGTGACATCTTTAAATCGATTCTTTTGTGCAGCCAACGCTCAAAATGCAAAGACTCTTGTCTAACTATCATAAATGAATGAAATGAAAAAAAAGAAAAGCAGCAGATCCTCAAGTTTCAGGAGCTTGAACCAGCAAAGTTTTGACATTTTGAAAAATGATCATGACAGTAGTTAGTAACTGAATTTCTTTCGATCTGTAATCAGCTATTCATCACAGCTCTATTGGACAAGTATAATTATACCCGAAAGATTGTCATGGTGCTTCCTACTAAGTACTCGTCAAGTCATCAAAGTGTGTAAAACCCCCTATCTTCAGCCCTTTCCTGTTGTTGAGACCTGACAATCATTGCCACTTTATGCAGCAATTGACCAGGTGTGTCAAGAGCACACTGTATGTAGGAGCCAGCCGTCTTCACACGACGGCTTCTGTCACTTTTTCAATGCACAAACAAGTGCAAAACTATTAATATTCTCAGGAGGTCACCTTTCGCTTCACCCCTCTTTAGGACAGTCTTTCACCAGACGTTGCGATTACATAGCTGGCTAACAAAACTACTAACTACCATAAATACATTCAATACTTTAATGAACGGACTGAGTCAGACAAGAGTCGTATTGTCAATTCAACTGCCAAATCATAACATGAATACTTCCAAAAGTTGCATATGTACATATTGCTTCCTGGTTACAAGAGGTGTGTGGTATCAGATAGCTGTCTGAATCACATGATACATTCAGTATGCTCTATGTCCACTGATCAGCTATAATTCTGGGCTAATAATAGGCTACTAACGATGTTTCATTTGATTGCCTGTTTGGGGATTTGTTCTTTGATGGAGCGGACATGCGGGCAGTGAGCCTGAATGTCGGATGTCTAACCTGACACTCAGACATCGGCGCTAAACACAGTGAGCCCTGCCAGTCTGCCTTCGTGGCAGCAGGAGGAGCGAGACGCGGCTGTGATTAATAGGCTGACGGTGGAGCCCTGACCCCTGAAGGTCGCCGGGTTGTTTCCTGTTTGACTAGCCACATGAGCACACACACACACACACACACACACGGCACACTTATTCATAGCCGCATACGAGGAGGGCGCGCGGCGAAGCAGTCTAACGCACCGCTGCCCCTGCGCCAATACCAACGAGACAATATTCTGTGTATTTACTGGCCGCTGAAGAGCTCTGACTCTTAGGTTTACTGGTGTGATAAGACGCCTTGGCTTTCATTAGCATGTCACAGAGTCATAATACTACCCCTGCCAAATGACAAGTGACCAAGTGGAGATCATAAATAAGCCCCGTGGTGTACTTGAAACTGAAGCTGTAGCACCGTATTTCACAGGCCAGCCATTAATTGGTGCATCTCCGCGTTGTCTTCTGTTGGGGAAAAATGAGGAAGAGAAAGACGAAGGCCAGACTCTTTTTACCCATAAGTCATACCAGTGGAGCCAGCTGGTCTGTGTCATCATACCTAATGCCCTCCTCAACCCTCCCTGACCTTGATGGCAGTCAAATAGAAACCATCCCTCTGCCTGGTTATCCTCTCCCCCACCACCTTCTTTAATAGAGCAGCCCCATTGATATGCATTGCTTTCCAGTTTCTCTCTAGGTGCTGGTGGGTGGGTGCGGGTCGTGACCCCCGAAGCCTGGAACAGAATGGAGGAGAAGCCTTAAGGTTTCTCCCTAGGAAATGTGTTACATGGGCTGGATGGTCAGATAATTGTACCTGGTTTTAATAGAGTCTAGTAGTCGCTTTAGGAGTTAGGAACCGCGATAGATTAAGAGGAAAACACCACTCTTCCAATCCAACTGCTCCATCCTCCAGGTGTGTAGCTGGTGCTCTTCATCGGCCCAAATGACCACAAATTAAAGTAGATTGTTAGATTGACATTGTCCCTAGGGGATATAGGCATGAAGATGGCAACTAAATACTGCCTTATGGGCTCCCCTAATGTTGTTGTTTCACTCCTTGCTGCGCCAATGAAACGGCTCCACCAGAATTGGAAACGCCAAACTTCAGTTACCGCTGCATCAAATTTATTTTAAAGATGATTTCTTCCTTTCTTCATAATGTTTACTCCTTTCTGTTATTTTGATACTTTCTAATATTACAGACATAATATATATAGTATATAAAAGCTTTCTTGTGCAGCATTTCTTGGGGACTCTCTTGCAGCCTCTGGGCCTGAAGCCAGCACTCAGTTTGTGAAGTTAATACCGATACATGATCTTTTCAGCTTATTCGATAAGAGTTATGGAGCACTGTAGGCGACATGCTAATGCCCTCAGAGAGAAATGCCCTCCATTTCTTTGTTTCTCATTACATGGCCGTTGAAATAACGATACAACATATGTTACTAACTCGTCAAAGAACAGTTTCAGCTTCAAGTTTCCTTGCCTTCTCCAATGCAAGAACTTAGAAACAAATAAAGGCTACTAGTTGTCTTGGAGATGGTCTCATTTTGTTACAGTGCTCAGCTGCCAAGTTAACAACAGTAATATGGTTAAAATGCTACACGTGGCACCGTTAAGGGAAGCTGTGAAAGTGAGAACTGCTGAGTGACTCACGGGCAACTGTGTGAACTCCCAGAAGACCTGACTTCCCCGCAACACACTCCTACTGAGCGAACTAAATATGTACGCCGCTGACAGGCCCAGAATCGCTCAAATTGCCCAGTGTTCCCTGTTGTCCCAAGATGGCCGAGCCTGTTCTGTACTGAGCTGCAGCTGCAGGTAGTAATTACTGATTAGGCTGTGGAAAGTGGGGACAAATGCACTGTATAATCAGAGAGCCCGTCGACAGTGGGAGCCCTTCACAATGGCTTGTAATTAACAAGATAATTGGTGAGAGATGGCAAAGATTTCTTGAGTTCTTCCTTATTTGCATGTCATTTTGCACGGAGTTCTTTATGACTTCTTTTTTTCATCTGTGGAGGTTGAGACGCTAATGATACTGTGCCCCACGGTGTGACTTGCTTGTGCTGTGGATTCAAACTGAGAGCGTGCAGCCGAAGAGGGAAGCGAAGCAGCATGTGCGGCTTGCACCTGTACGCTCGCAAGATTCAATATTTGTTTGGTGGAGTAATCCAGAGTAATTTTCTCGACAAGTGCCGCTTCCACCGCTGCTCATCACATTTGCATGCGGCAATGTGCAACAAGCCCTTTGGAGCATTGTCGTATCCTGCAAGAAAGCGCTGTGAGGCTGTTTCTAGATCCTTCTTTTAGCCCCTGAGGACGTCTCTCCATTCATTAGTGCTATTCTTACAATAACTCCAGTAATGAGTGCTCGGGCGGCTTCCTTACGAATACCGTTCAGTACATCACACACTCTGATAGGAAGATGTTTATCACTCCTTTTCCAATTATATTTCTACAGATTAAGGTGTCGCCGTGGCACTTGTTTCCTTGACAACGCCATCGTTATTTCACCCGTCCTTCCAAGTACCCTTAATCTGAGCGGATATGAAAACTCTTCATGTGTATTTTTTTCCCCCAGTTGGCCACACTATTGCTGTCTGTCTGACCTCTTAAGCCCACATCATGGGGTTCTTTTTTTGAGTGACTTAAATGGAAAGTGTGGTCGATGCTTGATTTTTCTCTCTTCCTCTTGTTCTGAACCCCCCACCCCATCCCATTGTGAGTTTGAAGGGACTCCCAGATGAATTTCATGTGTGGCATTGGCCTCTTAACGTGTCGGATTAGTCAGGAGCATCGACGCCATGAACGAACGCTGTGTTTATTAGGTTTTGTCCCATCGAAACAGAAGAGGAAGGGAGCGGAAAAAAATAAGAATCTACCTGGCTAAATTGATGAAGCATGAAGGGTGTTAATAATGTATAAGGTTTTCAAAATTCAATTTCGAAAATGTGAGCCGTTGGAGGAAAAAAAAAAAAGGAAAGGAAAACGGCGACGAAGAACAGAGTGTATATTTGACAGGTGACATGATTCTTTTTCGTGTAATTGATTTGCTTTGCCATTTGTTTCCCCCCTTTTTTCATTTTTGTGGAGCATAGGAGAGGCAGCTGATGTGATAGATGAACCTGGTGGAGTTCATTTTTCCCTCCACACTGCTGGGCAGCCTCCACTGCAATGAACAGTGGTGCTTTCCAGCACAGGTTATGGCAGAATAGTAATTTCCCTCACTTACCCAACATGTGTCTCCCGTTATATGTGGATTTCTGGTCTGCATGGTTTTATGATTTCTTTCTAAAGAGCAAAAAGGGGAGAAAAAGAGAAATTTGTGTTTTCCAGTTGGGTGAATATCAGATGATTTAAATGCCTTCTTGCGATATTTAATGAATGACATGACGTATACGTACGGCTTATCATACCAAAAATACTTATTACTTCTTTTTTTCTGTCTTTTTTCACGCCTTTCCTGATGTTATCACCGTCAGGTAAGCCTCTCCCCTGTGCTTTGTTTCCAGTGTGTTCTTTTTATTTCTTTTATGTGTGTGTACTGTACACATTTCATTGCATGTGTTTCATCACGCCTGACACTTGAGTCAGTCACTGACCTCTCGCTAACAGGCCAAGAGGCCTGTGTGCGCAATCTCCCAGACATAAACCTCCCCGCAGTCTGAAGCACAGGTCGGCCGCGTGTTGTCATACATCACATGCATCCTGGTGTGTTTGTCAGCCGCTGGGAATTATACACCCATAAAGTATACAGTGGATGGGGGATGTATCACCGTCTCCAAGGAGAGCATAATGCACAGTTAGCTCACGCTTTCTGACTTGAGCATTATCCTCAAGGTTGGTCTCGTTTAGTGTCGGATCATTCACTCAGCCACTGGTGCTTGTTGTCACGACTCTCCTCACTTTCTGAGGAAAAAGTTTGCTCCTACTGTAGCCGCCACAGCTGCAGCGCACACCCGGCGCTTTGAACGGATCAAGCACTTTGACAATTAAGGCTGAAATAGCACAATGGCAATTGTTCAGGCCCATAGCGATTCTGTTTTGTGAAACCGCCCGCCTGTAGGTGATAGCCTTGCTGTCTTTTTGATTTCTCCCTTTCACTCAGTGTTTTTCTTCCTTCTCCTCCCTTCGACTGCCTTTTTTCCTCCAGAATACTCATTCAATTTTTACTGCTGTATGAGACTGTGAACAGCTTGCGGGGCGGGAGCGCAGTAATTACCACGGTTATGTCAGGCGGAGCTGAGGAACGTAGCCTGGGGAGGAGAAAGGCCACTGTGCGGTGATGGCCCCCCGAAATTAATGGAGAATTGGAAATGAATCAATAGCTAATGAAAATGTGTGTTCACTCTATTACTGCTTTTATGACGGCTGTAGCCTCGGGCGGGGCGCTTTGTCACCCGACTACACAGCGAGTGGTGGCGCCCATCTATATCTCCCTCGCTCGCTCTCATCATATTCATCTCTTCCACTCGTTTCTCTGTGATGCTTTCATTTCTCCTTCTCTCCTCCTGCCTCCTTCTGCTCTCGGTCTCTGTTCCTCCCTGCTCACAAATTAATTGAGGCATGAAAAAAGGCTTCATTTCATATTTAGAGGGAACAAATGATTGTTTGGTCAATGTTAAATGTTAAAGATGTTTGGCTTGTGTTGTGAAAAGCCAAGTCTCTATCTCTACAGAGTTCTTTCTGTGCTATAATTGGTTGTTTGCTTAACTCTGCCTCCATAGTTACTGTTTATAACCACCGATGATAACAGTGGCAGATCTACTACTAGACTAGTGATATCTGGAATGATTGGTCCCGCGCAGGGTTGACAAACTCAGGCTTCTCAATTCTCACTGGCAACCGTAAATTATTCCGATTGAAATAACACATAGTATAGCAAAACATAGCATATTCTATCCTAGCTACCTAGCCAATCATCTGCAACTCCAAGAGTTGCTTGAAAACTTTGTGTTCCACTTGTTTTGAAATGAGACTCTCAGAGGGTCTAAAATATACAGCTAATAGTTACAGACACGATGGTGTGACTTGCTCAAAATAGTTTGGTATAAAACTGCCATTGGCTATTCAGGACTTAGTCAGCATCCTACAGCTTTCTGCATGGTACCATTCAAAGTCCCGGTCGCTACCAGAAATGACAACCTCTGAGCTTGCAGCCTACTCACTGAGAATGGCATGTTTTGACAAATACTTGGATTGAGCACTAAGGCAGGGCCACTTGGTTCTTTTACAAGGATTCAGTATTTTTAATGCCAGGGCTCGCCTCCCCATGTTCCAAATGTTCAAACGAAACATTCGAACATATTTGAAAGGGCAGTATTGTAACACCCTGGGCGCCCTCCAAGAATATTGTGATTTTGTTTAGAGAAATACAAACAAGCCTGTTGTTTTCAACTGCAGCAGATTGATAGTGGGTTCAGACGGAATTTTTACAGTGTTTAAACAAAGTGTGGAGATATTACTTCGGAAACACCTGGGCCGGGGTTGGTAAAACTCAACAGTGAATGTCCCTGTCCTGAGGAGGGTGCTTTTAACACAGCCACAAAATAAGTAGCTATTGATGTAGCCCAGGTTTTTGATGTTCATTGTCTGTAGAACACCATGTAAATGAAAATTCAACATTTCCTGCTGCACATTAGAAAGTATTTAATTGGCGTAGCATGAGTTGACTTTTATTTTGAAGTAGCTAGACTAGTTCCAGGAAATCCAATGTGTTATGCATTTTCTCGAAAATGTTTCTACAGAGCAAAACAATCATCACCTTCACATTTGGTGACAGCGGATCAGTTTTAAATGTTTGGGAGAAGCTTTCTACAGTCAGATGTCAGCAGATGTTTCTTAGCTGCAGTGTGCAACAACAGTCACCAGTTGGCGCATGTGAGCAGTCCAGACTACAGTGAACAGATCAGGTCCCTGAGCTTCCCTCTCCTCCCCCTGGAACCAGACACGCTGTTTTATTTCCTCATTGACTCAGTCCGTATCAAAGTGCTGACAACGAATCCTCTGCCATCGTCCTGACAGTCAACTCTCCCTCCTATCATAACGTGATGCAAGACTCCTGACACCTGTGACACCTTCAGTTTTGTATTGAAGTGTCAAACAAAATGTCAATGGGCAGGTAATGTAGTAAAGTCATGATTATTCCAGCCTCTCTCTTTTTAGACTACAAACAAACAAACTAGCACGCAATGTGGTACACTGTGAACACTAGTAACACCAACTACTGTTGCAAGCCCAGTCTAGGTATGTCATCCATGTGCAGCTTAGCTTTGGAACCAGCCACAAAATCAGACAAACATGGTGTTCCATAACACCATGTAATCCTTTCTTTTTGCTTTGTGTTCTTGGTTTGCCTCAAAACAATGACACTGCCTTCCAAACTCTGGAGATGCAGAGTATCTGGTCTAGGTCTGCTGTGCCTAGTTACACTTGCCAAGGTATAATTAGACAAATGTTGCAAGTGATCATTTACAAAAGTGACTTTTAGACATAGTGATGTCTTAAAAACTCCCATCATGACAGCTTCAGCACATTAACATCACAGTCATACTTTCACCATCCAACAATTTTTTAGGGGTTTTTCTGCCAAAATAAACATCACACTCTGATTTCATTGGACAATGAAGAGTGTCTGGAAGGATACAGAGGAAGGGAACCTTTTATGTCACTTATCCAGGTTGTACAGGGACACAGAGCTCAGTGCACATTAGTTGACTGCTCCCCCAGGATTCACAGATCATTTCTCTTCCCTGACACAGTACAAGCAGCACAGCCCTGGGGTGCCTGACAGAGCATGACATCGCCTCTGTTTGTGTGTGCCTATGTGTGTGTTGCAAAGGGGCCCAAACCTCAAGCCATCAGCACCTCCCGCAGACTGCAAACCCTCAGGGCTCCCTGCCATTCAAGCCGGCTGCCTCACTTTGTTAACATGCTGTGCGATACAGTAGATACACGCAAACTACATTTTCACAAGGTTGCCGTGGACACCATCGATTGTATCACGACTATAAACCCTGCCTTAAGACTTAATTTGATCTTATTATCCTGCAGCTGCGTAGACTGTCAATACAGCACAGTGTTTACTCATTTTTGTAAAGTTCAGACAGACAATTAAATGTGTTTTATTCTGGACAAGTTGTTTTGAAGCACAGGTAATTCATCACATTGAAAGTCAGTGCATGCGCCGAACACTGTGTGGTAATCATTTAAAATCATTTAAATGTGATCAATCCATTGACAAATTGCTGGAAATCAGTTTTGTTTCTCTGCACTCAGCTCAGCACTCAGCCGCTGCCTGCTGAAAATCTCATATTTTGATACAGTCCGACTGTCACACGCGTTGTTGTTCTATTATGTGCTCTGAGTGAGTTTTATCAGCCTTCAAGTCCAACCTCGTCTGTAATGAATAGCTGCTTTGCTCATCTCTTTCTCTGATTTAGGGAATACAAGAGCGATTCATGAAAGCCTTTATATTTGATGTTCAAAAGAAGCTTGTGTCTTGTTGCTGGTTTATGAAGAAAAACAATCTGATGCACAGGGAAAGATCCAGTTTCTCTATACAATGAGACAAGAAATGCTTAAAGCGAGTGCCCTGACATAAGCCTGTGAAATGCAGCCACTTGTCCTGTCCTATAATCCCAAGGTTCATTGCATGTCAACTGGTTTGGATAGTGTCATTAATTGCAAATTTGTTTTGGAATCAGCAGCTCTTAAGTACAGAGATGAACTAAGTATTAGTATTAGCTAATTCTGTAGCCATGCCTCTGTCAAAATCTAGTTTTAACAGATCTGTTTGTGATTATTATGCATACTTCTAATACATTTGTGTCCAACGAAACTACCACAGCCTGACACAAATTGAGCATTATTCCAGAACAGGACTACTTGTATTTTATGACTTGGTATTTACAGGATACATTGAACAGATGGTAGTAGGGTCAGTGCAGCTTTTTGCCCCCAGGGGCCCCATATTCGGCTATGCATCAAGTAAAATCCAAGGAGAAACTAGAATGACACTAAGTAAAACGCATACCCAGACCAAACACCCAACAGTCGCCTTTTTTACTCAAAGATAGAAACCAGGCCCAAAATCATTAATCTGATTTATTTATCAGAGTCTATGCATTCTTCCCTGACAAATGAATACAAATGTTGAAAAACAGCCTATCGCACAATGTTAAACAAAAGTGAGAAAAAAGATCCTGAATCCAGATCCACATCGAAAGTTAATGGGGTCTGTTCTGGGCCGAGAGACTTCCTCCATCCAAGTTTCATGGAAGTCTGTTTCATAGTTTTGTTTAATCCTTCTGACCAACCAATCCACCAACAACAGACACAGATGGAGGGTAATGTAAAAACCCAGGACTTAGTTCAGTTTGTCAAGTGCTAAGCAATAGTCATAAATGTTGTACACAGTTTTTGGAAGATTTCTGTTTTTCCAAAGCACATTTTCATCCCCACGACCTCTTGAGCCTGGCCATGGCTGCTCACATCATTATCATTATAGTGGTCTTGCTAGGTTTGGACAATCCCTTCACCACAAGGAACCCAGTGGACCCATGAAGTCTTCTACTTCGAAGAATTAGACAAATTGGTATCCAAAGTGAACAGCCCATTTTGTACATATCCATATCCTCTTTGGATGTTAACAGTGCTTGGTGTAGTTCAGTGTTGAGGAGCGAGTCTCCGCTGACACATCTGTTCCATCAGCATGCGGGTCGACCTGCCAGACCAGAGGAGTCTGGGCAGCCCCGGTGGGGCGCCGGGGTCAAGAGTCCCTGAAGTGACGAAATTAACCATTTACTGATGTTCCAGGAGGTAGGGAGGAAAAGGGGGAAGCTTGCCTTATCATGCCACGGAAACCTACAATCATCCTTGGAGGCAGATTAGTGAGCGGGCCGGTGAGCCTGTGAATACCCTTCAGTGCCTGAGCAGGTGGCCTCCCATACCAAGTACAGCACATTAATCCAGTCTGTTAACAAATAAGCAGCCCCGGCTAATAGAGCACTGCCAGAGGCTTATGTTTCCACCATTACGGGGAGACTTGTTTAATTTGTCTCTGCTTTGGACAGGGAGAGGGGGACGGAAGGAAGGAAGGAAGGAAGGAAGACGGGGGAGGGGGGGAGGAAGAAGGATAGAGGGTGGGATCAAATGAGGTAGGACGACAGAGATTGAGGGAGAGAGAGGGAGAGAGAAAAGGGAGGAAGACGGGGAGCGAAGGAGAGCTGAAAGGACAAAAGTAGCTGAAAAAGTGCCCAGCTTGGCGAGCGAGAGCAGGACTTAAACGGCGGGTTTGTGTAGTCAGCAGTATCACACGCAGCCTGCTGTTCCCTATGAATGTTTGCCTGGCTTGTTGTCAATCAAAGTTAAGTGAACTGCACATAATGTGTTTGGAAAGAGCCCAGGAGACTTGTACTCCAAAGATTACAAATGTTCCGTGGTGTTTATATTTTTGGAAGAAAGATGGTCACTAAAGACACACGCACACACAGAATAATGAAAATAATACAGATTCTGTATGTGTTAACTCAGTGGGTCTGGGTAAAGCTGTGTGAAAATTCCGAGGGTGAGGAGATGTTTTATACAGGATAATCTAGGGATGAACGATATGCCACAAAATTGGAGTTAAAAACATATACATGTAGAAAAGATGATAGGGTCTGTATAGAGCAAGCATTTTTCTGTAGGGCCATTTTGCAATCACGCTTACATATTGATGAATTGTTTCGCCCTGATATAATCGTTTTTAAATTGTTGAGAAATATTAAAGAGTAGCTGTGTAGCTATGCAATAAAAGTCAAATGAAATGTGTCGTATTATTTTTGGGGACCAAAAATATTCGCAAAACACAACAGAAAAATTCAGATATGTCAGAGAAACATTAAACTCATTTTGAGTATGGCGAACATTCTCTCAAAAATTATGATTCATCCAGCCTCTCTCTATTTTAGACCACAGAGACACAAAGTAGCAGGCTCAACTTGACTTAGAAGACCTGAAACTTTATGTATATTAGAAATGCAACTAACGATTGTCTTTATTATCGATTCATCTAACAATGTTTATCACTAAAAAATGTCTAAAAAATGCTCACAGCGAACAACTTTAAATAGCTTCTTTTGTCCATCCAACAGACCAAAACACAAAAACTCTCATAAATAACAAACACAAAAACCCTAACAACCCTTTCAGTAGAGTTATCATTGCGTCTCTAATGTATAAATACGTGTTTTTTTAATTCAAGTTTAGGACACAGATAAAAACTGTACGATACTAATACAATCGCTTATATCCAAAAAGATCCATGCATAATATTCTCATAACTGACATATAGTTCCTACTGGCTATTTGCCATCATTTGTGACTACTTTTTTGTTCAAATTAAAGGCTGAAATCTGAATTTGGGCAGAGTAAATCTTTGAAACCCTCCCCTGCTCTCTGAAAAAGGCCTTTATGATTGTTACACAGTCCCTTAGTGAACGGTACTGTGTCTGATCTATAAAGATGCCCAGCTAATAGGAGCGGTCAGTGATTTATTTGTGTGTTGCTTCCAGTAGGATCAGTGAGAACAGCGAGTTACCCCTCTGCCTCCCTTTAGTCCAGCTTCAGCCGTGCTCCCTAATGGGGCCCACTGATATGCGTTCAGCGGTAACGATCACCTCCAGGGATTCCCCCTTGGTTTGTCTCAGTGACGGGCGCCCATGAGCACAAATCGATAACCGGCCCAACGCCGACGCCCAGGTGACCATTTTCATCTCAAATGTCCTCTTTACGCTCCCGACCTGCCGCTCAGGGCCACTTTTCCTCTCATCTGGCGTCTCTCTGCTCGCTCATGCCTTTCTCTCTCAGACAAAACGTCTGAGCGCACGGCAGTTTCCTTGAAGTCGTTTTGTCAGGCGCTGCGTTTGAAGTATGTATAGACGCTAACAACTGTGTAAACGAGCAGCTAAATGTCGGAATGAATAGAGGCGCTGCAGCAGACGCTAGTATTACCATTCATGCCAGGGGGTTATTTTGGCTTATGAGGGTGCAATATTACTCTTTTAATCACTTTAGCTCTATAGTCATATTGTTTTAATTCATTTTTACGGTTTCTAAAGGCAAGTGAAACCAATTTGGAGCCCATTAATTAACAATAAGCGCATTATCCGACAAGAATAGCCCAACACGGACATTGCATTACGGCAAACTTTTTGAAATAATTTTCCAGCTGTGAGTAATGTATCCGTGCGGTAGAAACTAGCTCTGAAGACGGACCTGACAGTGACGTTTTCCACAGTCCACAATGTATATCATTTAACCTCAGTGTTGAGTTGAATGGAAGGAAGTGACAGCAAAATATTCCTATTAGCTTCCCTGGGAATGTCTGTCCAAGCTACTTTAGCAATTAGTTGTGGGCCGGTCATTGATTAGAAATTGTCTTTCAGGGCCGAAGCGGAGCGGTTAGCCAGCCTCTCGTAAATCCCCTCGTCTTCATCAAGCCTTATTTCCTTCTAATGAGGTTTATTAGATTACGACTCCACCTCACACGTTTAACAAAAGATTAAATTGGCAGAACTCTGCTTTGAATATGTTTTTATAATACACCCGTAATGAGTGAAAGTTAAGGAAATGTGAAGCGCCAAGCAGGAATAAGTCATTGGATATGCTGAACTAGGCCGGGAGGGCCAGAGCGCTCAAAGAGGCGCGTAATGCTGTCGGATAGCTCCTAAATGAAAGTGACGTGACAGCGCTAATGAGACGGCTTCACATTACGTGTGACTCCCGCCTGAGGGACACATTATAGCTGACTTAATGAGAGGAGATATTGTACACAGGCACTTTTGTAGTTGAGCGATGAGACCGCCGGCCTTGCGGCAGAGGTACAAGCCACCACAGCAAGCAAGTGGTTTGTTAAAGTGGCTGACAGGTTGAGCAACAGGGAGCGCACCGGCTAAATGCTCATTGCTGTGGCTGAGGCGTCGGGGTGAGAGCAGGTCAGCGTCTGATTCATATACTGTATATCCAGCCAGGTCTGAAAACGCTGGGGTTAAAAATAGAAATCGTGTGCCTCAGTCTGGAGACACCACTGCCTTTAAACACTACAGTAATTCATATATGGTTCCAAGGGTCTTGTATTATGTTTTATGAATAATTACTTGGGGTAGATATGGAACATGTACAATGTACATTGTACATTATCACCACCACTGATGCTCGTAATTTATTTGCATGGGTCACTGCAGTTGAATTGGACAATAGACTCGAATGTACAAAAAGTATGTAACCTTGTACATACATCATACAGCAATTCATCGGCTTTTTCGGTCTTAATGAGCTATGATCAATATGAGTTGCAACAGAATAAAAAACATCCTGTTCCACTTAACTGGGGCACTACTGACAATGATGTATACACACATTTATATAATACTCTAGATCTACCCCGTGTTAGTCTGCGTTAGTCTTGATGAATTTAGCTGGTTAGATTGTATTCATGGTGGTAGCTGAGGTGGGGGTGGGGGGATGGTGGGGCGGTAGTTTTCCTAAATTAATTATAAAGGTTTCACAAGGTGTGACCAATTAATAATTTAACAAGATATGCAGTGCTACTTTGCTTTATTGCAAGTGTCTTCATGGGATCGGAACCAAGCACTGTTAATGTAACATCGCAATCAGAGTCAAGCAATAGTTTGATGTCTCTCCTGATAGCATTTACATTTAGCAGACGCTTTTGTCCAAAGCAACTTACATTAATTCATACATTCATACACTGATGGCCGTGGCTGCCATGCAAGGTGCCGACCAGCACATCAAGAGCAGTTTGGGGCTCAGTATCTTCCCCAAGGACACTTCGACATGCAGACCGGGGGAAATGAACCAGTGACCTTCCAATAACAAGACATTGGCTCTACCCCTGGGCCACAGCTGCTGAAGATTGACAAAGTTTTGATAACTACTTATTCCTATCCCTAGTTTTTGGTTGCCCCCTATGAAATCAAAGAACCCTTATCTGTCATCAGCAGACGTCAGTAGCGGACATTACTGGACATTGACAACATGCTGGTGATTTCACTTGCGTAACTTTCAATCCTGGTATTATCTCAATGATACTTGCCATTTATCCGATGGAGGTGGAAAAGCAAGGACGTTCACTGCTTCATTATCCGAGCACTCACAGTGCTTTAGGCTAGCATTAGCAATCTCTGCTCCTACCCTGCCAGTCTGCTCTGATATCAGAGGAGCAGTACTTTAGTTAAATTTCAGACCTCATATGGTGTTAAAGAGGTCAATGCAACATTGGAATTCATCAAAATTTGGGACTGACGTGCACAAAATCAGCAATATAACACAGAGACATCAGTAAACTTGAAGCGACCATGATGATAATATTAGATTGAAATAGGTAACAGGTTCTCAAAATCCCCGGTGTGCATGAAGTGAGCTTAGTGGCAGAGCAGGGGGTGTTTTGGGATTGAGCCATAAACTTATCAGCATCAACTGTTGAGTATAAATACAGCTACAGATAGGCGACATAGTAAATTGAATCCCAATTGGAGCATTTCCCTGCAAGAGGAGTCTGTCATCCAAAAAATGGCTCTTCACCTCAAATTCGTAGTTCTCTCATTGTATACAGTTCAACTAACATTTGAACTTTCTGATCTTTAAATTACAGGGTACCCATCAACTGACCAGCCCTTAGTCTTACATTAAACATAAAAGCTGACACCTGGAATCCAACATTCTTTCAGCACTTTCAGCAAAAACTTCCACCGACTGCTGTGTGTGCTCTACAACGTTACCTGACACCTCAACTACTGACACACCAAGCTTTTTCAATGGTTTAACACAAACTGACGCCGCAGCTCCTTACAGTGCTTCAAGTTAAGCTGCCGCAAGAAAAGAATTAGCTGTTTTCAGCGGGTGCGCCTGCATCTTCAGCACCAGCGGGAGCACTTAAAATTTCCTTTTTCTAGTTGATGTCATCCATCTGTGTGTCTGTCAGTGTGAAGATGAGAAATGGGACAAAACGTTGATTTTCTATTTACATCTGTAGCAGTGTTCAACTCCAGCAACTACACATACTACATAAAAAAGGTATTTTTGATAAACACCATTTGCCTTTGACTTTATATTGTGAAGGTTCTTTGTAAGAAAACTCGCTTTGTAATAAAAAATCGCTTTATGGCTCGTGTTAGCCAGTGTTCCAACAATGACTGTCCTCACAGAAAGTATTGATACATGTAAGAATGACTCTGGGCAGAGAGTGTTAGCTTGTGGTTGGATGCAGCCGTGTGCAATGTGTCGACACCCTCCTCGCCGCACTCTGGTCAGGCCTCGGTTGTTGTCCGGGTGACTGATGGATCTCTGGCGTCTATTGACTGGAAAAGAAGAGAAAAGAGAGGGTCACTAGGAGGTGTGTGTCGGGGGAGGGAGGGTATGATCGTCTGTCCAACTCTCCACAAGACACAAGTCACACCTCATTAGCAGGTAGTGGAAAAGAGAATGGCAGTTATGTGTCTGCCATGAAAGTGCTGTCTCACACACGCGCGCACACATACACACACAAAACACACACACACTTCTACCCCAATTACCCCTATCCTGTCCCTTGAGCTGACGGGTTGAGTTATGCTGACAGGCACCCCTCTAGAAAGTGTGTGTGTTGGGGGGGGGAGGAGAAAGTCAAAAGAGAGGGATGGAGGGAAGAAGTGGAGAAGGAGAAAAGTGATGGAAGGGTGAAAGCTGGGGGAGTTCAGAGGGGGGAGGAGAAAAAGGAAGCGGGAGAATAGACTGTGAGGGGAAGGGGAACCACATCACGCGGCACGAGGCAGAATGAAACATGTCTCCCTGTCATCTGCCACACACTGTAAATGGATGGCCCCCGCAATCTTGCCATCAGCGACTTATCTCTGCGGCCCGAAAGTGGATAAAAGGGTGGGCGAGAAGGAGGGAAGGAGGCTAGAAAATGGTGTAGAAGAGTTTCTCCTGCCGCAAACTCGCCGTAATTTGTTACAGTTTCTAAAGACAAATATGACAGGATGGAATTACTCTGCCACCACTAAGATAGTCATTTGCAAATGTCATAAAGTGCAGGTATAAATCTGTTCCCGAGATCCACTTAATCTAAGGCTTCCGGGCTCTTCAGCGGCAGTCGTCTTGTCAAGCAAGTGTTTACAGCGAGAGCCTCTTCAATTCCGCAAAGGAGAGAAAAAAACATAAAGAAGTATTGTACAGTAGCGATAGAAGTGGCTGCATAGTGGTGCCTCGTGCTTTTTTTTTTAGGTGCCGACAAACAGGTACAAAGCTCTGGAGGGCCCTCGATGATTTTGACAGAATGTCCTGCAATCATGGCAAATGCTTTTCAGAGGGTTTGTAGAGTAGGCAGGCTAACAACTCCAGCTTTTAGACCGAGAGGAGACATTCAACATGCTTTTATTCAGCGCGTGGCTGCTATCAGCACATCGGCAGACATTCTTAAAGCTCAATTTCAGACAATACTCAAGAGAAAGTTATGGAAAGAAGTTATTATTTTTACCTGAATGACTTGAGCCAGACTTGCTGTAAGTCACACAAATTCAATCACTTTGGAAGATCTAAAAGTTTGAGAAGACTAAAGTTCCCAAAACTTTGGACCTGGTGAAGTCCTGGAAATATCCCACCTGAAGTTTGTTAAAGGTCTGTTCTGGAGCTCTCAGTCTGATCACTTGATCTTCATCAGCTGATAGTGTGCTTCAGCTTGTCTCTGCGATATGTCAGCACTGCCGCCATATTTGTTTGTTTGTTTGTACTTTTGATCAGACCTACCACTCAATTTATATTTTTAATAATGCTCCACTTATGTTCCTAAAAGGACGTCTCCACAACTATTAACCAAGGAAAGTAAGCCAAATTATGCTTGACAAACATGAGTTTTTGGAAATTTCTCATGACAACAAATTAATTTCCGCCAAATTAACTGATTCAATTCATGTAAACCTCACATAACTCCTGGCTTGAGAATCTGGCAGCAAATAAAGTAACTGGAGAATTTTCTTTTCTGGCACTTTTGAAAGCCACATCATAAACCAATTGATTTTAAAAACGGCCTTTTGAAGTCTGTTAAGAAATGTAAAGGGTTGTAGTATTCCTTTTTTTCCGGAAAAAAACGCGGTCCACTGTGGCGGCAATGTTGACGTACAGTTCAGGGCCCAATGACAAATCTACGTTTCTATCTGTGATGTCCGGTGTCAGGAATATGAGGATGTGGATGTCTTTTTTTTTCTGATCTCATAGACTTCTCATCCATGTTGGCTAAAAGCTTCAGTTTCAAAGTTAAATCTCTACTTCAAACCAGTTGACAAAACGAGCTCACCTCAAAGTCCCTTTGTAGCTGTTTTTGAGTTTTGTTTGATGGCAAACGATCAGTTTGAATTTTCTTTTTTTCCCAATTTGAATTCATAAACTGCTACTTCAAACTTCAATAACCTTTTTGAGGTCAAGTTTTAAGCAGACATGGGTGAGAAAGTGTTACCTAAAAGAGTTTGCATATGTGCAACTAGACCTAAACTTGTCATAAATGGCTTGAGATTGAACTTTTGCAGGCCAAAAAAAACAGCGTTGTTCAGTGAAATCCTCACCCAACACTGAGCACTTTTACTTTTATAATGCCGATGCATCGGCTCAGTCGAAACAGACTCCTGCATTCAGTTTCTATTTGCCACCAAGTGGCTTTTATCTCTCCCGCAGCGCAGCAATTAGCGAGCGCTCCTGTCGAAATCGTTAGTTGTCTTGCGGTCACGTCATAGATAACATTTCGACATCGCACTCCTGCAAGACAAAACACAACAGTGCCGACGCTCGCATTTGAGGCATTAACAACAGCAATGACAGATGATCACACGGAACACAGTATTATCAGCGCATCAGACAGTGAGTGATGAGTACAGTCACTGCCTTAATTTATGCATTGCTACTCCGTCTTGTCACCCCTGTTCAGCTCGAAGGATTTTACTTCCACCGTGAGGAAAAGGCAGGATGGAGTGAGCGAGGGAGCGAAGGAGGGAGAGAAAAAAAAAAAATAACAGTGGCAAAGCGTGGATTTTCTACTTCCTCTCCGACCAAATCCCACCATTTCAGGAGATTAACCTCGGTATGCGATAAATGTTCGACTTCTTCTTCCCTTCCAATTTCCTTGGAGCTAGAAACTCCAGAAGCCAGCGCGGCATGTAAGATAAAAAATGATCACCTAATTCACTCAAGCACAAAATACATTTCTGGAGAGAGGAGGAAAAGCGGGCAGAAGGAGAGGGAGAAAGAGAGGGAGTGTGTCGCCAGTGCACTACCGCACTCCACCGTCCAGAATTCTCCTCGATCAATTATTATTAAATGAAGTACTTATTCAAACGGACCTGTGTGTGGCAAAATAGGTTGCGGCGCTTTGATTGTCAGTAGAATTTCTTCCTTTTCTCTTATCCTGCCGGATTTATCACATTGTTCAGCTTCCTCCACTACCCATAGTGCACCTCACATGGCAGCTGTGCTCAAACGCTGTTGATTGCTGAAGGTGCCCTCTGCAGATTGCTGCTGCCACTAAGCCATTTAAATGGAGTTGTTAATAAAATGTAGCGATGATTGCCTTCCACTTCTCCCCCGTCTCTGGTTTGGCAGATGGTTGTCGCAGGACTGTAGAATGAGAATGTAGAATTTGGAATAACCATTAAACTGTACTTAAGTTGAGCTGAAATTAAGATACATTTCTGCCGAGAAATCCGCATTTCAATGGACAGAATTTCTTGTAATTACCGAAAAGAAGTAACTTTGATGGTGCCTCATATGTTACCCATCTCCAGTGAGCATGAATTTTTGGTGCTGTTTAACAATGTTAGGGCGACTAATTTGGTTGGTGCAGTATTCGCGTGTGCTCGCATGAATGAAGTGCTGAACGGACCTTTTCTTTGAACCAACAGCCGCACGTGATGGTTGCAAAATGCATAACGGCTACAAAGAGATGCACAGCAAGCACAAAGAAGCACAAAGTAAAGAGATGGAAGAACATTAAAGAAAGATGCAAAGCCACTTAAGAGACAAGAAAGTACTTCAAAGACAGACAAAGAGAACCACAAAGGGAATCAAAATCTAGAAACAAAACATATTTTTAACTGCAACAAAGAACCGCACAACAAATACAAAGACACGCAGAAACCACTACAAATCCATAAGTTGACTACAAAGACATGCATAACAACTACAAATAGTCGCAAAATGACAACACAGGCAAATTAAAAAACAAAGAGATGCAGAATGACAACAAAGAGACACAAATACTTAAATACAAAGAGTTATCAAACAAGATGACACCAGAGAGATGACAAGGAGCACAAAGAGATGCAAAATGACTACAAGAAGGAACATCAGAACTACAGAGAAATGCTAAATGTCGTGGCCATGCCATGTCCTCTGTAGTCGTTTTGTCTCTTTCAGTCTGGCTGCCTTATAATTAGCCCGTGCAACCGTACATGTGGTTCTTCATATCACTTTACTTCCAAAGGATATCCATGGGGAGATGCTTGACTTGATTTTCTTTTTTATGAGTCATTCATTCACGTTACTCTGTGACTTCATACATTATTATGTCATGATATTAAACACAAGCGCTCTATTAGTGTTGACATCAGCATGTTCAGTAGGCAAGACACACTCATTTCAAAATCTCTTAAACTGACTGTGGCCGATAATATTTGCTTGGACTGTCAGCATTTCTGCTTTACTCACTGACTTATTCAGTTAACATTTGAGTCAACGCCACAAGCCTAATAGTGTATTTTGAACTGGTCTTTTAAGTATTCTTGTTTAGCTGGAATGTGCCAACGTTCTATCACTGCTGGCAGTCGGCCTCAGAGCCTCATCTGAAGCCTCGCCGGGGCAGTTTTTATTACGTCGAGATGTCATCCAAGACATTTTTTGTCAGCCAAAAGTTGCCTCTAATGATCTATTAAAGCTTGGATGTGTTTTCTTCACCAACTCTCGCCTTTCTTTTAGTGCTGATCATTGTCTGACTCACTGGCAGAACAAGTTTTATTTACCTGGTTGAGCCCACAATAAAAGGAACCAAGCTGTCGTTAATACAGTAACTATATTCAACAACTTGCTGCTTTGAAATGAAATAAAAAAAGAGCTCCTCAGATGTGGATGTGTGAATGGTATGATTAGCTGCAAATCACTTCGTATGGAGGCGAAGAATGAAGTAATCAAATATTTCTTTCCTGACTTTACTTAGCCAAAATACCTCCCACACGATTGAATAATGCATATGGACGATCGTGGACTAATTATTGTCCACCAACCTGCCTCCACCATGAAATAGACTTCTCTTGACACAACAAGTTAATGAGCCCAATGGTGACGCAGCCACCGGCAGTCTGTTATGGGGGAGGTGAGCGATAGTGAGTGGGTGGATTATGATGGTGATTAGGACCAGTGGATCAGGAGAGCACATTGAGTTGTCATCAATACCGGAGAGATAGGGATATCATGCTAAAGCAGTGCTTCGTGTACCGCAGGCACACACACGCGCAGTGCCAGTGGGCAGAGGTATTTGAATATTAACTGAGAGGTGGGAAATACATAAACACTCCATCTTGTTGGCAGAGCTTGTTTGTCTATCCCCGCAGAGTGTTGAACGTATGCCACGGCTGTGTCGGCCTGCATCCTTGTGATAAAAGGAGGGAAAAATTACACAGGCTCTCTTTGGCCAGACACTAACATATTCATTAGTGAGGAATGACTGACTGGGTTGGTTGAAATGTCACTGGGCCAAACGTCTCCCTGGACTAATGACCTCCAAGTCAGCGTTAGATGGAGTCACAATGTTCCTCCGTCCTGCTTCCTGATTAAATAGCCAGTACGAATGAGGTGTAACAGATAGTGTGATTGTTGTATAAGTTTAACTATAACATTTATATTCCATTGTAACAATGTTGTCTTATTAGTGAATTGAGTGGAAAGACTTTTCTGATGATCAATTAATTGTGAGTTGTCCAACAACAAGGTTAAAAGTTGACGGCCATGTTAGATAGTACTTGGCCAAAGCTGTGCTTTGAGCTAAGTGGTAACATCAGCATGCTAGCATGCTCATAATGGCAAAGCAAACATGTTGAGGTTAATATGTATAGTGTTTAGCACGTTAGCCATCTTAGTTTGAGCTAGTTGACCATCACTTTGGGTTTCCTAGGTTGTCAGCTGCTGAAGCTCTGGGTTGGTTGGTAAGTTGGGCTGTCCAACAACCTGACGCCTCCGCTGTGTTGAGAATGAAGCTCAGCTATCTTACAAATTGGACCTTTGACAAAAATAAGCACTTTGATGCAAAGCCATCTTATACTTGTCCAGACATTTGACTGAAAACTAGAAATAGACTGGAACAAGTGAACGATAAATTATTGGCCTGATATTGGAAAATGTATATTCTGAGCTATTTATCCGTGTTGGTGAAACTCTAGCTGATCGAGACAAAAACCGGTTGTCAGTATTGGCTAAAAGAAAATCATCATTCTCTGGGAACAATGAATGTACATGAGTTTCATGGTAATTCATCCAATAGTGTTTGTGATATTTCAGTCTTTAACAAAGTGTTGAACTGACCAAGATTGACACCCACAGACCCCTGCCGCTAGCATGAGTACTAATGCAGAACCATCAGTCGCTCTAGCCTCTGCAATTATAAAAACAATGTTTTATACTGGATCTGCCACCTGTTTCAGACAATGTATTACCAGTAGTAGCCCTTCAAAGTAAACCCACATGTCCAACTTGTAATTAACAGGTGGAGGTAGACCTAAATGTTTTCCAAGGTAACAGTTTGTATTCATGGTAAATAACAAACAAGTACAGCATGACTAATGCCCCTAGAATGAGTTTCTTTGTTTAACTGTGTCTGAGGTGAATACCAGCTAAATGGCTCAGTGCAAAATTAGTGTGAATTTGTCAAGTCAGAGCTGGAGATCTGCTGTCTTTGGTCGCTCTCCAGGAGGCTGGCTGTGCCTCGGAAAACAGCTTCTGCAAACAGTCCGGGTTATGAAGTGTCAGGAGCCGTGATGAATAACTCTAATGATCAAGTGTGTGTTCTGGGTCACGGCGTTTAAAAGCGGTCAGGGTGGAACAAAATGCAACACGGCAACAACTTGTCCTTGCCGCCGCGGAGAGGTAAAAGCCACACAGGCCTTACGTGTTAATACACCTGACAAAACGCTCCCTCTCTGATTGAACGCTAAAAGCCCTTCTGAGCAAAGCCAGACGGAGCTTTTTCTCCCTGCGCAGGTGACTGCTGGCTGCCGCTGTCAGCTCCAATCACGGCGCCTTCTGCACCACGCTGTTCCTCAAACGCTCAAGCCGAGCGAGGCTTTTCTCTCGCCACCTCCCTCCTCCCCTGTTGTTTTATTCATAGGGCTCAGGGTTCATTTGCCAAGTCCTCTGTTGTAGATTTAGGAAGACAAACAGCGCCGCAAATCCACCAGAACAGTGTTAGACTAAATGACATTTTGCTCTGCCGCCTGGCTAATCGTAAAGAAAACAGTGGCAGATCAGCGCTTAAACCTCGTGTCTTCGGGCAGATATCGTGCTCAGTATCGCGGAGGGATCCTTTGAAGTGTTTGTTGTCTTCCAGAGGGCCCCCGGAGGAAATCCTGCTCTCTTCCACACACACACATATACACACACATGCTTTCACACACAAGCACACACCCCGAGAGTTAATGGTAGGGAAGGCCTTAAACAACACGCCGCTGTTTGTAGCGCCGGTCGCATTATTGGTGGCATTGATGGCGAGGATCCCTGTGCTCGCTTCAGCGCCGCTATGCTCGTGTCACAGCAGGCGGGATCACCTGAGAGGGAGAGGCAAATCATGCGAAGGCTAAAACGCACGTGCATACGCAGCTGGAGGAGCAGCAGTCGTTTTGACAGGTTAATGCACGTACATATGCGCAGAACGAACGCGGGCCCCGAGTAGACTACCGGACACATCGCAGTCATATATGTTGTGTTGCTTCAGGGCTGTAAAAACATATTAGAGAGGCTGCCAAGAAAAAAGCTAACAATTGGTGGGGGGGGTGGGAAGAGAAATGTGGGATGGCCTGCTTTTCTTTGGGTGAGACTCAGCTCTGCAAATTTAGAACGAGGTATCGCTCCAAGAAGCGACATTAGAAAAAAATTGTTTTTAGTCATGGTCGGCCAATTAGTTGTTATTTCTTGAGTCACATCTGAATGACTGCCATGCGCCTACTCTCGGTTGCATATTTAGCCTTAAAGATAGATCATGTGCAAAAAAAAAAAAAAAAAAAAAGGAGTCTGAAAATATTCTGTGCAAGCCTACCTTTGCCAACATTGTATTAGTGCTGGCAGGCACTGGCAGCCACACTTTATGCTGCCATACTATGATAATAATAATAATAATAATAATAATAATAATAAGCCCAACATTATGCGCTCACTTAAGTGGTTTTATTACTTCCTTGACAATGCGCTGAATTACAGGTCGCGCTAAGTTGTGACACCCCAGTCACACTAATGGCCCGGGTTATGTGCTTGGTTGGGATTCCTCACCAAACTGGCAGATATCTCTCGGTAAGCGACAGCAGTGGCCGTGTCAGCCCCGTCTCATTCTGTCAGCCTCTGACTCACTGACAGAAACAACTTTCTTTCCCCTGTTGTTTGTCTGTGGGCGCTCCAAACTTAGCAGCATCACGACGGTCACGCATGAAGTGTCCAATAAAGAGATACGACGCTGGGCAGGTTGGCACTCCTGTCAGTAGCCAGCTGTTTGCTAGGCCGACCGTGTGTGTGTGTGTGTGTGTGTGTGTGTGTGTGTGTGTGTATTTCCCTTCGTGTTCTGTCTCGGGTTTCTGTTTTGACAGCGGCATCAAGCGCTCGCATGTGTTCTGTCTATGCCTCCATCCATCCAGTCGTCTATCTATCCATCCATCTAGTCATCACTTGTTATTTAATGAGATGGCATCGCACATCAAGGTTCATTGGCTGTGTGCAGACAAACCCAGATCTAATTAGGCCCCAACCACTGTAACGCTTGCCCTCGCTAGCGAATGCACTTGCTTCACAAAATAATGACACATTTACATTTAACCATGTAACCTATTTCTAATTAGTCAGTTGGGTTTAGTTTTTTTTTTTTTTCTTTTTTTTTTCATGATGGCAGAAAGTTCAGCAAAATGACAAACAGATGTATTGCCAATTATCATGCATTCTGAGCAGCTCATTATTCCTTCATTTGTTTTCACCGTCATCTATCTCGTTTTTTGGCTCTCCAGTTTGTACAAGTGAGCTTGTGTAACGGAGCTGAGAGTCTGAGCTGGCAGGACCTGAATGCTCCTCCTTGTGTCTTGACTGGCTCAGCAGTTGCACCTCCAGCCAGTCAAAATCAATGGGGGCAGTGGGCAACTGTGGCTCTGTGTGGAGCAGATGGCAGAAGAATGGCCCTTCCTCCTACTGTGGCGCGCTCAGCAACATACAAATGGGTCAGCTCTCAACGCTGGTCACATAATATCATGAAGCCAGGACTCTGTTATAACTGGGTTGGGCAGCATGGGAAATGGGGTCTCTTCAAACATATTTTCCTCAGATCTCAAGCTGGATAACTAATCGGTCGATAAATACTCGAAGTATAAACATTGGCAGCTGGTGTCCAGTCCACTTACTGTATCAAGGGGGAGTCTTGTAGCCAAGGAGGCCGACAAACATAACCCACGACTACTCAAGAGGAGTCAGTGCAGAATCACAGTAGCACACTAACTGCAGTGTTGGTGCAGTCAGTAAAGTTAGTTAGCTTTAATCAGTCTTCTATTTCATAAATAAAATAACACTTTGGGACATAAGCTTTTATTCTTCATTGTGGATACCTTAGATTAGAAGATGGCATTCTCATGTCTGTCCATGTGGTATAAAGCTACAGGGGGGGGGGGGGAATAGCCAGGTTTCAGTCACAGCTAAGATAAACCATGTGCCGGCACCTCTAAAGCTACGGAATATGCCTTAAACGCTGGACATTAACCCACTAACCAACTTCAGTAGGAAATGGTACAATGGCCGAATGACTCCACGCTAGTCAGTTTATTGGCTTGACCTGAAACCAGGGTGGACACGCTCATTTTTGGCACTTTTCCAGTGCAAGGCTGTTGGCAACAGTTCATAGTTGCACCCAACGTGACTCATTATTCCCTTCATACCTTATTCAGGTGTGTTTCTTAGGCCTGTCTGAATTCTCAATGTCTAAATGTAACCTTCCTGTGGACTGTATTGTAAAAACCCACATCAATATTTACAAGTACATAATAAAGTAGAAGAGTGTTTCATACGCCTGCTGATGATTTATGGCTTTCCCACCTTGGCTGTGTCTTAATTGCTCGACACGCGTGTTAGTGTCAGCCTCGCCGCGGTGGATGGATGGCTGCCAGCACGACTCTGTCACACATTCACCCTCGTTGTGTTTTGCTCTGTTTGGATGCATACTTACTTACTCACTCCTCCTCCTCCGCCTCATCCGCCACTTTGACTCCCAGTTTCCCAGTTGCCTTCAATGATTTCGCTGTCCTTGTGTTTGTCTGTCACTGTTTCTCCCGGTGCCTTTTTCCTTTCTTATTGCCTCCCTGCGTTTGCTTTCTTTTTTTTTTCTCTTTCACTTTCCCTCTTGTCGCTCTCTTCCCCTCGCCTGCGCAGTCGATTGTCTGCCAGAGCAACATGTGGCAGGTGGTGAGAGGAATAAGCAAGAGTGAGGAGAGGGAGAAAAAAAAAAGCACGCTGACAAAAGCGCCTTCCCCCGAGCTTGCTTGTAGCTGCAAAAAAAAAAAATACATCAATTACCTCCATGATTGAATGATGTTAGCACAACTCTGAGGATGTTGCCTCTGTTGAGATGAATGGGCACAGCTCGACTCGACGTAGATTTCTGTGTCGACTTGCTGTTTGTTTTTCCGCATGCAGCCTCGCCATCAGTAATTATAGCACCGTGTCGCTGTCTGGCTCGGCCTGCCAATCAAATCATGGGAGAGTTGAGCACTACAACACGGCAACATCTGTGTAGTAATGGCCTATGTAGCTGATTCCAATGAGTGCCGACACCGGGAGCTCCAGTTTCACCAAAGAGATAAGCTAGCAACTGTGTCAGCAGAATGGGGACAATGGCATCAGATGCTTTTTTTCTATTGCTGTTTTTGACAATGTGCAGTGGATGGGACAAGAGAAATGGGTCATTGAAGGTCAAAAGTGATATTTTGTGAATGAATGCTACCAACAATCTGATTTTTGGCTGAGTATCTTCAGTATAACTTTGGATCGGAAAAACAAAAAACAAAAAAACATTATTTACATTAAGTATTTCACATACATTCTTCATTCTTTGTAGGATTTGGAACCTAAAACTCTTTAAAACTCAGGATCCTGCTGCAATTTTGACTAATATTGCTACAAATGAAGATATTTTAGAGATAATAATGTTGTTGTTTTTTTTTTAAAAAAAGGAGGTCTGGTTGCATTATTTCCACATCTGATTTTCTAGCTTAACCACAAGGAATATTGTTGTAATTTCTGGCTTATTTACTTTCTAGGGACTGCTGTGTCTGCATTTAGCTTACAGTATGCATGTATTATAAAGTTTGGAGGGTATACAGAGGAGGTAAAACCCGACTCTTTGCCTGTGTTGCATACTTTAGTGTGTCACTCTTCCACTGCACACTATCACTGAACATTCAGCATCCAAAGCCACATGTACAAGTACAGATGTAAAACACACCTGGCCAGGCCTGGATGATCTGTTTGACAGTTGAGAGAAAAACCTGCCTGCCAGCGACGCCGTTCAGGTTTACAACTTTACACTACTGTTTCTGCGTGACTGTGTGTGTGAGTCTGTGTGTGTGTGTGTGTGGCCTCAGCCAAGAAACCTTGCTTAATCTCCCAGTGTCTCATGGCATGTCTTGCCTGCTCTCACTTTGTCTCTGCTTTTTTGCCTCCCCTCTTCATACCCATTTCCCTCTAATCTCTATTTGCATATCTGTAGGCACACATCCTTAGATCGTCTCCCAGTCTGCTATCTTTTCATCCATTTGTCTTCCTGCTCATGTTGCTTGAATACTGTACTTGGGGAGGTTGAATGATAAGTAGCTTTCCTCGCCAAGAGGCTGTAAGGCTTAGCAGAGATGTCATCTGGAGATATAAAAAAGTTCAGAATCGTGGAATGCAGGTTGCTGCCTAAATTGAGACTAGGCAAGATTGTTAGCTGCACTACCAGACTTTGTACAGACATTCAGTGTTCCCAGATGTAGTACCCTTACAACTTTGATGACAACCTCGACCTTCCTCTAGCATCACCACAAGGTTCACATACATACTGTGTGTGGATTTAAGTGAAATGTCTCAACCAACTTTTCAATTAACTTTTGATGCAATTGCAAAAAAAAGTATGGATTATAATGACTTGCCTGATGATGTCGCTAGATTAAAGTTGATGGGAATATCAATCTGCCGAATACTTTGGTCTCTTACCAAATGTGTGCAAAACCAATGACTTTGCACATCAATCAACATTTTCACCCCCAACCAAATGTTAACAAGCTGAAAGAATATGTTGACCAATGTACTTTGGATTTGCTTGTGATTTAATGGTGAGCGTTAGCAACTTAGCATAGCCATATTCTTTTATTGATAGATATAAACACATTGACAGTTCTGATCTAAAAAGGTCAGTTGGTTGACGGATATTTAATTAAAATAGACGATATACATATTGCATTTTTGCCTTTCTGTGCATTTACTGCGGGTATTTAGTTTGCTGTTATCTAGAAAGTCACCAAAGTAGCTACAAAGTGATGTTGAGTCAGAAACAGGTGAGGTGCTGAGGTTTCCATTTGCAGCAAGTTTCTACCAAATTAATGATAATTCGCTTTGTGCGCTCTCACTTGAAGGAACCTCCCGCTGTGCAATGTCTCGGTAAAAGCTAAACAACTGGAACAGGTAGAAGCCCCATCCCCACCAAGTGAATTTGCCCCAAATTAAACTTTGAAGATCAACATAAAACATAAAAGAATTATGTCTAAGTTAAAGTTTTCAAATGCCTCAACAATAGACTGCGAGATTGGATCTCGAGCATTTCAGAAAGAAGTATTGTACTTTTATCGAATTCAGTAACAGGCAGTAGCTGTCCTTGACATCAATGCTCCTGCAAAACGTTGTCGACTATACGTCGTACTCACCCTGAGCTCTAGACATTCGGCCGGTACAGCGATGTTTACAAGAGGCAAATTGGTGACATTACTTCAATCTTCACTAAAAGTTGACGCTCAATATGTGTCTCCACGAGATAAACCTGATTATTTCAAAGACGGCTGCATTGTTTGCCAGAGACATATAGACCTGCCTTTAGCCAGAGAATGACATTTCGCTGCTCTCTGGCGTTATCAATGTGCTAAACGTCGATAAGGAAAACATGCATTAGGATGCCGACACACAAGGTAATGATAACCTATGCCAATCCTAATAGACTGTCAGAAATCTTGATTGAAATCTCTCGGTTTTGCTCGCTCTGAAAAGCCAATCAGCATGCCTGCATTTTCCTAACGTCTTCCCTGCCTTCACCCTGTTCCTAATGCTTGCTTCTTAGGCTATGAATATTTGTTTTAGGATGTGTACGTGGCAGCTTCACTCCGTGTTGTTTACCATAGCAGCTGAGTGGAGGTTGTGTCCCGTGCGGCTCGCAGTGATTTTGTTTATGGTCCTGATCGAGCCATATTGATACCTTTTTGTCTTAATGAAGTGCTGCTCATAAAGGATCATAAACATCATTACAAGGACATTGGGAGTTCGAGATTATCACCACCACTACTGTACTGAATGCTTGGACGCCATGGGGCTTGATGTTGTTATGAACTGAGAAATACACGACAATACGATAGCTATCATTACCACATTCTTTTTTAAACATCAGTATGATTAATTCCAAAGGAATAGTTGGGACATATGCGTATTGCTTTCTTGATGAGAGTTAAATGAGAATAACAGTAGCCACCACTCTCATGTCTGTACAGTGAATACGAAGCTACAGCCGGCAAACAATTAGCATCGCTTAGCATATCTTGAAGACTTGAAATGGAGAAAGTGCTTGTTTGCTGTGTTCAAAGGTAATAGAATCTCCCTACAAGCACCTCTAAAGCTAATTTTTCAAATGTTCCTGATAGCTTTATTCCCTCTTTATAGTTGTTCTGCTAAGCTAAACTAGGCTAAGCTAAGCTAATTGTCTGCTGCACAGCTCATAACTTTTCGTTTTACGTTAAGTGTTTCTGTTTGTGTACAGGTTAAATTAGGCTAACTGTTCCTCTCTACTTCCAGTCAGCATGTTCGCATGCTAGGCTAAGAAAAGCTATCACCTCCTATATCAAGGTTTACAGTCAGCAGATGAAAGTGGTATCATTCTTCTCAACGAACTCTTGGCAAGTGCGCAAAATTGTCAAATAACCGTTTCAACATTTAAGTGTAATGCCAAGAAGAGGTGCAGCGTCCTTCTTTTCGGTATTTTTACATTACAAGCCAAGAAATTAGCGGGAAACAAACCACCTCCAGCATGTTTATTCTCTTCACTGAGAGATCGGAGTTAAAGATCGTCTGCAGCAGGGATTGTTGTTAATGTGCTCTTAATTTGAACACAACAGTGCTAACAATACCACTGGCATAAGATAAAGGCAATGTTCATGTCAACTGTGTTGCATTTGTTTAAACTAATTAAACCATGTTAATTTAACAGTGATTAATTAGACGTGAGTAGCCTATAACAATGTTTGAACAGGCTACATGAAGTGTATATAGTGAATGTCATTTCCTGATGGTTATATTTAGGCACGTTCGTCTATCCTTCTCCTGTTTTCATAATCTAATACGGTATATTTTTTCATGCTGCCTCTCACATCAACTTCTTTTGTTTCTCCCCTGTCTCGCTCTCTTTGCTGCTGCTGACTCTGTGAAGCAGGTAAGACAGTTATTAGCTCTCTCCTTTCAGCTTGTGTGCTTTTTGACAGTGTATGTTCGTGTGTGTAGGTGTGTGTATGTGTGTGTGTGTGTGTGTGTGTGTGTCAGAGGTGGGTTTAGCCGAGATGAGTAAAGCTGGGTCACATGCTGTCTCTGGTGCTGCTGATATTGCTCCGGCTGTGGGGGGCTTACAGGGGGCACTGCTGAAAGTGAAAGAATTATGACCCACACTTATTCTCATACGCACACACACACACACACACACACACGTCCAATAACAGACCCTGGCCTGCACACTTTTGATGGGTTACAATTGGATGATACCTGAGTAACATACAGTAGATCAGAGCAACTATAGTGTGAGTTGGAGGGCTTCCTTATTATTACTGGACTTGCAGATTGATGGGATATAATTTAGATATATAAGGAAGATACATTTCCTCTTTTTTCACGTGTATACAATGATGTAAATGTTATATAAAAGGGGAATTTTTGTTCTTCTCCTTTAGGGGTCGCCACAGTGGATCTTCTGTATCCATCTCGCTGGTAAACCAGGTCACAACCAACCTGGCCCTTAAAAAATACACAAATGACAAATGTCCAATCACTATAATACACAGTACAATTATCCACATATCTTAAAATCAAGGGTGGATCATTTCTGTTGGGTTGAATAAGCTGTTAGCATGATTGTTGAATTAGCCAAAGCTTTTTTTTAAGGACTGAAAATGCACCTATTTGTTGTTATGATACGTACGAAGTTGGTGAGAGTTGTGTAAAATAATTTCCTGCCTTGTAGCCTATATTGTAGGCTAGCTGGATAGCATCAAAGCACTGAGCAAAAACTAATGCTAGCAGATAACCATCAATAGTCCGTATTTGTCAGTTCTTTTAAGAACATTACATTAACACTTTAATTGTATAAACATTTGGTTTGTTCTGTCAGTCTGCATAGTAGGCTTGATATAACATTGGCTAACGGTAGCTAACATAACGGCATTCAAGGGTCTGTCAACAAGATAAACTTAGATGAAATCTTTAGCTGTTGTGTATCATTTAAACATATTTGGAAAAACTACATATGAAGCAATCAACACGAATTACATCACTGTTGAATATTTATCATAATATTGCCATATAAGCCATTTAAGTTGTCATGGTAGCGTAGTTTTCATCAAAATGTAAACTAAAGGAAATTGGTTTAGTTTTCTATATTCAGAGAGCTTTAACGCTGACCTCAAATTAAAAAAAATATTTAAAAAATGAATAAAAGGTAAAATACATTTCTCTTTCTCACCCTCACCATTTTTTGAACATATAATTTCTAGTGTAATTTAGAATAGAAATGGTGTGATATAATATGTCTTTTATCAATTATTTTATTATTTTAAAAGGATTTGTGTCACTAACCAGCTGTTCAGATTGCACAGCAGTGATCCCTTTTTAAAATAGGCTACTAAGGGGTCCATTTGACTCCCAGAAAATCCTGACTCGAAAACACAGAACCCGGTTACAGCGCAAGAGCAGATACTGTATATGTAGGCTGGTGTAATGTTAATGACAGGAGAAAAATCAGGCATAGAAGTACATGATTACGTTTTTTTTCTCCACTGAGGGAAATAGCTAACAAACTCCTTTTCACCTTAAAAAAAAGCAGAAAGGGAAAAAGAGTTCTGTGAATATGTGATATTGAGTCTCCTTTTTTTTCCCACATCATTGCACGGTAGAGCTGTCAAATTTCAATTGAAAACCTGGTGCTTTGCATTATAACAGTATTTCCCTCTATAATAGAAAAGGCAACCTCAGGTTACAATCAAATTCCAAATGCAGGCAAAGGTTTGAAGAGTTTTCGACGAGTGGCTGTTATTTCCTAAATGGTATTTAGAGAAAAAAAGGCTTTTTTTCCGGGTTTTTTTTCTCTCTCTCTCTTTGTTTCGGCGTCACCATCTGAAGGTTGCGCATTGGGAAGGACCTTAATTAAGATTTTTGTGCCTGGGGCTCTGTTTGCAAGCTGTAGTACATCAGGAACGAGCGAGAGCCAGATACAGATCATTGGCTGCCCGGGTCAAGTCATGTGATTAGGAGAAAGTATTAACATTTTCACCATGGTGACCCTCCTGACTTAGCAATCAAATATGTTTTGTTTTCGCTTTTTTTTTTCTTCCCCGAGACAGATGGAGGCGTGCGAGCTCATTCACTACCTGCCACGGCGTTGCCAGGTTTTAATGTTTTAGGTGAAAGTGACCTTTTAATTTGAGAAATGTGAAGAGGTTGCATTGTAGCTTTTTTTTTTCGGTGACGCGGGAGCGTAGTTGTTTTGTATAGAAGGGGCACACTGTGAGGGCAGGGGAAAATAACACCGCTCGCAGATTTATTGATTGCAACAACTTCTCGGAAGAATATTTATTCTCGCTGCGATCGGAACTCGACCGCAGCCAAACGGCACATTTTGCCTCCACTTCCCAGCAGCCTCATTTCCATGCTTGTAGGCCAGTTGTGGCAGGTTGCCGATGCGTCCTGGGACGGACGAACAGATAAAACATTCGCACCCTCCAAGCGCAGGTTAATATAGCCAATGATTGACAGCTGGATCAGAGTATTGATTGAATCCAGGATCTCTTTGTTCTGCAGTCCTGGTCCTTCTCTCTCGCTCTCTCTCTCTTTCTCTCTCTCTCTCTCTCCCTCTCTCTCTCTCTCTCCACTACCTCCTCCTCCCTCGCTCGCTCCCCCTTCCTGTTTGTTTGGTTTAGTTTTGAAATTCAGGTTGGTTATTACACGGAGAGGAGGGAAGGTTATTGCCTGGTGCGAGGGGGCATTGACTCATAGTGGCCACCTTCGAAGCAGTGCGTCTGTCTTTCTCAGCCTTGTGCATCCTCAGTCGTCTGTTAGCGGGCTGGCCCGAGGTATTTTGATGCTAATCCCGCCGCGTCAGCTGATCGCAATGAGCACGAGAGAGGCGTGAGGGGTATCGGTGTGCTCGACAACTGAAATGTAGCTTCTTTGCAGCTTTTCGCATCAGAAGGCTTTTTTGTGTCCTTTCATACCTTTTTCACAAACAGTCAATGCAGTGAGAAACGTCCATTGTAGATTTTAACAATGCTATTAGATTTAATAAGCAAGGGGCCAAGTGTTGGAATTGGCCTATAATTCATCGCCAGACTGCCTTCATGGCATATATATATAATTTTTTTGTTGTTGTTGTATTTTTTGCTTTATTTTTGAAAGCTTCTGCAAATACAGGCATAATGGAAAGGAGAGCTGGGGGGAAAAAATGGAGTGAGTATATGGAGGGAGGGGGGCTGGTATGAGCCTAGAAGAGAGACTGCTATTAGCTGTTAATTCTGAAACAAATTATGCAATTAGCTCTGGCATCAGGATGTAGGCCATGAGAGAGGACAGCGTAACCTTCATTTGATCTGTTCTGCGGCGAGCCGGCAAGAGAGAGAGAGGGGGAGAGAGAGAGAGAGAGAGAGAGAGACCCATTTAATAGGAGCATTTCTTTTGGCCACGCAAAGCGCTAACAGTATCCATAAGTGCCACTTTAGCTTCCCTTTGAGTGCTTTCTTTTTTCCTATTTATGGAGGGATTTTCATAATGTGTGTGTGTTTTTTCGCCCCCTTTTTGAGAAATACTCATGTCCTTAAAACAAAGAGGTAATTTGTCTGTGCATATGAGATAATATTGTCTGGGGAGCCGTGCGATTTGCTGCCCCTGCTTGACTGTGAAACAGAGGGAAGGTGTTGATTTCAAGGTGTGTGTGTGTGTGTGTGTGTGTGTGTGTGTTGTGTGTGTGTGTGTGTGTGTGTTCTCGCACCCATTTGTGAGTGCTTCAGTGTGTATATGTTGGTGTGTGTGTGTGTGTGTGCGCATGTGTGGCACCATCAATAAAGGTCTGAAACGGCGGCGGTACCAATCGTAGCTCTACCTAAATGTTGGCCCGGTTCTCGTCGAGGATTGGTCGTTAGCTTAACACAATCAAATTTGTCCAGAGTGAGGAAGTCATTAATTCTAAGTGGACCATTCATTTAATGTTGTTAGGAAAGCAGAGGGGCAAGCGTCCCGCGGTATTAAGCCGAGTGTGTAACTCCACGACAAACAACCACCCCCTCGCGATTCACCTTAACAAGGTTACTCGCTGTGGAGTTTTCTTTGGCACCAATCCATTCTCTGTTGCACACTGGTACTTTATGCAGGTTTTACGACCGACAGCTTGAGCTAATAAACTCAAAATCAAGTTCAATCTGTGATTTTTATTATATGATCCCAGTATGACCAGAAATATATTCACATAATGGATTTTACTGTAGCCATCATTAATAAATGTTACATTTATAGGTAATTAAACTTTAGTTAAAGGGAACATACTGGGCTTTTTTTTTTCTTGCCTTCAGTGTGTTATTTAGGTGCTTGTGCGTGTAGACAATCTCGAATATTAAAAAGCCACAAATCGACGCCTTTAATTACATATTTGTGACTATAATTGCAACGGAAGTAAAGGTAACTGAAAGCTGAAAACGGAGAAATGGCAAGCATTGCTGGCTCTGGCATGTGTGAGCTGACGAATCAGAGCCAAATGGGTATTTGGAAGGGTGGGCTTTAAAGACACAAGCGCTAAAACCAGAGGGGGATTGCAGTGCAGCAGTACTGGACAGTATGAGAACACCGGTTCAACTTTTTATGAGCATTAGTAACTCAAAATAGAATTATGGACTGGAAAATGAGCATGTCTGTTTTGATAGTTATCCTACTGTTAACAAAATATAATGCTTTATAAACCATTATTAAAGCAGTTGCAGCTTTGTAATGGCCATCCAGATGATGTTCGTAAATGGTTCATAAAAGGTCTGTGTGTAGTTACAATAAACACGAGCTTAATAAATGGTTTATAAAGGACTTTATTGTTTGTGAATAGTTAAATAACCATTAACCATAAATGAAATTAACCATAAATGTACTATTATTAGTTGTCGTTATCATAAAGTGATACTGGAAAGTGAAAGTACCCATGGTGTCCAAAAATTTAAACATTTCCATTGAACATTACAGTACTGATGTTACACACTGAATAATAGCAAGAAGCTGACGATGTTTGATGTGGAGTTTAATGTGGCCCGGTGCAGAGCCGTCGTTTTCCCTGATGACCACAACAAAACAAACCTGCCTCTCTGTGAGCTCTCAACCAGATGTGCGCAAAACGATCGCCATCTTTTTGTTTCCTCCCCTCAACACGAGCGTAGCACCAAACTCATTGTGGCTGGATTCTAAAAGCTTAGCGTGACACAGGTTTCAGGTAATGATTTGGGATGTTATCAGTGCGGAGCAGGAAAGTAAACAGCGGCGCTATCTCCAAAAGGTTAGCCATATGTTAAATCAGTGGCAGGGGACGCGGGGGACGGGGACAGCTGCTTCCCCCACCGCTATCTGACAAGTCACACACACACACACACACACACACACACACGATATACACACACACGCCTGCATGCACACACTCAATGCTCGCTGCTGCTGGAATCATATTGATTATTCTGTGTGTGGATGTCGAAGAAAATTAAACACGTCTTAAAACAGATTACATGTCCGGATGTGACAGACAGACAGGCAGACAGGCAGACTCATCACTGAGGTTTCAGCATTCAAAAACGTCAGACACACATGTGGGCAAGACATCTGGAGAGCTGTGCAGACCAGTGATCAAAATCAAGCCAATATGTAGACAAAACAAGGCTGCTATGCAGTGTTAGGTGGCCAGCTGTCAGGATGAAACTCGTGTAAATTAGTCCCTTTCTGGCAGTTTGCATTTTTTTATTTATTTGTCGACGACTGAGGAAGAGATATTAACAACACAGTAAACAGAGAGCACGTTGAATGGGCATTTCTTTGTTTGTGTTGGGGCGCCATTGCATGGGCGACGGGAGTGTTTTTTGTGCGGCGATAATATAATAATCACACAGACTTTGCGCCAAATGAATGACATGCGTAATTACTGTGATGCTGCATTCGTGTATAATCATACTGTTATCGTGGAATTGTATTTCATGTCCGACGTTTTCACAGATGATTATCTAATTGGCATACAATTTCACACAGTGGAAAGCTCAAAGACTTCCATTATGCACCACTGCTTAATTAAAGTCGCTTTTTTTTTTCGCACTCATAAAATCCTGTCACAAAAACCCCCTTTTCACAATTCCTACATGCAGTCCTCTCACGCATAATTGTATTACGGACTGCATTACATTGTCTCGCTTTAATTCACCGCCCGCGGCTTACACATTGTGAAACAAAGACTCGAGCGTATGTGGGATTCGCTGGTTTTTCTCCGACTCTCTTTTGTCAGCGCACGCTCACGCGATTATTCCCTCGATAGGCTGACACCCATCCCGTCGCCCTCTGTACGCAAAGGCAGAAAACAAACGGCGCCTTTAACTGTTGATCTAGAGGTCGTACCTAGGGCTGGCACGATCGCTGCCTCTGCTGGACGAAACATCGCCCCACAAATATCTGCGATTAACATTATTGTCAGTTCGAGACCATTTTATGCCACCGATATGATAATGTATACAGTTAGTATAACAATACAAGTACACTTGTAGAAAGAGCGATGAATATTTAATCAGTAAAAATGTTCAGACTTTGGAATTGGACAGTGAAATAAATATTAAAGTGTCCTATAAAGCAAACAAATAAAATAAATCACAGAACCAATACAACCATTTAACAACAGCTTTGTGTTAACAACAACACAAATTGCAGGTAAATACAAATTCCAATGCAGAGTTCAGCAAAAATAAATCGCACATATGTACGTATATAACTAAGTCGATAAGACACAATATAAAAGATGATAATGTGATTTTTGTAACAGGCCTAGTCATGTTTGAGTTTTTTCAGCATTTCCACAAGACAAACAAATACTTTACTGTACTGCTGTAGTTATGCACATTTCCAGTAAAATTGCACTAAAACCGTGTTCAAAATTGAAAGTAATATTTTTAGGAATGGCGGACCCCACCACTAGGAGCAAAAACAACTATATGAAGAGTTGATCGATAAATGTATACGACAGCTATTTATGAAACAAATGCCGACCATAAGTAGGATAAAAAATAGAGTTTGATTACAAATATGATCTAAATGAATCTAACTTTAAGGTGGTATTTTTTCAGAAAATCCTCGTCATGGCACAATCAGATCCAGCCTTTTGATTAAAACGTATACGTCCTCTGTAACTGCAGCATAACTGTGACATATACGGTTCGGTGTCAGATCAGAAACGGCATTTAATGTTTTTCATCATATTTCATTTGAGGCAGTTTTGTCTGTTGAAAAAAAAAAGAAAAAAAAAAAAACAACAACAAAAAGTGTCGTTCCCTCCGGAAAACAGACTCCACCTCTTTGCCAATTATCGGATCCCGTCTACAGCAGACCAGCGAGCAGCAGATAATGCAACAGCTTTTTGCCTCTGTGTTCCTGCTCCATCACCGCTGCCGACACCATCCACCGCAAAACACGCATCTGGCACCTCCACATTCGCCACTTAGCTAAATTACATTACTTCTAGCCTAGTGCCTCTAACAAGGTGCTCTGTGTATTCCGATAGCTGGGAAAAAATAGGAAGAGAAACATGGCATGAGACGAAGAAGTGGAGTAGCTAACATGGTGTTAACAATTGCTCAGTGAGTTCCTCTGCCTCCCATTACACACACTCTGCACCTTTTAACCTTGTTAGCGGGCCAAGGCAGCGCACGCCCCAGAATGCTTGTTCCGTAATTAAGGGTGGCTCAGGTGCTAGATTTATGGAGATTTTCAGGCCTGTGATTAAAATTGAAATTTAATTCTGGTAATCTGGCGGAGGTGAGGGGGAAGAGGAATATTGAATGTGAAAAGGGGAGGGAAGGGATGGACGGTTTGGGTGGTTGGCTAGCCACATATCAGTGGGAGATACTTCACACAGGCTGTTCAAACATGGACTTAAAACAGGCTTATCTCCCAAAAGGTTAATGAGGAGCGGCTGGCTGCGCCTGTTACAAACGCACAACAGAGGTCTCATCTTCTACTGTGTCAGTCACAGAAATACACACACACACACACACACACACGCACACACAGGCTGGATAAGCTGCAGGCATCACAAGCCCACAGCCTCACTGATAGAATTCTCGTTTCCAATAACATCCTCAGACGACTTAATTACTTTTCCTTTTGATGCAACTCACAAGAATAAGCGGACTCTAGATGGAATCTCTCTCTTCTCCTTCTGTCTCTCTCTCTCTCTCTCTCTCTCTCTCTCTCTCTCTCTCTCTCTCTCTCTCTCTCTCTGTGTTTCTCCCTCCTCAATGATAGCTGATAATTTAGTTGTGGCATTTCAGATGGCTGGCCACGACTGAAGTCCATTTCACTGAGTTGTCATACAGTTTATGGAGTGCACAGTTCACAGCGGAGGCTCCGCGGCACCGGGTGTTGCATTCGCTCGGGCTGTGCAGAGTACGGAGGCGCGGCGTTGTTGTCCGACGCGTAGTTGGAGGCCTGTGGGAGCTAAATGAAGTGGGGGAGGGGGCACTCACTTTTTGTGCTGTTGGACCTCCACTGCTGGTCTCAAAATGAAAGAAGGAAGATAAATATGTGAAAAATGATCCTGCGTATGGAGCCACACAGAAAGACCACATGCCCTTTGCCTTTTGTTCTTTCTTTTTTTTTTATCCAACTCATGACCCAAGTAAAAGTGTGCCACTACGAGACAGAGAAATGCTCCACTTTGGTGCCCCATTTACCATTTTGAACTAACCCTTTTATTCCCCCTGTGCATATGCATTTCATTCCATTGTCACCCCTGAAAATGAATAGAAGCTCTGACATTCATTCCAGGGCTTTAAATCATGTGTATTCTGGACAAGCACACACTGCAGATTTATGTTGATGCCACAGAGGTGTATTGTAAATGCAGCACGCTGCGTGAGGCGCAGTATGTGGATGTCCACCTTGTTTTTCACCTGCAGGGAAGCAAGTGGTTCCTCTGTCTTATCAGCACACAGTGGTGTTTAGGCCTGGCAGGGGGTGGACGAGTGTGTGTGTGTGTGTAGGTGTGTGTGTGTGTAGGTGTGTGTGTGTGTGTGTGTGTGTGTGTGTGTGTGTGTGAGGGGAGTCAGGGTTTCCTGTATAGTTCCATACAGCACTGTATTCTTTGTCATTTTTTGTTTGCAGTATCTTACACACTCATATACTTGGATTTTTTAGTGTGTGCACTTGCATCGTTGGTTCCTTCTTATCTTAAAGGAGCAGTTCTACATTTTGCAAAACACTTATTTGCAGTTTGGTGGAGAGTTGCATAAGAAGATTGATTCTACTTTTATACCATCTTTATTCATATTCATATTTGTTGAATACAGAACTAAAGCTTATTAGCTCAACTTAGCATAAGAACTGAAAAAAGGGGGAAACGGCTAGTCTGGCTCTGTCTTACAGTTCCTGTGTGTAGAATTTAGTGGGATCGATATATAGATATATACAACTATATTTTAAGTATAAAAGTAAAAGTATAAAAACATTAAATATGTAAAACACTGCAGCTGTGCAACCTTCTACAACAATTATCTTGCCCAGTTTACAGTATTTGTTTCCTCTTTCTAGTCAATACCATCTCATCACACAATCACATAATCACCTAGAATTTAGCATTTTAGTTGAATTGGAAATGGCTTGTTTTTAGGCCATTTTAGCTTGATCCATTGGGAGATTGTTTCACTTTGTAGAAAACATAAAACACCCTGTGTTCATTTTTTTTTTTTTTTTTTTTTTACTTTTTTAATGTAGCATTTTTCCAGTGTGCAGTAACTCAAGTGACAATTCACATTTCTACATACAAACCATCGTCTGTGAAGGAGACTGCTTGTGTACCTGTGTGTCTCTAGCGCTCAGTTTTGCAGTAGCTGCATCAGTAGCAGTGGTGGCGCTGGCAGCATGGCGTCGCTCTGGCCAGGGTTGTGTCAGCTACGGAGATGAATAGCCCTCTGCTCTCGGCCCACTAAGTAATCCAGCCAATGATGAATCGCTGCTCTCACTGACACCCAAATTGGAATCATTGGGTCCAGGAGCCAAAACTGGAGGGGGAAAAAAAAAACAGAACAAAAAAAACAGAGGGCCTCTGGCGATGGCGTCTAGTCATCTGTTACTGTGTCGCTTTCCGAGGCCGCACAAGGTATTCCCCCCTCTGTGTGCTCAAGGCTGCTGATAAATAGAAAAACAAAAGACCTTTCAGGAAGGTGTCACATTGGTGTCCCTCCCCATCAGGATGATGCTTCTACGAGAATCCCCATTTGGAGATGTTGACTGATAGCTGCAGCAAAGGTGACTTGTAAAAGAAGAAATGGTCTAGATAGAAAAGCCGTAGGACAACCATTCAAATGTAGATTTCCCAACAGTTTGAGATGATGTTGTGCTCTTCCTTTAACACTAGAAGGGCCAGAATGAAAACGAATCGAACTGCCGTGAGTAGTCAGTTTGACCGCTAATTTTAAAACTCCATAATGTCTCTTGATAAATAAACTTGCATTTCTAAAGCGCTTTTCCAGACTAAACACTTGTCACATTCACCCATGCACATACACCGCAGAGGCGGCCATGCAAGGTGCCAACTGCCCATCTGGGGCAATTTGGGGTTCAGTATCTTGCTCAAGGACACTTCAACATGCAGCTGGGGGAGCCAGATTCGAACCAGTGACCTTACGATTACTAGATGCTCTATCTCCTGAGCTACAGCCGCTGCTATATCCATTATATGCGTTTGATTTGTAATCTTATTTGTCATTCAAATTGCTTCCCACCCTGTCTTCCATTCACCGAGTCCCGCCTCAGTTAGCCCACATTCTGCTAGCGGTGGCCTGAGTCTGTTGGCGGCGCGTGTAGAACAAATCCCCCAACACAGGCAATGACTTAATGAACTTAATGAGGTTTTCTAATTACAGAAGGAAGTTAGCCCATGTCAAATGGGCCTTTTCTGCCTTCCTTGACATGGATTAAGAGGCAGACTATTAAATCCAGCCCTACATTACAACAGAGAGGGAGGCTGAACCGCAATCAGTCATATCTGCTGTAACTCTGGCCTACATTCAGACACACATTCAAAGTGAGTGAAGCTTGTACTTTTCAGAGTAGACTGAATGAGCCTTAGGCGGGATCCTAACCTCCGCTTGAAACCTTCTCAGGGATGGTGAAAGGGGAATAAAAACAGCAAAAGAAATGTTTTAGTTTCTGAACCATGAAGGTCATAACCTCCGTATTAAAGGGTTTGATATAAAATACATTATTTCATGAGTTTGCACTGTTTCCTTCTTCCATTTATTCCTTTCACATGTCTTCTTTCCTTTCTTTTACTCATTGCTGCTCTTTCCTCTTTTCTCATTCCATTTCTGTCTCATCCCCTGTCTCTCTAACTCCTCCGTGGCAGGGAGGATGATTTACTTTGTCATCATTAACACATCAAAAGAGCCAAGTGTGTATTTCAAAGTCATCTGATAACTGATACTCTTTAATGGCGCACTGGAACAGTAATTAATTTCAAAAACATCCCATTTATTTGTTCTGGAAGTGAATGCTCCCGCCAAAGCGGCATAAATCCTGTCTGTTGCTCCAGCTCAAATTAATTTACGTGTTGCGTCTCTTCGCATCCTTTGAGAATTTAATTATCTCTGCAAACAGGCTCTGGGTGTGTTGAATATACATCCTATCAACAGAGTTGTGCTGGAGCCAGAACAGTACAGAGGCATATTGGTTCATTCTGACTTTTCTGTCATTCCAGGCTGTAGCTCGCCACAAACACGAGGACAAAACTTTACAAAAAAGCAGGAGACAGAGTAGAGATCCAATCACTGAGCGCTGAATATCACGGTGCAAAGGCAGACCCTGAATGCCACCCAGCAGGTCCATCTTCGGCTAGAGCCTCCTCATTGCTTCACTGTTAGCACACTTGATCCGAGTCAATCCGGAAGCCTAAGTGCTCTGGATTTCTGAGAGTAGCTTTTGGCGAATGAGGGCAGATGTGATAAATGACAGACAGATACAGAGCTGAGTTCACATCTGGCCAGCCGAGGTGGATTGAGGTCTTCCCTTGACCCGTAACGGTCAGCGATGCTCACAAAGCAGAACGCTGTCATTGTCATCTCTACTGAGGTGAGGCTTTGGGGTTATTTGTATTCATGTAAATGGTAAACTGATCAGGTTAGCACACGATGAACTGCCTGAGACCTGACTTCAGGTCAGCTCCTACATGCCAGTCAAGAGAAAGAGAGCAGGTTTCCTGCTGAATGTCAACGAAATGGACATGAGGGCAAAAAAACAAACAATGGGGACTGACAGCCAATCATTCCAAAATCCCAATCGTTCCAAATGTCCCCCTTTATCCCAAAAAACGAATGCTTAGTGCTCCAGAAATACTCTTGCTGCAGTTGTTAGTACAGTGACCGCCAGCTCTGTCCATGGTGCTGAACTGACGGGGGTTTTGCTCTTCATTGGCTATCTTTTCTGCAACCAATAACAGCAGGGAGTGCAAGTATTTTTGTTGCAATGAGCATGTATAGCAATTACACTATTGTAGTTGTGGAAGAATAGACCATTGGAACAATTGCATGGCATCCAAAAAGCAAAGGAAAGGCCCAGTACCTGTACTCAGTCACCCGGGCCATGGAATATTCGTCAGGTTTCAAGCGTAGCTCAGATTTTAACAGAACATCCAGAAAATCAGCAAAAGAAATGACTAAGTAATTTGTGTTCTCTATCGCTGCAGTGATACAAATAGTAGCAGATGCGAAACACCAACATCTGCTACTATTTGTAGGTGTTGCTCATTCATAAACTCTGGTTTGCACCTTTTGCATACGTTTTGGTTTAATTTCCAGGCCATTAAGTTAAGAATAAGCAGATAATTGTAGAAATGAGTTTGTCCTTGAGAACTAGAGTGTACAACCTAATTAATCTTGGTCATCACCATTATATTTCTTGAACGTATCATGACGGTGGTATCAGTCTTCTCCTTTAACTCTCAGCAATAATTGGCATGTTCCCCCAAACTATTCTTTTAATCGAAGCCATATGAGCCATTCAGGCTATTTGGAACATTCTATTTATGCACTGCTCTGGACACAATTCCCCCAAACTCACGAAAAAACACTAATTAAACCATCAAACCATTGACGAAGTAAAGGTTGCAGTCAAACCTCTAACACAGGACCGCCGTGGTGGATGTTGAAAAGCATTTATTTATTTAGCGTTACACCAACTTCTCCGCCTCAACCACCCGTAACAACTTTTGCGATGTTAAGTGTTTTTTTTCGTCTTTTTTTTAACATCCCTGCTGTTAACACTCAGTTTTCTTCATCATGCGCACGTTGAATAGGTCTATATAAACATGTGGACTGAGGTGTCAGCCATCAAAATCAAATCATTGGAAGCTAATGTGCATACTTCTAAGATCCCCATGTCAGGTTTGCAAGCTTTAATCCGATTCTGTTATTTGCAGTCTGCCTGATACTTTTCTAGATTTGCAGAAAGTTTTTGTTAAAAAAAAAGAAAGAAATTCTAAATTGATTGAATCACATAATATATGAAAGACTCCCTCACACTGGGAAACAGATTTCAGGCTGTTTCTCACATCAATGTTTAACTCCAAATCAAACAGTCCTTTCATGGGGGGAAGTCATCAACTTTTAAGTCGAGTTAGCAATACTTTGGGCTTTTACTCATTTATCTTTTATTGCATATTGATTTCACCCGTGTTTGTGGGCGGAAGAGACTCAGACATGTTTCTGGAAGTGAGCGTCTTTTCATTGTGTTGTCTTTCGAAGGGCAGTTTCAAATATTCAATCGGGTTTGAGTGATGTGCGGGAGTTGAAATATGGCAATAAAAGAGTTACAGCTCCCCGTCATCTTTGTTTTGACAGCCGATCCCGGCGCGGCCGCACGCGCGCACATGCAAACAGCCAGACAAACAGGAAAAACACACTCGCGCACACAAAGTCAGCATGATTCGTTGGGGATTTTCTCACAAATCGGACCCCTAAAGGGAAAGAGGCCGGCATAAATCAGCTGGTGTCAGGGCTACAGACACCCACGGCTCCTTATCACCACAAGCAGGCGGACACACTCACAGATTGATAGGTAGATAGTCGCTCTGACAGGCAGGGCGACAGGCAGCCAGGTAGAGAGGCTTATGGCGGCACACGCACAGGGTGTGGAGGCAGACAGAGGGAGGCAGAGATAGACGGGGAGAGGCAGAAACACCGGGCAGAGGCGGCTGATTACAGGGACGCTGGTCACAAGTCTCACACTTGATATTTACTTGACGATTCTCATTAATAAAACCATAATTATCCTTAACCTTTTCCATCTACTCCTCAGATTTAACACAAGAGCAGCCCACAGCCAGTCAGGAAATTTCTCATGTAGAATTTGCCTTCCTTGGACGGTTCCTTTTGCCAATTCAAATTTTATTTCTGTCAAAGAGCTATAATTAGCAGCATACCCCTAACATTTTCGTCATGGAAAATTCAATTGTGTGTTTGTAATAAAACACTACCTATGAAATTACTAATAAAAATAACGTGTTAAGATATTTGAACAGCCTGTTACTGAAGAGTGTATGCTGATGTATCAAGGACTCTTTTTTGTGAATGGTGAAAACGTAATGCAGATCCCCATTCTCAAGGTAAATACGCAATTCATAACCCTGGCTACAGTAAAACAAAAATACAAAAAAACAAAGAGAAAACAATGAAAGAGATCGCAACACATCCTGTCGTCAACTAGAGTAACGTCCCTGTCTGTCATGGCTGTGAATGACGGCAAATCGTAGTAAAGGCTCTCACACTGACCTGAAAGTGAAAGATTTAAGATACACAAGTATGCACATTTTGGTTTCTTTCGGTTCGGGCTGGCGTCCTGTTGCGGGGCGGATCTAATGTATCTGACACTGACTGGCCAGTCGCTGATCCCTGTCTGGTCGATCGGTGCATCCCACATTGCCAAGCTGCGATGGCCAGTTGCTGTAGAAGGAGGAGTTAAGGCAAAAGATCACCTGTAATGCAAAAATACGAGTTCTCTTACCTTGGATGCCAACACAATTCCGCAAAGCAGGATTGTGTGCAAAAGGCCTCGCAGCATTTACAGTACATTTAGCTGATGTGCTCTCCTCCCCTCCCATCTGTATTCCTGTATGGATCTAAACAGACAAAAGGCTTGTATTACTGTCAGAGAGCATTTAGGACACACTGTATCATACACAGCTATGTTGGGTAGCAGTGCCAAACTCCATTTGTTTCCACCCATCAGAGTCTACTAGAGCAATACTAAGCTGGTGTTCCATTTCATGGGCTTGTCTGTTTTGGGTCATGCACCAGAAGCGAAAATGCTTTGCCGACACAGACAGCGGATAACATCTCTGATCCCATTATTTACTCTGGGGAAGACTTAAACATTCCCTGTGGTGTTTGTGGGCTGTTTTTTTTTGTTTTGGTTTGGTTTTTTTGCTTTTTTTTTGCAAGGGGGCGGGGAAGTCTTTCTGTTTTTAAGAAATCTGTTTTCACCTGGTTACTCAGGGGAGGACATCGCGACACTCTCTTTCCTTGTAGTTCACAAACAAGCGCAACCTTGAAATGACTAAATATGTGGCATCACCCTTGAAATAGCAGCTATCCACTTGAGATCAAGGAAAATGAAACCAGGGAGTGGACCGAGTGAAGTTGATGTTGCCTCGCACACATAAACACACAAAACCACCCTTATTGGAAATTAGAATAATGTGATACTGTTTTCAGAGGCTTTGGAGTTGCGTCATAGGTCTCCTAGCAACCCTGCCTGGTGTCACGCAGGTGAGATTCAGCGGAGCACAAATAATGACTAACAACCAGACGAGTAAGACAGGTACATAAAGATGTTGTTTCGGCGTGGGCGTAGGTCAGTTTATTTTGATACATTAGTTTAATATTTGGGAAGTTAAATTAGGCTCTTAAGTACACCACTTCAAGACTGGAAACTTACTTTGCATAGAAGACTGAATTAAGTAAATGAGTTCAAACAGCTTGTAGATGCTGAGACACCGCAAGCTTCTACAGTTGGCAAACTCTGTTTAAGGTTTTCCCGCCACTAGGGGGCAGAACAGCAACCTGTAAACACCACTTAATTGCGGTGGCTAGGTGTGTAGCACACATAAGTCCATTATTGAATGTTTTGGTCCAAACAGCTGCCTTTCTTTCTTATTATTCTTCTTCTTTGATATAGCTTAGAAAAAGCAAAGTGAGTGTTGCTGCATGTGGATGTTGAACTTGTATTTTAGCGCATAGCCTGACCGGATAACTGGTGAGCTAGCTAGGAAGCAAGAAGCAACACACAATCATCAGACCATTGATATAATCCTTTAAAGTACCTTGAATTGCCTTTTTTTTTTCTCACGTTTATCTGCTGCACTGAACTCCTACCGAACCCTGACCACCTATACTGAGGTACATGCCGAATCATTAGGCCGCCAATATTTACGATATATTCTTAGTTTGTGCGGGGGTGTCAATGCTTACCATCGAACATATGATTAAAACATCATAATAAATAATCTTGAAATGTTTTGGCTGGGTGAAATATTGTACAATAAACTACTGTTCTCTTTGTCTTACCAAACGCTCACACACACACACACACACACACACACACACACACACACATACACATATTTCTATCCATCTTGTTATTTTTCTTACTCGCCTGCAACAAGAAAAACTGTGGGCAAGCAATCTCCACACAAACACACACACACGCACACACACACACACTCTCTCTCACACACACACACACACTCGCGGACAGAAGAACGTTACATTTTTTACAGCAGCTTCCCACATTGCATCCATCCAGCATTTAGGGAAGCATTGTAGAGGCCCCTTCTCAAAATAGACCAGCCTGCTTTAGCTTCAAAAAGACGTAGCGGAAATGAGCAGCAACACCAGTCTCCCCACCAGGAGTCAGGTGCGCCGCACACTTCAAAGTCAAAGGGAGCCGTGAATGCGGCACAAATGAAGGCTCCGGTGTGCCGATTCAAAGTTGCGCGTCTCGATAATGACCTCACTCTCCTACACGATTACTCATCATTCATTCAGCCACTGCCGTGGTGGGAGGGTGGTGCTGCCTTGTGGATTCGAGGCTCGCAGAAGGTGATGGGGGGGGGGCAGGCGGCTGTGCGTGAATGAAAGTGATTTTTTGGAGTAGTTTGGATAAGACTTTATGATGCCCCACCCCCCCCCTCAGAATAATAGTCAGTTTTATTCCATGTGACGTTTGCCTCGCTATGTTTGGCTTCATTAGCCCTTTTTTTTTTGTCTTCACTTCAAATGCGGTGTGATTGCTGCTCGAGACTCTTCTGTCTGCGGCTTCCTTCGGTTTGTTGCTACCTACCGTAGCACTGAGGATTTCACTCCTTACGCCACTCCTTCATCTCAGGCTGAATGGGAGATAAACTCGGTTTAAGCAGCCTGAATTTGGGCGCGTTTGCTCTCCACTCCATCCCTGCATGGCACTGATTTGTATGGCTTATATACTATTTTTGAAAAAAAATTCTTCAAACATCCCCCTCCAGACGTGTTTTACGACACTCGCATATCAAATAACTTTCCCCATTGAAAAAGTTGAATCACCTCGTTAAAATTTGTTCTCGGTCTGCACGGGCTTATCTCCCTTTTATTGGAAAGTCCCAAATCTATAAATATTCAAATTTTGTTTAGTTTAAAGTGTGAAGGGGCTCTGTGGAACTTCAGTGTTCATTTAATCACGTTTGTGGGCTCCTGTTGCTCTGTGTTAGCGGAGCGGAGAGATGCAGCGAGACGAGCCACTCGAGAACGTAGACTCTCGTCCTTCGGACTGTCGTGGAAAGAAAATAAAGAAATCCACCTTTCAGCAGCATTGAACAACTTAAACAGATTGTCCATAAGGCTTGTATAGTGTAGGTGAGGAAGAGATGGAGGAGTCATGTGGGCGGGTTGTAACATGACATATGTCCAATAACACAGTGACTACTACGTGTAAATTGCCACAGATCTGCTGCTCCACCAGTCAAGTCGGTTTTCGATGTGCGTGCACTGGAGGTTTCAAGTCTCTACATCACACCTAGGTAAGTTGGATACCGGTCCGTAACTGGCTTCCAGACTCGTTGTGATGTCACAAAACTAAACTGATCTTTTGATAGCTATTAGCTGACATAATGTGATGGCGTTAGTTTAGAATAAGGGAATGTGTAGCGGTCCGGTGTCTCGCAGGGCTTCATCCTTTTGTTTGGTTCTTCTCCCGGCTTGTCTGATTCAGAGGCCTGCGACCGACTGCAGCCAGGACCTTTTGTTTCAGGTCAGTAGGATGTCTTAGAGAGATGAAAGCTTTGAAAACATGGTAATAGAGAAGGTATGGGCTCCAGCATGTGGGCAGCAGAGAGCATTTAAAAAAAAAATGTGGATCGCGATGACATAACGCATACCTTCATCTCACTGGCACCAAATCAAAGAAATACAGCAAAAACCTTTTACTGTGTCTACGTGCCCACATTCCACCGCTCCATTATTCAGCACACTTCTGACAGTTCGAGGACTAAATATACCTGCTCTCTCTCTCTTTCTCTTCAATTCTGCTTGACTGTGCGTTTGTTCCATGCGAAGGGCTCAGATTCTTTCTTTTTTTTTTTTTTTTTGGTGGGCCAGCTGTGCATTAAACCAGCTGTACAGCGATGCGCTCCCTGAATGCGACACGCAAGAGGAGATACGTGTGAATGGGCCACATGTTTCGCGATTATTCAGCGAGTCGAAACCAACGCGTTTGTCCTCGATGTCTGAATTTAGATTTTAAAGCATCATGTATGTGAACAATCCACTGAGCTTGGTACCTGTTCAGAGAAAATTCAGTCTCTCTATTTCATAAAAAAAACCCACCAATTTCAGACTTCACAAATTCCACCCATTGAAATACAGGAAATCACATTTCCCTGCTCTACACTCTCATGTCATCTGCTGCCCTTTCAACACCAATTTGGGCAAATAGGAAAATATTTTTAGTTACTTACAGGTTGTAAAGACAGGGGCTAAGACAAGCCCCTGAGAAAAATGCACAACCTTTTCCCTTGTCAGTTTAAGTAAGCACACAACTGATATTTCTAGGATATTGAGTGCCCTGGAACAAAGTCCCTTTGCAGCCAGTGTTACCACAGTGTCACCCCCCACCCCACCCCCATACCCCTGCAACATTAATGTCATTCTTAAGCAGCCAGGGAAAGTGCTTGTTGTCAGATAAAAGCTCCTTTTTTTTCTTCTCCCTAAAAAATAGATTGCTATGTGAGCAGCGGGCCATTTACATTTCACTCAAAAGACACTTTTCCAGTCCCCCTTCCAGTCTTCTTATTCCTGTTCTATGGTACTTTGGGTAAAAATATATCATCAAAACATCCATTGTTAACCAAAGCCAGGTTTACAATATATATGTGTAGACATGTTCTGATATCCTCGGCAAAACTGCATGGCCTGTAGAGGAACTGCTGGTGTAAGAATGGGCGTGAAGACCAACGCGACCAGCTAACAAACTACCAGGCTGGTGCTTAATGTCCAAGTCTGAAAGCATCAACATCAAGCAGTTCTTTAATTGACTTAGAATCACATTAAATGTAGAGTATAGAACGGGAAAGGGGATATTATGAGCTGTCAGGTTGCATTCATCACGTTCTTTTCTGTTTTTTCCACTCTGGCGTTGTATGGAAAGTTGCGGCTCGACATAAAAACAGGCTGAGAAACCTGTGAGGAGCCTGTGGTTAGGATCTAGATATTTCCACAGCTGCTCTTGTCAGTGTGTGAAATGTTGTGGCATGACATGACATGTTTTGCCTCCCCCGATCAGAGACTAAGCAACCATAGCTTAGCAAACCCTGACAATGTATGGCAGGCTTGTCGGGCTTTGGATTTCATTTTGATTTAAAGATTTTAAAAAGGGTGCTTTCTGTTTTCTTAAAAAGCTTTTCCAAAACCAGTAACAGCAGTGCAACAGAACAAGTGATGGATTAAACGGTGTGTTTTACCGCTTCAAAATAAGGTGCAATCATTAGCATGTCCTGCTAACTAGCTCACTGCTACTGGTAGTAAATAACTGTTGCCGTTTTCATAAAGCTAACAAGCACTTTGTAAGTTACACCCTGTTCATAAATAGCACATACTGTGTACTGTTCCTCCGATGTGGTAAATGCTATCAAAGGTTAAGCTAACGTCTCTATTCAATTTGGGGAAGTTACGCACACCTTTGCTAGCTTTACAGAGACAGTCTTACATTAGCCAAATACATCCTTTAGTCTTAATTCTGAAAGGGTTTTCTTTTCAAACACTGAAAGTAAAAACAGACTGTTTGAAAACACGAACACGTGGCAGAAAAAAGCTTTAGCCTTTTATTTTAGCAGGATATCTCATAGCCATTTAATGCATATTTGAGACGTCAGCTGTAATTAGCATTTTCAAACCAACTAGCGGAGCTACCGTTAGAACTTTTGTCTCCCCCCTCTGGCTGTCAGAGTCTTTATTCTCTACTGTCGCACCATCAGGGGAAATTCACCACATTCAAAAACTTTTAAACTAAAGGTCTAATGATAAAATTGTCCAGCAGCAGTTTCAGGAAGAAGACTTACTGCATACCTTCGTTTGAAATCAGGGAACCTACTGCAGTCACGAAATACATATGCGCTGTGGTAGGTGAAGAGTCACACGTACTCCCAATGAAATCTTTTGAATATTCTTATTCTTTAAAAATTCAAGCATGCTTGTGCGACTTCAAGGAAAAGTCGGAGGTGAAAATGGAATATCTCCTCACCTCTCCTTGGACATTAAGGGTTAGGGAGTTACATTTTCACTCCCTCCTCGCCCTGTTTCCATTCTCCTTTCCTCCCCTGCATTTCATTTCTTCCCTCCCTCCTCCCCCTTCATCCCCACAGTCAGATGGCTCATATGAGTGAGTCCCAAGCGGCGAGCCAGCCGGGCTGCCTGAAACTTATGACTAGCCATGTTCTTCAAACATCATGCCGCAACCAAAGCATGGCAGGATGACAGATAGTCCCTTCAATGTATAGTGACAAACAAATTAGTGCAAAGATGCTTCTCGCTGCATACCAGATGTGTTGGGCTCCGTGGTATGGAACAGCCGATGAAAAACTGTCCACGTCCCATCTGTGCTTTGCCGCGACCATCGGTGCAGCAATTTGTGCTGAACAAAGTAGTGCAAACAGCCAGGCTGATTATATGTGTCATAATGTGAGGCATAAAACACTGCTGGGGAAGATCACAGAGAAGCTGGCAGGTTTATTTGATGAGAGGAGAGGGAGGGATTGAGCAGAAAAGGACAGGATGTCTGTGAAATAATGAATGGACAGAGGGAGACGCGAGCCGGCTTGTAAAAGTGAAAGAACGAAAGTGTTGGGAAATTTTCTTTCAGGCCTCCACACACGCAACTTTTGGTTCACATTAAGTCGCACCAAAAATATCACATTGCTTTCAGCTATTTTTCTCCCTCACACCTTCCCTCTGCTCAGAGCGTTGCTTTCCAGTCCCGGCCACCGTCCAGGCTTGAGCTGGTGACTGCCGGGCTGTGACACGAACGGGCCAATTTGTATCTAACCTCACACCTACCTATTGACTCCCACACACTCGGAGATTGGAGAGTACACGCCGGGTCACAGCACCATCTGAGTGCCTTGTCAGCACGGTTACGCGCCTGCCGCCGAGGCAAGGAATGAGCAACACAATGTTTTCTCTGTTCCGAGTGCACCGGAAGGACGGGATTTCAGCTCTAAGCACACAAATGTGATGAAAGTTGAGAGAGCAGTAGGAAAAAAAAAAAAAAAAGGGCTTCACAAGTCAAACCAGAGAATGGCAGCATTTGATATTCATGCGTCGCGTCGGCGCAGATGACAGCGCTGCGCGGCGTCGGGCTGCACGGGGGGGAGCGTCGCGCCCTGACAGAAAGAGGGATAACCGCAGGAGAGAGATGAGCAACAACACACTGAGAGGCAGAGACATTCCTGACCTGCTTAGTGTCATTACACCGCAGACTTATCTCGCGCGCTCTGCCTTGTAAATACACTCGAGTGCTTGTTATCAAACGAGCGAGGCGACAAACCTCATCCAGGTTTCAGTCCTCAGCTTCCTCTGCATGCTTGTAAATGAGTCATTCTCATGGATGACAGCCTACATTAATATTCTGTTAAGGAGGGAAGCGAGTGCGCATTAAATCCGCCACTTATCAGTTGGGGATTGTGATCTGAGTCGAAACTTTGGGAAAAGAAAAAAAAAAGTCATGGCTGTTTGCTTTAAATTGCCAAAGGGTATCCGGGGTGGAAGGACCGGCGACGACATATGGGCACCGGGTCGCGCTGACATTACAGCTGAGGTCTGAAGTTTGTTTTGAGGATGACATGTTGCTCGTGTGTTTCTCCTCCCTCACTCTTCCGTGAAGGCCTTTCAGCACTCTGAGGTGCATCGCCGCTATTTTAGCTCTAAAAGCTTTTCGCGACGCAAACTCAACACCTTCTGCGGCGACATGCTTTCTATTCGAGGCGCGTGATGAATAAAAACATGGAGTGAAAAATTCCTATTTATTCTTTCATGAAAAAACATGCTTTCGTACAGTTCGGGCATGAGATGTGACATTAAAAAGCTTTTATCATGACGGCATTCTCAAGTATTTCATCCCTGCGTAAGGCGGGTAAGCTCTCGGAGGCGAGTGCCTGAGCGGTGTCGGGCGGCGGTCGGTGGTCGACGAGGCGGAGCTCCTTTCGCGATCATAAGCCCCCGCCGCACCATCTCACCGTCTGCTGGGCCTCGATGACAATCCACAGCCGTCACACACTCTGAGCAGGTTCCTCAACGACACTCAACCATGGCAAGTCAACCTCTCAGGGGCGGGAGAGTGTACTCTGTGTCTCGCTGTCAAAATGGAATCGCAACAGAAGAAAGCAACAGCGAGAGAGAAACTGGCATCAAATTTTCCCCCGTGGCACGATATGATTAAGCAATTCAGTGACCACTGGAGTTTCTTCTGCTTGTACGCTGCACAGTCGAATACATCGTCACATTCTGTGGCCACCTCGGCACTGGCAGCGAGGGCTACTTACTGGGAGTGAGACTTGCCTATGAATTTGAAAAGGCCCTGCTGAATCCCATCTTCGATTGTATTATATAGTGCAGCAAAGCAGGCCGCCGTTGTTACAGCAAGCAATACAGCAAGAAGAAAACCCCTGGGAAAAGTAGTAGAAGAAGCACAGTGAAAGAAAAGCATCACCGGTTAAATGAAAAATCAAATGAATTAGATTTTACATCAAAATGCTCTGTGAGAATAATATTGTGTGGCTCGGATAAACGCTATGTACACAGCTTGAGAGCGCCCGGTGATACGCAAGACAGCTGCATTTCAGCTGCGCCACTTTGATTCTCTGGGATCATAATGAGACGGCGCCGCTTGATTGCATCTTGGCAACACGAGTGCTGTCATATTAATCAACTTGGGGAAAAAAATCATGTTTTTGACTTCTTCAACTGGACCCAAAATATGGCTTCCGCATCGTCTGGCTTCCCTTAATTGTGGAATTTCATAAAGCACAAACTTCACAAAGGCAGTGCTGTAAATGTGACTGAATGATAGCACGCCATCAGAAACATGTTGGTATTCTTTCTCACTGAGAGTTACTATAGATAGGAAGACACCACTGTCATGTAGGGCTGGGCGATACGGTCCTATATCGTGGAAAATGAGATTTCCTGTCTTTGTTTATTATAAAGCAGGTCTAGGTGCTATATACTGTGAAAGTATCGAAACGCTGGATCCACAGAGATCTGGCCATAGCACATATTCAGGAACTACGCCTTGGAATGAAAAGTCAGGACCTCCTTAAGTGATGCTCTGCTATGCCCTCAGAACAGGTGGGTGGTGCCTGCTCAGGCGTGTGTGAGCTGACCAATTAGAGTAGAGTGGGTTTTTTGGGAGGGGGGCCTTAAAGAGACATGTACTAAAAGGAAGCGATCAGACAGAGGGAGAACAGAGGTGCTGCAGCGATGGGCAGTATGAGAAACATAATGTGTTCATTTGAACAATGAATCAGGTAAACATTTTCTAGACATAGACCCCCCAAAACAAAAGCATGAACCTGAAAACAGAATATTCCGTTGGACCTTTAAAATTAAATGACAATATTTTTAGGCTGTATTGCAATACAAAACAAAAAAAAAACAATCCCAATGCTTTTGATCAGATAGCTCAATGCTAGATATACAAGCTAGCTAGCTTAGCATAAACCTAGCTAACAGGAAGAAACAGCTTGCCTGGCCCTGTCCAAAGGTACCAAAAATCCACATAGCTCCTCTAAAACTCACTCACTAACTTCATGCACGTTATCTGCTAAATCCATAAAACATCTACAGTCCACAGTTAGCTTTGGACAGAGTCAGGCCATTTTTCGGTCCAATTGTTTTGTGTTTGTTCCTCCGTAACTCCTCTTTATCTTATTATCTGCCGCAATGATTATTTTATAAGGTTATATAAGATATTATTTGCAAACAAACCAAATGGTAAAAAAGCAAATGAATCCAACGGATGTGAGAATTTTCAGAGAAGTGTAATCAGTCTCGGTCTCAAAGGGTGTCACACACTTCGCTTTCAACACGATTAAATGAAACCTAATATCTGCCAGCCTCAGTCTCTAGATGCAAGAGCAGGAAATTACAACAACTTGACAGAAAGTTAAGAGTTTTTTTTACAGAAATAACTCATGTCAGATGAATGATGCGTATGCACCGTCCAGACCGCAATATGCTGTGTTTTTCGTGAGCGTTAACTACATTTATGTGAAAAGCTAAAGCTTGTATCAATCTGTGCACACCGTAACATCACAGCTCTCTGTCCTTGGCATTCATGGCCAGGAGAGCAAATATAAAGCAGATGGCCGGGATACTTTGTCCTCACTGCCGCTAATCAGGTGCTAAATATCCATCAGTCTGCGCTAATACATCCGCCTACCTCTGTTTTACTCCCTCTGTCCTCTATTAAAAGGATAATTCTGGTTATTTCATAGCATACACAGCCTCAGTACGTCTGGAGCTGCACTCACGAGTAGAAACATAAAGACGAACTCCAACCCACAGCTGATTTAAACATTTCTTCCACACTACCCGAGTCGGAATAAAAAGTCACATCCTGTTATTAATTATCACTGGGTGGCTGTGATGTGAACGGATCTCCCCTGCTGACAAGTGTTTGTATACAGCGGTATCGAGCCCAGCATCACAGAACCTGAGAAATCGCACATCTAAACTGCTACATAGCCATGTTTGAGTGTGCGGTGAGCACGTGTAAATGGGTCCCGTGGCGCTGCAAGTGTTGTTTATGGTTTTGTCGTCTGAGTTCACTTTGGCCTCTGGAGCTGAGCTATGCGCTGTGGTTAAGGCTCTGCAGTGACAACGGAGATGAAATCAAAAAGCTTAACACTTGCCTTGCCGTCCTGCAAAACGCGATCTCCTGAAGTTAGGTGCAATCTCAATTAACTGCATCCATGTTTCCATCGCTTGCTTCCCTTCCCCACATCTTAGCCCTCCATCAGTTTCTGCAGGTGTTAACGGCCCTGCACTTTTCTTTGGATGCGTTTGAGTTTGTATTTGAACACAGCTGTAGACTCTGAATGCAAATGAGCCATTTCTGTTGGCAGAAGCACGCTTGTTAGCGGATGAAATCATTTGAAGGTTCATTTATTTATCTTTCTACAACACAATATTGTCAAACGAGCGTGGAGGACGCCGGAGCGTCTCACAGCCTGAGGACAGAAGCTGCTGTGTAGTCTGGTGCCACGTCAGCAGATACTCCTGTATCGCTTGCCAGTCGGCAGCAGGGTAAACAGACTGTGACTGGAGTATGTGTCATCTTTTGCATCTTCAGACAGTATATACTGGTATTCTGCTTGAAAAGTCAGCATTTCATACCAGTAATCTAGGTTATTACAAGAAATGGTGCTCAACCAATGCTTGATTTTCTTGGGTCGGATACCGATATTAGGAAGTAAAAAATCAGCAGATAAAGAATTTTTTTGCAATGAAACATAAAGTCATAATGGAGGCAGGCTATTCTACAGTTTGAAGTGTCAAACTGGGAACAGACACCGGAAAACTACTGTTAGCGCAGGTGTTGCAAAGACAAATGGATCTGTTCAGTCGCCAATAAAAACACAGGACAAAATGTGAGTTTATTCGATCATTTAGTCTAGAATCGAAACCGTCCCTTTTGCCTCGGTGAACGCGCGCCCACAGTGAGACGATGTTGTATACTGATAGCAAGGCTTATAGGCAACCAATGTGGTTTCTTTATTCTTTATCCTTTACATTGTGCAGTCAACATTTACTTCACAATACACTGAAGCAGAAAACGTGTCCATGCCAGTTTAACAAGCTTGTAGACATGAATGACGCCAGTGCTCTGGAACAGTAAACTTACTAGGAATGTAATGATTAAAATGAATGAATTAATAATTAAAATTAAATAAAAAATTAACCCCAAGCTTCGTTTTCTGTATTCTAATCTCTCAAACCATCAGATTGACATTGGTGCATATCTGGTCACATATACGCCGATACTGATATCTGTGAAATGGATGAATCAGTCAGGGTTTAATGAGAAAGTTACACGTTTTGCTCAAAATTATGCCTTTTTTTTTTTTTTTTTTTTAGATAACATGGTGAATGTATCTCCCATCAAATGATTGTTTCCACCTTACACATGCATTTTCAGCATCATGCGACTGTAAGGAAGTTGAGCTCAAAACAGTCCTCCTCCTCCCTGACCTTTTTCTCTGTATTGTCCGTCACAAAGGTCAAAAGGGGAAAAAGCTCACGACTAAAAAGCAAAACTCTTACAGATGAATCAAGAAAGTTGTTTCCCTTGATGATCAGGCCTGCAGTCAACACAGAGCTATGATCTTGAACGAGTTGGTGCATCGAACATAAATCTAATTAAAACTTGGAAGGAAAAAAGTTTGATACGCCGGAGTCGTGTCTGATATTTGTTTCGGTATATAACCGTGATGTGGCGATCACTCTCTGCATTTTCGAATACATGGCCGTTTTCTGTCAAGCAGAACACTTACACACAAGCGCTCTGTACCTGGACGACTTCACCTCTCATCGCAGAGACACGCGTCGGCATGTTTATCACATTGCACTGCTGCAGCGTTACCCGCCGACATATAATTATGTTCGGATTTTTTTTTTTTTTTTTTTTTATGTAAGCGCCGGAGTTATCTGTGATGTTTGCAGATAAAAAGGAGATGACACTTTAACTCGGCGTCTATTTTTGTGTCGCTCTTTGCTCGGAGATCAGACGCGAGAAGTGACGGGAATCTGGTTTTTAAGTGCTGTGGAGAGACAATGCAGCCTCTCATTTAGTGGCTCAGTGGCTTTCAATCAGACGCTCGCAGGAAGACATTGAGAAAAAAGATAGAGACGGGAGCGAGAGAGAGAGAAAGAGAGAGAGACAGAGAGAGAGTCAATGATTTCCCCCAGCGCCTGTTTCAATAGTGTCTCCTGTCGCTCATCTGACCCATTCGTTATGCTGAGCCATGGGGAAATCTGATTGGGCTCATTACCCTCTCCTCAGGACTGATACAGGAAGTGCAAGGAGGAGAGAAAGAGAGAGTGAGAGCCTCTTCCTCCAGCTCATTGTGAATGGACACCAACACCAGGGTTGTCACTATCAGGAGTGTATGGCCATCTGCCAAGGCTCTCCCTATCTAACCTGGCTCCCTCCCCCCCTGCCTTTGTGCAGTGGAAACAAATGAGCGCCGTCTCCCCTCTCCGTGTCCTGGTGCAGTGAGGGGGGGGGGGGTGGACGTAGTGGGCCGAGACTATTGGCATGCATTGTCTCATCCACTCGGCCGGCCGGTGAATAAGAAGGGATGGATGACAGATAGCGTGAAGGGCATGTAAGGTAACGACGTCCACATCGGCGGCCGGTGATTGGTGGTGCGTTTGATGAACTTTGCACCTGGCCGGACAAGCGAGGCTTTAACGGAGAAGATTGTAGATCCACCGTAACAGCCCAAATGGAGTTCTGACTTCATGCGAGGTCACTGGGAGGATCTGGATGTACACAGTTTAGGCGAGAAATGTGTAAAAACACAAAGCTGGCCTCCCAGCAGACAGTTTAACTTAATAACACACACACACAAAGAAGAAGAAGAAGAAATGTGGGGATAAATATTATACATGATTTCTTTCAGGTGGTCTGACAGCCTGGCTGCCATATGGACTTCCTCAAGCAGCATTACAGTAGCTCTGTGAGCAGCTGACGGTGTTTAGGAAAGAAAAAAGACTACCTGTGTTATGCAATTTGACAAATGTTACGGATCACCCCGACTCCTAAAAACATATTTGAATAACTCCGTCTCTCTCAGGTAGACTACGACAACAAAGTCACCAAAAACAAAAGAATGAAAAATGAAAGACAAGGAATAAAATAAGATGATAATTTATTTTGACGATCTGCAGATAGCCAGTTTAAAGTGTTGGATTTAATGCACACATGGGTTGTAATACATCTCCCTATGTGTTCTCAAATAAGGTTAATTTCTCATTTTCTGTAGCTTCATTTTTTTTTCCAGTAACACTTTATTTTACAGGTCCTTACGTTTCCTTTTAAATGTACGTTCCTGAAATGAACTGTGTAATTTGGTACTTATTATACTGAAAATTGAAAAAAGGTTCTCAATTGGTACATTACCGTGTAATTAATTCTGACTAACTGCGAGTGTAACCTACAGAGACTCCTCGTCAGTGCACAGTAGGTCAGCTTTAGATGCCAAAACACTTCCATGCCTCTCTTGGGGGGGGGGAAGCCTACCGTACGTTTAAACATTAAATGAATTATCTGCCAAACCTCCATATTTAAGAGCCAACTCTGTAGCGTACAGATTCACCAACACTAACTTTGAACTTTTATATCAATCAATGACTATTTTAATATCCCAGTAACATCAAGCGCTTTAAACATAAGCACTTAGTAACCATGTGTTTTAAATAATGGAGGTTATCACAGCTTCTTGTTGCGCGTTCGTTATTATTATTTATTCCTGTTTAAAATGATTTACATGAGGAATTGGGGTATTAGATTTAAAAAACAAGTTCACCCAAAAATGAAATTTCTGTCATTATCTACTCGATGCTGATGGAATGTCAGCCTGTGCTGCTGCATTCTCCGGTACCGTTGAAGCAGATGGGGCCTGCTTTGAAATTGATTTGAAAAGATATTGCCGACACCTTTTTATTAATCTTAAATCCTCACTGTAGCTGCTAAGCTAAAAGCTTTAGCACGCACTTTGTTTATAAGTGGGTGCACGAGCTGGACCGTGTGTTGATGATCTATATGACATCTTGTCCAATCAATTTGGGACCTAAGGACTTCTGGAGAATTGGATTACACCAGACAAATTGTATGGAGCCATTTTATAAACTTTTTTCAGTTTTTATTTTTTATTCTTTAAACACCTCCCCATCTACTTCAGTTGGTCAGGAGAAAGTTTAAACGGACCCGCTCTTTCTAGGAAATGTCTGTTTTACCTGTAATTACTACCAAATTAAACAATTATTTCCCCGGAAACATCCTTATTGAATCAAGTCCTCATTACCAAAATGTCACGGACATTGGTTTGGACTGTTTATACGCTCAACTACCTGGACTAACCTTTAGAATTTATTACCAGAACAATCTTTTTTTTTTTTTTTTTGGGACTGCATGAACCCTCTGCCATATTTTTAATTTACACAGCTGAAAAATACGCTGCATCTCTGTGGGCAAATCAATCACACGGCATTCTGTAAAACACAAACAAAAACTGGCCCTGACGTTATACACACCGATCCCTCATAAATCAGGCTGAAGTGTGTGTGTGGTTTTTTTTCCTCCTCTGCCGGCACTTCATAAACCTATCACAGAACGATAAGAGGTGACATTTGGAGGATGACCTCTAAACTGCAACCGCTTACCACTGCGCAGTTGATTCAGCGTCAGAGTCGCTGAAAACATGATGATATTTTCCACTCAATGGCTACTTCCTGAGACATTTGAAATGAAATGCGGCCCATTGAAAGAGAGAAGAATTGTTTTTGAGGGTTACTTTGAAATTATAAAGACCTGAAGAGCGCTGTACAAAAAAGAAAAGCCCTATTCTGACTGTGAACTTTGTCATCAAAATAAAAATCCTCTGAATACAGAATAAAAGGGTCTATTCAGGCTTTTGTGCAGCCCGACGCAGCAGCAAGCGCTGAGGATAGAGCAAGGAATTAGTTTCCTCTTTGCGGGGATTAATAGAGTAAGAATAGAATTTGTTTTGGGTTTTTTTTTTTTTAAGTTAAATTACAATAACCTGCGAAAAATAATGTAGCGTAGAGTAATGTCACTTTCACTGTGCTGCATTTCTCAAAGGGGAAATGATGAAACAATAGATAATAACACCACGAGGTGCTATAGGCTACGAAGTGGTTTGTTTCCTGTTCTCCCCTGTCTGCTGAACAAACATTCGGCGAGTCCTGTTTGCTGCAAAGTCCTCAAAAACCTGCTTCAGGTTCAACCCACCCCCCCCCGCTCGTTAATTCTCGCAGTGTGAGTCGGCACGCTCGGCCTCTCTGCCACACTGCGCTCCTTCAAAGGTTTGAGCCGAACGAGACACGGTCTCAACTGCGACGATGATTCCAACAGTCGAAGAAGAACAAACAACACAAAGGCCTCACACCTCGCGGGAGGCAGGAGCTCTTCGTTAAACGTAGAAGTCACCGCTGGAGGACCCACCGTGGGCGTCTTTTGCCAGACGCAGATTGCAAACGTCGGTGGCGCAAAATTGCAGGCATGCTTTTCACTGCGACTGCCGTTAATTTACTACAGACATTTCTACGGACATCCCTGTTTCCCAAAAGCTTTATCACTTTGGGGCTAAATTAATTATAAAATGATCCCTTTAATTTTCATCCAGAACCATCATTGGGTGAACACTCCAGTCTGCATTCACATCTGACTGAGATCATTTTTTTTATGCCGGCCCAGCCACTTCCTAATTTACACCTTTACCGCATTAACTAGTGTTATTTCCTTATCTAGATACAGACCACTTGGGGCCTCGGTCTTTCTAACCCCTGGAACTCTTTTAACCCACAGTAGCTTTGTGCAAAAAAGGAGCGTTACATACAGTTTACACACAATTTCACATGCAGGTTGGGAAGACAGTCGGTAACATTTGGGCCCAAGAAAACATACTTACGGCGCCTTCACAAAACAATCCTCATCACAGCAAAGATGATAAACCATCCCCGGGCATATTTGGCAGCCAGATGTCAAAACCTGCTACCTTTTATGTCGGAGGAGGGAAAGTTTAATAGCTCTGGTAGCTCTTACATGGGTGATCTGGGTTTCTTTTACTTCTGTACATCGTTTCTCAGATCTTCATTCACAGAAGACGGCAGTGGAGGAGATCAATAGAATATCTGTAAACATGTAGATCTGAGTGTCAGATAATTCTCCAAGGAGAGGAAATGTGCTTACGCTGTAGCGGCCTTTTGATTTTTAAGAGCTCACGGCCTATTGTACACTCTGCGTTCATCTGTTTACACCAAACTCTGGTGTCTCATCGCCCAGTGGGCCCTTTGACTCGGCAGAAGCTGTAGAGTGGGCGGTTTGGATCCTTTTGGCGAAAAACAAGATTATCAAATGTACATTCCAGGCGTTTGAGTCCGCAGTGTGATAGCTCGGCCTCCTGCGTGTTAATCGCCTGTAATTTCATGCCTGATGTGAACATTTGTGTTGAGCTCCACAGTGGAACTGGACAGATTTTGTGTACAAATGTGAGAATTAGCTGAGCTACTCTGTACAGGCCAAACCCCCTTAAACACCTCTAATTTTGCCACTTTTGTAAACACACCAGACAGCCATGGTTTGTACTGTAAGTGGGGCTGTAGGGGCTTAAAAAACAATATAGACTGATTTGAAAATGGTCTTGATAATGACCGCGTTGGCCAAGGGAGTCATTTAGGGCCAAATTGCCGCTTGTATTGGGCTTTAGTCCGTAATTAGGTCAGAATGCAAATGCTCGTATTGTGATGTTGGCCCACGAGGACCGGCACAGCTCCAGTCTCAGTGTTTAGAGTGTATCCATGTGTGTCAGAGTGACTCATTGAGCCCCTCTCGTGCTGTCGAACTGCGAGGAGTGAGAAAAAAAGCACCGGGGGCCGGGCTCATTCACAACCTCGCGCTCTTATCAAAACATGTTTATTGCGCTGTAACGTGGCGCCCCCCGTTTATGCAGCATTTAGCTCGCTGGGATTGTTGCCGCTGCGGGGCGTGAACGCTGCTCCGCGACTGTGGCTCGGGGGGGAGCCTGACCTCGGGCTCACCCTCTAACCTTCGGCGCTCCTACGTAAACTCACTCCACCTCCAGTTTCTTCCTTTTACTTTTCCCCCCACTTCATCACCTCCTCCCTGCGCCTGTCCACCCCCGAATCCTCCCTCCTGTTGCCTCTCCCTCACCTTTCTCTTTTATTGATCATTAGCTGATGTTGGGAGTGAGACAGGGGGTGTAATTAAGGAGCCAGACCGGTCTGTCAATTCTGCTCAGCGTTTCATGGAGTGCACCAGACCAAGAGATGGTCCTAATAGGGCTTCATACTGTAAACAACACGCACACCTGGACAGCAGCGGGCCCCGGGGAGACAAAGTGTCGACAAGTTAGTGCTGATAAAGAAAGGAAGTTTATCACTACAAGGTGTGTGTGCGCTTGTGTGTGTGTGTGTTCGTGTGTGTCTGGAAGATGTATAATGTCAAAATCAGATTCTATCAAAGTGCAATTCATTGTTATGTGTTTTCCTTTTCATGTATGCATTTACTGCCTCATAACTAATTGATGTTTAAAGCTGTAATATGTCACAGTTCTGTATTATAAAAAACAACTGTCTTATTGAGTTGTGTAGTTGCCCTGTGCGTTTCATTTGGTCGCCTGTCGCGGTAACTTCTGGGAGGGAGTCAGAGAGTGAGGAAGGAAGGAATGGCAAACATGACTCAACGTAACGTCAGCGAACCTTCATAACACGACCTCGTTTGTGAACATTTCCGCTTGAGTCATGTTGATAGAGTTTCATCAGCAAATGTGGTTGTTTAACACCGAAGACAGCAGCTTCCCATGATGCCACGCTGCTTAACGTCATCTGGTTTGTTTAGAATAAGATACTCCCAGTGGCGGAAGTGCATGCTGTGCACCTAAATGACTTATTTACTTACTTACTTACTTACTTACTTACTTACTTACTTACTTATTTAGTTAGTGACTTAATGAATTGTTTTTCATCGTGACATTGTGAATTTTTGAAAACAGAATGAATCTCCAGTTACAGTTCAGGAGTGGAAACATGGGCGGAGCCAAGTGTTTCCGACACAGCGACAAACAAATGTCCTTTTTTCATTTTATTATGTGACTTGAAATTCATTTTTAAACATGTTAAAACGCATATAACAATGGGCCCCATACATTATCCTCTCATTCAAGGTTCATTGTTATACAGCATGTACGATTGACTTAAGAGAATTTTTGGCCTTCATCAGTTTTGTCAGCGTTTATCTGTAAATTATGATTGATTGGTTCCGACTTGTCATACGAGTCATGTACAGACAGTACTTTGAGATCAGAATGCTTTCATCTGACGGAATTTGGAGATTCAATATAAAGTGAATAACTCCATCCCGATTACTTATGCAGCTATTTAAAGTAGTTGCTAGAAGTCTACTGCCATACTAACTTCTTCAACGCGCTCAGCTGACTCAGGGTGTGTGTGTGTGTGTGTGTGTGTGTGTGTGTGTGTGTGTGCGTGTGCGTGTGTAAATGTGTGCTTGCTCCCTGTTGAGTCCATGCAGGGGCGACAGAGACATGGCCTTGTGTGCATGCCCCCGCTCACTTATGCTCCGTCTCTGTCCCCGTGTTGGGCCGACTCTGATCTGCAGCTTGAATCGATAAAACTATCAAACCGTCTCCGCCCCTGCCCTCTTGTTGACTCTGCGTGTCTCTTGTCTCTCCTCCAGAGAAAGTCAGTATGCTGTCAGCATTGATCGCTCCTTTCAAGTACATAAGCCCGGGGACCAGCAGCACAGAGGACGAGGACAGTTTAAGTAAGCCGCTGCATCTTTTCTATCTGTCTATCTGTCAGCGCGCCGCACTAACTCCCTCAGTGGCAGACCTAATATGGAAATGATCTCTCCGTCACCCACATAATTAATTATTTGAGAAATGGGCTATTTGATTACGCACGGGTGTCAGCCTGTGTGTTAAAATCTGTATTATCTTATAAAAGTGAGCTATTGAATATTAAATCTGAGCACTTCGTGATAAATAAGTCATTAGGTGGTGTCTGCAGGCGTGCATGTACCTATCATCTCGAGCTACAATCTGCTTCAGCCCACCAGTGAATGTCAGCACTTGATCCCAGACTCCCACTCCACCATTAACATTCTTGTGGCGAGATCTGAGCACCCTATTTTTGTTCATTTCCCATCAGAAATGCAATACGCCACCACTTCCCCGTAACTAGGTTTGAAGAGCGTATCACAGCTGTTCAGACTTTGCTCTCACAGAGGATAGAAGTGTGAAATAAAGCGGGCTACAGACATTTCATCCTTTCTTGGAATGTCTGCCACTCGATGTGATCCCCACCCCCATTACAAATAGGATTGATGCTTTGCATTGGCCACAGGGACCGATGTTTCCCACTTACGACACAGATTCAGAACCAATTTGGAGGCAGATTACAGGATGATTTGGCAGATAACATCGCCATTTTTAGGGGATTTGTGTTTGGATTTTAAAACACTTAAATATGATAGAGCCCTGTGGTATGAAGTGGGCTCGGCTCAGGGAGATGATTGTGGATTTGTTCATTACCATGTCATTGTGTATCAAGTGGCTCAATCCGCCTTGGGAGATTTTCCATTTTGCTCAGCCAGGATAAATGTGAGCGTAGCACAGTAATGACTGCTTTTTTGCTCCAGTGTTCGGAGCATTTTTTTATTACTTGAAGTCAAATTGTTCCTCTTTTTGCTGTTTTAACTGCAGGTACCAGCAGTGCAGAGGTAAAGGAAAACCGTAACATTGGTAACTTAGAGGATCGCTCCATCGGATCTGCAGAGTGCCAGTCGCTGTTCTGCTCCGACTCTGCAAGAAGTGGGAGCTCCGGCCTGAAGAGGAAACGGCCGCTGGAGGAAGACAACAACGGGCACTTGTGTCAGCTCCGCCTCATCTATAAGAAACTGTCCTGGTCCGAGGCGCCGAAGAATGCCTTGGTGCAGCTCAATGAGCTCCGGCCGGGCTTGCAGTACCGCATGGTGTCGCAGACGGGCCCGGTCCACGCTCCTGTCTTCTCCATCGCCGTGGAGGTGAACGGGCTGACCTTCGAGGGCACGGGCCCCACAAAGAAGAAGGCTAAGATGAGGGCTGCTGAGCTCGCCCTCAAGTCCTTTGTCCAGTTCCCTAATGCTCCTCAGGCCCACCTGGCCATGGGGAACATCTCCAACCCTTCGGCTGACTTCACCTCAGATCAGGCAGACTTCCCTGACACACTCTTCAAGGAATTCGAGACTTCGTCGTGCTCCGATGGCCTCTCACTCTGCACCTCAGCAGCAGAGAGCGAGTTATTATCGAGTGAGCTACTGAGACATGGCCGGTTGCTTCGCCATACCTTGGACCTGATGGTGCAGGCTCAGCAGAGGCTGGGCGGGATTGTTCCAGAGCCAGACGCCCCCAAGAGCCCCGTAGCGTTGCTCAATGAGCTCCGGCCGGGCCTGCGATACGCCTGCCTTTCTGAACAAGCCGAAGGCCGACGGCTGCGTAGCTTTGTGATGGCGGTGCGCGTGGACGGGCGGATATTCGAGGGCTGCGGTCGCAGCAAGAAGCTGGCCAAGAACCAGGCAGCCCAGTGTGCTCTTCAGGCCCTCTTCAACATCAGGACAGGCCCAGAGGGGAGGACAGGTCTCAAAGCCAGCAGGAAGAGCTGTCCTCATTTACCCCAGGTGAGTACAGACACATCCCCAACGCCTGTCTTCCGCTAAGCTTCTTTGGCAGCCACTCCACTTCCTACAGGGGCCTGTAATGACCAAAACAGCAGGCGTGCAGCGAAAAGCCAAACACCTTCCACAAAGTAATTAAGGAGGAAAGGAGATACAAGCTAAAAAAGAGCAGGGATGAAAGGAGAAATGGTGGCGGCGCCGATAAAGAAATGTGTAAGCAAGCTGGAATTTACCTTGTGTCAAAAAATAGAGAAAATGCAAATCATGAATTTGTGCGTTTGCGGGTGCATCTGTGTGTTCTGCAAAGCCTGTGCCTTCAGTAAACAATATCTGTTTGTTGGTCTATTTAAATTGAAAAGCATGTAAATGAAGCTAATTATTGTCCTTGTGCATCTGACACAAGAGAAATCTGCATCATAACCCAAATTAGGTTTTTTCCGAGTATTATGTGTTTGTAGAGCTGTAATTGGGAGAGTTTTGCAATTTTGCGAGATCTCCTGTTTCCTCATGTGTGGCATCGCTGTGTCTACAAACATTAATTCAATCTGCTGCCCAAAGGAGATAGAAAAGCAAAGAGCAAATCGACAAACAAACCACCGAGCCCAATCCCATGCTCATTTACCCAAATATGTAAATGGCAATCAGAGCGAGGAAACTAGTTTTTTTAGAAACTTGAGGAAATTGGAGAGCCTAAAGACATAGTGGCTGTATCGGCTGGCACTTGTTGACAGCTTTTTAAAAACTTCATTTCCGCAGAAGAATATCGAAAAGTAAAACTGCCCTGAGTAGATAGTCACACTGTTTCGAGCTGTTTATTATCGTTTGTGCAGAGAAAAAAAACCTCATAAACGAGCTGTCCAGGTCAAACACGTCGGCGGCTGAATGTGAAACTTCAGCTTCTCCCCCTACTGTCCTAATAATCCACAGAAGAATGTGCAAAGCGGCACGCTCTTCAAGTCTCGAATCGGAAAAAAAAATTAAGCCGTACGCATCCAAAGCGTCCTTTTCCCAAAGTCTTTCCTTGAAGCCTTCTGTCGACGGGCGCGCCACCATATTGTGCCCCCGCGCGTCCTGTAGGGTGTGTGTCGTATTAACATTCTTTTCGAGCCTGAAAGAAATAAACTGGCGAGAGTGTCCTTCCCCGGAGCACGACATCAACCCAACAAACCTGCACATGTTTGCCTGGGAGAAACTTTTTCTTTTTCTCCCTGCTGCCACGGTGTCTAAAAGGATTTTAAGAGGATTTGCCGCACCCGTTTAGTTCCAGAAAGCACTCGCTTGTGGAATTTCTTGAAAGTCAGCCGTGCTGTCTGCCAGGCTCGAGAGGCATTTTTTATTTTCATTGGTGAGGCACAAAGGCGCACGTACACTATGTATGCATGTGGGAATAAACATGCGACGATGTGTTTCAAGTCTGAGCTGTTGCGTAATGTTGACACAAAACCCTCCAGCTCAGATTCTTCCCTCTCTCTCCGATGTTCACATGTGAGTTGATCTTCTTGCCAAGCGCTGATTGCTTGGGCAGTGGTTGACTACACTGCAGATGTGACGGGTAATGCGGGGGTGGTTGCCAGCTGTAGCCTCGGGGTAATGCAAACGTTGTGGTGGCACGCCAAGTTGTGTGCGCCACCTCGGTCTGTTCTCTCATCCCAGAATTCCCTGCGGCCGTACCTGTTGCAGGGTAGAGCTTTGTTGAGAGGATTTTAACGGTCGCGTAGCATATAAGGCATACACTATTTATCACACTATTCTTTTAGAAGTTAACTTTAATTGGTTTCCTTCAAGTTTCGTGCATGTGGGATGCTACTTCCTTCAATGTGGATGAAAACGTTTAAAGTCAAATGTCAACCAGTCCTGCAGGGTTTTTGTAGGCAGCATGACGTTAGCATCACCCTGGGATTTTTCCATTTGATTTTGGATTACTGCAGAAAATGAGTTTTGTGGTAAACACAAGTGTGCGATACTTAACACGCTTTGTTCTGCGAGATAATCTTCACAGATGAACGCGGCTTTTATGATTTTTTTTTGGAGCGTGAATGAAACCACCACAAGTGAAAAGCTAATGTTGTGGCTATAACCAAACCACCCTGTGTCCGCATAGCTTCAGCGTCACCACCACTACGTACTACAGTACACTACACAGACTTTACTAGGAATCTTCAAATTCAAAAGTTAGGGTCAGAACAGGTCACAACTACATTTCACCTGTAAGCTCAGACTGAGTAGATGAGCCACAGTGTTTCAGCATGATGCCGTTTAAGATCTCTGACAGCTTCTGTGATCTTGTTTAGCAGCTTGTTAGCAACCGCCTTCTTAAAGACACATAAATAATTTATAATTCAAAGGCAGGGCATTTACTGTTGTAGTTTATGCTGTTAACCACAAAACTTATGTCATAACTGAAAACCCATTCAAAAAGCCACTGACGTCATGGCGAGGGAACAGGAAGTGCAAAAATACAAAAAAAAACACAAACTTATTCTGGGTTTTAGGACTCATTGGCACAGCACTCAATGTTTTAACCTTATTCTGAGGTCCTGTCATTTTTTCTCACTGAACTCGATGAAAAGCTGATTTGGAAGTTAGCTAACGTGCTAGACAGCTAAGTTTTTTTTTACACAGCCCTGTGTGGTATTTGTTATTTGTTGTTCATTTGTTCGTAAAAAAAAAAAATATATGTAATTGCTGAGTTATAGATGAGATACATTTTGGTTCTTGGCCAGCCAGTCGCAGATCATCTGATGCTAACTCTCCTCTAATTTATCTTCAATGTTACTTATTTCCTATATATCAAAGATGAACTTATTACTTATTATTATTGATGAGTGAAATCTTATATCATGTTGTTTTAACCGAAATTGAGATTGAAAAATTAACGTCTATATGCTCCCCCTGATGACTGGATGAATGTTAGGTGTTAGAAGTTCCACGAGTCATTTCTCCCACAAAACATCTCAGATGGTTTCCTTAAAGTAATAATTTAAAAGGCCTTAAAAAGTATAAACATTCAGTTTTTCACTAAAAAAACAATCTTTTTTTTTTACTTGGTTTAGCACAATATTTACTTTGTGCCTTTTCTGACTTGTTTTTTACAGAATAAATCCCAGCAGTGAACCAAGCACTGATTCCAATGCCACCGCTGTTTTTGTAGATAGAGTTAATACTAGTCTAATATCAAATATACAGCCAGCTGGGAAAGAGTCCTGACTAGCCTTAGCTGCTGTTGTACCAGGAGAATACCCTGTATTTACATTCCTCCTGGCAGAGTAGGCAATGGATAATCTTAACCATTCGGCATTGGTGAGCTTCCATTAACAACCTCTCTATCGATTGTTTCACTTTAATAAAGGCCTACAGGGTACACAGCTGGCTAATATCTGACGGGGTCAGAGGTGTAGCACAGGGTTATGACGACACTGCTGCTCCCTCCCTGTAGAAAGAAGCCAGGATGCAGAGTAGAAGAAACGGATTTAACACTTGAATATATTGATGGTGGACAGTGAAAGTAAGGCATTGCATTAACTCAACAGGGCGGAACATAATCATGAGGAGTTGCATTAGTCTCTCAAACTGGAAGGCTGGGAGCTGCAGAATCCTTCTTCGGGATGAAATATTTAAACTCACTAGAACTGCACTGTGCTGTATCCTTCTTCACATACATACTAAGGAATAATACAGCAAAGGTGACAAGACAAGCATATTGCTGCTCATCCACGCATGCAATAGACTCTTTCCTGCATTAATATAGCCTATACGTTCCTCTCCCCCACCTACACTCGTGTCTGTGGGAATTGACTTGAACAATCAAACCAGAAATGAGGCACTGGGCTGCAGTCTGCCTGACATTAAGGATATATTTGTCTTTCAGCATGGCCTATAATTTCTCATTTCTCCATTTAACCTTTATTTATCTGGGGAATCAAACGAGAATGCAATCTGCATAGATATTTTGCCTTATATTTACATCTCTCTGTTTATTCTTAGCTTAGAGATGCCCAACACTACACTCATCAACAAGTACCCATGTCTTAAAGCTACTGGGAGTAAACTGGCTCACTCAGGAGTGGATGGTGGGCGTACAAAGCTGTCTGGTCTGTGGTTAGGTTTGTGCGACAAAAGCACTTAAACTATATGTAGCAATTTGTATCTATTCACATGCAATTTTTTATTAACCCTATGTGAATAATGTCTCTGTTAACAGAGAGCAACCATACGTAACATCAGTTTAGAAATGGAGTCCATTTACATAAACTAATGACAGGCTTCCAGCAAAACACCTTTAAGGCCAGTGCTTAAACCTAACTGTTAAAAAACATTAACAATGCTGTAGCAAATGGAAACAAATGAAATTCAGTTGCAATATCCTCAGTATGTCGACTTAAAATGTAATCGGGAACTATTACATTTCTTGTAAAGTGTATTTGCTGTTGCAAAATAGTTCAACGTAGTATAAAGTTATTTCAAGGAGATGGGGGTAGCTCCCCTATATCCCCTTTGCATGGTAAAACAAACCTCTAATGCACACATGAAAAATAATCTCTTTATTTTCTCATCTATTTTTTTATAATTAATCTTATTTATAATACATCAGATCAGCACACCCACACACCTCAAAGACTGAATAGGTTGATGACTCCCCAGTGACAGCCACAAGCATACAGTCGTACAAGCACAGCAGACCTTTGTCATAACGTTGACAGTTGATGTTGATGGTTGTTGTGAAATTCTTGGTTAGGTTAATCAAAAGATCATGGTTTGGGTTAATAAATAGTTGATAATATTAAATATGTTAGTTATGTAAAAGTTACGTTATGTACATGATGTAAGTTGAGCACGTTACACTAGCGGTCTCCTGAATGAGAGTCTTGGATTTTTAAATGACCTTTGTCCATGTGGTTAGCATCGGGAAACGGTTTTAGTTTGGTCAGGTTTCATTCACTGAAACGACTTGGTGTAAAAAAAGATAATGGTTTGTGTCTAGATTAATAAGATTGCATAGGCTACGTTGCTAACTTAAAGATACGTTATGTATATGATGTAGTTTAGTAACAAGAACTCAGCCGACTTCCTCCTTAGCTCCTGTCATAATTACTACCACCACTAGAGGTCGCTGTCTAACAGTAAACACAAATATAGGTCGTTCTGAGCTGCAGCAAAAATTACTCACACTGCTGTTTTTCTTGTTAGCATGTGCTGCATCAAATAAAATATGCAATAAGCCTGAGCAACAATAAAAAGTAATATACTCTTGATACTCTCTTTATAGTCTCTAACATCAAGGTTAGGTTTACCTCTAATGACAACTTTTAGTCCTCATTATTAATCAGTCAGTAAGAGGCTGCCGTTTAATCCAACTCACAGCACTCTAGTTACCGGAAAACGTCTTTGCCCTGCTAAAGCCTGCACAGTGAAGTGAGAAAGTGCCGGAGTAATCCTGACACCCATTTCACCAAGTGGAATGATTACCCCACTGTTCAGGCCTTGATTGGCCACTTAATCTCCCCTCGCCGTCACAATGCACTGCGGTGTTGCCAAGTCAACTAAGCTCCGAGACTTGTGTGCAGCCGCGGGAAGTCACAGCGTCAGCAGGTCCGCGTGGAAGGACAGTGCGGAGGTCAGTGGTCAGGACGCCACGCTCTGCCACCTTGGATTAAAGTCCATTTGAATAGGGAAATGTGCTTAGTGGCAGAGCAGAATGAAAATTAGCGTTAATGGTGGAGGGGTTGAAGGGAGACGGGATAAAAAAAAAGAAAAGGCTTCAGCACATTTGTCGTTTGGTTATTCCAAACCGAATATTTAATTTTTCATCATATCAGCTGAGATGAAACTCGACTGTATATTGTCCTTCGGTTTATTGCAGCCCAAAATGATTTGATTTAGTTGTATCCAAATGCAAGCCATCACAGATAGAGAAGGATACAGACTGGTCAAGTGGAGTAATTTCCCTGCCTCCGCCGCGGCAAATTGAATATGATTTCAGACACGCAAAGGTGACCCCTGTCAGCCGCTGAGCCTCTCGCAGATTGTTTTCTTTGTCTAATCTCTCCCACTTCTAATCTGTCTCAATATAAACAGCTGTGACAGGCTGATCATTAATTAATATTGCCACAACAAATTAGCGACAGCGATCGCCCAGCCAAGCACCCTGTCTAAGATAGAAATCCACCAAGTCTGAGAGAGGGAGAGGGAGAGGGAGGGAGAGAGGGAGAGGTGTGAACAACACATTAGAGAGGAGTTGATTAACAGCTTCGAGGACCTTGCAGATAGTGTTACAGCCTCAGCATGTGGACAGTGACAGCGACAGATACACGCATAGTGACAGCTACGGCAGCAGACTGTACTCGCGGGATCAACTGTGATAATCACCGTAAGTGGTGCAGTGCAAATAGAGTGATAAAACATCTGCATCCATCACTGTCCGCGGAGTCAGGCCAACAAAACGCCTCGCGCGGCTGAGTGTTTCTCCGGGGAGGCGGGAAAAAAACATGAATAGACTCAAGTGTCACAAGCTTGTTGTATCGCTAAGATGATCGCAGCACCCAGACTTAGTTCATTAGGATTACTTTTGAATAATTAAATGTGCGTAGATTAGTATTTTAGATGTAAGGGCGATTCCTGTTGTATTTCCTGTGATTTTTATTATTGATAATGACACTGTAGTCTTTAAGGTAAGAGATGAGAACTTGGCGTCGTGAAGCGGTTACAGTATTTTCAGGTTTCATTCAATAAAACTACTTGGTGGAGAAAAAGATCATTGTTCGTGTCTAAATCAGTAAGATCGTGTAAGCTACGTTACTAACTTAAAGATACGTAATGTATATGATGTGGTTTAATTCGAAGAACTCAGCTGACTTCCTCCTTGGCCCCTGTCATAATTACTACCACCACTAGAGGCCGCTGTCTAACAATTAACACAAAAATGGGTCGTGCTTAGCCCCAGTAGAAATGACTCACTCTGTTTTTCATATTGTATTCTCTGTGTTTTTTGTCTCCTTTATTATTGATAATGACACTGCAGTCACGAAGGCAACATATTATAGCATTAGCAATTCCTTTGACGATTATTGTTATGATGGCTGACCAGAATTTCACAAACACCGTTTTTAATAAACTAGGATCATCTTTTAAAGAACGGCGGTATGTCTCGTTGTGTTTGAAATGACTCCCGATCTGTAAGCGAGAGCGAGAAGGGAATTCCTAATGTGCATCCGCAAAGTATCTCATTACGATTCGTCACTTAGCGTACAATAATAGTTTGAGCAAAAAAGCCACTGTTTGCACCTGGACTGTCAGTCTGCCCTTTAGGCAGCCACTTACCTCATCATGTGGTATTTAAAGAGAAAGCAGCGGCGGTGAGCGGAGATTTGTGTGTGAAATTACCGAACGATAATGTTTCCCCGTCTGAATGGGAGCAGCCCTGTACATTGAAAGGTTAGAATCATCCTCATCCGTCTCATATGTATGCAAAATATGACCTATGAGGCTGCAGGCTGTTGGATCTAATGTACCGCGTCAGCATGCAGCTTTGAGGGAAAATCCCTGCGCATGGAGGAATTGAAATGGGGTTGGTCGGGTCAAGGCACCTCGCATATACAGTAAAACGCCCCTGTAATCTATTCAAGAGAAGCGTGGCGCTCCTGTCCGCACCTCTGCTCGCCCTCCACCATCCTGTAGTCGCTGCTACAAAGTCTTCATTGTTTGTGACAGTCCTCCATTCCTCCCTTTTTTTTCTCCCCTCCCCCTCTCCCCCTCCGCAGCCCCTAGCTGTGAGCCGGAGCATGGCTATAATCATTTCTGAAGAACCTCTCACACTTCATTAAAAGCATAATCAAGTTCATTACAATTTCATAGGCGTTCAGGTACCAAATGGCTTCCGATAAATCACGACTATTGGTCCTGTGTGGCTGGCATGTGTAGGTTTATCTCCGGCTCTCAGGCAGGGGAGAGGAGGAGAGGAGGGAGGAGAGGTCTGGATGTCTGGCCTTTAAATGACCTTCCAGCCGGGAGCAATGGACCGTTCTGTCATACACGCCGAACGGAAACATGCACACACTCAAATCAGGACGCGTCGCAGCTGGGATATCAGATTGTTCATGAAGCCAGCGCGGTGACGTACAGTCAGTAGATCAGCAGACGTGCCACCAAAGGATGGTTTCATTATTTAACATACACGCTGTAGCCGCAACGCCACCTGATTTACTGTTCTATCTTCGGCTGATTTAGATGACATACTTTGTTCTTATTAGGGAGAAGAAAGCTGTCAGAACAAGAGTTATATTATTGAAACTATAAGCTGCATTTTCACCCAAAGTGTCCCAGGAGCTACTTTTCATGGAAGCATATTTTCTAAAATGCCCTTTGGTGTCAGTGTCTCCACCACGGTGGACCCACGAAGATTAGACATACTAGTCCGCTCACATATGAAAGATGTTGTGACGTGTTACTTCAGTGCATGAGCACACAGCAAAGAGGCCTGGGCTTTGTCATCGGCCCATGCTTTCTTTTGTAAATCAAAAAACCCATTTTAAAAATAGCAGCTGAAACAAAGTCATGCAAGTATTCCACCAATCAGAAATGTTCTGCGGTGCAAGTCCCGCCCCCCAAAATTCAGGTCTTTTTGTAAAGACCCCCCTTCTTAGGGCGGTTAAATAATGTCCCTGGAACTTGATTTAGACCCTGGTCCCTGCAGTTTCTCAAAAGGTTCCTAGTTCCCATATTGGAAACTTAGATTTAGATTCAGAGGAGGAGAATGGATTAGTGTGACACTCAAACTGCATGATTGTTCATATTAGCATCAGCTGACATTTAGTAGCTGGTATGATGTTTATGTCCGCTCGCAGCTTTTCCGCCAAAAACCATTTTATGGACAAAATGTGCATTTTGACTGGAGTAACCTGCGACTGAATTGAGTTCATTGTGTGTAATAGTTACGTTTTTAACTCCACTGTGGTGTTTTTGATCGTCAGGGGTTTAATGTGCCGACTCTTCGTGGCTCAACAGATGCAGCAGGAACACAAGTTCCTCTGGCTCCGTAGTGCTGTCAGTAACTTACTCAGGATAGCTGAAGAAAGCATCAGACATTCAGCAGACTCCATATGATGGGTGACTGGCTTGTTAATTATATTATCTGGAGCACCTCTTCAGATGTGTTTTCTGAAGTATTTATATCTTCATTTCCTTCAGTATGTTCAGTGTGTGGAGGGAGAAATCTGGAAATGTTTGGACTGATTCCTGCCTCGGGTTCATGTCGGGGATAACCACTGTTAACTTTGAATCATTTTTACTATTTCTAACCCCGTAAACAGAGTAGGAGGAAGGGGGAGGAGAAACAATCTGTATCTGCAGAGGAACAATGAGCTGTAATTTCTTTATACAGTTATTAATCTGTTATCATATTTGCAGTCAGCATACAGCATTCGCTTGCCTTCTGATTCACAAATCCAGCTGTCGCTTTTAGTCTACCAATATAGTGTTGATGTTTCGAGGCGTCCTGAATGTATTACACTGATTGTTGATTTGGCTTTTCACAAAATAATAATCAGCAGCGACGCCGTGTTATATGCTCAAAACAGAGTGTCTACACAATCACAAAGAAACAGACACACGTCCCTTGACAGTGATCGTCCCTCTCCACCTACTCACATGCCTGGCTGATCACTTGGACCCGCTGGGACTTCCCAAACCTCTGTAGATGTTCTCCCGAGGGCTACCGTGGCTGAGGCAACGCGGCCTGTGTTGACGATCTGCTCGGCTGACGGATGGAATATGACCAGGGGAGTTTTTTCACGGCTGTTGTGTTTAAAATACTCACCTTTGCGTCAGTCCTTCGTACATCCACAGCATGCTTAAAAAAGAATGGTCTCCTAGGAACTGACTTTGGTGATAATCTGATGGTAACTGTGTTTTTTTATGTCAAACAACATCCTAAAGAAGTAGATTTACCATCTAGACCATTCTCATGCCTGTTGAGAAAATATGGCGCAACAGTCAGAAGATTAATTATTATTATTAAAATAATTAATAATTAATCAAACATTGTCATTCATTTTACTTATTGTCAAAATAGTTGGTGATTATTTGAATAATCGACAACTAATCGATTTATCATTGCAGCTCTATTGTTTTTACAATTTGGCTTTTGTGGTTTTTTTGGCCTTTGTCGTTTAGCTAGCTTTTTCTAGACTAAGCTAAGCTAACTAGCTACTGGTTGTAGCTTGCTGCTCAGGCATGAGAGTGGTATCAATGTTCTCATGAGACTCTTGGCAAGAAACCAAATCAGCGTAGTTCCTAAAATAATAAGCTTTTCTTTCCTCAAGATATAAGAAGCAACCATTTAGGTATATTGTTGTGTATTACGCATCTTTGCAGTATTCTGTATTCACACGGATGCATACCAGCCAACTGAAAGCCATGAAAATGTCTCGTATGTGCATAATTAGTAGAACACTGGGAATACATGTAATGACAGTCATACATTTCCCTGCCTAAATTACCTTAAAGATGCAAAAAAAAAAAAAGGAAACACAAAACATCTGTTACCTCTGTCCTGCTCTCTGGGACTGCACCGTGCCTCCCTTGGGGGGGGGGCGGGGGAGACAAAATGGGAGAGGCTGGAATGAGGTGCATGTGTGAGAGAGAGTGTGTGTAGGTGTGTATGGAGATGGAGATGGAGGGGTAAGCTGGCAAGGGGGGGTGATGAGAGGCAGGCTGTGTGGGGAAGGGGGCGAGGGAGGTGAGGATGGATGGAGTGCAGTGGGGGGAAAGAGAGGAAAAACCTCAGCGGAACAAAAGACCTTCAGGATTAATTAGGCGTCAGATTGGTTGCAGGGCACAGCGGGGGGAGAGCGAGCGAGGGTGAGAGATATAGAGGGGGAGAGGGGGAGAGTTTAGCATTCTGGGAAGACCTCATGTCCTCAGCCCTCATATTTCAGCCTGCCTGCCCATGAGTATACAACAGGCAGCTAGTTAAGGTCTGCGCTGTGCCTGGAACCACTGTCCATTGTGTTATGGATGGAGCGCCCCTCTACATCTTCATGTATTTTTATGTTATCCCACTGGGCAATAAGAGGAGGCACAGAGGTCATACATGTACCGCATAATGTTTACATGATGGTTTCGCACTCCTGTTGGATTTCGCCGCGCATATTTTGTAAATGTGATCAGGCCCGCGTGCACGTGTGTGTGTGTAAAATCGCAAGGAAATGGGGTGCAATATTTCATAGTACTCACTCCGTATAGCAGCATTTTCTGCGTGCCCGAGTTCCCCTTCACCATAGCTGAGCCCTGACAAGTAAGACGAGTATGATGCACAAAATAAATGCAGCTGAACTCACGCTGAACTTCTTCCTTTCTCTGCTCTTATCAGCTGATTTTTTTTTTATTTTTTTTTTGTGCTAACAATCACTTCCAGAACAGCTGAATTGCTGATTCGGGTCGCAGGCGTCACCTCCAAATTTAAGAGGTGGACCCGAAGCTGCCTGTTAATACCGCCTCCGTTGTCATTGTCACAGAGGGATGTTTCTGGGGCGACCTTTGATGGCACTCTTTCCCCTCCGATACAGGAAGTGCTGAACTCTGCATGCAGATGACAGGCGGCGGTGGCCGTGAGTCATAATATCTTCGCCCGACGCTGTCTCCCCGCAAAAGCACTTAGCAGATCAAATAAGAGCCATTCTGGAGGCTGGGGCAAATCGTGGCCTTCGAACATTTGTACCAATCATTAACACTATCACAGAGGTGTCTCGTATGTGCGGCCTCAAGGTATCTCAGCAGCGTGAACTTTAGAACAAAGTCTTCTGGGTAGATGGGTAGATGGGCTGATTAGGCGTTCGATTGGCTTCACAGAGCAGTGATAAAGCTTTGACAGATTGTGTTACAAGGAGAGAGAGAAAAAAAAAAAGAAAACCTCCACGGCTCACAGCATGAATAGTTATCATATGCTTTAGTCAGAAGCTGAAAGGAAAAGTTTTCAGCGTGGTGACTTTTAAGCTTTTAGTCTAAGAAAAGTTTGACCCCGCTCACTTCACTTATCCATCACATTCGGCGCAAAGATGTTGAATAACTAATACCGGTAGAGTTGTCCTCACTGTAGGGTGTCAAACTTTAACCGCCAGCGCCGAATGCTCACGCTCCTGAGTTTTAAGGCATTTCTAGCATTGCTTTAGCACCTGGTTGTACGTCAGCAGCTACATAACAAATCCATTCCCACTGCCCTGTCTCCTGTCTCCACGCCCGGGCTGGGTCTCGGGGCCTGTTGTTGCACTCTCCTGTGCAGGATGATGAACTAGCAGCATCCCCCGCTGATGGAGAAATGAAGCACCGCGGTCACACGTGGGTCGACAACGAGAGTTTGAGACACTAAAGGCATAAACAAAAGTCGCCTCAGCTTAAAACATACCAGTGGCGTGTGTTGAATAACATCTTCCTGTGCGGGGATGTTTTCAGTGAGAGTTTTCCTCCGCTGGAACAGGTTCTCACGCAGCGGGGAGCGGTACAGCACACATGACGGTGAGCGCCATAAGCAAGTGGAAAGAAAACAAGGAATAACAGTGACTGAAACTAAAGCAGAAACTCGAGCATCGGAGTTTCCCTGTTAATTAAAGGTGTAATCCTCACTAATTCTCCCCGGTTGATTTGGCAACACCTGTGGTTACCGCGGTAACACTTCTCGAGCATCTTCTTTGTCAGAAATACAACAGAAGACGAAGGGGGTCATGCTATGTTCCCACATTTCTAGGACATTTTCAAAGTTAGGTCTTGTTTTCCTACATTCCCCTTCAATTTAAGGGTTAGGGTTAGGGTTAGGGGTTAAGGACACCCTAACCCTTAGGAAATGTGGGAACATGGGGCCTAATTTTGGAAAAAAAATGTGGGAACATAGGCACGCTCCCAAGACCAAGTGGTGTAAAAGCTCATGTTGTTTTAATAAAGGAGTCAGTCAATAATTTGCCTTTCTCCATCAGAACAGGAGCAACCGCAATCTGATCTCACGCTGTGCCCGGCGAGGGCAGCTTTCTGCACAGCAGCAGGGCGCAGTAGAAGGAGTTGGCGAGCTTGCTAACAGCTCGCTGTGGCTGCTCCTTCTTGTGTTATTGCCCCCTGCAATATTTAAAGCTGATTAACATGCATATACGTAGTGTTTCCTGTGACTGCTTCACAATAAAAGCCATGTGTTTGGCGGCATTCATGCAAGTTAGCATAACGATATAGGTCATGTCAATCACAATTGAAAATTCACACAGCGACGTTTGAATCTCTCGTTCGTAGGTAGAAAACTAGAACCTCCCTTAGTGTTGGACCCCGCCGCTTAAAATGAGAAAACATTTATAGAGAGGTTACAGAACATATATATGTTGAGTGGCTAACGCAGAAATACACGGACATGTTTTGATTTCATGAAAATGTGAAGCATTATGCTGCTACTTTAAGCTAGATAAAAGCCTTTACAAACCTACTGGATCATCCGGAAGCTGTATTGTCACAAGGCTGAAAAGAGCTGTTTTGGTTTAACGCATGAGGAGTTGACATTTTGAAGACACATGGTTGATTTTCTTCTTTACTGTACTTAAATAATTAAAAGTGTGCAGTTATTTGTAAAGGGATTAGTCTGGCTGCTGCTTTGTTTGTTTTTTCTCGAACTGCTGCGTGAAATGTCAGCACCGAGCGTTGTGACATGGCGTGCTGTATTGCCTCATTTCAGGCTCGTTCTCAATCTCCCACACACGTGCTCATAGTCGGGCGGTGCTCATAGCAGGGGCACACGCACACATGCTGTCATCCATACGCATGCATGCAAAACACACTCCTCTCTATTGTCTTTTGTCATTCGCTTCCTCTTTCTTCTCTTCTCTTTGCACAACTGTAATGTCAAGCATCTTCCTCCTCTGAACCACTTAATAGCCCATTTACAGCTTTGGCTTGTTTAGATGTGGCAGCCACTTTACACAACAGCAGCCAGGCGCCCCGGCTCGGCTGACATTCAGCGCCTCGCTCTCGTCGCTGCACTAAAGCCTAACCGAACCGACGGTCGAGGGGGAGATGCACCCACCAGATTGCGGAGGCGGAAGAAACGGTGATCTCCCTGTCTTAAGGTGAACCGCTCATTTGTCTCCGTTTCTTTCTTCTGACCACTCTTCACCTCACTCTCTTACGTAGCCATCGCGCACGTTGCGAGCCTCGGGGGGAAGGACCAAAGGAAAACATGAAAAGGGGAATAAAGAAAACAGCTTGTTAAATCTCTCTTAAATCTCTGCGCTTAGTAGCTCGACATGCATTCATTAGAGAAACTTTTTTTCCGACACGTCAGACAGCGCCAAGCGGCGGTGTGTAATTGTCAGAAGACTTAAAAGTGCACCGTGCACACACACACACACACACACACACACACACACACACAATAGGTAAAGACCTTTCAGTGTTCTTTGCCTTTTTTCCTGCTCTGTTCAATATTGACTCTCCTTTCAGTCTATTGTCATGCCTCTCCTGCTCTCTCTGCTGGCCTGCTGCAGGAGCTTATGAAGTATGTGCACTTGAAACGTTTTTTTTCTTTTTTTTCCGGAAAAAGGAAAGAAAAGGTGACAAAAGAGAGCATGAGCATTTGTTACAGTCTATCTGCCGTTCTGCTTACTCTGCAAACGCCACGTGATGGATTTTTAGTAAATGTTGAAAGAGCAGGGGCCACAGACTGATTTCTCCGGCACGCTCAAAGGGCTTTCTCGGAGCGGTTTATTTGCATTCATTCCATCCGCGGGGCTGTGAAGTGCATATTATATTATGTCGCGCCGGCTGCGTCTGTGTGTGCACAGCGGTTGGGCGGTGAGAGGGATCATGCGCTGTTTAAGCCTCTTCTGTCAGGGGATGTTTGTTAGAAGCCGCATTCATCGGGGCAGAAAAGAGCAGCGCCGCTTTTTTTTTTTCTCCAAAGGGCAGGTGTGGACGTACCGCCACTGTCTGCAGGACAAACACATCACCGCCGTCGGGAGAAAAACCTCACATCTCCATCTGAACGCCTCTGTTTGACATACATGGGTTCAGCTTGTCCAGAGGGGATTTTAAGGTTGTCGCTTTTGTCACACATTTTTTGCAATGATCCTTGAAATGTGGTTATCATATTGTTTAGTTCAACTGATGTTTGTCGTGTTATTTTACAGTATTTAAGGCTTGCACATTACACGACTCATCTATGGATTACGAGCTGAAGTTAGGGACCGTCTCAAAAGTGCATGCAGAATGGCCTAGAGAAGTTTTCAGGCTTTTGTCAACAGCCAGTTCATTTTTTTAGCCCCTCTTTGAATTCGCTTGGCCTACTCCAATTTTATACACTGATGGTTGACTCCTTCGTGCCTCACATATTACAGAACATATATACAGTTATTTTATATACAAATATACATAAACTTGTAGTGCTTCGTTTGACTCGGTATCATAGTGTATGTAAACAGCAGCAGAATTATGGTGATGCTAACGTGGTTCGGCATCTTCATATCAAAAGTTGGACATCAGTGAAGCACTGCGCATCAGCTGTAACTGTGTGTGAGCACCAAGCATCGGTGTTATAAACAGAGTCCACCTCTGCTTGTCCAGCTGTACTCCCAGGCTCTTCATTGGGATGGAGACAGCTGTCTGTGGGCATCAGTCTCTGATTTTTCTTGTTGTCTTGCAAGCCAGAGTCCCATTTTATCCATTTTCTTTTTCTGCCGCCAGACATTAGCCAGGAGCAGCCTCAAACCGAGTTGGATTAGCATGGCTCCAACTCTCCTCCTCCCTGGGGCGCTCCAAACTGTCAGGTTGGATGGTCGAAAGATGCCACAGGCCATGATGGTCTCAAAGTCCACTGCTCTTAATCTGAAACACCGGCTCTCTTCTCCAATGATGATGACAGTATTTCAGCCATAGGCAGTATATGCTTCAGTAATAAAGCTGAAAAATGATGGTTAAAAAAAAAAAAAACGTGGCATGTTTTGGGGGAGTTAGCAGCTGCTGCATCTTTATGCACCGTCGTTGCCATGGTAAAATGTATGTAAGTATAATAATAGTAATAACGAATAATTTATATATACTCACCTTTATGACTTTTAACAAAATCATACATAAACAAATGCTTTATCTTGAATTGGCACCTGAAGTGACCCTAAGGAAACGCTTATAGAGGAATCCATGAGACTGGATACAGGGCTTGAAGGCTGGTGTAATGAAGGGTGAGGTGACCAATCAGATGCAAGCTGATTCGGGTGTTTAGATCCCACCCTCTCACAACCCATGGCATGAATAGATAATAATTAAAAAATGAATATGAATACATGAATAGTTTCTCCGTCTGCTTGCTAAAAATCAGACGCACGATTAACTAAAGCAAAACTGACAGACGGAACTGATCTCTGATCAGATGTATAAAGTCTGTGTTAAATCCAGCCTCCAGAAACACAAACAAAGCCACACGCCGAAGGGCCATTAGCTCGAGACAAAGTTAGCTACCTGTCCAGGCCGCCACCATTATTCCTACCAGTCTGACTCATGTCATTGAGGCGCCCCAAACCAACACAACATTGACATTTCCCCACGATCCCTTGTTGACTGTTAGGAATTCAAAAAGAGCACCCAGAGCTATGAATCAAATGTCAGCCATGGCGCTGTGGTGCAGCCGTATCAATATCTGATGATGTATGGCTGGCTGTAAGGCCTTTTGGCCACAGCAGCACCCACAGACATGACACAGAGTCTGGTCTGCACTTAGTCACCAGCAGAGGGAAGGACGCTGGATAAATGACTCCTTCAGACGGGAATGCACTGCAAAAAACCCAGCCGAAAGTGTCATCCAGTCTCATACTCCATCATCCAAAACTATTATTTTTCTTGAAAGACAGAACCAAAAAGTCAGCCAGGACATTTAAGATACTTCCAACTATTTACACTGTTAATTTACTTTTTCACCAAAATAAGATAAACGTATTCAACTCTCGCAGATCAGTGCTGTATATTAATGTGGGGCATGGTGTTGTATTTGTGAACAGTAGTGAGTTTGCTGTATTTCCACGCTGGTATTAGCAGCACATTTTACCCTTGACAGTACATTATGTTACAGGCATGGCTTGACAAGGAGACAGAGAGGCATCTGAAAGCGCCAGTGTTTCCCCTCGTCTGCGTCTCTAATCTCCACGCCGAGGGGAAAGCGGTGCTTGGCAACAGACGCTCATGAGCACCGTTCAAAGGGTGGCGCCGGGGTTTGAAGTCTCGCTGATTGCCAGGGTCGAGCCCGCCAAAAGAGCCACAGCGGTATCTTCAAGAGCAGCAGAGATGGAGGCGCGGCCGCCGCGTCTGGGTGGAGGCCGTCACAATCGCCCAGCCTTTGGAGGGAGCCATCGCAGCGCTTCAGAGGAGCTATTTGAATGGCTCGGCTCTTTTAAGACATGAAAGGCGACGTGAGATCCCGCCGTCCTCCCAAATGTTTTCAAGCCATCGCTGCAGCTTCTCCACATGTGGAAACAGCAAACACCGTTTGGTTGTTGTTATTATTTCTGTGGCTCCGCTCCGGCCGGCATTAAATATTGCAGATTCCAGACAGAAATTCTCTGTCAGAGACTGAGAACGGTGTCGGACTGAAAATCTGTGAGCACACATATCATGTACACGTCATGCCAATATGTGGCTTTATTAAAAACTCAAAGTCCCATACCTCTGGTATGATAAAGTCAGTATCTGACCACAGCTAGTGGGTATTATTTTATTATGATTTTCAATTTATGTCACATATATGACTTAAAAAAAACACCTACTAGTGCGGTGTGGGGGTGGGGGGTATATTTAGTTGCTGGCAACTTTCACCATTGAAAAAAGTGAATTTACCTTATTTGTCATTGCATGTCCTGCAGTGTGACTATTGTCACAATATAGTGTACAATGTACACTATATTGTCTTCACAATAGTCAAACTGCAGGACATCAGGGAGGCTGTAGCTCAGGAGATAGAGTGGGTCATCTAGTGTTTGGAAGGTCACTGGTTCCAATCCCGGCTCCCCCTGGCTGCAGGTTAAAGTGTCCTTGAGCATGATACTGAACCCCAAATTGCTCCTGATGTGCAGTTGGCACCTTGCATGGTAGCCTCTAGGGCTGCACGATTCTGGAAAAAATGTGAATCACGATTTTTTCGCTTAGAATTGAGATCACGATTCTCTGGCACGATTTTTTTCACAAAATGTTTATTGCACTGATGAACTTGAACAAAACAAAACAAAAAAAACATGATAGTATGGCAGATACTACTATGCCTCTGCCAAAGCATTGTTTTTTTGTTCATTTCAAGTTCTATCATTGGATGAGAAATTATTTTTACACAAATTAAAAAAAAAAAAAATTAGTCTCCCAAGATGAGAGGGCATCCTTTTATACCTCATGTTGTACAGTGTTTATTGGGGCCGTATTTTAACCTAGGTGATATGTAATAGCTGCTGTAATCAGCTTTCTAAAACGGAGGCATAATTTTCTTCCTTTTCCAAAGCCGCCTCAGAGGTAGAGGTAAACATGTGACGTGACGTGAAGCCCGACGTTGGGCTGTGAGCAGTTGACAATGAATTTGTCTTCAAAATAAGAGCTTTACATTACACCCCATTGGAGTTTAGAGCTGGGTTCTTAGCGGGGGGCTTTTAATTTGAAAGTAGCGACCGTTCCTAGATTGTGGCTACAACAACAAGCTAACACAACCATACAGCTAGAGATCCAGGAGACGCTAGCATCTCCTGATCTCAGCGGCTGTCCAGTTGCTCATCTAGCAGGCGAGGCGGAAATAAGTGGACCCTCCAAGGGGGGAAATCGGCGGACCAAAACAGACCCCCAATTTGCCGCCCTCTATCTAAAACCGCGGACCTAGCCGCCAAAAGGACGGGCAGATTGGCGGCTTGCTGCCCTGTCTAAAAACGGCTTCTCACTCACTTCTTCCATACACTTAACTGCAGGCGGGCTTCCGCCACTGAATCACATGTTGTAAAGACGCTTTACCACAGGTTGAGGGAGGAGGCAGCGGCAGTGCTGCGTTTGGGGGCGCTTCAAAAAATCCGGGAGGAAAGAGGAGCATTTGTTTGTGATTCAGCTCGAGATATAAAATGCTTCAGAATCGCTGTGTGTAGATATGAGATCACGTGTATGTGTGAATCGAGATCGCGATTTTTTAACGATTTTTTGTGCAGCCCTAGTAGCCTCCACCATCAGTGTGTGAATGTGTGTGTTAATGGCTGAATGTGGCAAGTGTTGTAAAGCGCTTTAAGTGGTCAGTAGTCAGTATACTGGGAAGGCGCTATAGAAGTGCCAGTTTATTTATGGATTTATCAGAGATGGACAGAGTACTCGACCCCAGTACTTGAGTAAGAGTACAAATACTACTGGTCAAAATTTACTCCGTTACAATTAAAAGTAGCTCAGTCGACATGTTACTCGAGTAAGAGTAAAAAAGTACTTGCTTTTAAAGGTACTTAAGTATCCAAAAGTACATGCTTTTAAATTTACTTTAAGTAAAAGTAAGAGTAAGAGTAAATATTTTTCGCATCAATGAATCCTCAGTCCCTCCACAAAAACGTGATTATGCGATCGCATGATTCAATGCATAATCAGGCAAAACCTGCATATTTATGCGGGGGCTGCATTTTTTCAAATACGCCACACTTTCGCCGCATAAATTGCCGATTTCCACGCAAAATATGCGGGGCTTGCATGATTTCATAATCCCTGCATTTTCATTGCAAAAAAAGGCACATATATCTTAGCAGAAAGTTGAAAAATGTTGCGTTTACTTCACACAAGAGCAGCCATTTTCCCTTGTTGCTATGGGAACATTACGAAGTGATGTAATTTCACGATGTGAACATCATCGAAAAGCTGCAAACCCTGTGATGAAGCCATAATGAAGCCCGCAAATCAGTCTCATTTGCCAACAACAAATCACACTAGTTTCAAAAAACCTTACAGTTGTAAGTATATTAGTAGTATGTACATTTACGTTACAGTAGACATTGCACTTTGTGCATTGGAAGCACTTATTTTAACAGAAGATGTCTGTTTTGTACAGCTACCTCTGTAAAACAGGAAGCACACATTTTTTTTTATACATTTTATTTATTCATATTTACAGAAGTTGTAGCATATTCCTTTTGTAAAGCTACAGAACTTGTTTGACTCATCAATGTTTTGTAAGTTTGAGCCATGTGTTTATTAAGGTCTGAAATAAAACAAGCTGAGAACTTAAATATTCCCAGCACTTTCTGTGATGTAGTATGCTTGCTTATCATAGGAATTAATAAGAAATGACTCTTTACATTAAGGTAGTAGCCTAGTGAGAACAGGGCGTTGGGGGAATCAATTTTTTTTCCCCGTGATTTTTGCAAGTTCCCGCAATTTCATCGCATAAAATTGCATAAATATCCCGCATATTCCATCGCATTTTTTTAAGAAAACGTGCCGCATAATCAAGGATTTTTGCCCGCAACAATCACAAAAAAACTCTGCTTTTCTGGAAGGACTGATTACTATAATTTTTTCTAAATGAATTTAAGGACCTTTTAACTCTTGTTTCTGAGAATTAACTCTTTGAAACCACCTGCACTGATGTGCTTGCTTTTAGAACCACAATGTTATATAAAGCCTGCAGAAACACCTATAAAAACAAATCAAATGAATGGGATCACAGGAGGACAGCAGATGTTGCAGATGCAGATGTTTATTAACAATCATTAAAACTGTAACCAAATGAACCTGCACCGTCCAACTAACTCTCTATCATTTAGCTAAGTTGGGAACTGGAACCCCCTCAAAGACCAATGTTGTCCCCAGACCACTGGTTGAGAATCACTGCTTTACAAAAAACTACATCTGATGCAGCCATTGTCGCGGTTTTGTGTTGACAAACGCAGTCGAGAGCGTGGCTACTTTGGTGGTATCCTTATGGGGAGGGATGACGTATTTCCGCTTTCACGTAGATCCCAGTGGAGAGCGTGCACTGTGATAGGGTTCCTTCTTTGACAAACACAGCTTGTGTCCAATAGTATTTTAGAAAAAAAAAAAAAGAGCAGACCTGAAAGTAACGAGTACTTTTCAGCCTTCCTAGAAATTAACTCAAGTAAAAGTAAAAATATTTGTCTTGGAAATGTATTCAAGTAAGAGTAATAAGTACCAAAGAAATCTAATACTCAAGTAAAGTACAAATCCTCTGGATATGTACTTAAGTACAGTACTCAAGTAAATTTACTCCGTTACTGTCCACCACTGGGATTTATAATGCAATTTATGGTTTATGATGAGTGAGAAAAAGATTACTTGAGAGAGCTTGTGTATAAAGACTTTGAAATTAAATATTTAATCAGCAAAAAGATGAGATAAGATGATTCTCAAATTTTGGGACCACTAGACAAATCATTGACTAAGTAAGGTGTTTCATTTTGCCCTGTGGATATGTAGTTTTGGAAAAAGCATGAATGTCTAACATGATAATTACATTAAAGAAGAGACGTGATGTTCTCTGCATTTAGGTGGAGAAAATGCGTGCATATATCGTTAGACATATTGGTTAGCAGCAAAACGCTTTCTTTTAATTAGTGGCCACTATAAGCTGGGAAAAACTTCCCAATATAACAGGAAGTCTAATGACATGACGTGCCTCAAACACACTCTCATTGTATTAAATGTAACACCATATGTTCACACCCCCAGATTTCTGATTAGAACCTGCACTACATCCTAATTGCATCTTCTTTTCCCTTTAATTGTTGTGGCATAAAAATCAGAGATCTTGGAAATGCCCAAATATTCACTTCTGGTAAATATCACTAACTTTAAAAAGTCACATAACTCGAGTGGTAATAAACAGGTGTTGATGTATGTTTACTTGGTTTCGGCGATAAATCATGCATTGTAATCAACTCGGCAGACACACACAGGAAATCTCCATATATTCATATCTGTTGATCTTCTAGCGACAATTAGTTGCAGCTGATAAACACCGGTTTAATGCTTGTCCCTTAAAAGTGGCTAATAAATCTCTCAGGCGGCTGTTCAACATCACAACATGTCTTCCATTATTACTGATGTGCAAGAATTTCCTGCCACACTTCAGTCGGCGGTGTGTGATGATCTAGCGGACCGCGGAGGTTGGAGTCTCCTCTCTCCCTCTGCTGAATCATGTGCAGATTAATGGGAGTTGTGTGAACAGCCCTCAGGGGCCTTTCGGAGTGGCCCTCCTCCTCCTCCTCCTCCTCCTCCTCCTCCTCCTCCTCCATCCTCCTTCATCCTCCCTTAGTCACTACTACGTACTGAAGTTGATAGACTCTTGTTGAATCCTCATTGCTGACCCTCTCATTTCCTCCTCTGTCTCCATCCAGCCTCTCTAAGTGGCTGCCTGTTCGTCTCCCCTCTCGTTCCTTCCCTTTCCTCTTCCCCTTCTCTCCATCTCTCTCGGGGGTAGGTCATGTTATCTTTTCGCGGGAGTCCCTCTGCTGGCCTTTGGTGCATAATGTATAAAGCCGCTGGTGTGTGTTTTACACTGTGCCTGACATTATTAAGTCGTTTCAGGCATATCGCTGCTTTTATCTCCGCCGTGGAGGTTAATCAGAGGGGATTTATACCAAAACGACTTAGACGCGCTTCAACCGATGTCACCCTGAACCTTTTTTTTCCTCCCTCATTTCTTCTGCCCTGTGCATATTTTAAAGACAGAGTGAGGAACAGGATGTTAGTCTATCCGGTCAATTTAAACTGCGAACTGTCAAGTAAAGCAGAAGTGAATAAGGCAATTTCTTGGGAGGTCTGTGAGCAGCCCTGTGGTGCATCCTCACGCAGATTTACAACAATTATTACTGCGTCTAGCAACTTTTACATACATAGCCCAGGAGGAAAATGCAGCATAATTGCATTTCTAATTTCTCGGTAATGTTAATTACAGTAATTATTGCATAAAAAGGTCCAATGTGTAGGATTTTAGGGGGGATCTCTCTGCATATGATATTGGTAATTATGTTTTCATTAGTGTATAATCACCCTGAAAATAGTAATTGTGCTTCTTTATGAGCTCAAATGAGCCTTTTATATCTACAAAGGGAGCAGGTCCCATGAGTATATTAATGGAAATCTGGATACAGTTTTAGAGGAGGGGCCCAGTTTATTTAAAGTTTGTCAGTTGCATGAATCCAAAAGTGTTTGACTTCCCATGTATCATCTGCATAGCTCCCATATTGTGGGGCACATAGAGCAGGTGCACCAGAGACTTCTGCCGGCTTACTTCCTGTTTCCTCTGATAACTTGAAGGAGGATACAATGATTTAATCCTTTGGCTCTCCTAGATTTCTGGAATCTTTATTGGACCAAATGGATCCATCCATCATTTTGCGAGGGGTCGCGATGCCAAAAAAAATTGTATCCAGCGTTTTTTCAGCTGCTTGTAGGCTTGTTGGCTTAAGTATTTTGGGCCCGTGTGCATCATGTGATGTGGTCACACTGTTTGGCCACTATATCAAATTGGCTTCAAAGTCCTGAGTCCCCTTTCAAAGTTCACCATGTTGTAGTACCCAAAAAAGGACAAAAACACTGACTCCAGAGAGGCCCTTTACTTTTTAAGCGGCCCCGCCATGTTTCTATTAAAGGCTTGAAAGGGCGAGGTGAGTCGAGGGGTGTTCAGTTGGTTGCAATCTGCAACCTCACAGAAACATGTTACTAAATCCCACACACCGGTCCTTTAATACAATCAAATATAGGAATTATGGGTTTAAATGGGATATGAAACTTAGGGTCAATTATAAAACATACTTCTCTTACATTCATACTGGATATAAAATCATCACCATCATTATTCATTATTTTTCTGTTAGTTCACACAAATTCTGTTATTCAGTTACTAGAAGTTCAACTATGCCCACCAACTTGAGCTGTATTTATCCTTCTGTGCTTAGTTGGATAGTTAATAGTTAATAATAATAATAACTATCTACAAAATCGAAAAATAAATTGAACACCAAAGAGCAGAAGAAAGAAAAATGCTAGAAGGCTAGACTGCTGTTTTCCTCATCAGCCAGGCTTTCTTTAAAGGCCTTGAAAATGTACGTATTTATCAGTTTCTCGCTTTGAGTGATGGAAAGCCTGACCCGAACGCTCAGCAAATGCATGTTCTCTTAACAAAGAAATTGTGTATTTCCTTATGGAGACAAAACCCAGGCCCTTTAACGTATATGAGCTTATGGGTTGAACGTTGAACACAGCACTTTATTCTTAACAAAAGATTTGTAGCTCTGACTGGTTCCCATGTCTGAGACCCACAAATTCGCATTTGTGTCTGGTTGCTGTTGCCTTTTTGAGGCAGGGAACTTGGCTGAACCACAGAAAAACCATGCGGAGGGGGGGATGGTGAAGGTTATGTGGGAAACTGGCTGGCACACTTACCAGGTAACAACCACAACAAACATGGCGCCACACATGGGCCAGGACCTGATAGCGCGTGTGTTGTCATAACTGGCCTGCTTGTTTGATCAGATGAAGAGAATTTAGAGTGATAATGAGTTTTAGAGTCAGTCGTGCTTAACATCTGCGTGTTGGTGGTTATGTTTCAGTGGCTTCGGTTCGTTTTGGCTTGAATGTTTGGGTTTCATTTCCCAAATTAATGTTTGGATGTAGGCTTAAGGGCATCAGTGGCTTTCGAGCAGATGTAACCAATCAGGGGACGTATGAGGTTAGTCGTGACTGAAGTTCAGGTTAAATTGTGAAATTGTCTATTATGCATCTCCTCTGACTGCGGAACATATTGATAACAAGACTGTAGAGAAGATCTGTCATGTTTTTTACAGAATTGTATGTTAGCTGACAGTTCATACTTAACCAAGTGTAAACCCACCTTGACCTCCTTAATTGGTTCATAGGCTACTGTTTTGAGGCACCAACAGAATAGTGACTATATTTGGACGAGAGGGTGAAGCTGGGGTGGACATCCTTGTAAGAACTTACTGAGAACCTGTAAACACACAGTGGTAGTCATCGTTTCTTTGTTAGTCACAAGTAAGCGACGCCCGAAAGTTACCTAATGTGCCAGGTGGTTTATCACAGAGAACCATGTGGGATGTCGCCAAAAACTGTGAAAACGCAGGCACTTTCAAAAAACATCCTAGGTGATGCATCCTAGGAGGACCATGAATGTCTCTACAAAATGTCATAGCAATCAATCCGTAAGTTCTTAAGCTTTTTCAGCCTGGACAAAGGTATTGGACCAAATTACTTTACTATCCATCAAACAAAATACAACTAAATCTTGTTGTATATTCCGGGCTGTCTGTGGTCTTTGTTGTGTATTTTGCTTTATGGTTAGAAAGGTTCATTACAGAAGAACTGGGCCATAGGGATTGATGGTAACCCCAAGTGAAGACCAGGAACTAAATAATGATCTTATTCTATGTTTAGCATCACCACTAGGAAGTAGCGTCCTTGGTTTGTTGGTGAGGCTATCATTCTTGTGGTAGCTTATCCCTGACTCTGATCCTTACCACATGCACCAGGCTCGTCTTGCTTTCTACCTTTTCAGGCCTAATGAGGAATCTCTGCTTGAGCTTTGCTTTGCTGTCGGAGACCTGTGGTGCCGCATCCCATCTCCCCCTCCTCACGCGCACCGGGGATAGAAGGCTGGGCGAGCTGTGGCAAAGACAGATCAATTGCACAATCTCTGTCACTTGTTCTGTCTCTTGTGCCCCTTCATCTGCCTTTGTTCTCGCTCGCTAACATCAAGCCCGTGGTTTGAAAGGGAAAAAACCTCTTCTTGTGATGATGGCGGCAGCATGGTGCAGGCCGGCTGTCTGATCTGACTGACAAGGCCCCGCTGTTCGGGCGAAAAAGTTTGACACACAAACACGCACACTGAGAGAAATCTGTTCCACGGGCTGCAGGGCCATCTGGCCATCGCACAAGAAAAAGGTTGGATGTGGTTAGAGGCGAGGTGCTGGAGTGTTTCACAGCGCTCTCCAAATTTGTACACAGTTCAGCATCTCTGGGTTGCACTCTGTTATCACATGACACGACAGCATCTTTTACTGTCAATAAAGGACAAGAGAACAGAAGAACCGCTGAGTATGATCACTGACGTGTCTTATTTAGTTTTATTGTTTCCTCTTGTAATACAGATCTGGAGGACAGAGAGGAGCAAAAGATTTAGGAGCGAGAGTGATGCCATGTGTCACATGGAGAACAAACAAGAGGGAAATCTGTCTCGCCGCGAGGAGTCTGGCTTTTTGAGAATCTAAAAAAGCCCCCAGAGGCAAAGTTTCCACCAAATGAATAGATATCCATTTTCAAAAGACTCATGCTTGGCGGCAGGCGAGGGGACCGGGGAGACGGAAGGGTGGGCTGCCGGTGGTGTACGGGGGAAGATATCTAGGCAGAGGGCAGACACTATTAAAACTCGGGAGAATGAATTGTTAAATACCTCTATAAAGAAATATAAGACATGGCCCCGTTTTTATGCTGCCTGGGCTGCTCTGCAGGCGGGTGATAAGGTGGTGAGGGTGGTGGGTTAACGCGCACGTGTGTGCGTGTGTGTGCGCGCGTCTGTGTGCGTGTGTGTGCATGTGTGTGTGTTTTCCCGAGGGTGGGGTAAAATCAAGCCCGCATCAAGCCCCTTTCTACCCTCAACACAGTGACACACATGGACACTAGCAATCAACATGGCTGCCTCAGTTTTTACACTCAGGTACTATCCTGTGGCATATGGACCGCGTTATGGAAGTCCTCGAACAGTAATCATTAAATCTTCAGTCGTCATCTCCCTATGGGGCCTTCGTGCTAAACAATACATTATACAATCGAACATTTTTCCTTCCTCACAACACACACACACACACACACACACACACACACACTCATATCCTCACTGCTACCAGCATGCACACACTTCTAGGTCAGACGGCAGCGGAGAAAATTTTCCCCGTTGACATTTTGTGTTTCTGGCCCAATATTGACTTCAGAGGGAAGGCAGCAGGAGGATTGTTGGTGACATTCCACATTACCTTGGAGATATATGCCAAACTGTCTACGTGCAAGAAATGGCTGGGGAGGGGAGAGAGGGGAAAAGAGATGCAGAAAAGGCTGAAATGGATGGATGGACGGATAAAAAAAGGGAAGTTGAGCAGAGTAGGCGAGCGATGCATTAAAGATCCTTATCGTTCCTCAAAATTTTGTCCTGTGGGTTCTGAAACATATTTTGATGGCCAGAAACTTACAGCACAGCACAACTTAAAGCTTCTGTATTCACAACATCACATGACTAGAAGAAGGAAAAGTCATGTTGTTGTAAAAGTAACATATCTGCATTGAATTATTCCCTCCAGTTCTACGGGCCTTCATGGCGTCTTTTAGCTCTTTGTTTTGGTTTAGAGCCCCCGCTTCACTGTTTTGTTTCAGGCTCACCCAAGGGGAAAAATCTGACACATGAATAAAGCAGTTCCTAGGGGGTACACCGAGAGCAGCGCCATAACTCTATAACTGCTAACAAACAGTGGATCAAACCCATTGTGAGGCAAAGGGTGGGAGTGGCAAACTTTTAAATCCAAAATTATTTTTGACATTAAATAGTTGGCTGGCTTAGACCAACAGTCTACATGCAGTGAGTCAGGCTCTGTTCACGGGGGTTTTAAGGGGCCCACAAATCGTATTTTTCCCATTTTCAACTCAAGTGGATTCTTCTTTGCCTTGAACACATTTTCATCTCTTTTCTTCACTGATTCTGTATCCACCTCATTCCTCACCCTCATCATACCATGGGCACGACTTTCTGTGCTTCCCATCACTTAACAGGAGCAGGCGTGTTCCATGGTGACAGGATGTAAATCCTCATTCTTAGGCCTTGTCCACAGGCATTTCTTAGAAACGAAGCTCTTTCTGTGCGTTTGAGCCTTCCACGTGCACACAGTAGGTCACTGGAAACTGACCATTTTCAGAAACTGAGATTTTTGGAAATGATGACACTTATCAGTGTTCATCATTGGCAAATGTGAACTTGGATTATGTGTTATGATATTGCACTATTTGAGTTCGTACGTTGACAGAATGGATGTTTTATTGTTTTTTATTTATGTGCAGTCAAAATGACATACAACATTTAAATGTTAGCAATAACTTCTAGCTAGCAACTTTCTATACACTGATGATGATGATCAAATCTATGAAATACGAACAATATTTAAAGTTTTATCGTCTTCATGGGCTCTCACTCCAACCACTCCCTCACACATACCGATCAGTACATCAGTTGTACAAATAATCCGGGATCAGATAACTGATCACAGCTCGGTGTGTATCCTCTGTATTAGCATATGTTCCCTAACTTATCCCACCTGTTTATTTACACTATAAGAAAAGTCCAAAAGGGGTCAAAAGTCAGCGGATCAGTTTTAATGTTCCGTACCAGCTCTTCTTTATTAAGGCTGATTAGGGTATAAATCTTGCAGCTGTAGCAGTTACCAAATAACTGCTGCTGCTTGTTTCCTCCACCTGAGGAGGCCCAGAGGAATATCTGAGTAAATTGGTCAGAACTAATGCAGGAAAGACACCAGGTGGGGTGAGCAACACAACAGCCACCGCAGCACTTTCTGCTCCTGAGCGCTTTCTACCTGAGATGTATTCCGAGTGGAGCTCACATCAGTTACCCGACACAGATTCTGAAAGCCAAATTCCCAAATGTTGGCTATACGGAGCGGCGTTAACCTTGATGCTCATCCAAGAGGAAGCCAGCCAGCCAGCCACATGCCGGCCCTCTCCTCGCTGTGTGGCAGGTCGCACTGATGTTCTGTCTGACTGAGGAGCGAGATCCTTGGCCCCGTTTTTCTGCCACATTAGGCCCACACTGAAGGTGGCACTCAACTCAACCCGCTGAGGAAAGGGAGTGTGTATGTGCGCGTATGTTCAGAAGAATGATAGGGGGGATTGTGAGAAACGCGGGTACAGGCAGATGTTTGTATTTAGATATTAGCTCATGTAAACAGAGAGAAGTGCAAGATGTTTATTTGTCACAAAGGGAGCCACTGCTGTCAAATCACAGCCTATTTTCCTTTTTTTCCTGTCAGGTGATGTAGATTATGTTGTTTCCCCCACTCTGGCTCACAGGATGAGGAAATTATAGGCTCTGACTCACTGTTGGCTTCTTAGCGCTGGCACATCACTGCCCTCTATCACACGCCAGCAGGAGAGAGGGGAAGGAAACCTGACAATGAAGGAGGAGGAGGAGGAGGAGGAGGAGGCAGGTTGGTTAAAGGGAGAAGAGGAGGAATGAAAGGCGAAGCCCAGAATCTGAAGAGTTAGACTAATAAAGATGGGAAGAGCGGACGAGGAAGTGTGAAGGGGAAGAGAGGGGAGAGAACAAAAGGAGAGGGGGAGGAGGAAGCACGAGGGAGGGACAAAAAGCTGGGCCGTGTGCCAGGGTCTATTCCACCTTTGCTCCCCGGGCCTTTCTGAGCTGCCACCTTCCCTCACCTCTGTAATGTCATCAATGAAAAGGCCTTTAGGAGGGATGGAGGACTTGACTCGGGGTTCAGACTGTGACCGACACCAGCTGACGCTGCCAAGCCAAGCAGGATTCTGTTAGAATTAATTGGATGTCACTTTCAGGTACAAGGAACAAGGCGTGTTTTTCTTTTTTTCTCCTTTCCACATTTTTGTAACTCGTGCTCCGAGCGAATCAAAAGATCCTGCAACGTTGTGGCTGATGAAATCCAGTGAATAATCTCAAAACAAAGCTTTTCTCAACAAGGTTTTTCTTACATTCTTGAAAAGTTGACTTTATAGAGGTAGAGGGCTTTCACTTCATAGGCAGATGTTTTTAATCAATATAGCCCTTTTTACCCAGAGATCACGCAACACTGCAGCAACGAAAGCCCGTTCTTTACGCCACCTTTGTTTATTTGCGCTGAATAGAGCGGTGGCGGCATAATGACAGCCCAGTGTGTGATGTTTTTAGGTAGCATCCAGAGCGAAAGACGCGTGACTCAACATCATCGGCGTATAGTGTAACATTTTAAATACACGTTGGGCAGCGCTCTCTAAACAATGGCATAACATGGCTTTAAAAATCTGTAATTATTTACTGTCTCTACTGTTATATGGTTGTTGATCTTGTCCTATGCTCAGAGAGTAAGGAGATCCTGGATCTCATTTCCTCCCCAAGTTTTTGCAGACATTTTTCCTATTCTTTGGGTTAGCTGCTAACTGCTGACAGCTGCATCTTGATTCTCCCAGTTTTTGAATATTCCATTCAAAATTATATGAAACAAAGAAAGGGAAACCATCACGTTTGGCCTTGACAAACAAAATAAACAATCAGTCTATTAAAATGTTTGTATTTTCAAATGTATGTAGCAAGAAAGACGTAATTTAAAAAAAAGGTTCCCTCAGTGGATGACGCGTATAAAGGGTTGTAAGAATACTGCCTTTGCAGAAATGGACACAAATCCTACATGACAGTATCAGGCAATTTATCAAGATATGGCAACCAGTTCTAGATCCAAAGGGGGCCCTCTGGGTTTGTACATCCTTCTACCTAACTAACAATCCTGGAACTGACTACAGCCCAACTTGACTGTATGTAAAACTTGGTTTAGCAGGGTCATACCCAGAGGGTGATTTGCAGCGGGTTAGGAGTCCGTCCCTCAACGGTCAAGTCACTAATAGGAAGACTGGGGGTCCAGGTCCAGATCAGGCTCACGTCTAGCTTTGTTTCCAATCTGCAAATGTGCCCACTTTTGATATTGAGCTAAAAAGTCCTGCACGGTCTAAAAAGCATTTCTCACATAGACCACCATTATAAAATAGACTTCTGTAAAACTGTTGTCAGGACATCAAGAACTGTGAACTAAACTCCAATAAGCTTAGAAGAGCGATCTGTGATGCCATCGCAACTATGGGCCGAGCAGGAACACGCCGGTGGGGCCAGGGGGGGAAACTCTACTGCGCATTTTCAATGTGCTGCATACCCAGGAAGTAAACACAGAAGCCGGAAAACCTTTGGGGCATATGCGCAAGAACACCAATTCTCATTGTTCCATCTGCTATCTAGTTCTACTATATGAATCTATTGTCCGGAGCCAGATGCTGTCCAGTCTGAACCCAGACCTTTAACTGACAAACTAGAAATATATCTTTGTTTATGTGTTTCACATGCTCCCAGATTTAAAAGGAATCATGAAATGAAAACATTGAAGGACTGGACTAGAGAAAGCATTTTTCAAAATAACGTAAGCTTAGTTAGTTAGCTAGCTAGCTTGAATGGCATTAGCATAAGGGAATCTATAAGAGGGAACTTAAAATCAGTTTTGCTTTGAGTCTGATAGACTGAAGCTAAATAGATATGAAGATATTCACTTTTTACAAAGGGGGAATGTTTCTGCTGCATAAATTGACCTTTGAGTTTTCTACAGATCCGCTGAAGACCTGTCCACTTGAATTTTCTGTTCATTGCCCTGCAACATGAGCCGCACTGAGTTAGCGCTCGACAAACATGTTCTCAAACAGGATTGGTTATTCGAGCATAAAGTAAACAACACGGAAAAAAGTTCAGAAAAATACCTTTCTTCATCTTGTCTTGCGTGCCGCTTGTCCAAGAGAGCTACATCCGTCTCTGCAGTGACCCGTCATGTTACTTTCATGGAGCTCGACGAGGGGTCATTGCACCTCCTGAAACAAAGCGCTAAAAAGTTATTCTCTTTTTTACTTTCCGCAACACCTCGCCGCTCCCTTTCTGTTTCAGGCTGACACCAGTGTCAGAGCAGCAATATGTGCATGCGCTTACACACACACACACACATACACACACTACCCACCACATCACAAGCTGTGAGCACCTCGACCGCCAGTTCCAACTGTGAGAATATTTCACAGCCCCGACGAGGGCTATAATGTGCAATATGCTCGCTAATTCAGTCGCTCGCTTCCCCTTGCTCTCTTTTTTTTTCACCCTTAATCTCCTCCTTTTTTCACTCCACACGTCCGTCAGTGTGGCATCTGTTGATCTCCTTTTAGCTACTGGGGGCTCAATCTGTCCAAAAGGCCCGCTCTGATGCCACTCTGTTGCCATCTCCCGGTGATCCATTTATGCTCTACAGTTGCCGTGAAGGCCGCTCAGAGACTAAGCCCTTAATTACCGCTAGAGTAATGAGCATTAGAGGTTTGGAGAGGCGTGGACATGATCCACGCGTCTTCGCGACCTCTCTTGAACGGTGTGGATTCAGTGGATTTCTGTTGAGGAGCACTGGCAAGTGAGATAAGACAGAGTTCTGTTCATACTTTGTGTTTCATCTTTCGATAAATTCGTAACAGTCTGCGTTTCATAACGTGGAAGATTTGGACAAATTGGTGGTAAGTCCTCTGGGTTGCTTCATGGCACAAAGAGAGCTTGTTTACAGCACAAAACTGGAGCACTGTTCTTCCAGTACAAAGGGGACTAAAGATTTCAGAGAGTCTTCAACAATCTGACAGATGGTGTATGTATAAATATATGAAACACACCAGGCCACCCATTGCATTGAAGCGCCGCCTTTAGTTCAACTCCTGCATGTCTGTGGGGTCACGTAGCCGACACTTGATCCGACAGACATCCAGCAAGTGACCAATTTGAACATGTGTTTATCTTTTGATATCTACTGAAAGGAGTCTGTTTGGTTGAAATCTGTCCTTAACTTCATTTTCACCTTGATTCTCCGAGCCACCCCTGAAACAGTCTGATGCACCTCCTCCCACTCTAAAAACGCCTTTCATTACACCAATGAGTAACCATTCTCCTAACAATGGCTGTACTGATGTCGATGCCAGGAATGCTACGATTAGAAAATACATTTCACTTTCACGATGTGATTTACGCCACACAGTCAGATAATGCCAGGGGAAACTTGGCAGCGACAGGCAACCCGTCGGCACGTGGTAGAATAGGAAAACAGTTTCTTCCCAGCACCGTCTCATCGTAATCACAGTGTAACCGTTATTGTTTCCGTATATTCTGTACTCACGGTACGCCATTGATTCCGCGGGGGTTCAATCCACTGTTGCTTCTCTTGTGGCGTCTACTTTTTTCTCTTTCTATCTTTTCTTGGTAATGAATTACTCTGAAAGGCAATGTTTCACTGCCCTCCCAGGCTGGAATGTTTCAAGGCTTTCGCAACTCTGCTCCAAATACATTTTGTTTACTGCATTTCCCATAATGCAATTCAATAGCATCTTTCCTCAGACCCTCTATGCCTATGCTAATACCGCCTCTCTCAAACGTCATACTGGAAAAGAAATACACGATATCCATAAAATATATGGATTATGCTCCTTTGGTCAGCTTAACCTTTAAGTGATGACAGTGTCAACACTAAATCCACTGCATGTGTCCCCATAGAGACTTTAGTGTGCACTATGTTGAGTGATGGCGGGATACTGGCAGTTTTGTACTCGGTGAGTATCAGGGGTGTGCTCGTCCTGTACATATGGAAGTAAGAAGTGTTTCCCAGAAGGCAGACTGTGTGCAGAATGCACTCACACAGAAGAGGAGGGGATGAATTTCTCACCACAAATAGTTCCAAGAGCAGTCTTGGCTATATGAAAAGCTCTGAAAAGTTATTAATATACAGTGTGCAATAACACAAACAGGCTGTCATGACTGCAACCTTACTTTTGTATGTGATGGTCAGCCGTCGCTACTCGGCATGTTGTACGGTAGATTTGGAAACACCACTGTGATGATGAATATTGATTGCTGATTTCTGTATGTGCTCTAAACAGGTAAGTTGGCCTCACTGTCTTACCTGAACAGATCAGGGGAAGTGGGAAAGTTACACAGCGAAATGAGGTCAGTCTCTAGAGATTGTGTCTAGTAGAAAATTAAGGGAGCGATTGTGTTTTTCAGGACTTTGCCGATTCAATATTCCACTTGGTGAGGGAGAAGTACCGGTCGCTGGTGGGCGGCTGCAGTCCTGCGCACGCTCGACACAAATCCCTGGCAGGCATCGTAATGACCCGAGGTATGGCAAATTTCATTGACTTTTATATATCACTTTGAATTATTGAAGTGGTGCAATATAGAGAGAGTGAGGGAGGGAGCTAAAGAGAGAGAGGGGAGAAGCAATGGGAAGGGGAAGGAGTTCTCGATTGAGAGAGAGAAATGATCAACTGACGGTGAGAGGAGAGAGAGAAAGAGAGAGTCTCCCCTCCGTGCTGTACCTTACACTCGTGCAGGAGAGTATACCTTCCTGATGAATTATTGACTATTCAGAGTCTCTGAGGAGAATGAGACATGGTGGTGAGTGTCAGTCATCCCCACTGCATGCTAGACTTGCTGTGCTGAGGCAGCTTTGACAGGAGTTCCAGATGCCACAGTGGAAATCGTAACTAGATAAGCTTAAAAAACTTAATCTGAAGCCCAGCCGAGTGACACGCTGAAGGAACTGCGAGAGGGAGGAAGCCCCACGCTGCTGTTCTCCTGCTGCACCAAACAATGAGTTATTACCACACATTTACCTTTAATGCCTTTATTTGTGCTCCATGCATGGGGTTTTTGTTCCACGTTACATTGGCCCTCCTACACAAATGCAAGGGAATCCAGACAGATCCATACAAAGTCACACAAAACACAATAGGTGCGCTGATACACTCTAAACGAGCTGTCATTTTAGTTTTTGTTTAGTTGAGTTTTTGCCTTTTTTTGTTTGTTTGTTTGTTTGTTTGTTTGTGAAAAACTGTTGACAATTTTAACATTTTACTTTTTACATTAAAATAAGCAAAATCAGACCCCAAAACAGCTGTTGTTCATTTGACATGATGCACACTGGCCCGATAGGAGTTTTCTTCCCATTGGTTAACATTGTGAAAGAAACAGCTGAAATTACTGGTTACTATTTTATTTTATCCATTCAGTCCAGTAACATTTGGAAAGTAAATTAATTGTATCCCCCTTCAAATTAGTGAAGAGCTAAATCCAGATTGCTAGCTTCTGACCCACAGCAATTTTCACTAAAACTAGCGAGAGCAAGTAGTTACAGTAGAGGGAGAACGATATGAAGCAGCCCATCTCTGTTAGCCAAAGCAATTACGGCTGTCCACCACTCTGAAATACATTTCCTGCTTTCCACATGAAATATTGTTTCTCTCTGTCTTTAACGCACAATTAGAAACTGGGACGTTTCAAGAGACGGCCATATCATAGTTACGAGGTGAGCCCTGCCTCCAACGCTGTATCCAGTTCTAGATCCATGAGCGTACCGTGTTTATAGCTGTTTTTGCTAGTCATTGCTATTAGCCGTTTCAGTTTTACTGTTGCCTAGTAGGGTGAGATAGCTGAGGAGTGTGTTTGGTCGGCTAGGCCGAATGCTAAGTAGCTTGTTGTTAGCTAACACATTCTCAGCTGATGAAGTTAGCTGACGATGCTACAGAAACAAGTGAATACTGCTTGCCTTTCAGTGTGTGAGTGCAGGTCGGGCAGCTGTTCAGACTCCTCAATGTCGCGGATCCAACGCAATGAAACGCCAGTTATTGAGAAGGTGCTCACCTGATGAACCTGTAGACCTGTCTACATGCTTACACACAGCTTCAATGAAACAATTTTTATTAATTTTTTTGTAGTAGTTTATCAAGAGACAATGCAGATATAAGGGCTGGTTGAGCTGGTCTGAGCGTCTGCTACTTGCTTGGATGAGTTTACATCAGGTCAGGGCTAGAGAACGGTGTCACCTGTCAGAGATCCACGCTGCAAGGCCTAATGAACAAAACTCATTCGACATATATTCATCCAGCCGCGGCAGATATCAACTTGTGTCACCAGCTCACCCAAAATGAACCATAACCCCCAAGACATAGAACCAATACGACAATTAACAGCAGCTAAACAGCAGTGTTGAACGGAAAGACATACAGAGGACATTATTTTCCGAAGCACAGGGCCTTCACTTTTAAAAAATCCAGTGTGACCACACACCCACAAATACACACAGATCTGCACATGTGGAGTGCAGACACACAAACACAAATCTGTGCTCGCACACACACACACAGAGGGGTGTTATCTCCCCGTGTGGCTGCAGGCTGTGGGAGTGCAGGGGTCAGTGAGGAGGGATCGGTATCTCTGCTGTCTTTGGAGTGCTGCAGCTCATCAGTTTAGACTTCAGTGAGACCGCCGCTCATCCTGACCTAATCCAATCCCTCTCCTCTCCTCTGCCTCCCAGTAATTGCTTCTGTTTGTTTATTAATAGCACGCGTTATCTTCAGAGATCCAGACGTCGGGCTGCCAAGTATTCGCAGCGGCGGCGTTGAGGTGGCCGGCGTCCGTACAGTCAGACACCAAACTTGACAGGAACGCTGGGGAGTCCTGTTCTGCCCCCCCTCCCTCTTTCTCTCTCTGTCTCTCTGTGTGTCTCATGCCTCTGCTTTTGCCTCAAGAATATTAATCAAGGTCCGTCTTTGAACCGTAGACAGACAGCGAACCCCCCCGCCCCCCACCCTCGCTGGAGTCCCGCCGAGACAGTTGAGCTGCAACCTGAGTGAGATTAGCCTCGCCACCAGGCTGAGAGTTGCGAGACGGCCGCCAAAGTAAACCACCAGCGCACATTGTCAAATAGTGCGGAAAATCTCATTTGAATCTATCTGAGATAGCACTGGGTTCCCGGAGATGGTAAACAGTGTTCAGATGTGCTCAGAGACATGAAAAATCAGGAACATCCACATGGAAAATGCTGAAGAAGAACCTCCTTTTCCTCCTTTTTTTTTTTTCTTTTTTTACTTGTTTGTTGGGTGGGATGAGAGGAGCTTCTTCTGAGGCCTTTTATTCAGCGGAGTGAAGAGACTCAGAGTAGGGAGAAGAAAAAAAATACCACAGGGGCTCAAAGAGAGAGATGAGAGCAAAGGGCTTCAAACAAGTTGATTACAAATGACAGTTAAGCTATGGTTCTTAGTCTGCATATCCATTTTCAAATAGGGATTTTACTTTGCTCTTTATCTGGTTTTTCCGGTGCCGCAATTTTTTTTTTTTTTTCAACAATCACAAGCAGCAGCAAAACAGCCTGCTAAGAGGCAAAAAAAATTTAAAAATTGTAAAAAAACGAGCGGTGAGATGTGATCAGGGTGTGTCGCAGCGCGGAGAGATTTGAGAGCTTCAGCGGCGTTTCACAAAGACGCCCTTGTATGATCAGAGCGGTTGCTAATAAAGATTCAGCAAGGTGTTTTCTCCACTCTTGCCAAGTTGTTGTGTTGTTGTTGTTTTTTTTCCGCGAGTGCTGAGCATTTTCAGAGATTTTCTGTCATTCGATCGACGAGCACTGAATGACATTCAGCTTGCCATGAAAGCGCGCATGAAAGATGGGATTTATGGAGCCCGACCCTAAATGGCATATAAATGAGTTTACTAAAAGTTGACCTTGAGAGCTCATTCTGCTTTCAGAAGAAAACGTTCGTATGTCTGCTTTATTAGGCTCAGAGATAATGGGGGGCTTATTAGGAAACATTTTCCCCACATTTAGCAACCCAACCAAGTACCACTGGAACTTTTTTGTGTTGAGATTACTGTGGATGCTGGACGTTGACCTCCTGTTTCCTGGCAAGGGTTGAAAAATATTCAGGTACAACAATGTACAATTATTACAAGTCGAAGTCCTGCATTCAATCACCATCATCAGTATTATTATCATAATGTACATTAATATCAACAGAAAAAGTGCTCATTAAACAGAATCATAGTGTTCTAATATTGTATCATTATTATAGTCAATACACTTACCTGTCAACTGTATTTAATGTTATAGCTGGTTACGGTGGTGATGATCTTTATATTATGTTTCAAGTGTGAGAATCTTGAAAAAAGACATCACGAGGACACTGCTGCTTCAAACAGCTGTCTTAAAACATTTTAACACATTTTTCAAAACTCATTCTAAGAAAGTAGAGTTTTAGGGCTCCAAATGCACCATGCACAGAGAGGCCTTGTCCTGTGGCCCTTCGCTGCGTGTCTCTCCCCCCCCCCCCCATCCCATTTCCTGTCATCTCTCCAAGCTGTCCCCTGAATAAAGCCATGAAAGTCCCAAACAAATACTTTAAAAGAACAAATATATATATATATATATATATATATATATATATATATATATATATATATATATATATATATATATATATATATATATATATATATATATAGGCGTGGCAGTGCATATGTTCCAAGCTCATCTCCAAACACGTCACTCTGGCTCCAAAAACCAAGAGGGTGACGGGCGTCAAACCGAACCCGAGGATCCAAAAGTGTTAGTCCACAAACCAGTAGACGATGTCAGAGCAGGTTTACACTTCAGAGTAACCAGTGATTTTTATAATTTTTTTTCCCTTGTGTGTCCTTGGTTGACATCACTGCATCATGCTTTGTTTTTCCCAGCCCCTTCAGTCAGAGGCCTGGCCTCTTAAATCAAATATAAATGCGGGTGAGGCTGCCTGGTCTAACAGCCTAAACGACTGGCTCACAATCTGCTGCGGCAGTGTGTAATGTAGTGTGAGGTGGTGTGGTGGCGAGAGGCCGTGCAGACAGAAACAAGTGGTGAACCAGCGTTGTGGGGTGGAAGTAATGCAACATTAAGTACAAACACAGAGGTAATACATAGTCTGTGTTTTTTATTTTTTATTTTATTGATATGATGAGTTTTCAACTGCATGTTTTAACAATAGAGAAAAAAAAAAAAACAGGATCAGAAAAAAAACTGTCTTGGCATTTCAGATGCATCCAGCTTAAGAATTCCTGTTTGTTTTAGACTTACAACCTCATTGCAGTTTAACCCTAGTCTTTAGTCCTCAGAGCAGGGACCAATGTGCGGTCGCTACACAGTGAAGTTTTGTGGCACAGCTGGAAGAATTCATTTATGCACAACCAATGAAATTACCCCACTGCCTTATTTTGAAAGCAGTTTCTCTATGCCACATGGCTCGAGCACTTTTCTGATGGCTGGAGCTGTGCAGACCGGATCTGCCACAAAAGCTTCTCTCAAGAGGAAACTAGAAACCCCGCGGCTGAATATAATATAAATATACACAAGGTGAACTGATTGTGCATTTGGCTTGATTGTGACCACGCCTCATACTCACTTTTCCAACCTTCTTAGGTTCAGCTTCTAAGTACTGTTAAATACATACCTGTGTTCGCCTGATAAACAAAAGGTCCAAGTCGAGTTACGAGTGCTTTTCCCGTTAGGTCGTCGATAGTGCTGTGTTGTGAACAGCGTTGTAGTAGTGAGTACTTCCAGGTCTCAGTTTGTGATGTGCATGCTTTTTGACAGTGCTGTTATCCCGGGGTGTGACATCTTTGAATCACCAGTAACAGATGTATTTGTGCGGAAGAGAGCCCCAGGCCTTCGACTCCACTCTACCTTGTTCCTTTTGACCCTCTCTTTTTGTATTTCTGTGATGCAGCTGATTATTCCTGGTTTAAAAACAGCGTACCGCCTGTGGGGCTCTCGATCGCATCTGTGTGTCTCTCCCTTTCTAGCTCTCTCTCTCTCTCATTCATCTCTCCTCCTCCTCCTCCTCCTCCTCTCCTCTCTCATGCAAACTGAAGGCAACCTTGCTGCCAATTTCATGCCAGGCTAGTGAGCAGCGCAGCAGAAATTATCCACTGCAAAATTGATCTAAACAATCGCAAAGTGGAACGGCAAGGAAAAGCAGGAGAATGAAATTGGGAGAGTCTGTTACCTTTTTGAACTCGCTTTATCACCGAGAAAGGAATCGGGGTGCATTGCTTGCAGGGAATTCTAGTAGTTGACCTCATGATGTAGAGATTTTTTATGGCACTGTTTGGTAATAAATATCATAGGTTTTCTGTGCAGTAGTAGAGTAGGTTTTCTAGACCTTAACTTAATGCTCAATATGTGATATTTACAACAAAATGCGCTAAAAGATGCTTTAATACTTTGAACCGTTGGCACGTTTGATCTATCACTTCTCTTGGCTGTATGCACGGGATAATGTGCATAATACAAATGACTTATTTACACCCAAACAAAGACATAATGCTAGTAAAATATGCAATTGACAGAATGTACTGATGACTCACTCCAGGAGCAGTTAGCAGGAACTATTATGATTCACAACAAGAGCACTTAGAACACTTTATTTAAACTCCTCACTTGTTGCTTGGGAACATACTTCAACTTTTAATTTAGAAAAAGCTGCAATCCAAGCCGATACAGAAATGTGTCAGATAGTGCTGAAAACACCAGTGGCAAGAGAACACGTACCGTATATATATAAAATCACCTCCTACACTGGCAGTTTTATGATCTGCGTTGAAGTTTCGGACGTACTGTAGGTGCATAAATAGTTTAGTCTCTGTTCAAGCACCACTTAAGTTTGAAAAAGCAAAAAAAAAAAAAAAGGTGGCGAGGAAAGAGGGAGGATACATAAATTTTAAACCTTTTCTGCCGCAACGCAACGTTCTGGACAATAGAAAATACTCCTACCTGTTTCTGTTCAAGCAGCATGTCCATTTTCAATTGTTCAGCTTGCGTTGAGCGTGAAAGAGAGACTAAAGTAATAGAAGTAAAGATAGGGGGGTGTTTTCCTACTAAAGAGCCAGATATGTTTCTCAGGAGCTGGTGGAGAACAAAAACGGAGCCAAAAGGAGAGTGAATATAGGACTACAGTTCTCCAGGTGGCTAGAGAAGAATCCAGAACTTAAAATCTGATTCTATGTTGGTCTTGTATTTACAGCTTGGTTCCGCTGTCCCTTAATAGCAAAAAACAATTGGTTGATGCAGTTTTAAGTTAAAGCAAGACAATAACTTGTCAGTATAATACTAGATTTTATAGGAAAAATGATTCATATTTTCGGCCGTAAGTTTCGACAGTATAAGTGGAACTTCACCCTACCTTAGACTTTCCTTTCTTCTCTTTGCTCTTTTTTTTCACAACTGCCCACACACACACACACACACACACACACACTCCTCTCTCCTCTAACTTTACCTCCTTTGCCCTCCTTCCCATTCCTCATCAGTGGAGGTGTCAGGACTCTACCGCCGCAGTGCCATCTGGGCCGAGGCTGATAAAAGCTCATGTGCCGGACCGCCGATGCCTGCAGGTCTGCCAGAAGCCAGCGAAGCCTGACTTTCAGAGCCGATGGGGAGAGATTTGTGGCAGCCAAGGAAGGAATGGCATGCTGTTAACGTGCTGATCCAGCCTCTCCCCCTCTGCACCACCCCTGTCTATCTGTTAGTCAGTGGGGGCCTCACATGGCCCTGCACTGGCCTGAATCTTCTCTGACAAAAGTGTCTTTTTCTCAAAGAAAAAAAACAACAGACAGGAAGACTCTGTGATCTATGATCGCTTTATGTCTCACATTGACATTGCTGCTCATGTGAGTTGGGTGGGTTAGAAGCACCTCTCTCAAGTCACCACTGAGTTCTTGGAGAAGCTGACCAACTGCGCTGGTTCTTCTTCCAGGTGAAGACCGGCATAACAAAATGATTTCTCACAGTGCAGTGATACAGTGATGAGTTCCACTTTTTATCTGATATCGCTGTGTTGGTGTTGTTCCTACAACATGAAAACCATCTTCACAACTGACCAAAAAGTTCTAATTATTTAGAACTTATTTAGAGGTTATTATTTTTGGATTTAGTTGACCTATGTGGTGTTTTCATTTTTCTGTCGTAGTTTGGTTAGGTTTAGGCAACACATGTTTAGGTTTGGGAAAGGGTCGTGAATTCGGTTCAAGTAGACCTTCTCGCAATCTTAACCACATTTAGAAGGGCCAACTTCTCTTTCCGTGACTGGTCAGTTGCAGTGATGGTCCTGAAGCAACATTCATTATGATATCGCTAAAACAAAACAGCGATATCAGATGCTGCAGCTTCCACAGCCCATATCCAGTAGCTGACCCTTTTTCCTGGTTTAGATAATGTACTTTCTCAAGGTCAGTCATTGATGGTCCAGCAGCACAATGAGGACATCCTTTTTACCTTAATAACATTCCAGGACCTTGGTCTTTGTTGCCGCTGTCACATAGATGCAAGATGGTAGAAAAAGTCAGGTGATAAGGCTGTGAAGTCTACAGAGGATCATCACTCCTGTGGTGCAATGCTAGACATTTGCCCAGGCTGTGTCGGGCTGAGTCGGGAACAAACAGTCCTTCATCCCGAGGGTCCATTGTACATTTTTTCCAGCAGAAATGCCCCTGGACTGTCCGACCTGCCTCCAGTTCCCCTCAGTTGAAAGAGGCAGCAGGGCTGATAGCCTACCTGTATACAGAGAGCAAGTCTGGTTCTCGGCTGTGTTTTACAGGCCTTTGTGATTGGTTCATTTGATTTTCATGGATGCCTATATTTGCATCTCCATATAACACCCACAGACGACAAATCAGGCTTCCTTCTTAAAAGGATCAACTCTGTATCTAGTCCTCCAAAGGGATTTGTAAAATATACTACTGTAGGAAAAAGACCACTCAGGTTGCTATACATCCTTGTGGCCAGTGGCGCCGCCAGGATTAAATTTCAAAGTACGCACAGAAACGGCAAATACAACAAATGGAAAAATACTTTTTTAAGACAAAATGTAATGTTTTCAGTATCAGTGAAATAACAGATTCCAGCGCCCACGTGACCTGTGAGGCTGTGGTTATTCTGACACAAGTTAAATGGCTGCTGTGTGGAAAACCACGCTGTGGTCTGTGATTGCGGTGCAGACGAGTGAGTTTGGAGCTGACCAGAGGAGAGAAAAAAAGAGAACAATATGACGCGACTGTAGCCGCCATGATATGACGACGTCGCCCCCGCTGAGGAGGAACTATGAAGAACTCAGTTGTGATGGAAAAGCACCTAAACTGAGTCGAGTAGAGCCGAGCTGTATTGTGTAGTGGAGAAGGGGCAACACACGCTATGCGCAATTGCGCACACACGCGCGATCGTCCTCTCAGATGCGGCTGCGTCTCTCCAGGTCACTGTGTGAGAGAAAGAAAAGCTCTGACTTGCTTGGGCAGACGTTGTTTGGTGTCACCCGCTGATTTGAATAATTTTAATATCTCGCCCTCCGAACCTTCCAATCCGGCCCCGGTTCAGCACCCTGGACAGTGCACTGCAGACCTGCAGCATTTGTTTTCATCCAAACTTTGCAAACATGGTCGGGATTTGTAGAAGATTATGTATGGTGCCCACTAGCCTCTGCTGTTCCTGGCTATAAATAAATGCATCTCTGTGCAGAGAGGGATATAGGCTATGAAAAAGTGATCCCAAGTCCCCGCTTTCCCGCTAAGCAGAGGGAGAGAGAAATTATACAGAATACAGATGTTTAAAAGTCCAAACAAAAAGAAATATCACCAAGAAACGACTCTAATCAATTCCATAATTCAAAGAAGATTTTTACTCAACGAAAAAATGAAGATCAGTTAGGCTTTATTGAGTCACTTCACAGAAACACAGATGAAAACAGCCCAGCAAAACATTAGCGGCTTTTTTTCAAATGCCTGGAAAAGGCTCAACTGTCTTTTTGACATTTTCATACCGGACCGGACTGTAATCACCACGTAGGCGGACCGCGGTAGTGTAGCTACTATAGCAGAAGAAGACTAGGCGCCAGAAATCAAAATCCCAAGTGACAGATGACCTAAACGACAATCACTGGCCTTTATGTTAAGCTTCCAGTGATCACGAACAAGCATCTTTATTACACGACCCTCAAAAAAAAGAAAAAAAAATTGCTTTATTTTTTTTTTTTCACCTTCAAAAAAAAGTATGCACAGTGCGTACAGTATTCCGGCTGGCAGCGCCAATGCTTGTGGCTTGTGCATCAAAATTGGCTCATTGCAACACACTTAAAGCAACTATAAGGTCACAAAGAGCGCTGTTTAATTTGGATTTCAAAGTCAGGCCACTCCACTGCGTGGCTCAACGTGAAGAGGTGAACTTACTGAATGAGAAGGCGTGGTGCTAGCTGAGTTTATAGGTGGTGGAGGCTCTCTTCCCTCCCTCACTCCTTGGATCCAGCTAATCCTGGCTGGTGTGGTGTGATAGGCGCTTCTGAAGAGACGCTCACCCGTGCTACTCAGAGAACTGTGGTTATGGAAAGAACCCCAAGCTATCTGTCAGAATGACCTTTTTACCCTGTTCTCCTCTCATGTTTTAGTTTTCGTTTCACCGTGTGAGCAAAGGGAACTCTTGTTTGGTCAAGTGAGAGACACGAACAAGTTCAGTCTGTGGCTTAGTTTTACATCCTTCCACCTCTGTTAATGGTTGCATTTTATTGACTTTATTTTAATTTGTCTTCTATTTTCCAAAAGAGACTGATTTGTCTTTTATTTTGTGCTACTTGCCATGACATGAAAAGGCTTTTTACACAGTAGTGTCACGACTTCTTGTATATTCACTGCTTCCTCAGGCCAAGTTGGCAATGTCTCAAACTGTTGAAATGTGCGCAGGTGCGAAGTGGCAGCAAGTGGAGCATGACCCTATTGATGGAAAATGCATTTCTCAAAACCAGATTTCAGTATTTATTCTGGAGAAGGCCTTGTGGCGACTGTAGCTCTATTTTCTAAAATACTTAAGATATGACGCCTCCGCAGCATACAAATTAGACTATTTATATAATTCAGCACAAAAATGGGATAAAGGAAATCTGTCTTGGGCTTCTACTGGCTTCTTCATGTTTTTTTTACGCCAACATGTGCTTGAAACCCAACATTTGTTTGTTTATTCATGTCCTTTTCCAAAACAAGTCGTTATTGATTATGTATAAATATGTTACAAACAGATATTTTACATTTATTGTCTGAGAACATGCTGGGTTTTTTTTCACCTTTTGCCACTTCGCTGTTGGCTTCTTGTTGTTGGTTTTAGCAATCTAAGGAATCTAAGTCTGTCTTCCTCCTCCTTGGACTTTAATAATAATGATGAAATTAGGTATTAATCATTGAGAGTTACTTTTAAGGTAATCATTTAAGGAATCTATGTAGTCAGTGGATTGCACGACAATAAGGAAACATTTGTCTGTGTCTTATTGTTCAACAGGTCTGGACCTGAGGCACGCCCAGGTGGTGGCGTTATCCACGGGGACCAAATGCATCAACGGGGAGTATCTGAGTGACCAGGGACAAGTGGTCAACGACTGCCACGCCGAGGTCACGGCCCGCAGAGCCCTGCTACGCTTCCTCTACTCTCAACTTGAACTTTTCTTGAGGTAATAATAGATCTGCTCTCTGCTGTGTCATTGCTTCAAGCGCTGCATTCACATCTTCTGCAGCTTTACAATTCCTGTGATATTTCCATGAATCCCCTGAAATAGCCAGAAAGTGCTCGCTGTCAATTGTCGAATTGGTGATTCTGTAATCTTCCATTAAGCAGTAACATTAGTGCTCTGTGACAGGCAGACGGTCACACTTGGCAGCTGCACAAGAGCCACACACTCTGAACAACAACCCACATTAGTTTTCCTCCCCAAGTCTCCTTCTTGTCCACTTCTCAAACATGAAAACACATCATGTCCGTTTGTTGAACGAGACCGCAAACATGCACGGAGGAAAAGAGCGTCCTCCACTGCTAACATCGCTTTGCAGGCTCGACAGCTAATTAGCTGCTCGGCTGCAGCGCATTAAACGGCACGCAAGCATTGCTGCAAATGTCACTTCAGTCCAGTTAGATGTCTGTTCCGTACTCTTAAATACCACTAACAACACGCTGCCCACACGTGACATGTAGGCGTCACTGCAGGTTTGTTTACTTTCAGGATTCCCCAGGCATCCTGGAAAACCTGGAAAACAGTTGACCAGTTTTCCAGTCGTGGAAAACACATGGAAAAGTAGAAATTAGAAAATCTTGTGTTGTCCTGGAACATTATCCCCCAAAACAGTGAAGCATTAGTAGCAGACTGTATAGTATTATAAAATGTCGATTTTTCTTAAAATGAAACCAGTTGGTTGTTGTTTTTAAGAGTCTCATTTTTTTTCTTTTATATACTCACCGCTGATCTTGATGAAAGCAAAACTTTCAACAACCCGCAGTTACTTAATGCTATTCAGCTATTGATGTTCAGGCAGCCATGGATAATACACTGTAATTCACAAGAGAAAAAGGCAGTGGGGTTATAAATTGATTAATTAAGGAATGTGTTGGTCTATGGGCACGCTCCCTGTCTGTCGTACCAGCTAGATCATCACTGAAAATGTCCTGGAAAAAATGATCTCAAGACGTAGACAAGGACACACTCCCACAGGCGGTTCAGACATTTCTAATCATTTCTCCATACCTTTTCCTTCCATGTAAAAAGAAAAGACTATTAACGCTACACTAGAATATCATGTTGACATTATATTTGACTACAAAAAGGGCAGAAAGTTGTGTAGTTTGTATAGACTGTAGTGTCCAACAACTTGACCATTACAGGATGCTTGATAGCATTACATATGTTGTTTGTTGCGACTCCCGCTTCACTGCCAAAGAATGCCATCTCCTCTATTATAAGCTCCATGGAAACAGCACTGCTTTGTTCACCGGGGACTTTTCAATAATCAACGAGCCATATGTGTGCAGCTCTCTCCAGCTAACTGGGCGTGCCATCACACACTCAACTAGTTCAGCTCGGGGTCTCAACAGCCTATTTGTTTTTAGCACCTTTTCTTTTTAAATGCGTCTACTTTGTGTACCTTTGCAACCTATGAAGCACGATCCGGTGCACAGAGAGTCTCGCCGACATTTTTTAACAGTATCGGGAGACGGTGTTGATGAGCTTTGACTCCGAGCTGCCTCCAGTGCATGAGCATATATTAAGTTTTTGAGCTCCCTGAGGAACTCGATAGCAAGGCTGATTCATCAGATTAGTGGCTAGAAGTCTAGATCGTTGAATGTCATATTTGCATACGCAGCACCGACTTTTTGTCTTAGCACAATGCTGGATGGCAGGTACAGAGACTTTGCGGCTGAGTAAAATGGCTAATGGGGAAGATAACTCATAATGAAATGACCAAACAAAATGCCAGAACTGCCATATTTACACTCAGTGAAAGGACATCGGAGACAGAGGAGAGGTTATGGAAAGAGTGCAGCCGTGCTTTGCATTGTGATGCATAGTTTAAATATACCGTGTGTGTGTGTGTGTGTGATGAAAGCCTTATCCCTGCTCAAAAACAATGACCCAATTTCTTTTTCAAGTCAGATTATGCATCACCTAGTCTTACACATTGCAAGTATTCAGCTCATTGTAAACAGAAGAGAAAAACTTTTGATGTTGTCCTAAAAAAAACATCTTCTCCAATGAGTCTCCCCAATCCTGTGTTGTTGTTACAGTAATATAGTATATACAGTGACAGCTGCTAGCATTAAAAGTGCGCTTACACAGAAAGCAAATGCATTATTTTTACTTTGTGTTATTCGCCTGAATGTGACTGTTTGGCCATTGTGTCTGTTAATTTACCAACCAATTAATAACTAATGTGCAGACTGTACAGATGTTAGCTTGCTGGCTAATACATACAGCTCTTTTAAATGTTCCTAAGAGTGGGCCAACTCTAGTAGTTCCGTCTTACTGTGCTCTTTAGATAGTACTCCTCTGTTCTGTTTGGATCGTATTCATTATGTAGAAGTGTACTTTTTAATGCCAATGCAATTGTAACACATCAAAGTCTAGATATACGCCAACACTGACTTTTGTTTTCACACAGTAAATGTAACCTAGTCAGCTGGGTGGAAGTCCTTATTCTGACACGCTATTGTGGATCATTCTGGATTACGGATGGTTTTCCTGCCAGACCCACCCTACCATGCCTTTGACTGGTTGCTTTCCTTGGTTTCTTGCATTCTCTATGCTTGACTCAAACTGTTAACTCATAGTGTAGCTCGTTATGTCTGCTCTGCTCGCTGCTCTTATATGGCGGTTCATGAGCTGTAGTTTCCCCGGTAAACACACCGACCAATTCGAACAATTCGCCAGCAGACTACCGGGGTGCCCAGGGGGGTGTTGACGAGAAAATCTCTGTCAGATTTATTCAGTTTATTGGATGGGAAGAAAAAGTTGAAAGTACCAGGACCATGAAGCTTTCAATGACAGACGCTAGTCAGTCTTGGACAGAGTGGGGCCGGTCTTGCAAGAAAGGCTGTGGGATCCATAATAATATAATTCTCAATGCCCTCGTTTATAAAGCTGCCGATGTCTACACCCGCAATTACACCACAGTCGAGCAGAGTTGCACTCATAGTTAGCAGTGGGTGACGTGTTTTCAGAACCCTAAAAGAGTGTTCTAGTGTTAGCTAGTTAGTACCGTGTGTCTGTTACTTTATTTTCATTTAGTTTCACGCATTTTTCTTATCATCCCTGTATTTATGTTTGAAATAATGGTTATTCATGGAGAAAAGTTTTGCTCAGGTTGAAACATTTTCAACTGGCACAAATGGTCTCTGTCTCAGTACGCATCATCTCGGACACATTTTCATCCCACCATTGACTGTCTGTGCAGTCGCAGCTCATTTTAACGCACCCTAATAGTGGCCATGAAAGTTTGTATTAACACTGCCGGAAATTCAGCACTTAGGATATTTTCCTCACAGTCTTGCATGTTAGTTTTACATTGAACCATCGTTTTAACACAGCCACGTCTTCAGTTGACCTTCATGAGGAAACTCGCATGGCTCAAATGCAAAGCATGTTTACGCCACACGTTAAAGCCATTCTCCCTGTTCCCCTCCGGACATTTGGACAGCCTGAGTAATGTCTCCGAGTCTTGTGTGACAGCAGGAGAATGGACTGTGGTCAGGCAGAGAGTCAGTGTCCATCTCTCTGCCTCACTCCATCATTGTAAACTGAAAGTGGAAATCTATTTCCTATGCTGTGACGAATGGTGCGCCATCTCTCATCAGTCTCCCCTTGTACTTGTTGTTTGCATTTTCTCTCTTTCACAACTCAAGTAAAAGGCCAGAGGACTGGGAGGAGTCGATATTCGTGCGGCACAAGGAGTGCGGCTACAGGTTGAGAGACAACGTCCACTTCCACATGTACGTCAGCACGTCGCCGTGTGGGGACGGGAGGCTCAACTCGCCGTATGAAATCACCAGTGACTGTAAGACACCGGGCCTTTCTGCTTTAATTGTTCCACATAGGTTGATTATGCTGAAAATAGCAAAATGAAATCTACGGCTAACGAACACGTGATGACGTATTGCTTTTTAATCAGTCATTATCATTTCAGTCTGTCAGGTTTTCAGAGATATATCTGGCAGATATTCTGAAAAGGAACTGCTCCGCTTCTTCTTTTTTTTTTTTTTTTCTTCAGCAGACACAGTCAAGGAGCTGGCATCCTTTTCATGTCACATTCCGTCTTTGGCCTCTGTCAGCCACGCTGTGCTGACTAGATGACATTTTATTGCTTACCCGCTGAAAATAAATTGTATATTCATTTAGACAGTTTGCCCAGCATTTTTCTGGTGGCCTACGAGTTGAGAAATGTAATCTGGACGGCAGTTTCCATCAGTAGAATATATATACCCCCCCCCCTCCTTTCATCACAGGCTGAAGCTGCTATTCAGCCCTATGAATATACACTAGAGTGGAGCGCATGGGGAGATTTTTACATGAAGCCAGTGAGGATAGAAAAGGGAGAGAGGAGAAGACGATGCTGTTGTTGGAGAAGCCTTTGAACCCAGCGTCTTTGGTCATTAAACCTTTTAAATGTTCTGCCGTGCGCTCTCAAGAGATTAGAAAATTACTTAGTACCTTTTTCCTGGCTGTTCTGGTAGTCGGGGCTTAATTTTTTTTTGCTGCTGTGACATGAGCCGTGTAGGAAGAGAGGGAAAAAAGGAAGAGAGAAGGAAGTCGAGTTTAAGCCTCGAGAATTGAGAGGTTATTAAAACAAAAAACAGCACTTGTCAACATACACTCGTTGACCCCATTCGGGACATCTCCATGTTTTAACCTTACTGAAAAGCAAGAGAAACAATATCTACAATGTGTCCAGTGCGGCTGTTTTCCTTCTTCCTGAAAGTTGATGTTCTGTTTCATTTTCTGATGCCATGAATGCCGTACTTCAAATATGCAATATATAGTCTCAGAAAAGAAATTAAAAATCAGAAAATTAACATTTCAGTAGTAATAAGGTAATAATAAAGAGTCAGAAGTAGCTATTTGATATATTTACAGATAAACAAGCCATCCTCGAGGGCAATAAGCTCCCCAGAACACTGCTAAAAAGGTATCTATGTAGGAGGGTACTGCAAATATACACAAAGAGTATAACAGTATGAATTTGTGTTTTCCTTTGAGCTTGTTTCAGTTGTTTCAGTCATTCAAATCAACCACTCCCTCTTGTCTCTTACTTTCTTTCTCCTCTCTTTAAAATGTCTACTCAAAAACTACATAGTGTACCTTTACACAATATTAGCACCAGAGTTCATGCTGTCCTGTACACCCACGTGAAACCGCGTGGAACTGGTGTAAAATGATCGGATACATTGCCTCCAGTGATGTCAGTCAGTTGCTAAGTTGCATTGTGGGTAGTGGTGGCACCAGGTTTTGAAAAGGAATAAGAACGTGTGGAATGAAATAGGTGATATCTCTGGTTCTGCTGTATTCATTTACTGTTTGTTTGTTTTTTTTACTGCTGTTTAAAACGTGACGCCTACATTACCCACAATGCAGCTTAGCCACTGGAGGCAATTTATCAGATTGCATGCAGCTTCCTCTGGAGCCACAATAGACTTCATCATATATATATTTTTTCTGCAATAGTGCTCCTTAAGACCTATAAACACACTTTGATGTGTAAAATTGGTTGAGTTGCCCTTTAATCCAGCTGAGTGGTTCCTTTGTCCCCCATCCAAACTGCATGCTGCAGCAGTCCAGTCAAAATAATTTTCAATCAGGCAGTCGGCAGTCCCAAAATATTACATTTAATTGGCTAAAATAAGCTATTAACCTCAATTAGACCTTTGCTTACAGGGAATCGCAATATTTGTGCTCCACTGGAATCTCTAGGTTTTATTGTTTATCAGTTTACCATAATATTGAATAAACCTTCCAACTTTTTCTAATTCCATGCGGCTAATTGCACAGGAACACTGATGCTAAGTAGCTGAGAACATCACTAATTGAACTGAAAATGGAACACTTAATGTATGCCATATAACAGAGAATTTTATTCATAAGATATCCAAAGGAACATTGCAAGATGTTAACTGTTTTCAGCATGGCTTTCTGATCTGCTGTGTGTTAAATACATTTGATCAAAAACCTACAAAATAAAAGGAGCTTTGTGTTTTAAAGAAATGACAGACTTCATTATCGGCTCATTAAATTGGGTATCCAGCAAAGCCGCTTGATAAGAAATGACATGATGTGGGGCGATGGAGCTCAGGCTGTTTCTGTTTGTGTTGTGTTGGCAGTACACAGCAGCAGACACCTCATGAGAAAGCACCGCAGCCACCTGCGGACCAAAATTGAGTCCGGCGAGGGGACGGTGCCCGTGCGATGCCGGGGACCCGTCCAGACGTGGGACGGCGTCTTACAGGGGGAGCAGCTCATCACCATGTCCTGTACCGACAAGATCACCAGGTCAGTGCTGCCACATCTTACCTGCTTGTATAGAACGTTAGCAGTTTATGGGTTTTAGGTGGTGTTTTTCCTTTTCGACACTCTTTCTGTTTATATTCCTCCTGAATATATTGGTCAAAGTGGGTCAAAACTTAATTGAACTAGAAGCTCGTTTCTGTCCGGCTGCCACTCTGAATATCGTGTAAACTAATTTAAACCTGAAGGAGCCCTCCTGGTGAGTTCAAACTTAAACTCTAATCAGTATATCAGATAAAGTGCTGTAGATTTAGCCTTGAAGTTTGATGTTTGACAGCAGAGAAAATCCTACTGTGAGCACTTGTTTTGCCGTTTTGACCCAGACTGTTTTCTCTTATTGCTACTTTATTGACCATGTCTCTCTCATAAAAGTAAAGCTGAATGGACCCGCGGTTCTGTATCTTGAGCATTTACCACAGGTAGATAGATAAAAAGGAAACCATCGTACCATCAACACCGCTGCGCAGCTGCTTTTCCTCGTTTCTATCATTTCGGTAATTCGATTTTATTCTAAAGGTCGACACCAATTACCCAAACACAACCTCCTGACACAACCATGTGATCAGCACATCCTCTCACCCAGGAGGTCGCTGGCCTACATACGAAAAGAAAAGATCAAAGGATTGTTTGAAAGTTTAACTTTATGAGGAGATTAGTTTCCTTATGAGAAGGAGTGATCTCTGTTTAAATAAAGCATTTTAAAATGACGGGCTGGCAGAGATTTGTCTGATATTTACCTCAGGGCATCTGTGTGTGTGCGTGTGTGTGTGTGTGTGTGTGTGTGTATGTTTGTGTTGACGTGAGCCATGCTCTATGTGAAATCTTTTATAGCGTGGGTGGTGAGTATTGATTTCCCATATGTGACTGGAACGTCTAATCCCACTGTAATGAATTAGTGTATAAATCACGTCATTGTTTTGATCCCCAGATCCGTAGGGCTGACGCTCTTCTAGCCCACTGTCATATTAGTCATATAACCCTTTACACAACTGTAGGCTATTTATTGCTACTTAACCAGGTACGCGCCAAAAACGCGAGGGCATGTTCCTGCAATGGAATTTTGCCCGACCCAAATATTTTCTGTAGGCTGCTATCAGGGTTAAACAGTTTACATTTGGATCTAATTTCAATGTTCCAGTGCAGCGTCACTTGTTAACCATTTACTTTGCCAATTTTGCAACTGGTAGCTTTACACGTACTTTACACGGAGATCGGACAAGAAAAAAAAAAACACAATGGAGCTCGTGTGTGTTCAAAAATTGTTAATGCATGTTGGCAAGCCTACGCAGGACAGACGGCGACGCTAAATCAGGACAGCTTTGCTCTCCCGCCTCCGTTTTCACACTGTCCCCGTGTGTGAGGAGTGAAGGCATCAGTGTGTACCCGCCGGAGCATCTTTACAGGCAGAGGGAGACATCTTCACACACACACACACACACACACACAAATATGCATAATGATATTTACTTTCTGGATATTTGATTTAACACACTATTAGAGGTGATAGTTGATCATTACGTTGCTTTAATTAAATGAATATGTATTTTAGCTGTTCACACACTATGTGAAAAGAGGCTATTTGTGCCTTTTCCAGTTAGAGAACATCTGCTTCTGTAGGGACCATGATCCTCAGTCAGCTACGGTGGCTTTATTTTGAACCAGTAGTCAGTGTATCCTTTGCTAAACTTTGGTTACTGATTAATGGTTAATATTAAAATACAGTCAGGGAAATGTTAGAAATGTAAGTTATAACATATATCTGAGGTTAGCTAGCATTTGCTAACATTAGCTACAATATGCTGTAGGTCACACCAGACTGAGGAGGGATCTGGCAACAAAATTCTTGAGTGTATTCAGTTGAGCAACGGCATGTTTTGTTAAATTTGACAAAGTCGCACTTTAAAAAACACATTTACATATCACATATTGTATCATTACTGCATCCCTTAAAGTAAACTCAATTTTAAGTTAAAAGTCGGATTAATCAAATCAAAGCACTAGTAGTCTATTGATCATAGCAATGCTAGTAAGCCGCTGCAGCACAGCAGTGTTTTGTGCTAGCATTAGCTCGCTCAAATTCTCACAAGCTAACTTTTTTTTTTTTTTGCACTTCCTGCATTACATTACCTTCTAGCTAGCTCGCCAAATTGTTAGCGTTTGTAGCTTTTAGACACTTTTGCCTACTGGTTAACCCTGTAAACGGCAAGCATATCATGTACATAGCTTCCCATGTCGTAGCTCGTATGTTCCAATTGATGTTCCATTTTGAGCCACATGCACCATCTTTGTTAACTTGTTCGAATGCTAACATTTGGTAATTCTCATTGGCTACTGGGACTGTACTCAGCTTCGAGGGTATTTTTAAGTACTGGACATTACGGTGAATGACTGTATGAATGTTTCAAAAAAGCCCAACGTGATGGAGTGACATTACTCTCCCTAGAATCATGCCGTTGGCTTGGCTAAAATAAAGATAAAAATGAATAAATACTCCCACCCTTGATGTGGTGTTCTCTGACATATCTGAAATCAATTTTTAATATAGTCTCAGTTTTTCTGCCAGGGCTGTGCCTCAACAGGAAACTGAACCCATGAATTTAGCTTAGTAAGCACCGCACTGTGCCAACTGAGCCGTACAGGACTACAGCTGAGCCACCGTTGTGTGTGTGTGTGTGTGTGAAAGGGCCTGGCATTCACACACACGGAGGGGGAGAGAGGAAGCGAGGGACAGCGCGTGAGACAGAGGGAGAGAGGTGAACCCTTCTCCTGTGGAGCCGCTGTTAATTTGACCAATTTGATTCAGTTGGCCAGGGCTGGAGATGGTGTGATTAAATCTACCCAGGTCACCAACGGGGGTGAAAGCAATTACTTTACAAAAAAATGGAGTGACGGGGGAGGGAGAAGGGACACCCTGCTTTTTCTTCCCTCCCGCCATTGCCTCCCCTCCGCCCCACCAGGCCAGACGGCAGACGCACTCTCTTTGCTCCACAGCCTCCCCCTTTCCTTCCCGTTTTTTTTTTTTTGTTCTTTTTTTTTTCCTTTTATATTGCTGTAAATGATGGGTGGCCGTCGTTAAAGTGAGTGGGTCACCAAGGGCCAGTTTATCAAGGTCAGGGTGGAGGGTGGAACTGAGATGAGCTTAGGAGCGCAGACTCAACACAGCCTCAACCACACACACACAGGCGCGGTCTTTAAAGTGATCCCCTGGATACTCTTCTTGTCCTCTGTCACACTCATTTTGCAACCTCCCATTACTTTTTTATTTCTCCCCCCACTTCCTTCAGGTCCTGCACTTTATTATAGTTGGTTCAGCTTGGACCATCGGGGGTTTTAGGATCTTTGTTCTTTACTATAAACATTTTTTCGATAATGTGCGACGTCTCGGCCCAGCGTCGCTTCACCTAATGGTCGTCGTTTTGTTTTCCTAGGCAAGGCCCGACGAGGCTCCTCTGCTAATATTTGATTTGAAGTCGACAGCTGGATTTAATTGAGGGGCCTAAATGGCTTTCATATAACGATGATGTTCTCAATTCCACTGCAGTTTTATGCAGATGAACACATTACTTTAATGGTCGGCGTTTACCGGGAGAGGGAAGAAAAGGAAAGATGTAGAGCGGGAGGGAGAGGGGAGAGAGAGGTCTCTCCCCTCTCCTCTCTTTAAATTCACACACCCAGAGCCAGATGGCTGTTTTTTCTTGCATGAGATTAGAAGATGTTTCTGATTCACGGTGTCGCTTTCTGGGTAAATTAATATTTCAGGCTAAAACTATTTCTGTTTTGGTGGGGGGCGCTGAGGGTTTGCGCGTGAGTTTTTTTTTCTAACAAAGCTCCTCCTCTCTGTTTGAGAGGCAAGGACAGATCTCGCCGACAGATTGCAGGTAAAGCGTAGGCATCGCGAGCGCGTTTAAGTGATTTCCCAGAAAGCCGCTGATGTTAATTGACTGCTCGGGTAAGCGAAAGGATGCCGTAATGAGTGATTATTAAGTCGGGGAGAGAGGGAAAAAAAAACTGCAAAAAAGAAAAACAAGCAGCCGCTGTAATTGCATACATGATAAAGAGACATTGATTAACAAAAAGAACAATGATCTAAAAATTTGTAGCATAATGTCGAGCCTTTGATTGTGCATCGCATAAGTTCATTACTCGGGTGCACCGGAGGACGCAGCTCAGGCACACAGCAGGCTCTCTCTCTCGCTCTCTCTCTCTCTCTCTCTCTCTCTGTCTATGAAGGGCAGGAATCATAATAAACACGGTAATTATCATTTTCCATCCATAAATTAGCATCTGCTGGTTAAATAGAGGGGATTTCGACAGTAGGTGGCACATGACCAGCTGGCTACGGCGCCAGGCGTCGCTGCCACTGGCAGGATTAGCCCCACAGTGATTTTGTGTCACTCGTGGATCCCCCGAAACAAATCCTGAGGTGATCGGTCCTTGCGCTGAGCAATCGACGGAAGCTTTTTTTTTTTCCCCTCGCAGCCCGGCGCAGTGCATTAACCTCAGTGGCACTGATGAATGCGCACATGGTAATGTGTTGTTCCATGTAATGAATGCTGATGCACTGACCTTTTGGCAGCGTTGTTGTTGTTGGTGGTGGTGATGGTTTGTGTCTCTGAACCGGGAAAAGTGGAATAAGAGGACACGTGTGTGCGTGTGCGTTTTTCCGTCAGATTTTGTGTGTGTTTCTGTGTGTGTGTGTGTGTGTGTGTGTGTGTGTGTGTGTGTGCGTTGTCAGTCCGCCGGCTGTTATTCATCACGTCCCACATCAAGATAATGATCAAATTGTCTCTACCTGTCATTGAAGCTCTCACATCTGACTCTCCCATCCTCTCTCTGCCTATCTCTCCCATCCCTCCCCCAACTGTTGCCTTCCCTCTCCTTTTCCTTCATCCTCCTCTCTCTTCCTCCCCCACGCTCCCTTCCTTATCTACTTTTCAACACCATCATACCACTTTCTTCCTGACTCCCTCCCCTCAGGTGGAACATCCTCGGCCTGCAGGGGGCGTTGCTGAGCCACTTCGTGGAGCCGGTTTACCTGCACAGCGTGACCGTCGGCAGCCTTCGCCACACGGGCCATCTGGGCAGAGTACTGAACCAGCGGCTGGAGCGCCTGGGCCCACTGCCCGCCACGCACAGACGCAACCAGCCCCTGCTCAGCGGTACGACTGCGACACACACAGTCACACGTGTCCCGGCGTGATAATTACATTCAGGGAATACATCGACTTTGGGAAGTCCTCGCGCCAGAAAGTGGTACGACAAAATTTTCCTCTCAGTGTAGCTGTTGCTGGGAGCTCGGTGACATTATTGACTACTTGAGTTGTTGTGCGCAGGTAATGAGATTTCTCTACGTTTCGGATCTGTCTCCAGGTCTCCCCGTTTCCTCAAAGGTCAGAACTGTCACGATGGTGAAAGAGTGCAAATTTACTTCTGTGAGCAAATCAAGTCATGGCAGCGATTCCATTGAAACACAGTGATTTTTGTCAAAAATGTCACTGCTTTGGTCAGTTTCCCTGAAATGTGATTCAAATGTGGACACCCAGTTTATTCTAAAGTTATATTAATGATCACTCACTCTTTCTGAGGGAATTAACAGGCTCCTTAGTCGCTTAATGCTGCGCCAAAATTAGCATGAATGCAGGATTTTTAACCGTGGGGAAACCTGCCAAAAAGAAGCAATTGATGTCTTTCTCAAAGCCAGGAGAAGAGTTCTGTTCTTTTTTTCTTTGTTTGCGTCCCTTTTTTTCTTGCGTGTCATGTACGTCACCACGAACTCGCTGGAAAACAGGAAAGAGTAGAAAGCAACAGATCTTAGAGCTCATCATAATACACCCATTTAAGACATTAAACTTGTTTTAAGAGTTTTTAATCAATAACATTCTGAATTAGTCACTTCATTTATTCCAGAGCGGATGATGGAAGAGGCTAAGGAGTGAGACATCGCACTTCTTCCTCATCTCCGTTGAGAGTCGGACATGCTCAGTACCCATCAGGCAGCTGTCAAGCCAGGTGGTGACACAGAAGTCACTGACTGTGTCACAGTGGTATCTTATTTCTTTGTCTTTTACTTCAGTGTCTCTTTCAAACTCGGCGCTGTCTAACTGATGCCCAAGCGTTGCTCCAAGATGGATAAAAAAAAGTCTTGACAGTCCAGCAGCCTGAACTTCAATGTGCACAGTAGAATCACACTTTACAAAGGGCAAACATTTGCATGACCACACAGGTGTTGTGTTTCCATCACAGCCAATCAAAGCTGGAGATTGTACCCATTCACAGCAACGACGAAATCCAGGTGTTAGTACGTGTGAGTGGGTTTTTTGTCCAGTGTGAAAAAGGCACTTGTTCACCAGGTGGTTGCTGAGCAGCTGACGTAGCACCATAAAAGTATTCGGGGGGCTTTTTTTCACTGAAAACAGCTTCCTGTGGCTGAAAACGATGCAAGAGGTCGTACAGCGGTAAGGGTGAACGAAAACGAACGAGACGCAGGTGGAAAACCTGAACGGTGAGTGAAAACATTGGTCGCGCTGCACAGCCCAGGGATGTCTGATAATAACTGCAGTGTTTTTCACCACAGGAAACCCCTTTTTACATTCAACATAGACATTTAATCCATTCTTCTTATTAGAATATTGGTTGCAGCCACTTTTAAGAGTTGTCTTCACAATTTCATATAAATCCAGTTCTGTACTTTACTTCAGACGCCACATTGAAAGATCTGCTGAGATGCATGGATGTCTGTTTGAGTGAATTTTTAATGACTTCTTAATTTTTAATGTTCATACATCCAACAATAAATAGCAGAAAAATAAGGATCTATGTAATTCAACTCTTTTAAAGCATGATGAGTATACACTGGAAGAGCCTGTTGTCCGTCCAGTTAGTTGATTAAAGACGCTAATTAAACGTATGTGTTCACAGGTTGGTTGACTTAGAGTTATTCCGTATATTTTCATTTTCGCCCGCTCAATCACTTACTGTGCTTTCTATTCTTTCAACAGTCACATTCCTCCCCGTGCTAAATAAAAGCGTCTCTGTGTTTTCAGATGGGACCATCCCATACTGAGATCCGAACGGCATCTATTTTCAGAGGTTCATTCTAATAAATATGTCAGCTCCCGACCAAATGAATCACAACAGATCACACATGTATCACCCACACACACACACACACACACACTCGCACACGCTTAACAAACTCATGTACCCCTGCCTCTCCACGCTTACATTGTGCCAGCCAGACAGGCAACAGCTAAGAAGTTGTCTGGCACGTCTGCCTGCGGGGCTCCGCTGAGACCGGAGGCTTCCGTTTGTAGCGAAGATGAATGCTGGAAGAGGATCTGAATGACACCCAACTTGTAGAAAACTGCATCAGCCATCACTTCAGATCTAGGCCAGCCGGAGTGGCTGAGCGACAGAGACGCGCAGCGATGTAGGGCACATTTCGTTTGCAGGGCGTCATTGATGAGAACAAAGGCGGTGACAATCACATACAGCACATGCTACGCTCTCCGCACCCCGCCGTACTTTTATCAGGTTTGGAGTGCACTTCTTGAAGGGCATAGGAGCTCTTTTGCGTTGCGGGCCTCTGCTCCGGGTAATTGGGTGCCATGAGGATGAATATTTTGTGAGGCCTATCCTCATCAAGATTGATAATTGCGCTGAATCGTCCTCTGGTGGTGATAGCTAGGACGGATTCATCATTGAATCCTCCGACCACGGGCCCTTCGGCGAGCATTTCTCATGATTTGTCCGATGGCTTGTTGAATGGAGCTGTTTGACTTGTCTGGAGCAGAGTTTTTGGTTTCGTGTATTAAGAGCTGCAGTTCACATTTGGGGTGTCGCGGTCAGGTGTGATCCGTCTGCTCATCATTCACACTCAGTTACAATATTAAGTTATTCACTTAAGCTATAATAGAGCTCACAGTGAGTACACAGTTTGTTTAATGACGAATGAATGATGCTGCAGAGTGCCCTTCACACTATTTCTTAGCATTGAAGGTTCCCTGTGTTGACCAATCGTACAGGCGTGCCCTTTACCTTCTGACATCCTCTTTACTCAAAACAAAGATGGCCTCCCACGTCTCCTGTAAATGCTCTGCCCTCGCCTCTAACGTGTGTGTCATCTGCATCAGATCTTTGCACCTGCAGTACCTTGAGAAGCTAAAGTCTATTGAAGGGTAGAAGGGTGAGGGAAGAGGAAGGGAGATGGACAGACAGCGGAGATGGCCCCTACACCAAATCAATGTAATCACAGCCCTTATCAGACAGCCATTCAATCTGAAGGGAGCTTGGACAGAGAGAGAGAGAGAGAGAGACAGGCTGAGGGGAAGAGAGGAAGACAGCAAGGCAGGAAGGGAGGAAAAAGAAGAGAGCCTCGGTTGCATTCAGATGTGCGTACCTCTCACCCCCACACCTCCTCTCATCTCCTCCTCCAGCCTTTCACTGGCTCTGATGAGCTCCCCGGCTATTGTGTGTCCAGGGTTATTTAAAAGCAACTACCCCCCTGGAGGAATGTCCTGGGGATCGCAGGGGCCCGCTCTTATCGCACACAGCCAAAGCAGCTCCACCTGAACACCCGAGGGCCAAACACATCGATGGACTGACCTGTCCTTCACTCTCGTCCCGCCTGTTCGCGTCCACCGCGGCGCGAACAGAAACTGCGGCTTCTGTCGTTTTGGATAAGAAGAATTAGAACGACAGTAGATAAAGGAGACACTGATAATGGTTGTTCTCACCCTTTCGGAGTTTTGCAATTGATTGAGTGCGCGTGCATGTTTTACAGCTCACATTTCACATGTTCTCCATTCAAATATTGCCAGATGAGGTGGTCGCTGATAGAATTGCGTCTGCGTGAGAATGGGGCACATGTTGGAGCTTAACAACAGAGGAGACTGGTTTTGAGTTAATGGGTCAACTTTGATTACATGTTACTTTACAAAGGAAACAAATAAAAATCCCCTGCATCTCTATATTCCTTAGGTGTGGCAGCATTATGGAGGTATTCACTAACCATTAGCAGTTAGCATAATGTCGGCCCCGATGGCTGCGCAAAGCTCTCTTGAGGTCTGTGGGTTCAGACGAGGATCGGACCTGTAGGGTGACTCTTGAATGTGGGTTTGTCAGTGGTTAACGTTAGCAGACAGGCTAAGAACAAATGCTATAGCAATCTCCCTGATAAACTTGGCACAGGAGGTAGACCTACCTACAAGTATGTGTGTAGCCCATTCATTCAATATAATAGACGTTTGATGTTTTTGAAGTTAATTTTTGAAAGTAGGCTATCATTCGGCTTCTAGGACTATGTTGCACACAGAGCTGCACACTTTTTAGGAAAGAAAGTATCTCCTAGGTATTTATTGTATGAGTTTTGCACGAGGCAGTGGGGGGAGTAAAAAGCTGATGAAGGTGCTAAGCCATTTTTCCTTATTTCCAAAAAAAGTTTAATTGGACCTAAAGCCCATGTCCGATATTCTAATGCTCCAATGGCCTGTTGTTTCAAAAAAATATACCGAACCCTAACCCAGCCTGGTGCATATTCTAACTTAACTGACGTAACTAATACTTATATGAAAGGTCCAGTGTGTAGGATCTTAGGGCATCTAGCAATAAGGTTGCAGACTGCAACCAACTGAATACGCCTCGGCTCACCAAGCGTGTAGCTAAAAACTGCGAAATCGCAAAAGGCCCTCTTTAGACCTCTCTGTATCCTACACACTGGACCTCAAACCATGATCTTTTCCTAAATATGACAAAGTAGTTTTAATGCCTAAACCTAAACTAAACTGAACTTGTTTGACCATGTTAACCACCTGCTTGTTATTGTTACCATGACACCAAAGGCCACCTGATGAAAGTCACCTGACTTCGTCCTTATTTGCACGTCAGAATACATTTGGTTTTGGTGTAACAAGCAAATGGGAAAATTGATTTTCAGTCAACTGGGGCTTTTTTTGGGCCACTGGGGTTTTCAGAACAATGGGCCATCAGAAGAATAGCCAGTCTCCTTGTCAAGGGCGGATAAAGATATTTCAGTGATATGAACCGGAGGCCTTTTAGTCACATCACATCCCAGCCTTTATCATAGATTAGTTGCTACCCTTACCCCGGACATTTTCGCATACCTGTTGCTTTGTCACTTCGTCCCATGCTGCTCCACCCCCAGGAGGAACCCTTCTGAAAACCCAGCAGTATTCCAGTAATGCAGGATGGATGCAACGTGTACACATAAACACCCCGGCTATCCTTTATTGTGTTTCTACAGCAGCCTCAGATATTAAGCCGCGGCTGTGTGTACCGTACAGTTATAAATCCCATAACCAAAGGCTCTAATTCTGCCTCTTTCATGTCTGCCAAACACTTCCCAGAAGAGAAATTGATCAAGTCTTCAATGAGGGAAAAATCAAATTGGCTATTACAGAAACAGAGGAGTCAAGTCCATTGAAGGGATGAAATGAGGCATGAATGGAGCGAGAGAAAGGGAAAAGGCAGGATGGATAGGAGACCCTTTTGTTCAAAGAGGTGCGTCTCCACAAGAGAGAAGAGATGGGTAATAAGAGACTTGGTGGATTGTTACCGTGGCAGGCAATTCATTCCAGCTCCGAGGAGCTACAGAAAAGAAGAGCTGAGATTGGTGAATGGAAGAGTGAAGACGGGAAAATGAGTGTGGCAGGGAGAGAGATGATCTGCAGGCATGTATTGTGGTATTGTACATCAGGTATTGTACTATAACAAGCTGTCTGTCAGGCGGGCGAGATCAGAGGCAACTGTTGTTCACCTGACACACAGAATCTGTCTGCTGATTTTCTGTGAAGGTAGCCTGCATTTAACACTGCATGATACAATAAATAAACTGGGTTTGAAGCGGAGGTGAAATTCAAGAAAAGCGATTCCTTTCCAAAGACAGGTTTTTTTTTTTACAGATTTAGAGTGGATATGGTGTTAAAGCAGCACTTGACCGTCAGATTTAGTTAGTTTAATGCTAGGTGAAGTGTGGCTCAGCACAATGACACATATTGCACCTAACCATTTCTCTGTTGCAGTAGCCTAATGTAAGCAATACGCTACTCAAAATAAGTTTGGGATATTAGGATATCTATTCTCTGACATATCTGAATTTGTATTTTGTGTTTTTGCATATTTCATTTGACTTCCATGCGCACACATCTATGCACCCATATCCTAATATCAACGTTGAGAAGAAGACACAGAGGTCAGCTGTTCAGCTTTTGGCTACCTCAAGTCTTATTCCACTTCCTCCAAAACACAGTTGCTTCAGGCCTGTTGGCTAGAATTTATTAACTTTGAGCAAAGCGTGGGCTCTACTATCCCGTCCATGTTCAATATGACACGTCAAATTTCAACATTCAAATCAAATTCCTTGCGCCGTTACAGACATCTCTTTCCATCGATGTGTCTGATGCTGTGTAGATGGGTACCTGTGATGTTCTGGGTGGTTTTAATCACCTGCTGTAGTGCCTTCCGGTCCCGGGCTGTGCACGAACCATGCCACTTTGTGATGTTTCCGGTCAGGATGCTTTCTACTGCTCCACTGTCAAAGTTGACCAGAATCTGGCACCGGACTTCAGCCTTCCCAAGTTTCTGCAGGAAGTAGTGCTTTGTTGTCAGTGATGGTAATTCCAAGGAACCTGTAACTGTAAACCCACTCCACCTCAACTCCACTGATGTAGACAGATGTGTGTCTTTGACTCATTTTTTTCTAAAATCAACAATCAGCGCTTTGGTTTTGCTGACGTTGAGCAGTAGATTGTTCTCTGAGTTGTTAGGCAAATTTGTTTGTTGTTGCTTCGGACAGAGCCAAGGTAGATGTTTCTATGTTTCCAGCTTCTGCTAAGCAAAGCTAACCAGCTGTTTGCGAGCGTCACACTTACTGGACAGGCACGAGAGTGGTATCAATCCTCTGCTCTTACTCTTGGTAAGAGAGCCAATGAGCCCGTTTCCTAAAATGTGGAGCTACAGTACTGCAGTACATACTCTATTTTATGGTTAATCTCTTTTTACAATCTTTTGCAGCCATCTTCACGCCTTAGATAGCAGTTGGAAATTGGCTACTGGCTAGCACCGCCACATATAAAGTGATCAATTCACATTGTTTCTGTGCAAATAAGTAGAAATGTACAGTGTGCCTCTCTACAACTGCTTGAAACTCCTGGCGGATCAGTTTCATCCTTCCATCCCCAAGCAGTTTATGATTCACCGTTTTCTGCTGCTACTACTTTGAAGCGACCTCTTGTGCAGCAGTCCCCGTGGCCTCTCGGGGAGATTTTGGCCCTGACCCTCCATTTGTTTCTCACCCCGCTGTGAGCTCTGTTTCCACCGCGGGCCTCGCACCTCTGCCAGCACCAGTGTTCTCAATGCAGAAATTGTCTACATGGAGCCCAATGTGACTGCCTCACCTCCACCTTTCTCATTCCTCATCTGATCGCTTTGTGTGCTTTGCTAGCGAGGCTAATTTCAGGTGGAGAGGGCGGGACGGAGAGGCAGACAGTCCGGCTTCATCTTTGTGACAGGAGATGATATTTACAGCGTACATCACAGCCGGCAACGCTCAAGTATTGTTAAACGCGGAGACTCAAGAGCAGACAAGCACTCATACAAAGGCAGGAACATGCTGCTTATATGCTCAATAGCCTTTCTTATTCTCACCTCCCTGCCTCTCTCTCTGAGGGTATATCAAAGCTTCATATAAACAGCCATGCAGTTTCGGGCCCTGCTTGACTTGGCTTTTTTTGCAGCGCTGCAAAACTTTATGTCTGCCATTAGCCTCGGGGAGAGAGTGAGGGAAGGGTGAAGGAAGGTTAAACGAAACAACAAAGTGGAGGTTTGAAAGGAAAATTGCAAATTTCCACTCCTTGTCTGGGTTGTACTCACAGGTGCATTTTGTAACACTTTTATGAAATGTTCTGTTTGACACAATAAAGATCATTTGGGTTGAACCCACCCCAGAGTCATTCTTCCTCTCCTGCCTCGTCTTCCCTGCAGGGCTGAGCAGCGCCGAGTATCAGCAGCAGGGGAAGGCCTCGTGTGTGAGCGTCAACTGGACGTTGGGCGACGCGCAGCTGGAGGTGGTCAACACGGCCACCGGACGGAGACGGGAATCGGGGACACCCTCGCGTCTGTGCAAGCACGCCCTGTTCACCCGCTGGAACAGACTTTATCGCAAGGTGAGGCCAAACACGCACACACAAGGCAGAGTCGGGGGCAGAACCGGCTCAGGAGAGAGAATATGTGAGAGGAATACATCTGGCTAGTGGCTCCACTGTATGCCATTCTGAAATACACAGACAATGCGAGGTGAGCGGCAGTTGGAACGCTTCCAAGACTCGGATCATCTGAATCACTGGTACAAACGATCCAATAGATGATAATTAAGCAATGTTACACAAGAGGGTGTGCTTTACTGTCACTAGTGGCACGCCAGTAATGCGATCAGGGCCGAGGGCGGACCCTTGAGTGTAGTATTGCAATTATACTTAACCCATGCCAAATATATACAAAAATACATAATCAAAATGGATTTATGTTGTGGGGCAGTTAGCTCTCAAAAGTGTTATCTCAGGAAATTCATCAGGTTGGACTAATTACTGGAATTATTAGCCTGATCCGTAGACTCCTATTTGTATTGAAGCCTAGCTTGCCACCCCAGCAAGTAACCTTAGTAACAACCTAGCAACAGAGTCAATATTTGGTCTATGTTAAGTCAGCCTTGAGCTAACGTTTTCTCCCCGCTTACCGACGCGGCCCGATAAAGGATCGAGGAGTGTCTAGTATCATCAACACTGAACAGTTTTCATGTCATCCAGACATTACCAACAACTCCAAACTGTCGTAAAGTCCGAAAGTCAAAATGTGTTGGACAAAGACACAAGCAACCATTTCCAAATTTACCAACGTGTTTTGAGTTGACGAAATATTCAACCACAACCCACATTCCCCGACGTTCAGCCTTTCAAAAACAGCATTTTCAAAAGTGCTGCTGCACACACGGGAGGAAAGCACCTGCATTAACAGGGGCAGTCCGACAGCAATCAAACAGCACCGTCAATTATTTCGCATAAATACCTCGGAGAGCTTCTCGAGTGCAGTGGTTAAGTTCAAGTTGCACATTTGTCGTATAATAGAGTTCATAATCATTCTATAAATGCGCCTTTACCTTTGCCTTTATTAGATCACGGACAGCAGAGAGGTGACAGGAAATGAAATAGTGTGATGCAACTAAGGTCCCTAGATCCTAAGCCCCTAAACTACAGAGGCTCCCCAGAGACAGAGTTGATATCATTCACGCGGATAACGCACTGGTCACCACAGTGTTCAGTTATCCAGCTGACTCGCACGTCTCTTTGTTAAGTTACATCAGGATCATTACAAGAAATGTGAATTTGGAGAGGGACTTCGACTCAGCACGGGTGTTAACATTAACGATGGCTCTGTTCCATGTAAGAACACCACCCCAAACTAAATGGAACACAGCCATTACTGATATTTCTAATTACACTGTGCTTTGCTTGTTATGACATGTCGAAATATCTGCTGTGCAAAAGTCCCAGTAATTTAAATGTTAATTAAAAGCCGCCCTCCGCGGTGTATCTTTTACTTGCCGGGGAAAATATTATGATGTACCGTTTAATTAATATGAGCCTGAACAATAGTCAGTTTTTATATGAATCGACGTCTGCGCTCCCTGTAAACGCTTCCTCTGTTGGAAAAGCAAGAGGCATTACTCAGACGTCCTCAAAAAACAATATAGAATGGCTTCCTCTGCCGTCGGGAAACACATGCGGGCGCGCACACACGCAGGGATATTAACTGTAAGGATGCATGCCAACATCCACTCAGTCGAAAAGCACAGACACATGTATTAAAATCGGAGTGATGGAGGTGAACGCTCCTTTCCTTCCCCTCCACCCCGCGGTAGATAAATGCGTTGGCCCGGCAACATCTGCTGTCTATGCGGCTTATCAAAAACCGGCAGCGCGGATCTTTAGCGTCAGCACACAGAGCCGCCGCGCTTTCATTTCCATTCTGAAACTTTATGTAACAGACACTGCCTGCATCCCCAAATGGCGGCCGTTAAAGCATAATGACTATGAAACCATAATTATTTGGAGGAGTACTCGAGGAGGCCCCCGCCCTAAGTGCTCCCCGCGCGCCGTATATAAGGGCCACGCAAGAGCAGTCACACTAATCTCCAAAAGAAACTTTCACTCTCCCTCTCTCTCCCTCTCTCTCTCTCTCTCTCTCTCCCCACTTGTCTCTCCGCCGATCTTCATTGTTTCCCCTCGCGACAATAGGAATGCGCAAAAAGCACAGAGAATGTTCAATTGCTTGTGAAATTTAAATGGGGAGATTACACAGCTGTTGAAGCCCCCCACCACCACCACCACCAGCCCGCCACCTCCCAGCCCCACCCAAACGCATTTGTGTCGGCTCATTCGTTTTGTTTGGTCGTTCCTCTTCTTCTCTCTCTCACCAAACCTTTAGCCTCTCTGCCCCGGCTTCGCTCCCCTCTTTGTTTCCTCTTCCTATCTCCATGTCTGTCTCCGTGTCGCTTTTATCAAACTCACAATTTCTCCCTCTCTCTCTCTCTCTCTCTCTCCTCTTTCTCTCTCGCTCGCCTGCCCTCTCCAGTTGGGGATCCGCACGTCCGGATCGGCCGACCGCCAGCTCATGTACTGCGAGGCCAAGATGGCGGCGCGTCCCTACCAGACAGTGAAGCAGCAGTGGTTCAGATCTCTGCAGGAAACGGGCCTCGGCACCTGGGTCAAGAAACCGCCCGAGCAGGAACAGTTCCTGCTGTCGGTCTGAGGACGAGTGTGCGTGTGCGAGTGAGACAGAGAGAGAGTGTGTGTGTGTGTGTGTGTGTGTTTAACCTTTATTTTTGTAGGGTAAGACGACTCCATGATCTTTACCAACACGCTGTTTCACACCTTCATACCTGGAAGTTTCCCACCGCAAACTCCAGACTTGAAGGCTATCACCACCGCACGTGTGTGTGTATGTGTTTTTGTGTGTGTGTGTGTGTGTGTGTGTGCGTCATTCCGGATGTCACGCCAAGTCCACCCGACAGAAGAACGACAAGAGGAAGGTCAACCGGGCGGCCTGAAAAGAAAACGGACACAAAAAGATGGACTCTTTCTTTGAAAAATACACACACGTTTAAGCAAACACACACCTTAAATGCCTCCCTCTTCGGCTGTCAAGGAAGGGTGGGGTAACCTTGAGCGGAATGAAAGGCAGCCGCTATCTTGTCATCAGCTATTTCCGGGCCCCAAGGCTCCCGCTGAGGAGTGGAGCCACGGGGGAGAGAGAGACGGAGAAAGAGAAAAGGGAAAGAGAGAGGGAGAGAGGTCCACGTCCAATTACCAGCCCTGTCAGGGTGACGGGTGATAGAGGAAGAGGAAGCGATGGGAAAAAAGAGAGCGAGAAAAAGAGAAGGACACACGCATTTGCCGCCTCACCTTCCCTCCTCCCGTGTCTGTCTTCCTCCTCCTTCTCCGACTCACCCTTTGACTCCTGACTTCCTTCTCCTTATGTCTCCACCTCTCCCTCCTTCTTGCCCTCCCTCCTCCGCCCTGTCCCCCTCGCCTCCTCCTTGTCACTCTCTCCTCCTCGCTTGCCTCCCCCACTCCCTCCTCCCCCTCCCCCTCCCCCCACCTCGCCTTTCAAGCACGGCTGAGGTTAACACGACACGACGACAGGTTAATACACCCTTTTTTTTTTCTTTTTTTTTTTTCCTCCTCCTGTCCTCAAACCGCTGGGTAGAGAGAGGGAGAAGGATAGAGGGTCGGTAAACACAGCCATTACTGCTTTGCTTAAGCACAGGTGGAGGCGTTGATGGAGGAACGGGAGGGGTTTCCTGTTTTTTTTCTCCCCCTCTCTTTCATACTAAATGCGTTTCCTGTCTCTCTTTCTGTCTTTCGACCCGGGCGACCTCCGCTCTCAGCCTGTCGTGGCCGGTTTGCATACGTCCCAATCGAAGCTTGTTGCCGCCAATACGAGCGAGTTCAGGTCGTGACTCATTAGCGAGGCCTCGTTGACCTGATCGACTTTGTCTTTCCCGCGGTCATGACCGCCCTGAACGGATAATAGTCGAAGTTTTGTAAGCCCTCGCCCGGCTCGCCGTCATCACTGTGGTCGACGTCAGAGAATTTTTTGATTTTCAAATCCCATTTTTTGTCACACCCAGACACACAGCCTTCACTGACAAATCAAAGATGGAACACAGACATCACCCGTCACCGTCCTGGACATCCGTAGCTCACACTAACAAACACGCTGTGCGCTGACACTCGTTGTGATCATGACTGTGTTGTTCCGTCGTTGCCGTGCTCTCCTCAAGGATTTTTTTTTTCCCCCAGACATCCGAACTGCTACCAAGCACGGCTCAGTCAGCAGTTAAATCTGAGTAGTGAGAGTGACATCTAGTGGTGATCATCTGTTGTTGTCCCCCCCCCCCGTGCTGGTCTGCTACGGTAGCGTTACAGCACGTGCTCCAGTATTTCCTGCATACAGTGTTAAATCAGATTGTTGGCGAGTAGGATAAGACCGTCCGTGTGTGAGGAAGATGTTCTGACACACAGGCAGATTTACAGAGGGCGCTGACCCGCGTGTGAATTACATCTGGACTCACATTAAATAGGCCGATTTTTACTCGTCTAAGACACTGGCCTTTAAGTGTTGCTCAATTTTGCGCTTTCAGAGCTGTACATTTGATATTCTTTGATATTTGGCCCCTGAAAACTCGTTTCCAAATCTTAAGAGGTATTGATCGCTCTAAAATATTCATGATATAGGAGGCAAAAAGTAAAAGTTTGGACAAAATATGATTCCACGCTGTCATTCCTGATTGGTTTACAAGCACCATCCACTTTTAACCATTATGAGGAGCACACATACAGAAATCACTCATGTGAAATAACCTAAGCTGTCTTTTTAAGATGGCGATACTAAAAGTATTTTAGCATCTCATGATTCTTGGGAGTTTTTATGTCATGGCTTTTCCACTGTGAGAGAACCTGTTTCTTATTGTCCTGAAAGTGGCTAAATGTGAAGCTATCAAGTGCTAGTTGCATTCACCTGTACACCAGACACCTTTACAGATGCTGACGTGCCACACTCGTAGAGACCGACTTCTTCTGTGGTGGAAGGCTATCTGGCCCTGACTTTCTGTGTGTCTCGCCAGTTTGTGGTAATCTGATAAGATGCAACTTTATTTTGAAAACACACAACACATAAATTATGATTCAGATCAAATAATGCAATTAAGAATTGCTTGAACTGAACTCACTGCCAAATTACATTGTATTGATCATTTATTGCACCAGAGCGAAACAGATGATCTCAACATAAAAACGAAAATGAAGGTTAAAGATAAAAAAGTCTTAAAAAAGATTTTGAGCAACATTAGAATACAGACCTTCACTCATGTAAGTTTCCCTAATATGTCTGCGATTTACAAAAATTACCAAAACCAATTGACACTCTGGAGGTCAGTTTTCAGGAACTCATTTTGTCCCTCTGATTCTTCGTTTACACTTGAAGCAAGTGCTGGAAATCCTGCGTCAGCTCTCCCCGTAGCGGCGGAAATCCGCCTGCGTAAATCTCGTCTGTGAGTATCAGAACAAAGAGTTAGTGTTGTGTCTTTCATCAGCGCGCGTCGTTGGCGTTCATCATCTGCTTACACTCCACTTGACGTGATTTGTCGACACAGGAAACAACATTCCTCATCTGTGTGTCAGATTGGCAGTGTTAGCCATGGAAACAGATTTTATTTTGAGAGATAATAAATATAAGGCATGTCTGAATGGCAATATTGTATCTAAGAGTGTACATATGTAAAGAAATGTATAAAAGATGTTGACGAATATGTGAAAGAGATCCTCAAACGTCTAATTATGATGTAAATTAAAGTATATGAAGAATTGCTGCTAAGGTCTGTAAATTGCACTTCAGTAACAAATTAAAAAGTGAATGTTTGTACTGTATATGTGAATAAAACCACAAAATCTTGTAATTTTACCTTGTCTTGATAGTTTTTTGATTAATCAAGTTCTGCTAGAGAAGATTAAACACGTTAAATTGTGTTCGTCTCACAATTGATACACAAAACTGTAATAAGGAGCACTGATATCGGGGGATTTCCACTCTGTCAGCCTCATGGTCACCTTCTATAGGCAGTGCTAGCCCCCCAGGAGCATCCAGACAAATATTAAAGAGCCCCCTCCCTCCTGTCTCTCCCAGGGGAAATCCACTGGGAAATGGTTATCTCTTTTAGGCTCGGTGGCAGGTGTCATACAGACCAGTCCACCGAATTAGCCCGGAGGAAGAATGAAGTGAGGAAGAAGAGGAGAGGGGAGAGGTGCGCCTCCTCGGCAGCATCCTCCCTTCCCCCCTAAGGCCACGGAGTCGACTGTGTGCTCCACAATAAACATCATAATTGACAATTTGCTCCAGTGACTGGTCACAGCCAGCCAGCTCTAATCTAATGGACGAGGACGGAGAGGTAAGACTCCACGGAATATTCTCTCTCCCCAGTGTCGTGCTGTTTCTCAATGAAATCTGACAGCCGTAACACACTAACTGTGACACTATTTTCAACATGTATGCTGAGACCGCCAGGGATGATACCTGCTTTTTGGAGTGGTCCATCCTCAACATAGACATTTTGAAAAAATCATCCAGTCCTCCTCTTGGTGCTAAAGTATATTTACTCGAGACAAGTATACATATGAGGTTATTGTAATTTACTTGAGATATTCTACTGTACTTCACTACATTTCAGAGGAACTGCGCACTTGGCTGCATTTGTTTGACAACTGGTTACTAATTCCAGACTAATATTAAAAATGTAAAATCCTTATTAGACACAATGCATTGTTTCAAGATTATTCTAATTGATCCCAGACTGTATTGGTTGTGGCCCCTTATAAAAGAGCCCTGTGTGTTCGGGGCCCTTTGTCACTTTTTTTGCGATTTGTTCTGGCACAGAGCGGTTACAACTGTGAGCCTGTTTTATCTAAACCTGCAACAACTGATTTGGGCCACTTGGAGGCAGTGGAAACAAGTTGTAAACAAGTTAAGTCAATTTAACTTTACTTGTTGGGAAACTTGCTTATTTTTACATCCAGCAGTTACGGACAAAAGTTATCAATCATTCGGAGTCATGTTTCTGGCCACCTGATGAGCTAAGTCTGATGTTGACTCTCTTTTAGCTCCATTTTTGGTCTCTACCAATTCCTGCGAAAAATACCAGGCTCCTTGGCTGCGAAATGTACTCCTTAGCTCTGTAGAGCCACGGGGAGCTGCATGCCCAGGTCATACTTCTCCATAGTTTCTTAGCCACGAGCCTATTGATTCATTATAATAAATATAGGTTCTGGCCCAATTAACTAGCTGTGTGAGGCCAAAAGATATTCAATTATTTGAGAAAAAATGCAAGATTAGAGAAAAATGTATACAGATTGGACTTCCAAACTGCAGCTGCATATACTTCAGATGTGACCAACTATGACATTAAAGTGCCATTTGAGCAAAACCACATCAGTATTTACAATACTAGATGTTTTTTTCCTGTGTAAATCTTTAATGCATAAGAGAGTAAGTTACTGTATTTCGACGAATTACTCACCATTGCAATGCAGGTGTGCTACAAACAAGGGTTTGTTTACTAAAGTGGCTAAATAGATATGAGCTATCAAGTCTTCATATCTGCAATGACAGCTTTTTAGAGGCTTTCAGACTTTACAACTTGGTATGCACACATCCTTGAAGTTCTCGGTTTGGTATACCTCCTCCTGGAGTTGAAAAAAAAAAAATTAAAAAGGCCTTTTTCCTTCAGTACAATTGGAAATGTCACAGATGAATTTAGTGAGATTAATGATGTGCTGGAAAATTTTGATTGGCGTGATTGTGACGTCACACTGAACTGAACACCTCCAATTGTGATGTCACAGTTGACGTTGCAGTGGCGAAATGTGCCATTTTTCCCAACCGACTAACAAGCCTGTGACAACACCAGTGTTACCCAGTACACCGCCGTTGTCAAGAAAAGAGGCTCACCATCGAGTCCTGTATTTATTTACTGCTGATGCAAAGCAATCATTTGATACTATCTACTACTGCAGCTTTAAAGTAAAAGCATTTAAGTGGTGAAACACAAGTTGACTTTTATTTTGAGGGGAAAGGCCTGAGATCACATGGCTCTAAACAGAGAGAGGTTATCCCAACTCTTGAGCAGTACAGTAGTGCGCGAAAAGGATGTTCTGTAACACCTGTGCTTTTTCCGCCACTGTGTGACTGCTGAGAAATGACACGTAGAAACCAAGTTGAAACACTTTGGCTCGTTTTGAGCCAGACAACAACTTAGCAATGAAACAAACTATGAAAATATTATGGGTCTTATTAACAGCCGTGGGTGAAATAGCTAAAAGTTCCTCACATATAGTTCCTCACTCATTAACACAAGACAGGATTATTCCACCACACTGAATTTACATCCAGATGAATAAGGTGTGATTTTCAAAGTGATACAGCCCTTATTGAACGGAATGAAAGGGTGAGAGGGGTGTGTTAAATAAGGAGAAAATGAGACACGAGAGACTGGAAAAGGAAATCACACATTTTTATTGGAAAGTGTCAGAGAGCACGTACCCGTCACAATAAAGTATGCAAAGTAGATCACATAATGAAGTTGGAGGTGAATATGACTTGCGACAATGACGCGAAAGCCTATCCACTTTTTTTTTTTACCCCTCCGATCTGGCACGTAATAATTTAATGTATCAATCCAAAAATCATATTTCCTCCGAGTCAGGATTCATGTGGGGTGCGAATCGGACTCGCCTTTCCTACCTGCGGATTAAAATGACATTGATATCAGTGGGCGAGAGATTGAGTTCCCTGAATGAAGCAGGAATGTAAAATCCTATCTGCACTGTGCAGTGGAACACAATTAGTTATTTAACAAGCATTTGGAAAAGTGCATTGATGCTCAGATGGATAAGGCTAATGCACAATTTCAATGCAATGGTAAGGCATTTAAATAAGTTGATTACATTTTTTTTTTTAGGCTCATGCTACTTCAAAATCCATCCTCACTCCATTGTTGGTCGAAGGAGCGGAGAAGTGTAGCCTGAAGCCAACTTTTGGCGAAGTAATTCAAACCTATGTACACTGAACTACATCTACATCCGTCACACAAGTACGTAAGATTATGGGATATACAGCACTGAAATAAGTTAAACATTTTATGATGAAAAACTACAGCATGACTTCATGTTTCGGATATTGCACAAGTACAAATAGAGTTTCCTTGATGACGTTCAACCCAAATCTAGTTATAATTCTCAAACTGAGATTCAGTGCAGATTTCAAGTCATATCCACATATTCCAAAACGGAAATGGGCTTCACTCTGAGCACCAGAAACATTTAGGAGCTGGGTTATTGCTTCTGTATTTTGGATAAAGCCTCTCACAGACTGAAAAAGCGGCATCTACAACTAAAGGTGCAAGAGGTCGGTACAAGGCTAAGGGTTCAATGCAAAGTGCAAACACTCTAACTTCATATTGACAGGCTGTTACTGAAGCACAGAAATAACCAGTAATCAACAAACGTCACTTCAGGATGACGCATTACAGCAACACAGGGCTCAGAGTTGGCGACGGGGGTGAAGAGGATGTCATTCACTGACACAAGGAAATGTGGGTGCACATTATGGCTAAAAGTAGTGACATCTACACCTGTAACATGTAGGGAATATTATAATATGATAACATCCCATTCACAGACCTACAAAAGATTTGTGAGCAACAGAAGTGCTGTCGTTTTTTCCATTATTGCTATGCTCTTGACACTTTGCAGAATAGAGGAACACTTAAAAAAAATGAAATCCTACTGTAAACATGGAACAAGGCAGAGTTACAGTATCAGAAGTGTGAAATATTGACAACAAAATCTGGAAAATATGGAGGCTGAGTGTGAACCGAAAAGCATCAAAGGTAACAGGCAAGGACTCAAATCTCAACGAGTGATTTTGAGACTTTCAGACAGGACATCCGATCCTGTGCGAAAACATTTTTTTAAGACAACTGAATGACACAGCAGGTCATCTGGCAGGCCTTGATATGATATGTTTTGCTCCATGATAAGAAATATTCTGACTAAAAGGATAAAAACATTTCACAGAGCCGCGTTATCTCTGCCAAACTCCACCCACGAAAAGGTAGATAACCGTAAAGACACTTAATCCACGAACTAGCGACAGCCTGCAGCACAGGTCACTTAATGAGGCCACGACATAATATATACAGAACATCTTCGTATCATATTCTACAAACTCTCCTGGCATTAGAATTTTTCTCTCACGACTTTACAAGTAACATTCACAAAACGGGTTTTTATCTACATGCAAGAGCAACCATTCAGCAGTAACTAAACGACAGTGATGTGAGCAGCAGCCTATGACTGTGGTCAAATATATATACTTTGTACTTTAAAACAGAAAAAGGCTAGGGAGGAGAGGTTCAGTCCAGCCACGTCACTATTCACGATTCATGCTAAATAAGTGAAAGGATCAAATACAGGGGATCGGCTCTGTGGCCTCATACACACCACTAAATGTTGGAAGTGGTCAGTCACTTGACACCAGGTGATGTTTTTGCAGCCAACAATAAGTGACTAGAGCTGCAACATTTAAAGGTGTGATATGCCAGAATTTAAATCAAAAAATTAAAAAAAATCGTATGACAGTAAAATATCTTTTGATTGAGGACAAAACAAGACAATTGAGTACATCATCTTGGGCTTTGAGAAACTTTTCATCATTTTCTGACTTTCTCCACTTCATAGACCAAACAACTATTGATTAGTCAAGAACATATTGGTTAGCTGCAGCCCTGTAAATGACAGAGCATTTCGTCCGGTGCTATCAATCAGTATTAATAGCTGTATCCTGGAAAGCAACAATACACTAATTGTGATAATGAACAATGTTTTTCACATCTCAGAAGCTGGAAATCTATGAAAAACACAATGAGTAAACTGCTTCACACTTCCAACACGCTAGCATGTGCAAGGCCACAGATTACAGTGTTTATGTATACCACCTCCTACGCTACTGTGTTTGTTGATGCGTGTGTGTCAGTTGCATCACTTCTCCTGCAGCAGTGCAGGTATGTTGATGTTCCAGCCAATGGCCTGTCGATCAAAGCCGCAGGTGAACAGGTTGCACGACTGGTTCTCCTCATTCCACGCTGTGCAACACACCATCCGTCTGTGCCCCTGCGCACACATGTTCAAAACAGTTAGTTTTAATGATGCTGATTGACCAGCCATCCACTTCCACTCTGTGTTCCCATTCTTACCATTCTGTTGCTGCGGGGAAGTCTGGCCAGCCTCACTCCGCTCATGTCAAACAGTCGGACCTGTCGATTGTCGTGTGGCAGAGCGATGATCCTCTGGTTGGCAGAGACGCTTATCCTGAAAGATCAGATCACGCCCACTTTGAATCCAACATGTTGTCAGTATTTCACTTTTCACTACTGTAAGTGCAAGTGCCATATTTCAAGCAGTTTGCTACTAAATAGGAGAACGGCCTTTAACATTTCTGTAGCTTGAGGATCATTGACGTGATAAACAACTGCAATGCCAACAGATGGCCATTATAAGTTCTTAAAGCAGTCATGGTTGACAAATATTGTTAAGTATCTTTGGAATTCTCTGAATCCTGCACATGCAAACTTCTGTAAAAACCTAATTGAGAAGCATTTTCTAAATGTCCAAATCCACAGGTCCAAAACATGCTCCTAAAACCTGTATGATATTGGCATATCCCATGTTGTACTCAGAAAACACTACTTTCTGAATGAAGCTAAATTTAGAATATCCAAACAGAACATGTTTACTTTACCTGTATCAATATAACTGTGCATGTAAAAGGAGTCAGTGACAATCACAGAAGTTAATCAAAAATGCAACAATCCTGTTTTTTCCATTGATGGAAATGAAAGTTAAAGAAAATACCTTCTTGCAGCAACAAGTGGACCTGCAGGTTTTAGCTCTCTTGCTGTCACTACCCTCCTTTGTCACTTACCTGTTCACAGCTGAGTCAGTGCGGATGGTTGCTATGGGCGACCTCATGTTCTTCAAATCCCACACCTTGACGGTGCGGTCGTCGCTCCCGGAAACCACATTGTCACCCACTGTGAATACTGCCGACGTCACCGTGCTACAAAAGACAGACACACGCACAAAGGGAGTCAAGTTGTTGTACAGAGAATATATACTCTCCCTTCTTCCAGTCTGTTCAAACTGGAGTCAGTTTCAGGAGATTCACACTGTACTGGACAACCCAGTTCAGGTGCAACGAGAAGAGTTGATAGAAAATTAAAGCAAAAGAGCTTACATTTTTTCTAGTTCGAGAAAATTTGAAAAGTTTTAGGAATGAATACTTATTTTTAGCCACACTAATCATCCTCTCCTACAGACGCTGTAATTACTCATACACCTACAAGATGAGACAGATCCGCACATCTGTCACAGTGATATGTTAAGATACACTTAAGCATTGAGACTACTTGAACCAAGAGAGGAGCTGCCAGGTACAACACCAGGAAGTTGAGCACTGTGCGATTTGTAATGTGACTTCCAATTACAAGCTAACACCTGGAAACAATGAGGAACTGAAATGTAGACAGGATCACACTTGCATACAGGCCACATTCCTATCACGCAAGTATTTGAGGTGTCAGCGCAACTTGAGGGATTGAAGGACTTGAAAGGGTTCACACCATCGACGTGAACGAGGTGCTGAGACGCTGTGAAAGATGGTTTCTGCTTTCCTCTTACAAAGTTTTACATCAGGTTTCAGGTACTCAGTGACTTCACTTCATACAATATTCTAAGGATAGCCACAGACAAAAAAATATTCTGGTATTCTACTTGAAGAGAGTGATCAAAAACATTCTTTCAAATGCAATGTCACTGGGTTCCAGCAGCTAACAGGATTTACGGTAAGTTTACTGAAGTTGGTACCAAAATGACATTCTATTTAGACGTTAATTCTTTATTTTTATTTTCTAACACAATGTGGATTTATTTTAAATCAAATCACAAGTTCTTCTTTTTTTAGTTGGGTTTGGTTCATTAGTTTAGCTTTCCATTTACCCCCTGAAAACTGCTGGTTGGGAAACCACTGTATTGTCCTGCTGTTAGCTGACTGAGTTAAAACAATATTAGATTTACAAATCTGGATTTCCACTGATGAGGTACAGTGTAATGTATTTATCTTATTCTGGCAAAAACAAACATTTCCATTATAATTTTTTTCCAATTGAGTTTATTGTGATGGATTTTTCATGCATCCTGCCCACTCAAAAATGCAACAAAGCATTTACCAATTGACAGCAGAGAATAACGACACTGTAGGAGCATTACATAAGTAGAAATAATTAGGCAATTACATGATTAAGATATTTAAGTATCTACATATGATTTGTATAAATACCATATATTCTGTTATATAATAATCTACATGATACATGCTAGTGTTATCCAAACAGTAAACCTGTCAATAATATCACATTTTATTTTTTTATGGCTATTTCTGCCAAACAGCAGCTGGAAATCTTGGTTTTGCTGACCTCCAGTGGTTAAGGTTTTTACCACTGTCCACTTTACTCTTGCACTTCTAAGTCTCATGCGAGTGTTACTCCAGCCTGCATATCAGGAAATAACTGATGGGATGAAAAAGGTAAATAATGCCCAATACACAATATATTTTACTACATCACATCCTCAGCTATGTTGGGCAGATTGGAGGCAGAGATGTTCTTTATATGCATACAGCATCCCCCTCCTCCGCCCTTTATCCAACCAGCCGTGATGCGCTGCTCCACATGATAGCGCTGAGGTCAGGCCTAGCCATTCATTTAATAGACCTTTAATATTTCCAATCTATTACTGTATGTCAGTCTCTCCTCTGAGGGCTTTTTTCCTTCTCCCTTTTCTTCCTGTTCATTCAAGTGGGGAAGTTTGAAAAAAAGAAAAGAAAAAAAGCTGATTCTTGATTAAGAATTGCGTAGTTTCCCATCACACACACACACATACACACAGTCTATAGTCCACATCCAGATTTTCTTTCTAAAACTGGCTTCCCCCTTAATTCAAATTGACATGGCATTAAGGGCTAATTAGGGGACTAAACTTTGTCCTATTGGAGAGGCCGAGGCTCAAGGAAACTGCTGTATCGTTACAGGCACCTTCTGACATTGCAGGGTACAGCCCACCTGGGAATACAAGAGGTAAAGAGAGACAGAGGGAGGCAAAGATAGGAGTTATGCTAGGTGGGAGGTGTGTGGGGAGTTTAATCAGACAAGGTAATTGATTAAAAGGTTGATTAAGGTTAAAGGGTTTTCAGAATGGGTGGTGAGCAGGGAGGGGAGTATTCAGTGGTACTTAATGGCATCTCTGCAGTGTGTCTGACAGCCAAGGTCAAGACTCGCAGCGAATGGGAGACTTGGGGAGTTTGGAAGGAAGAGGGGATCATGGGACATCTCTGCAGTCAGTGATGTTAAAGTGAGCTGAATGTTACACCAAACGTAAAGCTAAAATGTCCCTTAGAACTATAAAAGGGTCATTTGGAGTGATTTTAAGATTACAGAAACTGTAAAGATGAGGCACTCAGGAGGAGGAGACAAAATACCTCTGTATGTTTTCCACCCCAAACTTTTTTGACTAACAGCCAACACTGAGGTCATACTAGAGTGTGAGTCTTACTGTCTGTCAGTCATAACTACAGCATCAGCCACCTCAATGAAAAAAAAATGTAATAAAACCGACTTTTCAAATTCTGTGCAATAATGGCTTCAAAGCGCCCTGTCTTTGTTGAGATGGAAGCTCTTTAAAGTCAGTTTTACACTCTTCGAGTTAAAATAATCACTCTAACATCCACAGCTCATTGCCTCACAGCAGTGTATGAATTTCAGGCTGCTTTCACACAGTAATCAAACTAATGAATACTGCTATCTTTAGTTAGCTCGGCGATGATGTCTAATTTCTTGTGGATTGCAAGAGCAAATATCAGATGTGAGGTGGAAGAAATTATGTGGCCAGACAGGACAATGTATTTGTACAATTGTTCCTAATTAAGTAAATCCTCTGTATTAAGACATTCTTTCATTTTATGAAAGTTAAGTGTGACATGAAATGTAGGACATGTAAGAATATGAGAAAGATATAAGAAACGGTATACTGCTGAATATTATATAAGAAGTTACTGTACAAATAGCCAAAAATGTGTCTATTGACTATGCAAAACAAAACGTATCCAAGTACTGTGTTGAATATAGTGTTGAAAGATATCTTCTGAAGTTAGCATGCTAACCAGCTACCCCTGGCCCATCTTGTCTTGTAAAACAACTTTGTACATCAAGAGACGATACTGAAACAGTAGAGCTCAGGCAGAGTCAGCTAATAGGACTGCTAGCTGCATGGCCAACTGAGCTAACTAACTGACGGCAGCTATAGTTGGCAGCAGTTAGTGGTTACTTTGGTTATATGCTGCTCCCCATTTGCTTGGAGCATGAATTTGACAGGTGGTGAATTCTCACATATTGCACCTTTAATGTCTTATAGCCACATTTCCTGTCTAGTTACTGATCTACCTACTAGAACATTTCTATAATATATAAATCAGATAAGTAAACTAAAGTATGTGTTCTGCCACTGTGGTTTTGATCCTCATCCTCCTACCTAATGAGTGTGTACTGATTGATGTGTGAATTTATGAAAATCTCAAGGAAAACTACAATGTACTCATTGTAAGTGGATGACAGCATAAGCCAAATGCCTAAAAGAGAACATGTAAATGAAACAATTCAGGTAGAGACGACTAAGAGGTTTTGGAGCACTTTGTTATTTTGCCATGCTGCAGCAAAACTGACAGTCGCTGAGAACCTGCTAAGTGCTGGTGTATTCCTCCAGAGACAGGATGTCAAATCTGCATAGAGACACCCCCCAACACACTCACCCTCACTGTCACACACACACACACACAAACGAGCATTTCTATCTACTGCAATCAAATGTCTCCGAAAGCCATCGATGGCAGGAGAGACAAACGTTACATGGCGTTCGTTTTGTAGAGCAAGTCTGCTGTCACTTCTTGTTTGCGCTCTGCCTTTTTGTTAGCTCACGTGCAGTTGTCATTACTCTGCAATTATGGCGGGGCGGTGGGATCGAGGGTGTATGCTGCACTTTTAGCTGCCGCGGTTCACTGTCAGGAAGCGTTAGCTGTAATTGCCAGTGAAGACGGTGAAAACGAGAGGCTGCCTCCCCTCCAGCTCTCAACCTCTTCTGCCTATTAAACCATTCACACTCCCCCCTTCTTTGCTGGTTCTACGGGAGGAATGCAGAGATTATGCCATTTATGCCAAGCCATTATACCACACTGGAGATTCTGGAAAATTAGCTGGAGAAATGGCAATCTGCTATTGTTGTAGGGTCAGGTTAAAACAAAAATTGCTCACAAACTGGAAAGTGCAAAAAACCTGGGGATGAGTAAACTGTATGCATTTGGTGATTGTTCAAGCAACCTTTTACATCCAAACAAATACTCTCTTCTAGAGAATTCATTCAGAAAATATTTGGTAGATTATGGCACTGAGCAGTATATGAAGGAATGTTTTACTGTAAAACACTATGTTTAAGGCAGGATCACTGCCACTGAAATGGATTATTCAATTAACCAATGAGACGATCAAGACAAAAGCCAGCTGCATTTATTGTTTAGCTGCTTAGCAGTAAAGATTTCATTTTAAGCAAACAATACCAAACTTACAGTATTTCCAAGTTCCCAAACCTGTGAAAATATACTGCTTTTCATTTTCTTTCATTTTAGCAAACAAAATATTTTTGGGAGGAAAGGCTCAAAGACATTTGAAGGCATCATGTGGGACTTTGTTATATATTATATTAAAATAATAATCAGCAGATTACTCGATAAGAAACATAATTGTTAGTTGCAGCCCCAGACATACCAGCTGCTGATAAACAACAAGCCACCTTAAGTTCGATTACTCATTATTACCAGCTCACTATCAGAGAACTTGATATGACAAGAGGCAGCACTACTCTTACTCACGAACACTGCTGCGAAACAGTAAAAGTGTCTTCAGCCTTTATCCTCACGGTATTTTTTTTATCCGTTTTAAGAATAGGAGACAGTCTTTGTTGGTAGTCGCTTTAAATGCACCACTGAGGGACAAGTTTTCACTCTAAAGACTATTGATGGCCTTCTGGGAAGGAACGAAGAATGGAGGGAAGGAAAGGAGGAGGGCTGTCGTTAACTGTGGAACACTGGTGCTTAATCTCATTACAGCAATTGTCTATGGGAGAGAATTAGAGTGGGATCTGCAGGAATTATACATGTTGGGGTCGTACATAATGAGCTCTATGTAATCCCCCCACTTGCAATCAAAGGCTGCCAGAGAGTACCAGCCAGCCAGCACACACATGTAGACATGCACATAAACACACACACACACACACACACACACACACACACACACACACACACACACACACACTCTTCTTACGCCTTTTAAAAAGGGCTGCCATTGAAAGCCACAGACAAGCCTGACAGTCATCGTTTTGAAATGAGCGTCTGCAATTGAGTGTTAACAGCGAGCGAAGTGCCAAATTACACAGAGTGGGGGATTAACGCAGAAACGGACAGATAAATGAACAGGAGAGCGAGGGAGAGAGCGAGGTAGGGAGAGGAGGAGAGGGGAGAAAGAGAAGCAAACCGTCGAAGTGAGGAGAAGTGCTCAGTAATGAATGAGAGGCAAGTGGAGGATTTGGCTTAGACCAAAAGGGTCTGTAAATTAATGTGGCACTGTAAAAGGAAAAAGGGGAAAAAAATAAAAGTGCTGGATTGATTCACACTAGACTTAACTAGAGAGATGTTACAGCACCACCCTCTGGGCAAAATAACGACTACAGCAAATAGCAACTACTTGTGCTGAGAAAACTTTTAAGGAACATTGACTGATGGCTAACCGAGGGTTGAACAGTGTGTGTGGATGTTGGAAAGACTTACTCAGTGTGTCCCTGAAAGACGTTGACAGAGTGGATGGACGGGTCTCTGAAGTCCCACAGTCTGAAGGTGGTGTCTCTGGATGAAGTGACCACCAGGCGCTGGGTGGGGTGTGTGCAGCAGTGGGTCAGCTCCTGGTCATGTCCTGTACGCAGAATCATAATAGTAAACACACTGAACCCTATGGGTTTATATGTCATTAAAGGCCCCATATTGTAGAAAGTGAGTTTTTTTAAATATATGTATGTATTATAAAGCAGGTCTAGGTGCAACATAATAATAATGCAATAATAACATAAATAATGAGAAGGTATCCAAATGCTTAATCCACAGAGAAATGCACACAGTCCACATTAGGCCTGCACGATATTAAGAAAATCTGTGATGTGCGACAACACTGTTCAATATTGCAATGACGATATAACTTGCGATAAATAAACAAATATTGAAGTTTGCATATTATTAACTATACAGTTAATGATGGCTAAGAGTTAGATTTGAATTATTCATGTAGGTCTTTATGGTTGTATTGCAGGTGGTGATGGAGGTTGCAACAACTGCTCAGCCTGTTTTACACAGTACCTGTGTTTCTAACATGTCATCTCTCCTGAAGCCAAAATAAGTCCATATAGCAGGAGTGCTGTTTCTTTTCACCACAAGGTCTTCGTCGACCACATTTTCATCGTTTTTTCTCTCCTCCCTCAGCCATCATAACCTGGCAATCACCACCAAACTGATGCCGATTAATTTTATCAGGGCAGGTAAGGGCTACCTGGGGCTTCATCTGATTGGCCCTTGTGTCCAGGGCTCCATCTGATAGGCTAAATGTCGGCATGCTCAAGGTGCATGCATGGCGCATGTAAACAAAATAATTTTTCTTATTTATAGTGTGTCAGGCAGTCTTTTGCGATGTGTTTATCGCACATGTTCAAATTGTGATGACAATGAAAATTCGATTTTTCGGGCAGCCCTAGTCCACATTTAGAAACTGCGCCTTTAAATGAGCCGTCTGGTTATAGTTGTGATGTCACACTATACAGTCATTGGACCCAGCCATACCCTCAGCAGAGCTGTTGTTAGAAAAAACTGGTAGAGGTTATATGGACACACAGTGGGCGGAACCTGCTCAGACTTGTGAGAACTGACCTATCAGAGTAGACTTTTCTGCTCTGACTGAGAAAAGAGCTCATGCTGAGCCTTCAGACAGAGGGTAAATGGAGGGGCTACAACAATGGACAGCATGAGAAATTAATGCAAAAATTAAAGCTCAAAACAATATTCAAGTACACACCCAAAATAAAAGTATGAACCTGAAAGGTGCATTCTATTGCACATTTAAAAACACAAAATAGCTACAGTAAGAAGAAATAACATGAGCATATAAGTCAGAACTTTACTTAATTCTGTGTAGCCAAATAAACAGCAGGTCACGTTCTACATGTTTGTTATCTAAGGGAATAGTTCCACATTATGGAAACTACACTTAATTTATTTCCTGCGCACATTTAGATGAGAATAATGATACTACTCTAAGATCTGGATGCTTAATCTGAAGCCAGGAGCTGGTTCACTTAGCTGTTGACAAATAATGGAAACAGTAAACCAGCCAGCCTGTAACAAAATTAAAAAAAAACAACAGAAACTCTGGTACATAACTACCAGTCACACCGCAACATGTCATTATTACACCTGAGTTTTCAAACGGATGAAATAAACAAGATATAAAATTACTGAGCTTAAGAGGTGCTGGTAGGCAGATTTGGACAGAGCAAGGTTAGCTGTTTTCCCCTCTTTCGAGGCTTAGTGTCAATCTAAGCTAACTGCTGGCTGTATCTTTATACTGAGCCATCATACATGAGAGTGGGATTAATCTTCTCAACTAACCCTTGTTGCTGAAGAGGTACAAAATGACAACTACATTTCTCTTGCCAATTCCAGCAGTGTAGACTGGGTTCTTTGTTCGTTGTGTAGTCACAATAAGTGGACGGAAAAAAAAACAGCCAATTTTGTTCACAACTGCTTTCTAAAAATCTTCTTAAAAGGAGGTAGCTGTGAGCCACATTCCTTTTAAATGACTGGATGAGATGAAACAATGGGCTGACCTGCTTTGTCTAGGTGTTGATTTGACACTTATTTATAATTAGAAAGCAAAGATTGATGGAACATATCTGACTGAATGACATGATAAATGCATAAAACACTAAACGTATGCCTGCTGTGCAACATGAAAGCATAACAATATAACGACAACTCAATGTAAACTATGAACAACACATAAATACTCAAATATTTAAAATATGAAAAACCTGAAAATAAAAAATATCTACCAGAAGATGAAGACAACAGACGCCATACTGTAATATACCACAACGTCTCAGCCAGTTTACCCACCAGTGAGTGCATGAACCAGTTCAGATGTCTCCACCTCATACAGGTTGGCAGCACGGTCCCAGGAAGCTGTCACCACTTGACGACCCCCCACCAACCAATCAGCTGCAATCACTACACCTTGGTGGCTCTTCAGGGTTGCCGTGGGGACCCGGACAGTGGGTACTTCACACGGGCCTTCGCCATCCACCTCCCCTTCTTCTCTGTCTGACGAGTCCTGGTCGTCATCACATGGAGCCTATGGGGGCACAAACAGAGGCACACAGTAGCTCAGCCAATGTACACACATCATATTCCAAGACATTCAAGCAGAAAACAGTACAAAGCTACTCACACTGACATCTGGTGGTGGTTGGGGTGCAGGAAGCTGCACCATGTAGCGCCAGATGTGTGATGTCTGATCCCCAGAAGCTGTTGAAACGCAAGTACACATCAGCAAACACAACACATTCATATCTACATACTAATAGTCATTAAAATAACTAAAATGTTGAATATTAAAAGAGAATTCACAAGCTTTTAAACCTGGGGCCTTGGTTTAGACGTTTTGGTGTGTAAATGATTCATACTTATCAAAAGTTTTGAAATCGCTCAAGTAGATCAACACAGCTGCGATAGCTGCAACAAAATCCTTTGGGGCAACTGTCAAAGTTGCGTCCACAAAAAGTGTGTTTGCCACCGACAGGCTAAGATTGTTATTGTGTCTGACAACATTACAGAAACGGTTCTGACAGAATTAGACCTTCTGTTTAAGAGTAAGTAACCAGATGCACAAGTCTCGTTCAAGGAAAAGTCTCCCGAGGTGATTTGTTACATTTCATGTAGATTGTCAAAATCAGTTTTATATAGTCAGACATGAATATGAAAATAAATTATTGCTTGTTTTCCTTCTAGGTAAAGTCCAAACTGCTCTCTTCAACTCTTTCCACTGTTGTCTTCCTGCACCAATTCACCTCTGATGAGATTTCACAGCGAGGTGTCTCCTTGAATGAGAATGTTTCTGGTTACAAAACTGATCTCACAACTTTTTTCAGGCACTAAGGATAACAGTTTGTCTATGGCAAAAACAGGCACACTAACTTTGACGTGGACTTTGGCGGTCGGGAGTTGCCCTTATGGATTTTGTTGATGAGTTCTGCTGGTTCAATTCCAAAACTTTTGGTAAGAATGATATATCTACACACTAAAAACATACAAGTATAGGCCCCAGGTTTAAAAATACCGGAATTCCCCTTTAAATTAGTTTTCAACAAAATAAATGCACATGCATCCAAATACATACCTGTGAGGGCCATCTGCTCTGTGGGGTGGAACTTGATGGAGTTGACTGTGAGAGAACAATAATGAAATAATGTTACATCTAATTTTCCTACAAGCCAAGTGAAAAAGTGTTCTCAGACACACTGTTTTACCTCCCAATAACCTACAGCATATGTTTTAGACATAAATCAGCCAGTATACAATGAAAACAGAGATGACAGAACTTGCTCCATAAATTTCATCCATTTAGGTCCAACTGCTAAATTAAAAAAAACATTGACAATTTTTAACCTTACTATACAAAGTATGAATGCTGTACAGACCAATCTCATCATACACTCTGAAATGTCTGCATGGTTGTAGACAAATGAAGATATTTAAGTTTGTTATGAACTATTACCTGATCCTGCATGGCCCGCATACCTCAGCAGACATTTCCCAGTCTCTATACTCCACAGCAGAGCTGAGTGATCTGTGAGGGGACAGCAGGGGTAGACAGCATGAAGCCATTCACATTGTCTTCAGTAATCAGGAAATTATTTAATATTGTAAAGTATTGTATTTAAACAGTGGCAGACAAATTTCAGACTAACCTGGCTATCTGGTTAAATCTAACCAGATAGCCAGGTTAGTCTGAAATTTCTGGACCCCTTAATGGTGAGATTGTGTACAACAGGATATAAGCAAACACAAAGTGAGCAGCTTACTGAAGTTTATTGCGATGGCGGATGATGGAATTTATGTTTAATAACACTGTAAAGCTATTAAAGTTTGGTCCTTTTTGAGAATTACTTTTGACAATTTTTAATTGCCATCAATCATCTAAACTATGCTTACAGTTTTTGCTAATTGCACCTATTACTTTGACAGTGATATGATATAAATATCGCAGGCTACCCCTTTAGCATGGACTAATCCTTCTCATTGAAAACCTCCTGGCAGCGTGTAGGCTGTATATGGAACAATGCTGCACTAAATGACATGATTAATTAATTAGTAAAGTGACTTGGTGTACCTGCAGAGGCTGTGCCCAGGACGACTGGCTGAGTCCGGGTGACACTGAGGTCCCATATGCCGTCTCGGTGGCCCACGTACTCCTTGAGCAGCTGGCACAAAGCCCGGGACCCTGTGGTGGCTTTAAAACTGGACACAATCTGAGTAGGGAGGAGAGGAGGATGTGATGGAGAAACAAGTAATGTAGAAAGGGTTCTGAATAAAACATAGTTTTACTTAAATTAAAGGCCAAGTAATATGAAAATAACTACAATATAATTTTTTAGAACCGACGGGCATGCCGATTACTTTACAGGGCCTTATATGACAGAGTGACAGGAACAACTGAATCTACTGAGTTTACTAACTAAGAGACAAAATTATTAGTTATATAGTTGGTCTGTGATAATAAATGAACAGATGAGGCACGGGGTGAAATTAGTCTGGGAGCAAGCTTTCTTTGGGATTAACTGTCTGACTTTTTGGAATCACGAAACTGGCTCACTTTTGACTACATGGTTAACTTTACTTCAGAGCGTCAGATCAAAACCTGCTGACAGCCTTACAGCTCTCTGGAAAAAAAGAGTTATTGTTCCTGCAGGATCCTGACAGAGATATAAGGTTACAATTAATAAGTGAGAAATAATACAAAGCTGAAGAGATATATTTATGGATCAGTAGAATAATTTTGCGGAGAGATGGTTTACCACAGAATAATGAATAGCAATTACAGCTGCAGATGAATTATTTCTTCACACTGTTAATTGGCACACCTCATTATAAATGCAACATTTCAACATGATCAACTAATTATTCATTTCTCTTCCTCTGCCATTTTAACTCTGACTATGTGAACTTTTCCTCTCTGTTTTGACAGCAGGAAAAGCTTTCACATATTCATACGTTTACTGAAATTAGATAAATGCAATAAAAATGCATGGACGGATGATTCGTGTATATTTCATTGTGACACTTGGGGGATTTTTCCACACTAGATAAGTTTGTTTTGTATGTTTTGGAATATGTTTAACAATCAGTTGATAGCCTTAGCATAATGTTGTTAATATTTTGGTACTATTATGGTTGTTTCTAGAGGTTCTCCTATTGAATTCTACTCCAATCATTAAAGTGACGTGACATCACCCATTCAAATGTGGAATTCGATTTTGTTGCCTCAGTTTTGGCATGAAGATTGTGGCCATCTTGGTTTTTGGATCTGACTGAGAAGAACCCAGGGTCACTCTGTGATAGCCACTTGTCTATCACAAGCTAGCCACGCCCTAAACCAAATACGGCTTTATCATCTATTTGACTCTAACAGGCACCATTATTCACTGAAGAGGACTTGGAACAAGTAATTGACTCCATAAACTTATTAGAAAACTGTTTACCGTGGCAATAAAAAGATGTAGGGTCATTTTCTCATTAACTTACATACATTTGGACATCTTTTTGCAACCAGTAGAATCGCCCCCTGTTGGCCATTAGACAGAATGCAGATTCAAGCCACTTTTCATACCTGGAAGCTGTCATGCAGGCCCCTTGAATGGTAGCTTGTGTGTGTGTGTGTGTGTGTGTGTGTGTGTGTGTGTGTGTGTGTGTGCATTCATAGAGGATGATTCTCAAACTGCCAAAAGGTTTGTGGTTTAAAATTACACTAAATGTGTGTCACTGGAGACTTTATGTGAAGACTGTCTATATGCCAATTCGAGGATTGCTGTAGCAAAGATAGATTGTCACCATGCACTGACATGAGTGGTGCACCTCTTAAAATATCTACAGGTCTGGTTATGTATGGCCTTTAAGGCAGGAACACACCAGCCCAACCGTCGGACGTCTGAAGCGTTTGGAGAGGCTCGGACGAGGTCGGGAACACATATGTTTGGTGTGTTCAGCTGTGTCGGAAGCTTTCGGAGCCGCGCGGACGTTGTCGGATCCGACTGAGCATGCGAAGTCTGAAGGCCCCCACACACCGCCCAGACGTCCAACTGCCTTATCCGACCACTCTCTGACCACTCCGTTGCCTCTGGTCTGACCCGTTCGGCAGAAAAGTTACATTGAACACACCGCTTCGACGTGCTGCCTACGCCACAGTAGCGTGTACGTAGTGGCACCAGACTAGTTGGACGGAATACTGTGTGCGCTTTGTTTTTCTATGTTCTCCGTTCCGTCATTCCCCGTTTTCATGTTTTGCAGTAGTGGCACCAGACTAGTTGTTACGTCCGTTCAGGACGAATAAATTTGTGTAAGTTTGGTAATGCCTCGCTGCATATTTAGTATGCAGCTGTTTTTTATCGGAAATAGTTAAGTTTCGTTTTGATCGAAAGTAAAGAGAGTTGCGTGCATAAGGTTCTCGTTTACAACTCACAACACAAGCGCCACCCGCTTATTGCATCTCGCGCAAGCGCAGAACGTACACGCTACTGTGGCGTAGGCAGCACGTCGAAGCGGTGTGTTCAATGCAACTTTTCTGCCGAACGGGTCAGACAAGAGGCAACGGAGTGGTCGGAGAGTGGTCGGATAAGGCAGTTGGACGTCTGGGCGGTGTGTGGGGGCCTTTAGTCACTGCAGGCATCCAGATGTTCAAATTAAAGGATGAATCATAGTTTCAAGAGTCAGAGAGTGGTCATAACCTGTACTGAACATGCTGCTGCAGGCAGACGGCTGACCAGAGCAATGAGCTGAGATCATTGGTAGTAATTAGACACAGCAGCAAAGCATCTGGTTCCCTCGTGTCAGACTATGTTAATGTATGTTTGCATTGTGTCTGCTGTGTATACATTCACTTAACAGTACAATATTAACTTATTTGTTTCATGTCACCAAAACACAATGAGCTGTGAGCATCAAGAAGAATAGCCCATTCCAGTCAAGGTAATCTGAGAATAAAGTTAGTGCAGATCATTAGTTTCCAGAGCCCCGTCAGTCTTAATACAGTTAGTTTTGATCACAACTCTTAGCCAGCTGGTATGTTAGCCGTATATTATATAGCAGCTAGTTCTGTCAGGAGGTTAATCTAAGAAGTCCTCCCTTGATCCTGTGTATCCTCTTATTCAACATTCAATTAAGAAGAGGAATTTGTGTCCCACTCTTCATCTAGCTCAGACTTTGGCTGCGTTCATATTGTTTCTCTGCTTTAAAGACATGCTCTGTCAAAGGAAACTTTTTAGGGTAAAGCTGAAACTACGAGAATGGAGATGAGAAGTTGAAAAATATATCAAATCACAACTAAGAATTTTGAAATTTAAAATGGCAACAGACAACTTTTCCCTCATGGTTTTATTGTATGGATCATGAGTTAACCTTTCTTTTCCAGAGTGACAGACAAAATTGTAAGCGACATCGAGGTTTATGGGGAACCAAAGTAAACAAACACTGTGCACTCAGCATTAACTTTATAATCATACGTGAAAGCAGAAAACTTGGCCACTGCCAGTTTAATATGCACTTGTAACTCTACAGTCATTTGTGATGGTGCACCCAAATTGTTTTTCAGGCTCTAATTTTCACTCACATTTGCAAAAGAAATCCCACATTCCACATTTAGGGAAAGCCAGCAGCTGGTTAGCTTAGCATAAACACTGGACATTTACATTATATATGTTGTTTGTGTTATCTGTACAATTAAAAACGTATTTGTTGTTTTATGGAAGTTATACTAAGTAGTTGCAAGCAAGCAGCAGAAACTCCAAGTGGTTGGTTCTGAAAAGGAAATAGTCTGGCACACTTCAGTTTTTGTATGGATTAATAATTCGTTAGGAGGTTGGCCTAGTTGTGAAATATCCCATTAAAAGACATATTAACTGATATGCAAGCACTTCATAGGTTATACAGTTAGCATGCTCCTAATGTTAGCTACATATGCTGTCACTTTATCACGTTCATCAACCAGTTAGCTAATTCATTCTTACGCTAACTTCCTGTGGCACACAAGTGTGTACGTTCTGTCCAAAAGCTACCACAAAAGTTAAGATTTTTAAACGCAAATCATCATTGAAACATGGCGTAAACAAGCTGATACGACATGATAATTTGTGATCTTTAGTGGTGCTGGTAGGCAGATTTTTTTCTCACGTATAACAGAGCCAGGGTAGCTGCATAACCCTGTTTCCAGTCTTTATGCTAACTGAGATAAGCTTAGTGACTAGTAACGTTAGCTTCCCATTTAGAACAGACGTCAAAGTTGAATCGATAATTAACTGACTAACTGGCAAGAACACAAATAAACATATTCATTGAAGAGCTGTTCAAAGAGGCCTTTTTTTACCGAACACTGCCGAGTTTGAGGCCAGTCTGACTAAACTGGACCATTCTGACTCCTGACCAACTGGTCTTGTGATGTGGGACAAACTTGTATAATACCACATCAGTTATTTGTTTTGAGATTTTGACAGTTGACACTTGCATATCATTTTGACACAGCTGGTGGAGAGGGACTCAAGTGGTTGACAAAGTTTTCTTCATTGGTAGATGGTTTAGAGTATTACGTAATGGCCTCCCAGCATTAAGTTAATCTATTTAACTATTTGAGAAACTCTATACATTTATTTTACTTTTTTTTTTTTTTTTTTTTTTTAAACAATTGCAGCCGTTTACCCAAGTGACTTGCAACCGGGTGCAGAGCAGAGAAGAGATGAGGAGTCAAGGTCAGACTGCAGTTAAAAACAGACTCAGCCCACAGCTGCCCCCACAATGCTTAGTGACAAACAGAGCATTCAGGAAGTTACCCATGAATCTCCTCCCCACAACTCCCATGTGGCCACACTGAAGTTGCGAGGTCCACCTATTTTGCCGTGGAAAGTGTACAACCGCTACATGGCCAAGAGATTAAAAAGGAACAGGTCAAAGGAAATATCATTTTGTGATAAATGCTCAAAATCAAGTTTCCTTTACCCCTATAAGTCTAAAAAAACTAAACATGAGAACTTTACAGGAATGATTTTAGGTCACAATTCATTTTGTTTACTCACTCTTTACATATCATGACCTAACTCACTCAGCAACAAAGGGGCTTTTGATAGTCTGTTAGCATAATCCAAACATAGAACAGGCTAACATATCTGGAGCCACATACCTTGCTGGTGGAGGCTTTGTAGGTTGTCTTCAGCTTCTGTGACAGTTGACTGGTGCTGTGGCTGGCTGTGTGATGGAGAGACAAAGCACACTGTATGAAATTTTCCACTGAGGGACAAACTCATTGATTGGTTTCACTGCTGCACTAATGGTCTTATCAAGTGTCACTGCAATTGCGCACACTTCAACAATAACAAAAACAATACAAAGCCATGGGTCGTTCAGTACCAGGCCGTGAAAACCCAGAGGGCCGGCTGATACAATTGCCATTTTTGTGCTGTATTGTGTTTTGTGATTTATTTACCTGTAAATGTCAACCTTTTTACATATCACAAGGCCCGTCTGGTCCATGTCATGGTTGCCAAGGTTATGAACCTCTGCTCTAGACTAACATGGCCACTGTCTGGTATGTAGGGTTGTACTTTGCAGTACATGTATCACATTTTGAAATAGTCCATTAAAATTGTGTACTTAAATGTGAAGTCATATTTTTTCTGGACATTATTCCTGTCAACATATGTGATTTTAAATACAATGCAAGTAAAATTTAACTAGCTGTTGGCACATGAAATTCCTCTAATAAAAGAACAAAAGGAATAGCCAAAGTCTGCTTACCTAGAACATTCTGCACGAGGCTTTTTTCATGTTTTGTTAATTGCAGTTGTTTTAACTGTTCTTGTTTAGTTTACCCTCATCATACATTTATTATGTGTGGCACTGTGGCTACATTTTGTATTGATGCCTGAGGTTTTTTCAGTTTTTAACCCTGGCTTGAATGTGTCTGATCTCATCAGTTCTGATGGGGCTTTATGAAAAAAAATTATCCTGTTGGGCTCATTCTAGACAGGGTTTTCACAATTACAGCCACAAAGATTAGTCAATTAATCAATTAGTCGATCGAAAGAAAATTAGTTGACAACTATTTTGATAATCGATTCATTGTTTCAGTCGTTTTTCCAGGCAAATAATTACTGGTTCCAGCTCCTTAAAAGTGAGGATTTACTTTCTTCTTAATGATAGTAAATGAAGAATCTTTGGGATGTGGACTGTTGGTTGGACAAAAGTAGAAATCTAAAAACATCACTTTGAGCTCTGGGGAAATTGTGATGAACATTTTTTGACAATTTATATTTCATTCAAGCGTTGAATCAAGGAATAAAGTTATTGTTTGTTGCAGTCCTATTTACAATAAGCCCTGCTTTCCTGAGCTAACTTGATGAAACATCCCTCTAATGCAATCTGGTTCTGAACCTAGATCTCAGTCCAATTTAAACAGAGGACAAATTATTTGACATCAGTGAAATATTGTTAAAGAGAACTTCTTGTCTTACATCTCTTGCCAGAAATCCTTTGAAACTAAGTTCAAGATTATCAAATATGGTGGAGCTGGAAATGCTGTTTATTTTAATCAACTTAGTGCACAATGTTAACGCAGACCAGCTTGTGAAGAGTATAGTATTTTTTCATATATAGATATATAGACAATTTTTGGGGAATTGATGGATCATGAAAATATATGGTATGGTATCTGTATATAATATGAATCATATACAGTAACCACTTTTAGGGGATTTTTTTAATTAAACTATCAGCTTTTAACAATGTATTGATTTAAATCCTTGTTTACCACGCTCAAGAGCTGAAACTATGTAATTTACTGGGAACATTTTTCAGCTACCATGAAATGAAATCACAATCAATCCCATTAATATTTTCCATTTAAATTTTCAGAGAAGCAGAAGTGTCTGTTAATTGTACTGAAACATCCCACAGATTATGAAGGAAATACTGTACCTTTTGTTTTCAGAGCTCCCTTGGTGGGGTCTCCTCCTTCAATAGTCTGTCCATCTCCGGTCAGACGCTCATTCAGAGAGTCAATTTCCCGGCGTACTGTAATGTTAGCACAGTGGCAAGCAAACACCGCTTGGTCAATCAACACCTGAAGATCAATACAGTCAGGTATGTGCCCATAAAATCTAAGTACATTACTCACATTCGATGTTTTCAATGTAGAGATTTTCAAACTCCCGTTCAATCTGGCCGAAAAGGTCAAGAAGATTGCTCCGTAAGGACAGGGGCAGCTTGGAGTCCTGGACACAGAGACAAGCGAAGAACAATACAATAAATAAACCTGACAAGAAATCAAGCTGCTGTGGGAAGCAAGAGTGACAAAGTGCACTCACTTCAGATCCTTGCAAACATGACAATTTCTTTTTAATTATAAAGTGTTCAGTACAGTAAGTGGTTTTTAAAAATCTGAATGCTAACTAAATTAAAATGGTTGAATATTTTCAAAAATTAAAGCATCAAAGCAATCAAATATGGCTGATTAGCACAAACATAATTTTACAATGACAAACAAGTATCTTATGCCACAGAGACATCTGGGTGACTCATTTAATACACACACACACCACTTAAACAAATTAAAAGCAGCTCTCTTATCTCCTGTGAAACACAGCCTGTATGTTTGCCTGATAAATCAACCACCAATTGTATGAAAACTGTATGCTATGCTACATTTTGGGCTACATAACAACAAACTACCGACCAGCCACACAACAGTCAGGGTCCAACCAGTCAAACTCATTTCAACTGACTGTCTTACCTCCATGTTGAACTCCTAGAAGCGACCACCAGTCTACACCCGACTAGAATGCACAGAGAAGTAAAAAGCTGCCATGAAAACAATGTGTTTCGAAGGGCTGCGTTTGACAGCCCGCCTCAAGAGCTGCTGCTCATTTCTCTAGACATCTGAAAGAACAGGAAACCAAACACTTGACTGTCTGTCACTCCTTCTCCTGGCGCTCGTTCAAAACCAATAGTTTGCCACAGTGACGTTCACCGCCTGACCGTTCTGTCAGCGCCGCATGTCAACACACTTTTTAAATTAGCAAACAACAGGCAGCCTTTATGAATTCAAAGCTGCTTAGTTCTGGCACTAAAACCAGGAGTGCACACAGGCTAATAATGACAGCATTGAAAGCGCTGAAGAAAATGCATTCTGTGTTTTATGTATGGCTTTATAAAGCTGCCTGTGTGCAGTGCTGTGGGGGGTAGACCAGGTACATGGACAGAGCCAGCATGTCTTGGCAATAGACAAAAAGGGCCGCTGAAAAGACTAATCAGACCTCGACAAGCGACCTATATTAAAACTTGATGAGACAACAGGCAAGTGCAAGCTGAGCTCTAGTTTTAGTGGTTGACAATTCAAGGACATTGTCAAGCAGAGAAAGTAAATGCTAAATGACTGCCATGGCCAAAACTAAGTCTGGGAAATACTGACAGAACCAAGCGTCATATTATTTCAGACCGAATACATTGAAGTCATTAAACAGTCAACTCCCAAATGTTACCAAACAGGATGCTCTTGATTCAACAGTAATAAAGCTTTTAGCACTTTTTCAGCAGTGAACAAGCTCAACCGTTTGCTGCTGGTTTGCATCGGGAAGTGCCTGCTTGTGTAAAAGGCTTATGGTCTTCCCATTTCTGGAAGAGATAAATCAATTGTGGCTCCAATTTAAATAACCTGCTTGGACAGAGTTAATCACTAACTTGATGGCTGCAGTCACAGTAGCTTCCTTTGTCTTAACAAAACTGAATCAGTAACCAAAACGGACATCCAGACCAGGCCTTTCACAAAAGGTTTGGCTGTGTCAAGTTAAGTCTACCCAGCACTGACACGTTGAAGTTTAAACCAAGGTAAGATCCTGCAGCTACATTGTAGCATGGAGCCGTAGACGTTGCAACACCCGGGTGAGAATAAAAGCAATGCTGCTCAACCGGCTGGTACTGTACTCTGAGTGAGGAAAAAACAGCCTCACATCACAACAAAGACACCATCAAAAATGCTAATTAAGAAAAAAACAAGACCTTCCCGCTTCATATTATTTGAGAAAATCAACAAAAAAACTCTGGGGTCATGACTAATCAATATGTTAGTATATTTTGTATAAACATAATGTTTGTCTGCACCTGTCAAAGAGAGGGAGAGTGTGTGTGTGTGTGTGTGTGTGTGTGTGTGTGTGCGTGAGAGAGAGAGAGAGAGAGAGAGAGAGAGAGACGACCAAAAGCACAGATGTGTGTCTCCCTCACCTGTCCCTCCAGCATGTCTCCTCTTAGGATGCCCGGCGGCCTCTCCTCTGTGCTGTTGGTGCGCCGGATAGATAAACTGTGAGCCTTGCGCTTCTGCTTGGGGTGACGGGCAGCTGAGGCAGAGCCGCTGCTGCTTCCGCCCTCCACAGGCATCCCTCCTACCGCTTAGGTGGCCCTGCCCCCCTGCTCACCTATCACCTGAGAACCAGGTAAACAAAGGCCAGGCTGGCTTGCTCTCTGGCTAGCCGCTGGGTGAATTAGGCTGGTCTGCTGTCACCACCTGCCTGCAGGAGAAGAGAGAGAGAGAAAAGAAATGGTAGGAAGTGGAGTTCAAGTTCATAGCCATTTCAGGAACTGCTGAAGTTGAAAGGTAGAGAGAGACAAACTAATAGAGAGAGAGGCCTATTCAGATTTTTTTAAATACTCGTTGGTGCTGTCTGCTGCTCAAAAACAACATCACTCAAAACTCCATTAAACAGTCCTAGCAATTAAATTAGGGTTAAAAGTTTAATTTAACTTTAGTGACTACCACTCACACTGCTATTGAAAGACGACGCTGGTAATAAAAGCTGATAAACGGTCAAATTTAGACATTAGGCTGTGTCATGTAAATTTAGTTGGCGAAGCCTCACAGAATTCACCGGCTGTAATAAACCTGCGTGTGTCATGACGCGTTCAGGCATTAAATTCACATTATTTTTTATGAAGTTCAGCTTCCAGGCCTTCCCTGCTATGGGAACGACTCTCATTTTTGGACTCTGGAGGTTCCTGCCGTCATTTTGATGGCGTAGTTCAGTAATTAATGTCAGGGGCAGCTCGCATAACAATATCACCTGGCGTCACTGTTCATAACGGGCTTAGCTGCGATAGTGGACGTACGAAATGCGCCAGGACAACACACGTGAATTTAATTAAGGTTATCTACCTAGAGCAACTTAACGTGCTAAATTACGCTTGCACACTTGATATTCGCCGTTACTTTAATAACTAGTGCCCCATCACCTAAATGATTCCGAGTTAAGCGCCGCAGGAAGGTCACTCACCGCTGTCACTGCCTCAACGGATTCATACTGTGCTTGGATGTCTAGAGATCAGCTAACGTTACAGGCTAGTGGAAGCTAGCTGCCACATAGCTTATCCCCTTCAATGCGGAAGCTAATGCTACAAAGCAGCTTCAGGGAAGGGCGATATAAAATAATGTGAACAGGTCAGTCTGTTTATCTCAACGTGCTTTTCGCGTACGACTTTGCCGGTGGTCAGCAATGACACGTTAATATTTCACAGTTTTCATAATTTCAATCCGAATTTTTGACACATCACGCATTTTATTGGTACACTGACTTCCGCATCATGTGGTTTGTGTTTGCACTTTCTAAGCCAATGGGCTGTCACACCCACACCAACACCAACACAGCCAATGAAAAAGCGTGACCTCAGAGGGAGGGAGTAAATGCTAGGTTGTTCGGCCACAGCATTCAGCTCTAATATATCGTCGTAAACAAAGACAAAATACGTCGTTTATCTACTTGAAACTGCAGATTATTTTGTAAGTAACTGAAAGTTTCATCAATTTCCCTGTACACTGTATATGTAGCAGACAATGCATACTTATATATCCAGTTGTCAGGCCTGGGTGGTGCGGGTTGTTCTGTGCAGTGGTCTGATGGCGTGTTGACAGTGAGTGTTAAGTGGAAAACACGCGGTGGATTACTGGAACCGGATTATAAGACTGACGATTAACACTCCATGCATTCATTTAATGCATCAGTGATAGCTAATAATATATTAATATAGACAACAGTAAATCGCTCCCAGGAGTCATTTTACTGCATTGAATACTTATTGTTTATACATTAAGTACTTTTTGCTGGTAACACGTACATACTCTTACTAGAGTTTACTTGTAGCATAAAGTAAATGCATTCTTGTAGTCAAATATTGTGTTCAGATGTGAATAAGTCTTTTATCACAAAATAGTATCTCTTAATTGTGAAACTGATGGAAATCAATGGTTGATTGCAAAGCAATACAAAATTTGATGCCAAAAGAGATGGGCTACTTTGTTAGAAATTATTCCAGTGCTTCAACAATTAGGAAGTTAATTCAACAATTAACTGAAAAAACGATGTGACCACAATCTGGATAAGTTAACTCATTTATCAAGCAAAATTTGATTTGTATGACTTGCTAGTCCTATTTGCGTTTTTTTTCCACCAATTTAAAGTGAATACCTGGGAGTTAATGAGTGTTCGTGGAACAGAACAGGCAATTTCAAGATGGTACTTGGGAGTCTTAGAGCATCTGCTTTTTTGCCTTTCTTTACTTTTTTTTCTTTACATTATCTAGATCAATCAATTAACTAAAACAAATTTGATTAATTGTGCAGCCCTAAGGGATGGAAGCAAACTTAATAATTACTTACAGTCCTAAAGTGTACAGTAAAACGTGTTTAAGGGTTTAAAGGTGCAGTGTGTAGTTTTGGGGAAAGAAATCTTAATCTTTTGATTTGATTTTCATTGACTGTTGGCTGTATTTGGTGGACCCTGCCACCTTTCAAGCTTCAAACAGGGTTCTGGGGACTTAATTTTTCTCTGAGAACAGCTTGTTTATTCAGATATGGGAAAAATAAATACATTTGAGTTTGTATTATTACCTCAATAATATTATTAATATTAAAATTCTGAGCTTGCATTTTCTAAAACTACATAGTGCCCCTTTAATGGAGTGAAAGCACCGTATCTATCCAAAAGGCTTTCAGTCCCCAGGTATCTTCCGAGCCTGACTGCAGGAACTCCTGTCCGGTTTTTACCAACATCCACACCCTCAGTCCTTGTGATTGGTTTCCTGTTTTGGTCAGGCGATGGTGCGGGCTGTGTGGGCGGTGCTGCGGATGGTGTCCTGCGAGGGAGCGTCCGTGCTGAAATCAAACGTACCTGGAAGAGCTGCTGCATCACGGCTCAGACACAACCGCCCAGCCTTTACTGACTGCCGCAGAACTATATTCAGGTAAGACAGGGCTCTGTGGGTCTGCGAGCACGCTACAAGGCACGGCCTGAGGTTAAAGACAGGAAAGCCAGACGTAAGCCTATTGACCATAAGCTGAGTGTTGTCTGTGCTATTGATAGCTGAGCGGTAGTGAAGGCTGTCTCATAACGTTACTGAAAGGTAGTCAAGTCATATTCTTAATATAAAAAAAGTCTTCTACTTGCTGTGGCTTTGCGTCCCGGTTAAAGTACGAAATTTCAGAATAGCCCAAAGCCTGAATATATTCTCTTTAATTCGTTATACAGCAGCTAAGGTAAGCTGCAGTCAATGCATGTTACTAATGTAACATGCTAACGTTGTAAACTTTGGAGCCAGGCTGTGGCATCATGTGGATCACCTCTAAATAAGCAATGAACTAAATAACTTATTAACAGTACTCTAGAATAACTTTTTACAGTTAATAGTTTTTTTTTTCTTTATTAAGCAAATGCAGCCTATCAAGAGGTATTTTTTTGCCAATATACTTTGATATCTGTGGGTTTTGTACTTTCGGACACACAAAATCAGCAACGACTGATGTGCCTTTTTCAGGACCGATGCTGATTATCACCTATCAAGGAGACTGAAAACTTATGTATGGGCCTGATATTAATTTGCAGTAAAACTGAAAATAAAAACTAAGTAACTAACTAATTTAAAGACATCCGTCCTGGCACTAAGAAATTTTATGGGCATTTTGCAGTATTTTCTGATTTTTGTTCTGATTGTAATCATGTTTAATTTTTTGCGCTGACATGGTCAGTTAACACAGACAGCCAACTTCAGGGTCCTTCACACTTGGCCTTCTTTATGTAAGGAGGCTTTGAGTCTGGAGGTTAAGACAGAAGGCTGATACGGGATAGATCAAGATTAAGCCAAATCTTTTTGCCTCCTCCTCGGTAGTGTGATTATATGTGATTCTGTGTGAGAAAGTAGACATTTTTCCACATCAGTTGTTGTCATGTTAGCTGTAATCATAATCATAAAACTCAATGTCTACTTACTGGCTTTCTCTAGAGTTTTTAAGAGCATCTCACAGTCTTCCTCAGCAGGTCGACTTTGCTCTTCATTTTCTACAAACTTGAAAGCTAAGAAACAGAAGTAGGATTCTTATGTCAAATGCTACCTGTTGTGTTTAATATGTCATTTTAAAAGTGTACAGCTTCTGTTTCGATGTGAATCCACACTAAACTATCCTCTGTTATCTGCCTGAATCCCCTCCTGTGTGCCACAGTGAGGCCAGACACCTGCAGTCTGCGATCAGAATGCCTGAGATAACCACAGACCACCTGGACGAGAAGCAGGTTAAGCTGCTGGCCGAGATGTGCATCCTCATCGACGAGGACGACCGCAAGATCGGAGCAGACACAAAGAAGAACTGCCACCTCAACTCCAACATCGACAAAGGTACCCGTCTACCATGCTAAACTGTCATTCCTTTAGTAGATATCGTTTTAACTTTCAGATTTGTACTTATGGTAAATCATTTTCTGTTTTCTTTGTACCAGGTTTACTGCACAGAGCATTCAGTGTCTTCATCTTCAACAGTGAAGAGAAGCTGCTCTTACAACAGAGGTCAGACGCCAAAATCACTTTTCCAGGTTGGTGACAATTCTTTAACCTGTTTCCTCTTCCTCCTACCACTCTTGTGATCCACTACGGTACAATTAGTGTCACACACACCGTAACAAACTTTGTTGCCCATGTTATTTCATGGACAAAGTCATAAGACAACATTATTGGCAATGTCCGGGGCTGCCCAACCTGTGGCCTGTACAGGACATTGGCCCATCCCTGGACATTTGCAAAAAAATAAATAAAAGATTATATAAGCATATCACTGTTTATAATGTTTGATTTTTTTTTTCATCAGTCAATGAAGGGAACTGAAGGGATTGAGCTCTTTCCTGTTAGGGCACACCTGTATTAGTCAAATAACTGATTATCAGTGGACTGGTCTGACTCAGTGGATGTAGACTGTTGATATAAGCCGGCCATTAGGCGGCCAGTGGTAGGTTGCTATGGGGTATATCAACAACAACCTCTGAGCTAGCAGCCTACACGCCGAAGATGCTTACTCTTACCTGCTAACGGTACAAATGTAAACAAGCTAGCATATGTCACATTTACTTTTACAGGGATTCAGCCGCTTCAAGCTGGTGACAATATTTTTCAGTGGCACTGTCGCTGCATCCTTGATTTAGCTCAGCTGAATATGATTGTGATTGGTTTAAAGACATGCAAAGCCAGAGCTTTCTACAGTGCTGTGGACATTAGTCCAACTATGCAAGAGTGGACCAAAATAATTTTGATCAGTCAGTTACTTATGTCCTTCGTGATGCAAATATAGAATCTTTTTCGAGGTTGACTATTTTCAGGTTATGTCTGTCTTTGGGTCAGACAAAACCAGCAATTTAAAAAAGTCCCAATGGGTACTGGGAACTTGTTTTTGGAAAACACTATTATTACATTTTGGCAATTTGTTTAACCACCACTGTCTGTCTGTGTGTGTGTGTGTGTGTGTGTTCAGGCTGTTTCACAAATACATGCTGCAGTCATCCTCTACATACAGAGAGTGAGCTGGAGGAGAAGGATGCAATAGGAGTGAGGAGAGCGGCTCAGAGGAGACTCAAGGCTGAATTGGGTATCCCCATGGAACAGGTATACTGTGTGTCTGTGTGTGTCTGTGTGAGTGTGTGTTTGTTTGTCGTAGTCCTGCTTTCTGCATTTAACGTGAAAGGATTATTGAGGACTGCAGAGAATCTTTCCTTCTGTGTGATCTTCCTCTTCATTCCCGCTGCTCCTCAGGTGACACCTGATGAAATGACGTACCTAACGAGGATCCACTACAAAGCGCAGTCAGATGGCGTGTGGGGGGAGCACGAGATCGACTACATCCTCTTCATGCAGAAGGTAGCACTGTAATGTCTGTTTGACTTGGAGTTGACTTACATGAGGATACATGTGGTGTCTCCCCGGCTACTGTCAATACATTCAAGTGACAAAGCAAAACATCAGTTCTGAAAACTAAATTCCCAGCCATCTGAAATCTCCTGACTTGTTTTGTTCAACACATGGATGTACACCATCTAGTGCTACCATTTAGTTTGTTCAGACTTCAAAGAACTATAGCTTTAGTAACGGATTACAAATGTTTTTTTGAGCAGATGATTGAATATTCTTTCATTTAGATGGGTTCTGAAAAGACTGTGGGAATAGTATTTGTTGTTAATTAGTTGTCTGGGATTTATATCCCTGAAAACCGTATGCTTTAAGCGGCACTGACTGTGACAAGCTGTAAACATAACACTGATATATTATCGCTTTTCAAGCTTATATGGTGAACTTGAAAGCAAATAGTTGCTTATTCACACATTCATCTGATAAGGAGGGACATTATCACAACAGTGTTTGTGCTCACCTGACAAATCTAAAGCCGTGGTCACACAGGATTAGTGTTATCTGGGGACTTTGTGATTAATGCAGAGGTTGTGATCTTATTCCTGTGAAAATCTGCCATGTCCGTAATTTAAGTATACCTCCCACATTACCTACCATATTTCACCAAACATAAAGTAAATGTGATAATATTAGTCCTGTGTTAATAGGTATCTCTTTGGTTTGGGGTCATCTTTTATTTGACGTCTGTTTTCTGTAGTCAGGCAACCTAACAATTTGATCGCAGCTTATAAGATGTTGAGCAGCGGTAAACAGCTGTGCTGTGAGATCGGCTATGTTCAGGTTAAGAGGATCAAAAGTTTGATCATATTCACGTTCAGGTAAAAAGCCTCTTTGACTATCTAAATGAGCTTCACATATTTTATTAATGCTTTTAACACGTGCAGGTAATGGTCAAAACAACTACAAGGTGATACTAGTCCTGTGTAAAAAGGGTTTAAGTCCCATATTTACTCTCTTTTAGCTCTGTTTTTGGTCTCCACTATCAGAAATATCAGACTCCTTAGCTGCTAAAGTCTCCAGTGTTCAAGGTTTCTAACTTTGTCTTAAAAGCAATGATGTTGTAGGACATAAAATGAAAAATGGTGAGTTAAAAGACACTAAGTGCTCTAAAGAGCTGACAGGAACACAATGTAAAACACTGATTATGCCTGCTTTAACTGTAACTTTTAGTTACAACCAGCAGCTAGTGTGAGAAACTCGGTACAATCTAGCTGTGCTGAGAAGCATGGTAACAGAAAGACCTTTAACTACACTTAAGCCTGGGAAAATCACTGTTTTTAAGACATGAATTACAGATAGTTATCCTGCATTAAAACTTGAACAAAGCTTGATTGAATGGACAGAACAGAGACACAGTTGTCATGGATCCCTGCAATGGTAGCTGACACTTGACTAATGAGGTACTGTTTCAGTGTAATTCGCACCCTGTCCACTACTGATAGAATACCATGAGGAGATCATTTATCTGTGCATATGATCAAAACACATCTGCTAAATCAAATATAGTTATATCTTGATGAGGCTCAACACTTATACCAGTGTGTATTTGGATTGTACTTGTCTTTGTACCTGTATTATGTATCAGCCTTATATACTCTTGTCTTTGTTATGTCTCTCCAAAGAACGTGGAGTTGAGTCCAGACCCCAACGAGATCAAAAGCCACTGTTACGTGAGCAAGGAGGAGCTGAAGGAGATGCTGGAGAAGGCCAAGCGCAAGGAGCTGGAGATCACACCCTGGTTCAGCCTCATCGCAGAGACCTTCCTCTTCAAGTGGTGGGACAACCTGCAGAACCTCAAGCAGTTCATGGATCACAACAACATCCATCGCATGTAACCAGAAACTAGGATCAGGTTTCACCTCCAGTCATTTCAGTCCTTTGGTTGTACTTGCCTGACACGAGCACAGCTGAGCTGCTAGAAACCACTCTGACGTCGAGTAACAAGCATCACTGGCTACTTTTGTCAAGGTAGTAGTAAAAGTACGACCTCTGCATGCTGAGAATGTTTAAGTCTTGCTTGAGAGGTTAACGGTAGGTTTATAGCTCCGAGGTGCATTCATCTACACAAAAGACGCAGATAGAGCTGGTAGGCTGACGCTTCTCATTATTTAAGAAAACACAAACATCTGTTAGTCAATTCTGATAAGCTGCACACTGGATTTACTGACTGAACAGAAGTCATTTAGCATCTTATTATAAAGGTTGAAAACTGAAGAGAATAGCCTATTTTTCTATAAAAACTTGAAGTGCCTGAGGACAGGTCATTAGGGTTGAGATGAATAGTGTCTCCAAATACAGATTTGATGAACAGTCACAATCACTCTGTATATTGTTGACAATGTTATCTGTGAATAAGCTGAATCTTTGTACTCTTTTCCACAATAAAGTGTTTGTTTGTGGTCATTGGCAGTCATTTTCTATTTTATTTTTTTTGCCTTGAAGGGTTATTTTGTCAAAATGTAAAAAAAATAGTTTGAACTCTTGAGACCATAATGTCAGGGAGTGTTGTTTCCACTGCAATACATTTACACACACGAAAAAATATTGTTTTCACAGTTGTCTGAGAATAAAAGGATTTAACAATTATTTCTGAATTAGATTTGCATTAAAAGGTTAAATCTATATAGTAGGATATTGCCATTAATATCCTAAATGTCAAGTTCCATCATGAGTTTCATTTCATCTCATTCAGTAATGATTGGGTTACACAGATGTGCAGAAGGCTGTTCTTCACTTGGCCTTCCAGTAGATGGCAACCAAAGCTCACATTTCACTATTTGAGCAGAGTATAACAACCAGATGCTTAAAGCTGCCTTCCAACAATAAACAACCATTTCAAAATATATACATACTCAATGTACTATAGTCTTCGATATATTCGTATGCTGCAGATGTCCCACGGGCTACAAAGAAGTGAATTTGACCATGTATTGTATTGATAAGAGGTGCTTTATTGGCAAGCTTGATACACTATTTGTATGTTAATACTGAGGCACATTACCCATTTCAGCTAGAGCACTAAAGCTATTACACTTGATACATCAGTACATGTTTTTTCTAGCTTTCATTGTAAGAACCATATAAAAAATGTACAAATTACAATGGAATTAGACGTACTTCTTGTGAATATGAATGAACAGAACTGTATCTAGTGTCTATAATGACGTTAATAATAATAATGATACACTTTTTTAGACTATTTATATAGCACTTTTCTTAACAGAGTTTAATACTGATAAACATTTATATATATAGTCAGTTTACCAAACAAGGATGAAACTTTGATTAAATCACAAGTAAAACAAAAAACAAAATTTAAAAAAAACAGACTGAATCTATGTGTGAACACAAAGTAACCAAAAGTAACTGGCATATTGGTTGACAACAGTACATTTCCAAACATACTAGGAGTGATGAGACTGGCACAATACAATCAAATCCACCATGAACAAAGACAATTAATTGCCAGTTGTTGTCACAATATTTTTGATTCATATTTAAGGTGTAAATAGCTCTGGGTGTACAATGGTTTATAACCTACACACAGAGTTTGGCATTTCTTTTGTAAAATAAAAAAATCTTAGGGTCTTTTTAGTACATAACATTACTATATCAGAGTGCATAGGAAAGCAAGTGCAACAGCAGACATTATTGTGACTGTATATTCCATGTGCCAAAACAGTAGCAGCTACAAAGCTATTAGGCTATTTGTACATGATCATGCTACTAGTGGTGCTTCAGCTATTGCTCATAGGATTTAAACATCATATATGTGATGTAGTTGGTTATCTTAGTGCCTAAAAGCCTTTTACATGACGAGTCCTCAAAACAGGCAGAAATACATTGCACTTGTATGATGCATTATAAACCACAGCAGGCTAGGTCACAGCCCAGTGCAGTGTTTCCGCAGAGACAATGATGGTTTCCTGTTTGAGCCAGTGCAGAGACAATGAATAAATCCTTATGCTGTCTTTCTAGTTAAGGCGTTTGTTTTCCTCTACATCAGCTTAAAACTAAATTGAATGATTATGTTTGGTGTCTTTTGTAAAGTTGTAGTAGCAATCAGTAACTAAAGCTAAAATCAACTCATAGAACAACTGCTGGATCTTTGTGGATACTGCTTATGTATGATGTATTGTGTGTGGTTCTGGTGGCTGTCAAGCTGGATGCTGGTATTCCATTAAGGAGGGGAAATAAAAGTGGTCGAGTTAGGAAAGTGTAGCAATGACAGTTGTCTGATGGTGTGATGAGATGAAGCTGTGATCTGCAGGAGATGAGACTAGGGTTTGTCTGGTTTCTTCCTTGTGGTATCAGTTGGTCCCTGAGGGGTTTGGTGCAGGATTGGTAGAGTTGGGTGGAATCAGCTTCATGGTATTGAAAAAGTCCACCAGCTGAGCTGGTACTTCTGCCAACACACTCTTGGCCAATGCTTCTCGAGGAGCCTGAGGTGCAAAAGAAGGAGTTCAAAAAATATGCAAAATGGTGAGAAGAAAAACATCTACATTATTTTTAAATGATTGGTTATGGATCAATATCACTACTGATTTAATTAAATGAAGGAAGCAGAGGGAGAAGTAGGAAGTCATGAAGATGAAGACAGTTAAATAGGAAAATTCCAAATAATAAATTACAACAGTTGTAGAGCCCACTGAGACAATGTGATTGTGATTTTGGGCTATATAAATAAAATGTATTTGATCAGTGACAGTTTTTTGTCCAGCTTCAAACTTTAATCGATCCACCTTGGAAAGGAGCTTAGAATTCAAGTGGTCACGACAGATTGTGGACCAATGGTTGGCTGTACCATTTACAACATTAAAAGAACCTGCTCAAACAGCTTTAACCAGTTAGCCTTCTTGAGTCTGTGCTTACTGTGGCATGCAGCATTTTGTTTACAAACCAGCCATGCACACTATGTTCTGATAATGTGATGAGTCTAGAAAGAAGGCTGATGACTCATGCGGGACACCGAAAATGTTCTGCATATGTTTAAAATATAGGAAAATATCATGCTGTAACTGTAGCTCTGCTGAAAATACCATGACATCATGTCGTCTACATTTGGCTACATAGCCGTTAGAATTAGTGAAATACATGACATAAAATAAGGAGAGAACTGCCAATCATTTCACTGATTATTTGTCAGGAATTTTGAGTGGAATTTTCCCTTTAAAATAAACAAAGATATGTTTGTGATTGGTCCCCAGTGCTTTGGATCCTGAGACCTTTGTTGTACTGTCTCTCTCACTAAGCACTGAGGGAGCATCTTCAGTAAAACAGTTTGAGAAGTTGGAATGAGTTAAAACTAAATGAGGATAGCAAAAACTACATGCAGTGAAGCAGTGAGGTTATTCTTAAAGGCCAGGCAAAGGCTAGAATGGCGATAGGGTTTATGACTGAAATATTAGGGGTACCCCTATGAAGGACTGGGCTCATGGGGGGGCTTCAGTTTGAATAAACTGAAGAAGGAGGCCACTTGCTGAGGTAGCTCGGCCAATACGCTTTGGGCAAGAGCCTGGCTGGGCGCCTGAAAAGAGATAAATAAACAAGGCACAAGGAAGCTAAGTGAGATTTAGGAAGCCCTGGGTTTGGCCATGTGTATGGGGACCACTGCTATGCTGATTTGGATTTTTACTTTTTTTTTTTTTTTTTACAAGCCAGTTTAAATGAAAATGACTTAGCAAATGTTTAGGAAAAAAGCTTGAAATGCATGCAGTTCTTACAGCAGTGAGTCAACATTTGTTAAAAATCAGCAGAAATCAAAGATTAAAAACCCATAGCTTATATAAATCAATATGAAAGGCATGTAATGCACTGTGACTTACATTTTGAAACTGCCTGAAAGGTACAAACTGGACAATGTCTCGCATGGCGGCCTCGCCAGTCTGAGAGCGCAGACGTCCATCATCTCCATCCAGGAACTCCATAGCATCAAAGTCTGCATTCCCTACTCCAACAATGATGATGGACATGGGCAGACGGGAGGCATTGACGATGGCACTGCGTGTCTCGTCCATGTCTGTGATCACTCCGTCAGTGATGATGAGGAGAACATAGTATTGCTTTGGAAAGATAGCAGAGATCGCAGGTCAACAATCAAATGGCAGAAGTTTTTAACCCAAATGTTTCTTAAATTGTAGTCCAACGTGATCAAGGTGTACTCGAGTGCTATCAGCTGCACTGTAAGATGCATAATCCTGATTTGTTAGTTTTCCTCCTCCAAAGCATTTTACATTTCTTTCATAACCGACTCCTCCCAGTGCTTTGTTCACCTGCAATAAGAACGATGAGAAGGCACTACACCAGGCTGTGTATTATTGTGTTTATTTCCTTCGACACAGGCATTACCACTTCTAAGAGGTTAAATAGAGCTAAAAACCAAAGGGGAGTTCAAGTTGTTAAGCATACCGACAGCAATGTAGGTCCTTGTGGGCATACAAATGTATGCGTTTTTTCATTAGCAACAAATAGGCCCGAAATGCACAGTTCCGTGCCCGTTCATCTTCTGTGACCTTGGCAATAACAGGAAGAGAACCGCTACCTCTCAACTACTGGTCTAAGCATGGCCCTCTGGTTCCTACAATTGGTCACCAAGGACTGAGCTACTGCCATACCAAATGACACAAATTCAATAACTGTGAGCCTGGCGTATGAAAATGGCTTTAACAAACAATTACTGAGGTAATATAAAATCCTGTGGCTATCAAACAACCCTAATCCTAACCCTAACCAAATCATCCTGCTCCACTGTGCAAATGATGCCAAAAGAGATTAAGGAAATCAGTACTGACAGACTTCCTTTCCCATCCTGCCCTATGTAGCACAACCAAATGTTTACTTCAAGTGTAAATAACGTGTGCTACACATAGTGGCAGGGCTAACAAGAGACTAAGACTAAATCTGATGAAAGCTAGTGAACTACAAACTGTCTTTCTTTGTAATAAAGTGACGGTTGGAGAACTACTTGATGTGGAGACGCTCTCTGAGAGTCTGGCTGAACAGAAATACTTACAGATGCAGTGGTCTGCTGGAGGGCTTGCTTGGCAAAGCAGGCCACGTGGTTGACGATCGGGGAGAAGTTGGTGGGACCGTAGAGTTTAACCTGGGGCAGACACACCCTGTAGGCGTCCACCACACCCTCAACACCTACACACGCACACGCATATTAAATAATCTGTTTCAACCAGTCTGATCATTTGTCTGACTGTATCTACGGTGCAGTGAATTGTAAACATACCTGCACAAAATGGATTTGCTGGGTTGAAGTTGAGAGGAAACTCATGGGAAACCTGTTTGAGAGTAAAACACAGTTCCATCAGATACATGTCCTGTGCCAAACCATCATATCTTTTCCTTCAGAGAATCAAACAATCTTAACTCTTCAATGCATTTGTAGTTTCACAGTGAAATGCCGGTCTCACCTGCCATGTTGGAGGGATTTGGGCTCCAAAGCCAAAGGCAGGAAACATCTTGTCGCTACACAGGAGGGACACAAAACACTAGTACATAAGTGACTGAATGATTGGTCATTTAAATGCAAACCATTCCATCCGTCCATCCATCCATCCATACATAATTGGGATATTTCTTCAAAAAATTGTAAAGTCGGTACTCATTATCACAAATTATGAATCCCTATATGAAGTTTAAATATCCAAGACTTTGTTTTATGTGCCATACATACCTGTCATAGTCCTGGATGACATTTCCCACAGACCAAATGGCAGAGAGGTACTCGTTAACGCCCTGAGGACTGATGTAATGCAGCGACTGAGGAGACTTGGGATCCCCGTTGGAGCCTGTGAAGTCAATGGCCACCTGCCAAAAACATTTGGGGAGCCAGGAAATGTGAAGGTAATGCATGGAAATACAATCATATAAAATCATTTGTTCTCGTGAGTAACCCAATAATCCAATTTCATAAAAATAAACAAAACTTACAGTGAAGTTGATTTGACAGCCTCCCATAATGTAATCTAGGAAGGTATATTCCTTCACCACCTAGAAGAGAGGATTGGAGAACATGTAATCTCACGTCCATGCTGCTACCGAAGGCCATGGATTAACCACACCAGTAAACACTTTCAATATACCAAAAGCAAACAAAAAATAAGTACAATACCTGGCACAGCTTTACGCTCACGACACCAGAGTTCTTGTAACCCTTCTTCTTCTGTTTCTTTTTACTGTTGATGCATTCAAACTCGGCCTGACGGCAAGACAGAGGAGCACAAGTTTCTGGGTCAATGCCAGCGGACAAGACAATCCAAATCATCTTTGAAATGTTGTTTGTCTTTGTTGACATCGTTTGGGTGCAACAACACACGTACCGGAGATGTTCGTGATGCTTCTTGGAGGCGTGTCATCGTGGTCTCAAATGTTCCAATTAAATCATGCGAGCCATCGTTGTCATAGTCATAACACTCGACCTGGAAGCAGGTAAAAAACAAATGGTCACGCGGTGAACACTAAAACAGTTACATCTTTTACACAGCAAACAAATACAACTAAAGGGTCAGTTCACCCAAACGTAATAAAATAATAAAGCCCTCACTATGAACTGCTTTTAAAAAGGGACAGTCCTTCTATATTGTCCTCACACAGACACCTTGTAATTCCACTCACTTCCATTTTACGAGGGTGAGGGCAGATTAAAAACAATTACACTAAATGCGAGGCAACATAAAATAAGTCAGTGAGAGGCTTTTTTTGAGGGACGAGTGAACTGACCCTTGAGGTTTAAAAAACTGCAGGTGAAGAAAACAGAACAGACAAAAAACATGCCAAAGTGAGATTCAAAAGACAACTCCTTGGAATACGAGTGAACTAGACAGAAGCTAACAGCAAAATGACGGGAGAATGTGTTGTTTCAGACATGTTTTTTTTATGGCAGGACTGAGTTGAGTAACAGAAAAATTGGAGGGCTGGATGCTCTGCTGAGGTGGTGTCTTGTATTTTTCCCCATTTTTCCATTCACACACTTCACCCATTTAGTGATGTAAGATGGAAGAAGACAAACACTGTGAGGCGCTGGGTAACTCACTTGCACTGTATGGTTGGAAACAGCTTCCTTCCTGACATGTTTGCTTCAGAAGTTAAAAAAATATATATCATCAAGCTATAGTACTGAATACACTCCAATCAGTAAATATGGTGGTGATATCTGGGAGAGCAAACATAATTGTGTTCTGAAATCTATTTACAATCCCCAAGAAAGGTTTTACTATGTCACTATGTATATACGTAGTTTCACTGGTATCAAAACATAAGGAGCAATGCAATTGCAGGTGTGAGTGGCAGTTTAAAGACACATTCAAGATGTTAAGAAAAAGCATTTATGGGTACTTTTATAGGTTTGTCCATGTCTCCTCCACATAGAGACTGCAGGGGGATTCGAAAGGGTCTCCATGTTGGATTCAAGTTGTTCTTCACCACCTGAGGACAGAATGAATAAGAATTATACGGATGTAGTCTTTCAAGAACATGCAGTATTTGCATGGAACTTATAGAGATCCTTTAAGTCCCCCTGAAATCACATTACAATCCTCCCTTTTTTAGTAAAATATTAGGTCAACATGTTTTATAAAATTGTTCAGAGTTCTTCATTAACAGACAGGAAGAAAAAGGTCTTTGGGGAAATAATAGAAACCATAAAGAGCATTCCTTATGGTTTGAGCTGGTTATAGGGTTCTATCAGTGCTGGAAAGACTAGCAACTAATTATCTGTCTAGCCTGCAAACTGCAATCTAAAATTAAATGATCCCTCTGTGGCATAACAGTGCAGTCATTTGGTGAAATGAGGAGGTTTACAGAATCTTATGTTACCCCAACATATTGACTTTGATTGGACAGATGGTAGTGTGGCCCAACATGCATGTTATTACAAAGACTGTGGTGTAACACACTTAGGACATCAGTTGTTCCTCTTTTCACTCAGACAGTTGTGAATGAGAAAAGAATGGAAGTGTTTGGTAAAAGGTTAGCATCATAAAACTAACTGCACATCATCAGTTGTGATAACCCCTCCCTGGAAAAAGGACCATATTTTTATGATGGGAAAGAATGAACAGTTAAGATCAGATGACTACAATGCTGCGTGAGTGTGTTTACCTCTGTCCTGTGAGCCAGCTGCCACCCAGTTTGTGTCTGCTTGTAGAATTCCAGGTAAGGGTCGGACTTCCCAAAGAAATCCTGTAAATGATTAAAGGAATGAAACACACCAATGAGTTAAATGCACCCGATTATCTAAAAATGAACGACAGCATTTCAGATTTCAGTATGACCCAAACCTTGTTATCTAGTTTCCTCGCTTCAACTTCAAAATTTGCCACCCTGTTATCTTTTATTTCTTCTGCACTGATCTGCAACAGAGAGGAGGGGAAATGAATAAACAACAGAGGACTTAAACAACACTGCAACGTTTTTACGTTTAGCCCTCTCTGCCACTCACTGTGATGGTCCCTTTTCCTGCAGGGGTCTTGTTCTTCAACACGAGTGGTCGGGTCAGTTTTTTACTTGATACGACCTAAAAGCAAGTAAGAAATAAGGCAGTTGTTGAAGGGGAAGCAACCGCATCTAAAGCTGCACAATGAATAAGCTCAGCGAGTGAGTGCACAACAGAGCACCCGCCAGGCCACCAGGGAAATAACATCCAAAACAATCAGGCAGAATGAACATCTGGGGTCTGATTACGCTGAGTGTCTACCCTGCAACTGCTTATTTGTTGATCTTCATTCTTGATCGCTCGCATGGTAACACAGTGGTGTGTTATTACATAAGCAGCATGTATCCTGTATGATTCTGTGTAGATATCTGTTTAGGAACTGTGCATCTAAATATGTAAAAACTCTGTTCATTAAAACTGAAAGTAAGGAACTGAAACTTTCAACACACCTCTGAGTCAAACACTTGCAAATGGATTCATTATTTAACAGATTAAGGCACTTAAGGACAGCCTTGTGCGAACACGCATTGTGAAAACTGAGAGAGAAACGCCTTACCTGGCCTAAGGTGCACTCCAGTTGGCCCAGGAAGTCATCATCACTCAGGTCAATAGTTTTGTTGTCGATGTCGTAAATCCCAAACTTCAGTTTCTGCACTATTTCAAAGTAGTAGTCGATAACAAACTTTTTTGCAAACTTTGGGCTGAGGCAATTTTGGACCTTCTCTGTGCGTTCCACCTGTTGGGAAAGGTTGGAAAGCTTGACGTTTGTTTTACTACACACATTTCAAGACACCCACAGCACTGCTGTAACCTGTAACAAAGTCATAAAAGGTAGTGTGTACTGTCACACTTGCCGTAATGAAACAGGGAATGGAAAATATGTCACTTCTGCCTTATGCAATGATTTTCCATTAGGGGGTCAATCATTTACACCACTCAAAGAAGTGACATCGCTGCCACACCCATTAAATTGTATTATTTGTATTCTGGCATTTTTGCTGCTTTTTTATGCTATTTATGACAGTAAATACAGATTCTTTGGGTTTTGCAATGACTGTGCGACCAAAAGGTCTATTTGAAACGTCCCTTGGGGCTCTGGGAGAGCTGCCCTTACATGTATTCTGAAACACTGCTGCTTATGGTGTGTTACAATAGTTACAGTAACAGCATTCTGATATTGAATGAATCCAAATCCAGCAATCCCACTGACCTCATACCACTGGGAATCAGAGCTGCTCATCAACAGCACACACAGAGGGTCGGATTTGGAGCCGATGTCTTTATCCAGGAGATTGTCACAGGACACAGTCAGCTCCACCTTGGTTACACACTGAGCAGCCATGGTGTGACTGGTAGCGAGCTGTAGGCACAGGTGAACATTACTGTGTGAACACAACCTGGAAGTATTCCCAGTTGAACGCTTGTGTGGTTGCCGTTTGCAAACAAACTTTATTGACTGTGAAGTGTAGATTGTCATGAAGATGGTCAAGATTAGTTAGTCCCGAAAGGCAGACATATATTATTTTTGTGAATACACATATTTGTAGATTACTACTAAAGGGTAAATGCTGTTGAAAACGAGCAGACACATATGTTGTTTTAGGGATTTTAGCTTACCTCCACGAGTTGGTTCAACACAGTGACTGTAACCTACGTTAACGTTAACGTTACACACCCAAACGCAACGCCACAAACATCGAAATGTGGAGTTTTATTAGCGAGCTTGACACCTCAGTGTGACATGGCCTAGTAGAACATTAACTGAGCTTCGTGGAAAATGTGACACAATAACGAAAGCACTAATGAAGTCTGGCTGGAAGGAAGGACGGGAAAAAAAACGGACCACTTACAGTGAGAGAAAGTACAGCAGCTAACGCTAGCTGGCTAACTTGGCTAGTAGTAAATAGTAAACTAGGGGTAACTGGTCAACAACGTTAACTTCCGCACATAACTCGGTGCGATAACACGTATAAAATTCAGCTTACCTCAGAAAGTGTGGGACTTTACAGGATTCACTGGAGGACAATCCTTGCTGAATGCTAGTTGTGCTGTGCGAAACAGCGGCTGCGTAGGGTGGAGTCGCCCTCTCAAATGTAAAAAAGCTGCAGTGACATATCCTTACGTTAGGCTAAAGCCTAATCTTTCAGCCCCGCCCTCAATATGCCAAATCGTTACGTCTGCTGCAAATCGTTACGTCTGCTGCAATCCAATCCGTATTTACACGTTCAGCACAACATTGGACGTTTTATTTTGGAAATTTTAGCGGAAGTCTTTTTGTCGGTCGGGAAGATGCCAAAGAACCGACATACTGTAAACATGACCGAAGTCCTGCATTCCCGGAGCTTCGGAGAAAAATAATACTGTAGTCGGTGAGAGGAGACATATAGATTTCGATCCCGTTTGAGCTGTGCCATAAATTACACATATGATGTTTGTCACAGTCACAGTTTGACATGTATATAGCAGTTACAGTTTTGTCACCTGACTACTTTTTGAAAATACGAGACAGGCATCCCTGAAGCACAGACAACACAAAAGGTGATCTTTCAGTTGTTGCTCTAATATTTTTGCACCTATTGAAGGAGGAGCTGACGATTGTGTAGGTTAGATATTTTATTGCAGTGCAAATCGTATAAACATGCAATACGGATAAAGAGTTATATAAGACAATGCCACAGTAATCGTGCAAAACGGTCACTTTGTGAAATGTATTAGGCCACTTTCATAACAGTTAGAAAAGTGAGGTTTGATTACTTCATTTTAAGACAGAGCGAATTTCTTATCATATCTGTAAAAACATACATTTTATCACGAGATTCTCCTTGTTATACATTCAACAAAGTCATGCAGAAGCACCAAATATAACGTCAAATCAGATGTGGAACTGAATATAAAAAGACTGAAGTACAAAACAGCAGCAAGACAGCAACAAAACATTTTTTGTAGTGTAAAATCTACAAAAGGTATTAATTTTTACAAACATTATTAATCCATTTTTATCAATCCATTATGTAAACATGACTTAATTGTTCTTGGCAAAGCCATATCTTTGTTTATGGACTTTGTGTCAGTGGAAATGTACACCTCTTACACTTTCCAAGCAAACATGGAAGTGTGAAGTGGTGATTGCAGGTATCGGAGGAGATGACATGGAGAACACATTATGTCCTCTAACCCTTTCACAATACTGATTCTGACAGACTGATGAGATGAAGGCCTCTATTTTTCCACATAACACAGGCCCTGTGTCAAGTTACACTAGTTTCAATTAGTGCCTTGGACTGCAGATCAATAGAACAACGGGCACCTTAGTATATGAAATGATATGTAAATGTGACATTAAAACATAATATACATAAAAGTATCCATGTTAATATGTTACTGGTTATAAGGAAATGCTTGATGATATGTGTGTACGATGGCTGTATACTATTGATACATAGTATTTACAAATCTTAACAGGACAGGTTGTTGAATGCTCAAATGGCCGTGGTAGACTTTGGATTATGATTGAAACACTGTAGAGCTATATATATATATATATATATATATATAGCTATATATATATATATATATATATATATATATATATATATATATATATATATATATATATATATATATATATATATATATATATATATATAGTAGGAATTCAGTCATTTAAGGGAACTTCTGCTCCTAGTCCCATTTTGTATCTGAACAATATGATGCATATATGATACAATAAACTACGTGGCCCATGGTTAAGTTTCTGTTTTGGCACTAAGGGGGAAGAAGTTTGGGCATCACTGCTTCAGTGCGAAAACACAAGCGGACTCTGCTCCAATAATCCAGAAAAAAACAAGTGTCTGCTCAGTATTTGGAGTTGGTACACTGAGAAGAAAGGTTGGTCCTCACGATACATCACTGGTGGGTGCTGATGCTGAAAGGTCGGTGACAGGTCCGTCACCTTGGGGCGGCTTCAACTTCATGGTATTGAAGAAGTCTGTCACTTGGCCAGGGACTTCTGCCAAGACGCTCTGAGCTAGCATTTCCTGAGGACACTGAGGAGAAGATGAAGAGACAGGGGGCCAAGTTGAGAGTGACAAATATATATACACACGATTTAGAAGGAGAAAGTAGGGGAACTAACTGTTGCAACCAAATAAGAGAAGCAGGGGGTCAGAGACATGAGCCACAGGTTAGTATCACAAGCATTTACTGATTATTTAATCATGATTAGTATATCAGTGTGTGCACACATCTGTATTATCTGAGCAGCACGCTGCCGATACACAGTATTAAGGAAATTGCAAGCATTTGCACATTTTTGCCAATAGAGTGATGTTATACCACAGACACTGGCAACACTCTTCTGTTTCATGTGTAATCATACTGACTAAAAACATTGCTAAGGTTGCTCACTACAGATGTTCCTATGGTTATTGACTTAATGTAAAAAGTGCGTCAGAAGTTTTGAAAAAGGTTTTTAAATAAAGACATATGTCATATTAAAAAAGCAGCTTTTTATCAAATGTGCGGATGAAGGAGGGGCATGGGGTCAGGCTCGGGGTACTCCTACATTTCTAGGAAGGGTTGGGTTCGCTGGGGGGCTTCAGGTGAAATAAATTGAAGAAGGAGGCCACTTGGTCAGGCAACTCTGCCAATACACTTTGTGCGAGGGCTGCAGTGCCAGCCTGGAATAAGATTCACACATTCAAATGTGCGCATTATTTAAGAATTATGAAGAAGCTTAGGGTACATGCATGCTCTTAAAGACTTTGTTTTATGACATTGCTTACATTTTGGAACTGCCTGAATGGCACAAACTGCACAATGTCCCGCATGGCGGCCTCGCCTGTAGCAGAACGTAAAATTCCATCATCTCCGTCCAGGAACTCCATGGCACTGAAGTCGGCCCCGCCTACTCCAACGATGATGATGGACATGGGCAGACGAGAAGCGTGGACGATGGCGCTGCGGGTCTCATCCATGTCTGTGATCACTCCGTCAGTGATGATGAGCAGAACAAAGTATTGCTGTGAAACAGTCAGATAAAAAGGTAACAACATGTGAACCAGAAGGAATAAAGTGGAGGTGGTTTTTACTTCACCATCACTTGAAAATAGAATTGATTGAGATCCAGTTGTTCCTGTTTTGTGGCGTCTTTCATACCAAAACTACAATAGCAAATGCTTGCACACAACAGCTACAATTAACCTACGTTGATTAACTTGAGAGTAAACTCACAGAGGCAGTTTGCTGCTGCATGGCTTGCCTGCCAAACTGGGCGACGTGGTTGATGATCGGGGAAAAGTTTGTGGGGCCATAAAGCTTCACCTGGGGCAGACACTGCTGGTAGGCTTGAACCACACCCTCAATACCTAAAAAACACACACACGCATTCACACACGCACGCACGCGCACACACACACACACACAGTATGCTTTTTTAGATCTTTCAATGCAATTGAGCAAGTTTGGAAATCAACAACACACTGTAATATGATGGTCAAAAAAGTCATAAATAAAGTCATGGTCGAGTTTGTGGTTGTGATTTCCTGTTTTATTTTGACCTTCTGCTCTCATGTGTGTTGCTTTGCCTTTCATGTCCTCCTTTTGTGTGATTTCAGCCCTTTTTCTGTGTTCACCTGTGTCTTGTCAGTCAGTCAGCCCTTGTGTATTTAGTCTGTGTGTTCCATGCTGTCTTTGTCAGTTTGTCTGTTTTGTTGCTGTGTCTTCCTGTGGTATGTTTCTGTTTTTTGTTCCTGGCTTCATTATTGGTTGCAACTTTGCTTTTGGATTTGGAGGTATTGTATGGGTTTTTGAGTTTGGATTGGTTACTAAAAGCTTGATTTTTGTTCCCAATCCTGCCTGCCTCTTGAGTGTCTCGCATTTGGTTCCTCGCTGTTTTATGTTAGAGCAATGATAGATCTCTTCCATTTATTTTTATTGTATTCATGTTCTGTCTCATTTAACAAACAGCAGTGTGAATTCACAATAGCTCCAAGGAATAATTACCCGCACAGAATGGATTTGATGGGTGGAAGTTGATGGGAAACTCGTGGCACACCTGCAGATACATATGATTCATCATCTGGATCCCATACCAACTTATTTGAGTGCAGACTTTTTGGATCAAATATGAGCTTTTCGTATCTTATAGAATTCAAATGCTCACAAGTAAAAGTATCTTTTAATTAACACAAACAATCACCTGCATTGTTGGAGGGATCTGGGCTCCAAATCCAAAAGCAGGGAACATCTTGTCACTATGGGAAGGAAATGATACAAAATATTTGCTCAAGGAAGTTCACAGAAACATATGAGGATGCAGACATAAGAGAGCCCTTTCCATTCTCTGAACCTCTTTGTGTTAATCTGAAAACTTTTATCTCAGACTTCAGGCATTGATATCGAAATGTTACAGGTTTGACAAGTAAGACTGCCATCAGGACTTGTACAACCAGGTCAGTCATTCATTGCTGGAGTTCTTTATGTTGAAACATTTTTGTTAGAAAAACTCTTTTTCGCTGTAAACATTTTTACTGTGCTTGATGCTTTATGGTGGATTTTTCCTCTCCTCTGTGACACCAACATAATGCAATACAAGTTAATTTACCTGTCATAGTCCTGGATGACATTACCCACAGCCCAGATTGCAGCCAGGTATTCATTATAGCCGTTAGGGTTGATGTAATGGAGGGACTGAGGGTACCTGGGATCCCCGTTGGAGCCGGTGAAATCAATAGCAATCTGGCCCACAGATAAATACAGACAATATCAAAAGTGGACAAAACTTTCACAACGTCAAAATGAATTTTTCCTGAACACTCTAAATGCTCAATTTATACTGTATTGAGAAATAAAAATCATAAAATGCAAAACTCTGGGATTTTTGGGTGCGTTTTTGCAAAGATTAATGAAAAGAGATTCATAAAAAATGTACTACTCACAGTGAAGTTAATCTGACAGCCGCCCATAATGTAATCGAGAAAAGTGTACTCTTTCACTACCTGAAAATAAAGTGACAGACAATCATTCAACTATTTAGAAAATGATATAACAACACGCATTCTGTAATGCCGTTTGTCTACTTACCTTTATTATCTTAAAGTAAGCCAAATTCAACAAAAAATGTGTATACAAAGTTTTAGACATGCATGTAGTTATGCTGTTTAAGCCATCTGAAAATGTCTTCATTTGGCAACTGGCTTTAGGTGGAAAATGCTTGTTCCAGACGAATAAAACAATTAGTTCAGAAAGAAAAAAGAATAAACAACAACAGTACCGTGCACTTTTTTATAATGATAACACCAGAGTTTTTGTATCCTTTCTTCTTCTGTTTCTTCTTACTATTGATGCACTCAAACTCGGCCTAAGAGGAGCACAAACAAACGTGTCAGCAATGTACTGTATATGTATACACGCACTATTCATGAATATATGCCAAGCTTCATAAATGCCAGTGAGAATGCAATTCGGAGGAAGCCATGTTTTGTATTTCATCATCTCTTCTTTACATTTTTGGTTAAGGAAAATGCCAAAAAGTGACAAACACACATGCATACAGAGCTCACCGCATATGACTGTGATGCCTGCTGTACTTGGGAGAGTGTGGTCTGGAAGGATCCGATGAAGTCATGTGATCCACTGTTGTTGTAGTCATAACAGTCCACCTGGGACGCACAGACAAGAGAAACAAGTCAAATCTAGTCAATTCTCTAATAACCAAGGTGTGAAAATCAAAGCAGATGAGACAAAAGCATGCTTTAGGGGTGAAGCTTTAATTTAAAGGCAAAACCCAGATATCGAAAAATCTAACAGAAACAAGCACACAAGCCCTCTATTGGGCAAACAGGATGGAAAAGGTGCCACTACCTCCTCACACAGATACACAGGGAACCTGCTCAGAATCTCACCTTCAGTGTTGAGAAAACAGGTGGAAGACAAACAGATGTAGGCTCCAGAACAAATTAGACAAACTGTGTGATGCGACAGTCGGTCTACAGATGGACAGCTAAGGAAGCTAATGGATAACTAAAAATGGCATCCATCTTAACGGAACACGTCTACCTTTTGTTAAATTGTCCCATTGGTTAATTTACCTGTGTATAATTAGTATTATTTATCAGGTCATTTAAATAATGAACCTAATGAATGATAGTAGGCCAGTAGCACTGACAAAGAAATGTATGTCATATGCTTTAAAAATACAAATAAAAATAGGGCTGCCTAACAGTCAACTTAATGTTAGTTTTCATTACTCGCACACAGAAAAAACCCTCACACTCTGTAGCTGGTGGTTAACTCAGTTAGCCCTGCAGCTAACCAGGGAGAGTTTTGGTGTTTACACCATTAGCAGGACCGCCATGAGCAGGAGGCTTTCAGGAATGAGCCCTGGAACTGGGCAAGTGGGCAGTGAAGCCAGGGCTCAGCAGACCATCAGGGTCAGTTTAATGAGGGGGCATATATTAACTTTTACTGGGGTCATTAACACAAGCGAGGACTTTGACTGCCCGGACAGATTCAGGCGACACTTGTGTGCTGTTACACTGCGTCGAAATAAATTAACAAAATATTCAGGATTCCGGAATAATCCGTGTACCCTTCGTTCTTTGGTTTTTCCGTTTCAAAACCAAATTAAAATAACAGAAAAACAACTTTGTTTTTCTGTTATCTTGTTTTAAAACCAGAACGGAAAAACGGAAAAACAGAATAACACAAAATCACACATTTTGTAGCTGTTATTCTGTTTTAAAACAAAAACAGAATAACGTGAAAATTAAGTTTTTTGATTTTTACTGTTTTGTTATTGTGATATTTGGAAAATTCGGATTTAGGAGCGGCAGCGCAGTAATTGTAATTCATGTAATTCACACAGAAAGCTGCGCTGCCGCTCCTAAAGAGACGTGACGGTAGACCTCATGATGATGAGATCGGGGTGTTTCCCCTGCGGTTATTTATCAAAATATACACCTGCACCCGGCGTTTAAAGGGACCCTGCGGTTAATTGAAACCCGGCTATTATTTGGTAATAAATGGTACATTTACACCCCGCTTTGTACGCCGGAGCACATCCGCGATTCATTTACAGCCTGGAGGCGGAGTGCTGTGTGTCTCCTCTCTGCTCTGACTGCAGGCTGGACTGCTGCACGAGGCTACTGAGAGACTGACCGCCTGTGAGTGCTTTTGGACGGGGGAGGGACTCACGGCAGCATCCGCTGCTCGTTGAGCACAGTACCTGCAGAGTGATACGTGCTTCCAAGTCAGAGTCTCCAAACACCAAAAAAGTCTCCAATAACACCAGTAAAAGTCGCTAGATTTTTTGGTAGTCGCTTTTGACAAAAAAAGTCGCCAGAAGGATGATTTGTTTGTGGGTTATAACAGTCCCAACCACTTGCATTTCGACATGGGGGGAATTTTAGTTATTTTATTTAATTTTTTTTTTATAATCTTTTTTCCGATTTTTTATTTTTCATGGAGCACAACCTTCGCTGCAGAAGTAGCCTATGTTTCAGACGCCGATCTGGAAACGGCTGTGATTACTTCTATAAACAGGGTAGGCTATGTGTGTATGTAGCCTATAGGCATATACTGATAAAATATTGATTGACATTCTGCTCCGGAACATTAACTCGTCCGGTCCGCCCCCGTCTCAGGAGAGAAAGAAGGAGAGACGGAGCAGCTCCAACAATTTAAGTGCGCCCTTACTTTATGGCCATAAAGTCTGTAATAAGGGTGCACTTAAAATGTTGGAGCGGCTGGCTTGACTACGCGGAATTTTAACCAAATTCCACAACCTGTTGTAACCTACACACACGGAGCGGATCCAGTGGAAATTAGGGGTCACCCTCTCCAGAAGAGAAGTCCATATTAGGAAATGTGCGTCACGCACCGAAGGTGGACGTGATCTCTCTCATAATGAGCTGCCAATGAACACAATAGGTCTGTCTGAGCCTCTAAAACACCTTTTTATGTGATAGTCAGCATCAGAAGGAATCTAATAATGGACTAATGCAGTGGTTCTCAACCGGTGGGGCGGACACTCTCCCGGGGGGGCTCGAGTAGGCTACAGGATGGGAGGGGAAAAAAAAAAATTCGGAAAAAAGATTAAAAAATAAAAAATAAAATCACGAAAATTCCCCCCATGTCGAAATGCAAGTGGTTGGACTATTATAACACACAAACAAATCATCCTTCTGGCGACTTTTTTGCCAAAAGCGACTACCGACAAATAGCGACTTTTACTGGTGTTATTGGAGACTTTTGTGGTGTTTGGAGACTCTGACTTGAAAGCACGTATCACTCTGCAGTTACTGTGCTCAACGAGCAGCGGGTGCTGCCGTGAGTCCCTCCCCCGTCCAAAAGCACTCACAGGCGGTCAGTCTCTCAGTAGCCTCGCGCAGCAGTCCAGCCTGCAGTCAGTGCAAATGAATCGCGGATGCGCATGGCCGCCGCCGCCGCTCCGGCGTACAGAGTGGGGTGTAAATACCATTTATTACCAAATAATAGCCGGGTTTCAATAAACCGCAGGGTCCCTTTAAACGCCGGGTGCAGGTGTATATTTTGATAAATAACCCCGAAACACCCCGATCTCATCATCATGACGTCTACCGTCACGTCTGTTTAGGAGCGGCAGCGCAGCTTTCTGTGTGAATTACATGAATTACAATTGCTGCGCTGCCGCTCCTAAATCCGAATTTTCCAAATATCACTATAACAAAACAGTAAAAATCAAAAAACTTAATTTTCACGTTATTCTGTTTTTGTTTTAAAACAGAATAACAGCTACAAAATGTGTGATTTTGTGTTATTCTGTTTTTCCGTTTTTCCGTTCTGGTTTTAAAACAAAATAACAGAAAAACAAAGTTGTTTTTCTGTTATTTTAATTTGGTTCTGAAACGGAAAAACCAAAGAACGAAGGGTACACGGATTCGGAATGTACCGCTAACGAGCTGCTCGCTTCATCAGTGCCCCCCAAAAATATTCATTTAAATAATGAAACCAATCTCATGAACGTGCAGCAACAACTTCAACCTAGACTGTCAACTAGAAAAATCTGTAGTATTGGACAGCCCTTATAACTGACATCAAAAACCTGATGAGTTCAGGTTTATTGTGGTCAACAACTAACATTAGATGTGAAATCATACATAAGCTCCTTATCCAAGCAGGAACATAAAACTGACCAACATAAAACCCGCATCATTTAACAGGTAAGTTGACCAGTGTGCCAAAATTTCCCAAATTTTGTTTTCATGTATTCCTTGAAGATAGATGTAGATGCAACTAGGACTTTGGCCTGTCCTGTTATTATCCTTCCCAAGAAGAAGAATGCAGTGAAGAACACTCACGGTGGGGACAGTCAACTCACTTGCACTGTTGACTGGAAAGCATCTCTTCCTGACAAGTGTGCTTTTATAGGGTTAGAGGGTGGAAACAAAAAACATCAACATACATAAACTAATGCTACCACACATTGCCTTATTTGAGAGATGGATTATCAAACCCTTGTAAATGCACATGAGTTATTCCATAAAAGACAGGCAGAGCTCCCAGTGTGGCCTGGATTCAGTCTCTCTATAGTTTTACATGACAAACTGAAAATGTGTCGGTGATTAAAAATGTTTGTGATTGTTAATGTTTTAGTAAAAAAATGAGCTGCACCATCTCTCACAATAAATGTATGAAACAAGTTGTTATACTTTGAGATGATACCCATTGTAACACTCTCTGGAAATCAGTTTTACCGGCTCTAACAGGCATCTTCACATCACCTCAGGTTGAGCTAATTCTTGACTGAAAGAGAAGGTGATGTTAGATATTGACCAAGATGAGACAGGGGGGATTTAACAAAAAAATCAGTGAAAATAAGCAAAGCCTTCAGCAGGTGGAAAAGCATTTTTAAAATCTACAATACCATAAAATTACCTCCCGATAGCGACAATTCATACAAGCATGTATGCGCAGAGGCAGTAGAAAATGGCTGCCTTAAAATCAGTCACAAAGCCCTACAATTAATGTGTATGTGAGTGTGTGTGTGTACCTTTATAGATTTCTCCACATCACCTCCACAGAGTGCCTGCACTGGGATTCGAAACGGTCTCCATATTGGGTTCAGGTTGTTTTTCACCACCTGTATAACACAGATAAAATGTCAATACACATTATACTGATGGCTTTACCTGCCCATGCACTTTCTAAGTATCTGTGGACCAGGTGGCATGGTATGCAAAGAGTTATCTGTACCTCTGTCCTGTGAGCGAGCTGCCATCCAGTTTCTGTCTGCTTGTAGAATTCCAGGAAAGGGTCGGACTTGCCAAAAAAATCCTGTGGATAAATAAGTAAACAACATACAGTTGGTGTGTGGTTGCTCACCGTGGATACCGACGATAGAGGTAATAATCCATAGTTGAGCCGTTTTGACTGCATCGATACAACACTTGATGGGTGTATCATGTGTGATCCGGCCATAACAAGCCTTACGTATGTCCATTACAGTATCTGTGTTTACATTCTTCAACGTACTGATGCAACTGGAGTAACATCCATCTACACCTCTTTCAGTCTCCTTCCAATCTTTCATGCACTGTGATATCTTGGGTGAGCCGCAGTTCAGCAGAGTGACTTTTCCAGATGTGTGTAACTAAAGAGCAGCAGGACTAAGCCTTTTGTCCCAGCTTGCCTGATGCTAAAGCAGAAACTACAAGAAAGCCAGGCCAACCAGTCACAGTACTTGCAGTCTTCACATGCTGTCATTGTAGCTGCCAAAGCCCTAACTGTGGTTGTAGTGAAAATTACACTACACAACGGTTTTCTAGTCAGATCAGTTTAATCATTTCTGAATTCATACGATTAATTCAAATGCACAGTAGTATTCAATACCTTTTTATCCAGTTTTCTAGCTGCCGCTTCAAATTGCACCACCCTGTTGTCTGTTCTTTCTTCAGCAGATATCTACACCATGGGGACAGCATTATGTTAAAAATAGTGCATAAGTGCAAATACAACAAGGAACAACACATAAACTCAAAATAATACCAGATGGCAGAAATTCCTATAGCAGATTTATCACCACCAATCTGAATAAAGGCAACTCACGGTAATGGTTCCTTTCCCTGCAGGTCTCCTGTCCTTCATGACAAGAGGTTTTTTTAGTTTCCTGGAGGATACAATCTGGAGTGGAAACAAATACACTTTTATTTTCATAGCCATCAATGTAAATGCCACTGCGTTTCAGTGATAAAGGACTGATATGCTCAACCCAGATGAAGCGACAGAAGCATGAGGAAAAAGCTTTTGTGATGATAAATGACTATTCAAGATAAGCATACAGGGCTAACCTGTCCCAAGGTACACTCCAGCTCTCCCAGGAAGTCGGCGTCTTGCAGGCTGCCGATGTCGCTGTCAATGTCGTGCAGTTCAAACCTCAGCTTCTGCACCATCTCAAAGTAGTAGTCAATCACAAAAGTCTTGGAAAACTGGGGATTGAGGCAGTTCTCGATTTTCTCTGTCCGTCCAATCTAACACAGACAGATGTTTCTCAGTCATGGACTTTTTTTGTGCATGGGCTTGTGTTGACTCACAGCAAACTGACATTTCCAAAGTGACAAAAAAAACATACAGCTGAGGTATCAGTTCAAATCATTGTGTACCAATACTGGAAATACCGGAATATACAGTTTACAACATGCTGACCTACGTACCTCACACCAGTGGGGCCCTGAGCTGTTCATGTAAAGCACACACAGAGGGTCAGACTTTGAGAAGGTGTCCTTGTCGAGAAGATTCTCACAGGAGACGCTTATAGCCACCTTGGTCACACAGTCAGTGGGCCCCGGCCCCGCGGCTCCTACTGCTGCCATCATGCCCTGGAGGACACTCACTCAGGCACAGGGGCTGACAGACATCGGCACAGGAAATAAGGATTCGGACGTAATCCCTCAAAATACCACACCCACAGTGAGCAAGTTATGACTGATCTATGCCTTCAGTTGAGAGCTGCAGCCTTTTCCATTTGTTTGCAATACTTGCGCCCGCCCCCTCGTCTTAAGCAGACCCTGATCTTGTCTTTAGTCCAGTTTGGCTGTCTCAGTCTATAGCTTCTATGAATGTTTGAAAAAAAGCACACCAGACTACTGTCAAAAATCTCATCATGATTGTGAATATGAATGGAATGTGAAGCCCGTTTTATAGCAGGCGTCTTGTGATACGTTAGAGTCGTTCATTCCGACGGCACATGATCCACTTATGGCCTTTTCAGTGTCAATAAAATGTCGTTATTTTCCATCACTGTACTGATATGATCCAGCGTCAAGCACTGTGCCAACACTGTTGGGGTTTGCGGGACTCAACACCACGTTTAGACTGAATTATGCAGTGGGTGGGATTGTGGGAACGTCTCAAACAAACGAGGGGGCTATCGTTAGCAGAAGCCTGCAATTTACTGCACAGAAAACAGAATAATCTTAACCAAGAGACCAACGTTGACGTAACTAAGTTAATGTTACGCTAGGCACGTTACTTACGCTAACGGGACGAGCTGTACTTGACATTACTAGCGTTAGCTTCCCAACCCCACAGCTCAGCCACTTCACCAACGTTTGGCTACTGCTTTTCAAATGTACGAAAAGTTAAAAGCGTTTAGTCCACCTGGCTTCGTTAATGTAACTAAACTGACACCCAAGTTCCAGCCAAGTCAACGTCACATGATACGAAGAACAGTAACGTTTTACAATTGGTAACGTTACCATTTCAGTCACACTGCACCGTAAGTTAGCGATTGACGTTATGTTATGCTGAGTAGCTCATAAAAAAACTTTATTTCTATTTATTTTGACAACGAAAGAGTATCAGAAGACGTCTACGCGCCGCATATCCTACCTTGGTCGTTAGCCAGATAGCTCGCTGTGGCTGCTGGGTGTTTTCCAGTAGAGATGGAAACAGAGGAGCTAGCTAACTGTTGTGGGCGGTGCCCAGTGCGCTTGTTTTCTGTTAGGGAGACACCCGGCGGTGTACCGCGCACTGTGCGCAGGAGCTGTAACCAGGAGAGGAACTCCAGCCTGGACCAAGAGGACCCAGAACCTCCACAGATTGAAGAGGACCAGAAGGAGCTCTGCAGCAGTCAAGAGGGAGAGCAGCTTGTACTTAAGCAGGGGACTGATACCTTTATGGTGAACATTCCTCATAAAGAAAGTGACCACAGTGAACTAGAACCAAAAAGTGACCAGCAGCTCCTCTCTCACAACTCTCATGTAGCTGAGATCCTGAGTCTCTGTGTCTCCTTTCTGAGGAAGGGACATGGAGACTTGACATTTAGTGGAAATTCCCTTAATATTGCTTAGACTCAGATGATTAATGAAACGTGGAATTTGAAGTAAATGCATGCAAATCTATGTAAAGACCTAAAACAGTGGTCTAACATTTGGTCAGATCCAACTGTTGACTAGGGCTGCCACAAACGATTATTTTGATAGTCGACTAATCACCGATTATTTTTTTCGATAAGTCGACTAATCGGATCATACGTAAATTGAATGTAAAACATACAGCTTATTGCACCAGCATGCAGCTGCTCTTATATAACCATCATCAGCTTGAAGTGTTTAAGGTATGCTAACTAAAAATAAAGACAATTAAGATGATAGTTCATTAAACCTTTAATGAAATATGCAGCGTGTAGCAACAAACACTTCTTTAACTGTGTAGCATAAAGTGCAAACAGCTGAGTAAAATAAGGATAAGGCACTGGCCTAAACAACACAAAAACAAATACTTGAGGTTTTTTAAGTTTTTCTCTCCTTCATTTGTCTCTGGAATCAAAGATACGTAGTAGTTTATACTGTGAATATGGTTTACAAATCTTGTTCGTAACCAAAAGCCGATGTAGCCTATGGTAAAAGATGCAATATATATTAATACCACATTCTGTATGATTCTATACGAGGCAGAGTTATGGAAATGTAGGACACATGAATGTAATTATTACACTCACTGTCTCCCCTATAAACTCAGTTAATGTGAATAATATCACTATTCCTACAATGACATTTAAACAGGGGGAACGCATCCTGACAGCTTGGAATATTACTGTCAGATACTGTTCCCCCTCTGTTCAGAATGAAAGGAGGCTCACACATCTTTCAAATTCATACTCCTGACTTCTTTCCCAACAACAGACAAGTCCTGTGATTTTCAGGCGGATATCATTAAATATGACCATTTAAACAGGGGGAACACATCCTGACAGCTTGGAATAGTACTGTCAGATATTGTTCCCCCTCAGTTCAGTATGAAAGGAGGCTCACACCTCCTTCAAATTCATACTCCTGACTTCTTTCCCAACAACAGACAAGTCCTGTGATTTTCAGGCGGATATCATTAAATTTGACCATTTAAACAGGGGGAACGCATCCTGACAGCTTGGAATATTACTGTCAGATACTGTTCCCCCTCTGTTCAGTATGAAAGGAGGCTCACACATCCTTCAAATTCATACTCCTCATTTCTTTCCCCACAACAGATAAGTCCTGTGATTTTCAGGCGGGTATAATTAAATTTGACCATTTAAACAGGGGGAACGCATCCTGAAAGCTTGGAATATTACTGTCAGATATTGTTCCCCCTCTGTTCAGTATGAAAGGAGGCTCACACATCCTTCAAATTCATACTCCTCATTTCTTTCCCCACAACAGATAAGTCCTGTGATTTTCAGGCGGGTATAATTAAATTTGACCATTTAAACAGGGGGAACGCATCCTGACAGCTTGGAATATTACTGTCAGATACTGTTCCCCCTCTGTTCAGTATGAAAGGAGGCTCACACATCTTTCAAATTCATACTCCTGACTTCTTTCCCAACAACAGACAAGTCCTGTGATTTTCAGGCGGATATCATTAAATTTGACCATTTAAACAGGGGGAACGCATCCTGACAGCTTGGAATATTACTGTCAGATACTGTTCCCCCTCTGTTCAGTATGAAAGGAGGCTCGGACATCTTTCAAATTCATACTCCTGACTTCTTTCCCAACAACAGACAAGTCCTGTGATTTTCAGGCGGATATTATTAAATTTGACCATTTAAACAGGGGGAACGCATCCTGACAGCTTGGAATATTACTGTCAGATACTGTTCCCCCTCTGTTCAGTATGAAAGGAGGCTCACACATCTTTCAAATTCATACTCCTGACTTCTTTCCCAACAACAGACAAGTCCTGTGATTTTCAGGCGGATATCATTAAATTTGACCATTTAAACAGGGGGAACACATCCTGACAGCTTGGAATATTACCGTCAGATACTGTTCCCCCTCTGTTCAGCATGAAAGGAGGCTCACACATCCTTCAAATTCATACTCCTGACTTCTTTCCCAACAACAGACAAGTCCTGTGATTTTCAGGCGGATATCATTAAATTTGACCATTTAAACAGGGGGAACGCATCCTGACAGCTTGGAATATTACTGTCAGATAGTGTTCCCCCTCTGTTCAGTATGAAAGGAGGCTCACACATCTTTCAAATTCATACTCCTGACTTCTTTCCCAACAACAGACAAGTCCTGTGATTTTCAGGCGGATATCATTAAATTTGACCATTTAAACAGGGGGAACGCATCCTGACAGCTTGGAATATTACTGTCAGATACTGTTCCCCCTCTGTTCAGTATGAAAGGAGGCTCACACATCTTTCAAATTCATACTCCTGACTTCTTTCCCAACAACAGACAAGTCCTGTGATTTTCAGGCTGATATCATTAAATTTGACCATTTAAACAGGGGGAACGCATCCTGACAGCTTGGAATATTACTGTCAGATACTGTTCCCCCTCTGTTCAGTATGAAAGGAGGCTCGACACATCTTTCAAATTCATACTCCTGACTTCTTTCCCAACAACAGACAAGTCCTGTGATTTTCAGGCTGATATCATTAAATTTGACCATTTAAACAGGGGGAACGCATCCTGACAGCTTGGAATATTACTGTCAGATACTGTTCCCCCTCTGTTCAGTATAAAGGAGGCTCACACATCCTTCAAATTCATACTCCTGACTTCTTTCCCAACAACAGACAAGTCCTGTGATTTTCAGGCGGATATCATTAAATTTGACCATTTAAACAGGGGGAACGCATCCTGACAGCTTGGAATATTACTGTCAGATACTGTTCCCCCTCTGTTCAGTATGAAAGGAGGCTCACACATCCTTCAAATTCATACTCCTGACTTCTTTCCCCACAACAGATAAGTCCTGTGATTTTCAGGCTGATATCATTAAATTTGACCATTTAAACAGGGGGAACGCATCCTGACAGCTTGGAATATTACTGTCAGATACTGTTCCCCCTCTGTTCAGTATGAAAGGAGGCTCACACATCCTTCAAATTCATACTCCTGACTTCTTTCCCCACAACAGATAAGTCCTGTGATTTTCAGGCTGATATCATTAAATTTGACCATTTAAACAGGGGGAACGCATCCTGACAGCTTGGAATATTACTGTCAGATACTGTTCCCCCTCTGTTCAGCATGAAAGGAGGCTCACACATCTTTCAAATTCATACTCCTGACTTCTTTCCCAACAACAGACAAGTCCTGTGATTTTCAGGCTGATATCATTAAATTTGACCATTTAAACAGGGGGAACGCATCCTGACAGCTTGGAATATTACTGTCAGATACTGTTCCCCCTCTGTTCAGTATGAAAGGAGGCTCACACATCTTTCAAATTCATACTCCTGACTTCTTTCCCAACAACAGACAAGTCCTGTGATTTTCAGGCTGATATCATTAAATTTGACCATTTAAACAGGGGGAACGCATCCTGACAGCTTGGAATATTACTGTCAGATACTGTTCCCCCTCTGTTCAGTATGAAAGGAGGCTCACACATCCTTCAAATTCATACTCCTGACTTCTTTCCCCACAACAGATAAGTCCTGTGATTTTCAGGCGGATATCATTAAATTTGACCATTTAAACAGGGGGAACGCATCCTGACAGCTTGGAATATTACTGTCAGATACTGTTCCCCCTCTGTTCAGTATGAAAGGAGGCTCACACATCCTTCAAATTCATACTCCTGACTTCTTTCCCCACAACAGATAAGTCCTGTGATTTTCAGGCTGATATCATTAAATTTGACCATTTAAACAGGGGAACGCATCCTGACAGCTTGGAATATTACTGTCAGATACTGTTCCCCCTCTGTTCAGTATGAAAGGAGGCTCACACATCTTTCAAATTCATACTCCTGACTTCTTTCCCCACAACAGATAAGTCCTGTGATTTTCAGGCTGATATCATTAAATTTGACCATTTAAACAGGGGGAACGCATCCTGACAGCTTGGAATATTACTGTCAGATACTGTTCCCCCTCTGTTCAGTATGAAAGGAGGCTCACACATCCTTCAAATTCATACTCCTGACTTCTTTCCCAACAACAGACAAGTCCTGTGATTTTCAGGCTGATATCATTAAATTTGACCATTTAAACAGGGGGAACGCATCCTGACAGCTTGGAATATTACTGTCAGATACTGTTCCCCCTCTGTTCAGTATGAAAAGGAGGCTCACACATCCTTCAAATTCATACTCCTGACTTCTTTCCCAACAACAGACAAGTCCTGTGATTTTCAGGCTGATAACATTAAATTTGACCATTTAAACAGGGGGAACGCATCCTGACAGCTTGGAATATTACTGTCAGATACTGTTCCCCCTCTGTTCAGTATGAAAGGAGGCTCACACATCCTTCAAATTCATACTCCTGACTTCTTTCCCAACAACAGACAAGTCCTGTGATTTTCAGGCTGATATCATTAAATTTGACCATTTAAACAGGGGGAACGCATCCTGACAGCTTGGAATATTACTGTCAGATACTGTTCCCCCTCTGTTCAGTATGAAAGGAGGCTCACACATCCTTCAAATTCATACTCCTGACTTCTTTCCCCACAACAGATAAGTCCTGTGATTTTCAGGCTGATATCATTAAATTTGACCATTTAAACAGGGGGAACGCATCCTGACAGCTTGGAATATTACTGTCAGATACTGTTCCCCCTCTGTTCAGTATGAAAGGAGGCTCACACATCCTTCAAATTCATACTCCTGACTTCTTTCCCACAACAGATAAGTCCTGTGATTTTCAGGCTGATATCATTAAATTTGACCATTTAAACAGGGGGAACGCATCCTGACAGCTTGGAATATTACTGTCAGATACTGTTCCCCCTCTGTTCAGTATGAAAGGAGGCTCACACATCCTTCAAATTCATACTCCTGACTTCTTTCCCAACAACAGACAAGTCCTGTGATTTTCAGGCTGATATCATTAAATTTGACCATTTAAACAGGGGGAACGCATCCTGACAGCTTGGAATATTACTGTCAGATACTGTTCCCCCTCTGTTCAGTATGAAAGGAGGCTCACACATCTTTCAAATTCATACTCCTGACTTCTTTCCCAACAACAGACAAGTCCTGCGATTTTCAGGCTGATATCATTAAATTTGACCATTTAAACAGGGGGAACGCATCCTGACAGCTTGGAATATTACTGTCAGATACTGTTCCCCCTCTGTTCAGTATGAAAGGAGGCTCACACATCCTTCAAATTCATACTCCTGACTTCTTTCCCACAACAGATAAGTCCTGTGATTTTCAGGCTGATATCATTAAATTTGACCATTTAAACAGGGGGAACGCATCCTGACAGCTTGGAATATTACTGTCAGATACTGTTCCCCCTCTGTTCAGTATGAAAGGAGGCTCACACATCTTTCAAATTCATACTCCTGACTTCTTTCCCAACAACAGACAAGTCCTGTGATTTTCAGGCTGATATCATTAAATTTGACCATTTAAACAGGGGGAACGCATCCTGACAGCTTGGAATATTACTGTCAGATACTGTTCCCCCTCTGTTCAGTATGAAAGGAGGCTCACACATCCTTCAAATTCATACTCCTGACTTCTTTCCCAACAACAGACAAGTCCTGTGATTTTCAGGCTGATATCATTAAATTTGACCATTTAAACAGGGGGAACGCATCCTGACAGCTTGGAATATTACTGTCAGATACTGTTCCCCCTCTGTTCAGTATGAAAGGAGGCTCACACATCCTTCAAATTCATACTCCTGACTTCTTTCCCAACAACAGACAAGTCCTGTGATTTTCAGGCTGATATCATTAAATTTGACCATTTAAACAGGGGGAACGCATCCTGACAGCTTGGAATATTACTGTCAGATACTGTTCCCCCTCTGTTCAGTATGAAAGGAGGCTCACACATCCTTCAAATTCATACTCCTGACTTCTTTCCCCACAACAGATAAGTCCTGTGATTTTCAGGCTGATATCATTAAATTTGACCATTTAAACAGGGGGAACGCATCCTGACAGCTTGGAATATTACTGTCAGATACTGTTCCCCCTCTGTTCAGTATGAAAGGAGGCTCACACATCCTTCAAATTCATACTCCTGACTTCTTTCCCAAAAACAGACAAGTCCTGTGATTTTCAGGCTGATATCATTAAATTTGACCATTTAAACAGGGGGAACGCATCCTGACAGCTTGGAATATTACTGTCAGATACTGTTCCCCCTCTGTTCAGTATGAAAGGAGGCTCACACATCCTTCAAATTCATACTCCTGACTTCTTTCCCAACAACAGACAAGTCCTGTGATTTTCAGGCTGATATCATTAAATTTGACCATTTAAACAGGGGGAACGCATCCTGACAGCTTGGAATATTACTGTCAGATACTGTTCCCCCTCTGTTCAGTATGAAAGGAGGCTCACACATCCTTCAAATTCATACTCCTGACTTCTTTCCCCACAACAGATAAGTCCTGTGATTTTCAGGCTGATATCATTAAATTTGACCATTTAAACAGGGGGAACGCATCCTGACAGCTTGGAATATTACTGTCAGATACTGTTCCCCCTCTGTTCAGTATGAAAGGAGGCTCACACATCCTTCAAATTCATACTCCTGACTTCTTTCCCCACAACAGATAAGTCCTGTGATTTTCAGGCTGATATCATTAAATTTGACCATTTAAACAGGGGGAACGCATCCTGACAGCTTGGAATATTACTGTCAGATACTGTTCCCCCTCTGTTCAGTATGAAAGGAGGCTCACACATCCTTCAAATTCATACTCCTGACTTATTTCCCAACAAGAGACAAGTCCTGTGATTTTCAGGCTGATAACATTAAATTTGACCATTTAAACAGGGGGAACGCATCCTGACAGCTTGGAATATTACTGTCAGATACTGTTCCCCCTCTGTTCAGTATGAAAGGAGGCTCACACATCTTTCAAATTCATACTCCTGACTTCTTTCCCAACAACAGACAAGTCCTGCGATTTTCAGGCTGATATCATTAAATTTGACCATTTAAACAGGGGGAACGCATCCTGACAGCTTGGAATAGTACTGTCAGATACTGTTCCCCCTCTGTTCAGTATGAAAGGAGGCTCACACATCCTTTCAAATTCATACTCCTGACTTCTTTCCCAACAACAGACAAGTCCTGTGATTTTCAGGCTGATATCATTAAATTTGACCATTTAAACAGGGGGAACGCATCCTGACAGCTTGGAATATTACTGTCAGATACTGTTCCCCCTCTGTTCAGTATGAAAGGAGGCTCACACATCCTTCAAATTCATACTCCTGACTTCTTTCCCCACAACAGACAAGTCCTGTGATTTTCAGGCTGATATCATTAAATTTGACCATTTAAACAGGGGGAACGCATCCTGACAGCTTGGAATATTACTGTCAGATACTGTTCCCCCTCTGTTCAGTATGAAAGGAGGCTCACACATCTTTCAAATTCATACTCCTGACTTCTTTCCCACAACAGATCAAGTCCTGTGATTTTCAGGCTGATATCATTAAATTTGACCATTTAAACAGGGGGAACGCATCCTGACAGCTTGGAATATTACTGTCAGATACTGTTCCCCCTCTGTTCAGTATGAAAGGAGGCTCACACATCCTTTCAAATTCATACTCCTGACTTATTTCCCAACAAGAGACAAGTCCTGTGATTTTCAGGCTGATATCATAAATTTGACCATTTATCATTAAATTTGACCATTTAAACAGGGGGAACGCATCCTGACAGCTTGGAATATTACTGTCAGATACTGTTCCCCCTCTGTTCAGTATGAAAGGAGGCTCACACATCCTTCAAATTCATACTCCTGACTTCTTTCCCCACAACAGATAAGTCCTGTGATTTTCAGGCTGATATCATTAAATTTGACCATTTAAACAGGGGGAACGCATCCTGACAGCTTGGAATATTACTGTCAGATACTGTTCCCCCTCTGTTCAGTATGAAAGGAGGCTCACACATCTTTCAAATTCATACTCCTGACTTCTTTCCCAACAACAGACAAGTCCTGTGATTTTCAGGCTGATATCATTAAATTTGACCATTTAAACAGGGGGAACGCATCCTGACAGCTTGGAATATTACTGTCAGATATTGTTCCCCCTCTGTTCAGCATGAAAGGAGGCTCACACATCCTTCAAATTCATACTCCTGACTTCTTTCCCCACAATAGATAAGTCCTGTGATTTTCAGGCTGATATCATTAAATTTGACCATTTAAACAGGGGGAACGCATCCTGACAGCTTGGAATATTACTGTCAGATACTGTTCCCCCTCTGTTCAGTATGAAAGGAGGCTCACACATCCTTCAAATTCATACTCCTGACTTCTTTCCCACAACAGATAAGTCCTGTGATTTTCAGGCTGATATCATGAAATTTGACCATTTAAACAGGGGGAACGCATCCTGACAGCTTGGAATATTACTGTCAGATACTGTTCCCCCTCTGTTCAGTATGAAAGGAGGCTCACACATCCTTCAAATTCATACTCCTGACTTCTTTCCCCACAACAGATAAGTCCTGTGATTTTCAGGCTGATATCATTAAATTTGACCATTTAAACAGGGGGAACGCATCCTGACAGCTTGGAATATTACTGTCAGATACTGTTCCCCCTCTGTTCAGTATGAAAGGAGGCTCACACATCCTTCAAATTCATACTCCTGACTTCTTTCCCAACAACAGACAAGTCCTGTGATTTTCAGGCTGATATCATTAAATTTGACCATTTAAACAGGGGGAACGCATCCTGACAGCTTGGAATATTACTGTCAGATACTGTTCCCCCTCTGTTCAGTATGAAAGGAGGCTCACACATCCTTCAAATTCATACTCCTGACTTCTTTCCCCACAACAGATAAGTCCTGTGATTTTCAGGCTGATATCATTAAATTTGACCATTTAAACAGGGGGAACGCATCCTGACAGCTTGGAATATTACTGTCAGATACTGTTCCCCCTCTGTTCAGTATGAAAGGAGGCTCACACATCCTTCAAATTCATACTCCTGACTTCTTTCCCAACAAGAGACAAGTCCTGTGATTTTCAGGCTGATATCATTAAATTTGACCATTTAAACAGGGGGAACGCATCCTGACAGCTTGGAATATTACTGTCAGATACTGTTCCCCCTCTGTTCAGTATGAAAGGAGGCTCACACATCCTTCAAATTCATACTCCTGACTTCTTTCCCAACAACAGACAAGTCCTGTGATTTTCAGGCTGATATCATTAAATTTGACCATTTAAACAGGGGGAACGCATCCTGACAGCTTGGAATATTACTGTCAGATACTGTTCCCCCTCTTTTCAGCATGAAAGGAGGCTCACACATCCTTCAAATTCATACTCCTGACTTCTTTCCCAACAACAGACAAGTCCTGCGATTTTCAGGCTGATATCATTAAATTTGACCATTTAAACAGGGGGAACGCATCCTGACAGCTTGGAATATTACTGTCAGATACTGTTCCCCCTCTGTTCAGTATGAAAGGAGGCTCACACATCCTTCAAATTCATACTCCTGACTTCTTTCCCAACAACAGACAAGTCCTGTGATTTTCAGGCTGATATCATTAAATTTGACCATTTAAACAGGGGGAACGCATCCTGACAGCTTGGAATATTACTGTCAGATACTGTTCCCCCTCTGTTCAGTATGAAAGGAGGCTCACACATCCTTCAAATTCATACTCCTGACTTCTTTCCCCACAACAGATAAGTCCTGTGATTTTCAGGCTGATATCATTAAATTTGACCATTTAAACAGGGGGAACGCATCCTGACAGCTTGGAATATTACTGTCAGATACTGTTCCCCCTCTGTTCAGTATGAAAGGAGGCTCACACATCCTTCAAATTCATACTCCTGACTTCTTTCCCAACAACAGATAAGTCCTGTGATTTTCAGGCTGATATCATTAAATTTGACCATTTAAACAGGGGGAACGCATCCTGACAGCTTGGAATATTACTGTCAGATACTGTTCCCCCTCTGTTCAGTATGAAAGGAGGCTCACACATCCTTCAAATTCATACTCCTGACTTCTTTCCCAACAACAGACAAGTCCTGTGATTTTCAGGCTGATATCATTAAATTTGACCATTTAAACAGGGGGAACGCATCCTGACAGCTTGGAATATTACTGTCAGATACTGTTCCCCCTCTGTTCAGTATGAAAGGAGGCTCACACATCTTTCAAATTCATACTCCTGACTTCTTTCCCAACAACAGACAAGTCCTGTGATTTTCAGGCTGATATCATTAAATTTGACCATTTAAACAGGGGGAACAGCATCCTGACAGCTTGGAATATTACTGTCAGATACTGTTCCCCCTCTGTTCAGTATGAAAGGAGGCTCACACATCCTTCAAATTCATACTCCTGACTTCTTTCCCAACAACAGACAAGTCCTGTGATTTTCAGGCGGATATCATTAAATTTGACCATTTAAACAGGGGGAACGCATCCTGACAGCTTGGAATATTACTGTCAGATACTGTTCCCCCTCTGTTCAGTATGAAAGGAGGCTCACACATCCTTCAAATTCATACTCCTGACTTCTTTCCCCACAATAGATAAGTCCTGTGATTTTCAGGCGGGTATCATTAAATTTGACCATTTAAACAGGGGGAACGCATCCTGACAGCTTGGAATATTACTGTCAGATACTGTTCCCCCTCTGTTCAGTATGAAAGGAGGCTCACACATCCTTCAAATTCATACTCCTGACTTCTTTCCCAACAACAGACAAGTCCTGTGATTTTCAGGCTGATATCATTTGTGACGACCCTCCCTGGTCTCTCTCCCCCTCTGACATCAGCAGGGTCGTCAGGGGGATTGGCACCCCCTGGGCTGTGACAGTCTGGGTGCTTGTAACTCTCTCCTGGAGCTCAGTAGCAGGCTTGCTCTCCTCCCAGAGACGCTTTGTTCAGCTTTTTTTTGGCATTTGAGTTTCTGTACATCCTTCTTACAACATTACACACACACTTCTCCACTCATGCATTCACCTACACCACTGATTCAACTGACTACACACGCCATGATTAGTTTAGGTTAGTTTTTAAGTTACTTTTTCTTCAATAAATAATTAGTTAATTGTTTCACATGTGCATCTCCTTGCTTTGTCATGGCCGTGCGGCCCGGTTTGTGACACATTATATTTGACCATTTAAGGGGATATTATTACAGCAAGAATTGCTGTTGTTACAGCTAGCTCATGAGAAGGACTAACAAAAGATGGAGATGGAAAGGCAAAAGCTGGAGTTTGAGAAGCAAGTTGCAATTGAACGCTTGCGACGGGAGACAGAGCAGGCGAAGATAGACTTGCAGGCTACTAGGCTGGGGTTAGTCAAAGAGGGTAAACTGTCTGGAGAGGTTTGGCAAGGGGGGGATGGTTCATCTTCACCATCAAAGTCCCCTCACGTGGTGAGTAGTCTGCGTCTCCTGCCTAAATTCAACGAAAAAGATCCAGATCTGTTTTTTTTCTTTGTTTGAGCGGCTGGCAGAGGCAAGAGGCTGGTCAGATTCTGACCAAACATTGCTGCTGCAGTGCATGTTGACAGGGAAAGCACAGGAGGCGTATGCGTCTTTGGGCTTTGACCTCACATAAGTCAGTCAAGTCTGCTGTACTGAAGGCGTATGAGTTGGTCCCAGAGGCGTGTCGCCAGCATTTTAGGACATGGCAAAAGAGGGCTAATCAGTCACATATGGAGTTTGTAAAGGGAGCTGACTAATCATTTCAATCATTGGTGTGTAGCCTCAAGCGTTGATAACTTTGAGGGATTGTGCAATTTGGTCATCCTGGAGCAATTTAAAGACACTCTGCCCAGTCGGGTTGCCACATATCTTAATGAACGCAAGGCTACAACTGCTGCTGAGGCTGCAGGGCTGGCTGATGAGTATGTGCTTGTTCATAAGGGCTGGCCTTGTGAGCCTGTAAGGGAGCCTGTGTCATGACTGTAAATCTGTTTGTTGTGTTGTCTGGTTTTGTCTTGTGGGTTCTTGTATTTGTTTTCCATGTCTTTGTATCTTGTCTTGTGTCTTTTGTTTTTCCATGCCCTCATGTGTCCTTTAAGTTCTCCTGTGTCTTTTCCTATGTTCCCTCTGGCTCCCTCTGTCTATTGTTTTGTTCCCCTCATGTCCTCGTGTGCTCCTCCCCTTCGTTACCTCACCTGTTGGTCCACCTCACCTGTTCCTCGTCTCGTCATCAGTGTCTGTGTACTTAGTCTGTGTGTTTCCCTTCACTCCCTGTCTGGTCATAGTTCTTGTCAGCGTCTGTCTCGTCCAAGTTCCTGCTCCTGCCTGTCCCTTGTTCCCCCGTCTCTGGTATGTGTTTTCGGATTTTGCCATTTGCATTCTTGATTTGAACTTTGCCTTTGATTTGTACTTTGTCTTGCTGTTTTGTTGCTACTTTGCCTTGCTTTCTTTTGTTACTTTTGACTTCCTTGGTTTTTGTGAAATTCAGCTTTTGTTAATAAAGCTCGCCTTTTGTTCCCCATATCCTTGCCTCTCGTTTGTAACTGCATTTGGGTCCACCTTCCCCTTTCCATAGTCCCCCCTTTAACCCCCCAAGCCTGACAGCCTGTTGGGCGAAAGGAGGGTGGGAGGTCACCTGTTCGTTTTGGCGTTTCTTCAGGTAAGGGGTTCCGAGCGGCACCTCAGAAGGGAGAGGATGTGTGTAACTACCGCCGTGAGACAGGCCATTGGAAGTTGAACTGCCCACTGCTAAAAGCTACGGAGCAGCATGCTGGAGGCGGGCATGTAAAACCAGCTGCCAGGGCTGTGAGTGTTTCAGGCCCTGTGGATGTGGGGGCGTGGCAACGTAACTGGGGGGGAATCTGGTCTGACTGGTGCCATTGAAGAGTCCATTCTGCCTTTCATCTCAGATGGGTTTGTATCACTGGTTGGTAGTGACACTCAAGTGCCTGGTAAGATTTTAAGGGACACAGGTGCTTTTGATTCATATGTTTTGGAATCCATTTTGTGTTTTTCTGAGAAGACTGATACTGGCGACAAGATCCTTATGCGAGGAATGGGCTTGGATGTAGTGCCTGTCCCAGTGCATAAGATGAACTTGGACTGTGAATTGGGGCAGCGTGAGGTTCTGATGGGTGTGAGACCAGCATTGCCTATAGAGGGGGTTGATATAATTCTGGGCAACGATCTGGCAGGCAGTCGGGTTTGGGCTAAGTGTTCACCACCCCCAGCAGTCTCTTTTTCTCCTTCAGGGGAAAAACGGCCTGCAAGTGTAGGGCGCCTTCCAGTAGTCTCCCTCTCTCCTTCAGGGCCAGAACATCCTGATGAAAGTGCATTGCGCTTTCCGCAAGTCTTTTCTGCATGTGTAGTTACGCGGGCAATGAGTCATGCTGAGTCCAAGGGGACAGATGAGAAGAGTGACACCGTTTTGCCATTTTTGCCTGATTTTCCTTTATCTGTATCCCACAGTGAACTGCAGAGTGAACAGAGAGCTGACCGATCTTTGGTTGAGCTGTTTGGGTCTGTGCTGACACCCCGTGAGCTGAAAAGTGTTGCCAGTGGTTACTTTCTCCAGGATGGGATCTTGGTGAGAAAGTGGATGGCCCCATGGGGAGGATTTTGTTGGAGATCCCATCTTTCAAGTGGTTGTTCCATTCAAATTTCGTGGTTTGGTGTTAAAGTTGGCCCATGATGGGTCAGGGCATCTGGGTGTCCATAAAACCTATGACAGGATTTTGCGTCATTTCTTCTAGCCACGACTTAAAAAGGATGTTTCTCTTCACATTAAACACTGTAGTACTTGTCAGCTAACTGGGGAGCTGGCAAAGCAAATGTGGGCTTCCATCCAATCCCAGGCTAAAATGAAGAACGGTATGATCGCAGAGCTGAACTGCGTGAGTTTAGTGAGGGCGATCGAGTTTTGGCTCCGTGTCCATTGGTGAGTTCACCCTTCCAGGCCAAGTTTATGGGACCTTATACAGTGGTTAAACGTGTTTCAGACCTAAACTATTTAATTACAACCCCTGGTCGGAGGAAGTCAGTTAAACTGTTTCATGTGAATCTGCTTAAGCCCTACTATGCTCACTCTCCCAGTGCATCTGGTGCTGACCAGCAGGGGTCAGTGGCAGTGAATCCTGCCTTGGTAGTTGGTACAGTGGGAGTGGTTTCCGGTGAGTGTCCTGATGGTGTTCTTGAGCCTGATGAGGGGGTGCTGTCGGCCGGTTGAAAAATCCAGAGACCTTGAAGACTCTTAAAGGGTTGGTTGGCTATTTGCCAGAAGCACAAGCTATGGTATTTGACCCTGGTTTGTTTGGTGACGTGCCGTCCTGCACCAATTGGGGGGCACCTGTTGTGGTCTACACAGACCACAATCCACAAATTTTTTTTTTTTACATTCTTTGCAGTGCCCCAATCAAAGGCTGATCAGGTGGTCGCTGTTCCTGCAGTCTTGTAATCTGGACATCCGACACATTAAAGGCCGTGATAATGTGGTTGCAGATGCACTGTCTCGGGCTCCAGTGATGGCGTAGGAACCTGTTCACCTTCTGTTCTTCCTTCCCCTCTGTATTAATTAAAATTGGCCCTTATAGGTTGGGATGTTGCTGTTTTGGGGAATGGATGTTGGAACTGGCAGATTGTAAGTATGCTGTAATTATTGTAGTATTTGATTATGTAGTTCTCACTTTGGTATCATGTTTTATGTATTATGTTGTGACGGAGATCCTGTGAGGACCCCCGTCTTATGGGCTCTCTCCCCCTCTGACATCAGCAGGGTCGTCAGAGGGATTGGCACCCCCTGGGCTGTGACAGTCTGGGTGCTTGTAACTCTCTCCTGGAGCTCTGTAGCAGGCTTGCTCTCCTCCCAGAGACACTTTGTTCAGCTTTTGTTTTGCATTTGGGTTTCTGTACATCCTTCTTACAACATTACACACACACTTCTCCACTCATGCATTCACCTACACCACTGATTCCACTGACTACACACGCCATGATTAGTTTAGGTTACTTTTAAAGTTACTTTTTCTTCAATAAATAATTAGTTAATTGTCTCACGTGTGCATCTCCTTGCTTTGTCATGGCCGTGCGGCCCGGTTTGTGACACATTATATTTGACCATTTAAACAGGGGGAACGCATCTTGACAGCTTGGAATATTACTGTCAGATACTGTTCCCCCTCTTTTCAGTTTGAAAGGAGGCTCACAGGCACATCCTTCAAATTCACACTCCTGACGTCTTTCCCCACAACAAATAAGTCCTGTGATTTTCAGGCGGATATTATTAAATTTGACCATTTAAACAGGAGGAATAGTGCCTCTGTGGTACAAGCACAACAGCTCGTGGGCAAACTTTTTGTGAATGCGTGCTTCCTTTGCCCTTCGGGGCATTTCGGATGGGGGTGGGACCAGGGGAAACAAAACCTCGACAAGGAAACAGAGCTTGATACAACACCGGCACACTGATCCTAAAATGGTATTGTGGGCGGAGTTGGGCCTGCAGGAAGGCTGCAGCCATTACCATGGAAGGTGCTGCAGCAGTTTTGAGAGAAAAACAAAGTTTAAAAAATAAAACAAAAAAACCCCAGACACGTCGACTATTAAATTGGTCGTTAGCGATTTTAATAGTCGACATAATCGAGACTAGTCGACTAATCATGGCAGCCCTACTGTTGACAGGGTAGAAACCGGAGGATGATGGCAAAATAAACATACACTATATGTAGCACAATATCTGAAACACAGTTATGTTCAAAGGGAATGAAAGTAACTTCTTGTTTTTCTTCTTTTAATCGGTTTTGTTTCAGCATTGTCAGAGAGAAATGGCACCCACTCAATTCAAAGAATCTCGTCCCTGTGGACTGACCAGCAAATATAGGTTTCTTAATGTTGAGGGAACCTACGCGAAGGTGGTTAGATGTGAGACCTTTGAGCTTGTGTCTATAAAGACGCCTTTATAGACACGCCCTAAAGACACCTTTCAACTGGTGGCACTCACTTCACACCTGATGAAGACGTTGGAACGGCTCTTCCTCAGACCCCAGGTACAACACACCCAGGACCACCTACAGTTTGCGTACCAGCCAGATGTTGGTGTGGAGGATGCCATCCTCTACATGCTACACCATGTCCACTCCAATCTGGATAAGGGAAGCAGAATTCTCCTTTAATACCATCCAGCCCCCTATACTTCGGGACAAACTGAACAGGATGGCAGTGGACCCCAGCATATCCAAGGACACTTCCAGACTGGATAAACTGATCAGGCGGGCCGGCTCTGTGGTCGGCATGAAGCTGGACTCACTGGTGACGGTGGCAGAGAGGAGGACACTGGACAAACTGCTGGACATTATTGACAATGCCAGCCACACCCCGCACACCGTCATCAGCAACCAGAGGAGCCTGTTCAGTGGGAGGCTGCTCCTTCCCAAGTGTAGGACCAACAGACTCAAGAACTCCTTGGTCCCTCATGCCATCATACTCTACAACTCCTCACTCGGGGGGTGGAGGAAATATAGGAAATATAGGAAATAGGGTAAATAGGACAGAAGGAAATGAGTAGTAGCACTGTGCAAATGATAATCTACTCTTACATACCTGTGCAATAACTTGATCCACCACTTAAGTGCAATGATTTAATTTAACTGCTGATTTCTGGTAATGTAATTTATCCACTGTATGAAAACACAATGCCATATACCGTCCTATATATTTATCTTTATTTATCTATATTCATCCTCTATACAGTTCTCTACATTAATCTTATTTGATTTTATTTTCGGTGAATTTTATCTTACCTCTTTATTATAATTATATAATAATATAATATTATAATATATAATTCTTATCTCTACTTCATATGTATTACATATATAGCTAAGAGTTTATTGTTTATTGTTTATGGTTTACTTTCTATATTTAGTTTTAAACCTAAGCTGCTAGAAATCCAATTTCCTTTTGGGAGTCATCCCAAAAGGATTAATAAAGAGAAGTCGAAGTCTAAACGCTGGACCACAAACACCAAGAATGAGGTTGAAAAACTTTGTTGATTTTGATGTTCACAGTTGTAAAAGATATTGTATATTCAAAGGTGCAGTAAGTGCCTCGTGCAAAAAAAAAGCAATTCCTGGTGAATAACCACCGACGACCCTTTGAAGTCAAGCTGATCCCACGTCACAAGCTAAGAAGTTCAGAGGAAGGCAAAAATTCCAAATCATGTAAAACAGATTATTTGTTCTATTATACTGGAAAGAATGAGTAGTTTACTATTTTTACCATGAAGAAATAGCTGTGTGCTTCCTCCCTGTAACATGCTCTCATGTAAACATCCTGTAATGTTTCTCTTCCACATTCAGGTCCCCAGAGGTTTTTTTGGGGCGTGAATATAATGAGGCCAGTGATATGTGGGCCCTGGGCTGTGTCATGTTCCAGATGATCTGTGTCCGTAACCTGTTCAAAGGAAAATGTGACTATGAAATTGTAAGTCTTCTACTATAGTCAGACAATTTGTCAATAACTTGCACTTGTCTGCCTTCACTTGTGCTTGTATTTTTTCTCTAGTTAGTGCTCTATGTAAATTCAACATGTACGATGAGTGTATGAAGAGGGAATCAAAAAGATGTTCAAAGAAAATAGGGAATTGTAAAAAGTTGTTGCACCTTAGCTACAATCTGAGGTTCTAGCATTAGCATGTTGTCACGAAGAGAACAGATGCTTTCCAGGATAAACTGCCCTGCCCAACCTCTGATTGGCTTTCCCTTATATTCTTACCCAACCAAGCAGGCCATCAAGGTAATGGCAGGCCATTACTTTGCCCTCCTGGGAACAACATTTTGCTTGCTCTTGCATATTTTGATGTAATTCTCTGTTTAAACTCCAGATGGTGAGCATTGTTGACCTCCTTGGTAAGCCAGCGGAACATTATCTTGGTAAGTGTGCCCGGGCAAAGATTTACTTCACAAAAACTGACGGAGGAGTTTGGAGGATCAAGGTAAAACAATAAAACTTCTCGGGCCTTTACAGAAGTTATTTAATCTTTTATCAGTCTATAAGTTCATGGGCGGGCAAGCTAAAACACAGCGCAATCTTGTTTTTTGCTTATTGTAAATAGTACTTTATAATTTATTACTGTGTCTACATGTGCCTTTATATTTTGATTGTATTTGTACTTGGATGTACATGATGCTATGGTAGACTAATTTCACCTCGGTAAATAATTATCTGTCTATCTTTTAGACTCCTTTGGAATGTTTTTAAACGTCACCATATTAGACCTGAAAAGAGGCACAAGTTCCAATGTCTGGATGAACTGAAAGCAGTAAGTGTGAGGTAACTTTCGTTGTCACTATGATTGATTTTCTTTTTGTGATCATGAGGATGACTTGACTGGTGGTGAATTTGACTGATGTTTCCTTAACTAGATGCGTCTGGAGGAAGGAAACAAAACTGAGGCTGCTGAGCGAGAGCAGTGTATCGAGCTCCTGAAGGTCCCTAAATCAGCCTTCAGCTGCCAACACTGGGTGAAACTTAGTAAGAGTCGCCACTGAGTGTCTCCGGAGTGAGTGTCTGTCCAATATCTAACTAAAACAAACTCCACCCATGCTGATCACACTGTCCTCCACCTGGCTAAATTACACTCTGTCTCAACCCAAGCGTAAAGTAGAACTAAATCATATCATGTAAAAGAGATATAATAACAATATAAATTAGTGGTTTGTTTTTTTTTCTTCTTGTGTGGCAGCTAAATGCTCCAGTACAAGCTGTGGTTAAATCTAGATGGAACTGAATTCACAGGGTGGATGTGGTCGTCGCGGTCGCTGCAAGGCGGGTTCAATCGCTGAAGAACAGGAGATGGGCAGAATCCATGCGCACAGTGAAAGTTTTAAAGCTTACTTGCCCGTACAGTCATCATGTTTCAAGATTTAAACAAAATGTTTTAAACTTCGGTCTGTGAAATGGCCACAGAGGGAATTGGATTTAATATTAAAGATGTGGAGAGACTTTGCGTACACTTGAGTCATGCAACGAAAGTTACCTCACACATTCCACATGAAGCCTTCAGCCCGGACATAAACACCAGTGTCTGATCAAAACTGTTTTCAGACCCATGGGGAGCGTCAAGTGAGCATAAGAGACCCCCACAACCTCATCTATGAGAGGATCTGTGGTCCAGAGCTGCTGTGGATATGGACATTCAAGGACACAAGCTGAAATTGAGAAAGCTTATTTTATTTCATACTCTTTGTTTCGGCATCCAACACAGTGTTTGTGTTCGCACCAAAACACCACAGATACTCCTTCACTCAGTGGCAGGGCAAGGGTATCATTTTTATTGACATTTCCATGCAGTAATACACGTTTGTTAGAAAGCCAGACAAACCTAAATAAAGTGTACTGAACTTTGGTGTGACTTATGGCTACCTGTTGACATAGTGTTTCCTTCAACAGAGTAAAACGACAGTTAACAGAGGAAGTAACATCTCTGTGGTCACAGTGTTCAGTCTCACACCGCACTGGTGCAATAGGAGATCATAGTTAAAATCTCTTCTCATAGCAGGGTGCAGTGGAAGCTTGCATATGTCACTGATCTCCTATGTTGCAATTCCATGACTGGTAACATAACGGACAGTATCCAGGTAAAGCTCAAACTTAGCGGTCAAATACAAATCATGCTCAAAATCACATCCCTTTATACATAAATTAAGTTCTCGTATACAAAAAGCAACCGGGACTTGTACACACAAGTTCTGACAGAGCAGGGTCACATCGTTGTGATGGTGTTGGTGCCGCTGACGCAACCAGTCAAACACCTGACCACGACCCCAGCTCAATGCCTGGACAGACAGAAAACACACCACCAACTTCATGAGCTCCTCACTCGGTTGATTCTAACATGAAAAAGACACAAAGCTCGTCTTATAATAAATAAAATATGGCTTGCATCACAAAAGGAACAGCAGAGAAAAGGTAATACAGGGAGGAGAGTGAAAAACATGTATAAAACAATGAAATATACATGAAATAAGGACAATTAGTCAAAAAAGCCATACCAACATGTCAAGTGTTACATTTGTAGTGGACAGAGTATATTCTGATTATTTTTACACTGATTATTTAATATTATAGTGTACTATAAAAGCCATCCTGTCTTTTCCTAAAGGAACTTTACATCAAGTTAAAAAGAAAATCCAGCAGCAGATTTGAGGTTAATTATATATTAATATAATTATCATTGTTCATGAACTTTTATACATGTTAGTCATATCAGGTTTAAACCATTACTGAAAATTACAGTCACAGTTGTAGTTTCGTTATAATTTTCTATTGTTTATATTTTTATCAACATTCATTTCTTGGCATCGAATTGTGCCGTTCCGTGCGATAAATGCAGAGAGGGTTGCAGAAGACGCAGAAAAGCAGTAAACACGAGGCAATCCGAGTGTCCTCTCTAGGACGGATCAGAAACACTGAATATGTTAGGTGGTTTCAGCTTGTAAGTATTGAAGAAGGAAGCCACTTGATCGGGCAGCTCGGCCAGGACGCTCTGGGCAAGGGCCACGCTGTTTCCCTGCAATGACAATGTTACAAGAATGAGAGCTATTCTTAGCACCGTTTAAGCACATTATACTGTGTATGTGTCAATGGAAATTAAAGAGAAGTGAGTGAGAAGCTGGGCAGGGTCATATCAGATTAATGTAAAGAACAGTTGGCAATATATCTGTAGCATATATACTATTAACTCTGTTACTGCAGCATAGGGGTAGGGGCTTCAACTTACCTGGAAATCTCTGAAGGGCACAAACTGGACAATGTCTCTCGCGGCGACATCGCCTCGGGCCGAACGCAGCAGCTTGTCATCACTGTCGAGGAACTCCATCGCGCTGAAGTCTGCCCTGCCCACACCCACTATGATGATGGACATGGGCAGGTAAGAGGCTTCTACAATAGCAGTGCGTGTCTGGTCCATGTCTGTGATCACGCCATCGGTGATGATGAGCAGCACGTAGTATTGCTGCAGATGGAGATGAGAACAACATCAGATATAAAGTACACAGAGTCTAGTTTGATTAAGCTCTTTATAGTCTCATTTCCAGTTTGTTTCGCTTGCCATTCGCCTTTTGGTCAAAATTAGTGACTGAGGCATTTTAACTCATTTTATATGATTTGTTACTGCGAAAAATTATGACAACTTAAGAGTTAATTTCCCTTGAAATCACTTGAGACAACCCTAAAATATTCTGCTGTACAGGTGAGGAATCTGGAATGACTATTTAATTTTGATGTGTGTTTATGTGTGCTGACGTTGTCTCAAAAGCATAAGTAAAGAAGGCAAGATTAACTGTTTAATCAGTGTTTATTTTGGGCAAAATCAGTTTAACATTATATAAATGAAGAAAAAACACAGGTATTACCTATAATTTATCAGGTTTTTCAGTTTTAAAGGAGGACGGCCCTGTTATTTCACATTAATAACTGACTAAACATTTTTTCATATGAAAAAAGAATTTGCTTACTGAGGCCGTATGTTGCCGGAAAGCTTGCCTGGCGAAGCAGGCGACGTGGTTGATAATCGGAGAGAAGTTGGTGGGCCCCCAGAGCTTCAGCTGAGGTAGACACTGCTGGTAGGCGCTCACAACACCCTCTATGCCTATAACACACACACACACACACACACACACACACACACACACACACACACACACAGTCAAGTGTAAAGCATTACCAGTGAAGCTTTATTAAACAACTTTTAACAGCCAAACACAATCCTGTGAGAGGGCCACCTTACCGGAGCAGAATGGATTTGTTGGATTGAAATTGATAGGAAACTCATGGGAAACCTGAGAGCATGATTCATAAAAAGATAAATGTATAAAAAAGCTTTTAGAATACAGTCCATGACATTTTAAAATCAGGCAAGTCAGAAAAACAATGTCAATTTTGTCACATTGTTTTATTTTCTTCAAGGTTTGTCTTGTCTGAAAGCTGTCGTATTACCTACCGTATAAATATGATTTCCTGGCTGACAGAGCTCAAATCAGAGACCAATAATGAACTGGTGTGAAAGTGCAAAACACTATAAACCTTTTAATATTTACAGAATATATGAATAAAATCAATCTTTAGCTGGTAACGTCGCCAATTTTCAAACTCTTTAGTCAGTTCAAAGACCGGGAGTCCATTATTCATATCATCCTGATTGCATTTAGGACCAGTTTGAGACCTAACAATTGAATTAAACATCTTTTGATTTGCTGTACTTGAATAGCTTGAGGTGATTAATGATATACATGTGAAAGCACAGTATTTTTCTGCCAGACAACAGTTGGGACTTTTTTCATACCTGCCAGGAGGGAGGGACCTGGGCTCCAAAGCCAAAGACGGGAAACATCTTGTTACTATGCAGAAGATGGGAAAAACAAATTCATTAGTGTAAGATTAATACCACATACTAAACCTCTGTCAGTAGATTAAAGCTGCAAAACTAAATCCTGTTGAGTGTGATCGCTGCGAGCAAGCAAACTTTATCACATAAACATTTGCAAATGAATAAGTTAGACCACATCTGACTGGCTTTGTGTAAATATTATCAAGTAATTTAAAGGAAAAAGTGTATAGACTTACTTTAAAAGCTTTCAAATTGCACTTCACCCATAGCTAAAAGCATTCTTAGGACTTTCTCAACCCCCGGCTAAGAAATCTTTCACACTGACACCATCCAGGCACATTCCAAAGTGGCCTAACCCTAACTACAGCAGAGAGCCTGCAGCTCTGTACCATCAGAATATTCAGTAGTTCTGCTCCAGGTTTTTAGTTTGTTTTATTGTTTTAATCCAGCAAATTCCTGGTGCATGAAGACGGTCTTGAGATTTTCAGAAGGCCTTACTTTTTGACAAGATTTCATCTCTGTTTACTTGAGGTTTCGGTTTACCTGTCGTAGTCCTGGATGACATTACCCACTGCCCAGATGGCTGTCAGGTATTCATTATAGCCTTCAGGGTTGATATAGTGGAGGGACTCTGGAGTTCTCGGATCCCCGTTAGAGCCTGTGAAGTCAATGGCGATCTGGATCGTGTTAGAGAAAGGGATAAGGATTGAGATGTAGAGTTGCCCGGTGACCAAATGCAAAAGAGAGACATGTAACACAGTATATATACTAAGCTTATGCAAGTTCCATAGAGGTAAGCTGCATGAGAGCAATTTTAGGGCAAATGGAAAATCAAATTGAACATAATTTAGTTTACTTGCAAAGCAGATCGGCTCATTTAAAGGCCCCATATTATGCTCACGTTCAAGGTTCAAACTTTTCTAAACTTGAACATTTTTGGAAATATGTACATGCTCTTTTATGTTCAAAAAACACATTAATTTCCTTTTATTATTTGTCTAAGCAGGCACTGCCCACCATGTTTCAGCATCAGCCCTCGCTTTACTACAAGACACACCCACTTCACCAACAGGCCAGTGCCCCCGTAACTCTGAGTCTGGACCCCCCTGTGGCCCCCCTGACAGGGAGTCTGCATCAATAACACAATGACAGATTTCTTGCAATGATTTTGTTCTGAAGGGAAAGGCAGAAATAAAGTATCTTAGCAGTTTACTACCCAATCAAAATAGCTGAAATTGTAAACACTGTTTTGTCTGAATGAGGGATTTATCTTTTTTTCCGGGTTGTATGTGCCCCCTAACCAAAAAGCCGGCCCCAACCTGGCCCCCCTATTAAAACTGGTCTAGAACCGCCACTGCTTGGCTGAGGGTGGTGACTGTTTAGTTGTGTCATCACAACCTTACGGAAGCTCGTGACTGCTCATTTGGAGGCACAGTTTCCCTAATAAAAGGCTGTGTGCATTTTTCCTAGGATGAGTGTTTCGATACGTTCACAGTATTTAGTGCTTCACAGCATCTAGACCGCTCTCACTTTCCACAGTGTGGGAGATTTAAAAATGCGCACACAAATACATGTATCAAAATAATGTTTGACATTTCCAAACTCACAGTGAAGTTGATCCCGCAGCCCCCCATGATATAATCCAGGAAGGTAAACTCCTTCACCACCTGAAAGGGTTAAGCTTTTGTTAATGGTGGTATAAACATCACCGAGCTTAATGAAATATGCATGAATCAATTATTTCTGCTTTTCTTTAACTGTAATGGTTTAAAAAATAATGAAAACAATGTAGCAATGCAGAAGCTCACTGAGCGAAACTATACTGGTGATCAAGGTCAAGTAAGATGCCTTAAATTTACCAACATTACCTGGCAGCTCTTGATGCAGATGACCCCGGAGTTTTTATAGTTTCTCCTCTTGTTCTCCTTCTTTTTGTGGTTGATGCACTCAAATTCAGCCTGCAAGCAAGAACCTTAGCGTCACTTGTGCCATTCAAATTAGCAATAACAGGTCTTTGGTAGAGCGGGAGTGATACACACAAAAAAGTCTCACCGGGCAGATGGGTGTTGCGATTTGCATCTCAGCAAGTGTGGTTTGAAAGCTCCCGATAAGGCTGTGGGAGCCGTTGACGCGATAGTCATAACAGTAAACCTTCAGACAAACAAAGAGAATTCCTTCAGGGGATGACAAAATAAGAGGCACCCCATGATTTGTTCAAAGACAGGAAAAGTCATTACTAAAATTTTTTGCTGACACTCGCGCTAAAAATATATTTCCATCTGAATTAAAAAGCAGTATTTATAGGTGCGAAGACAGGTTTGTTCTGTCGAGGTGTAAAAATATTTGTGGGGTTTCCGTAGTCACTCACGTAATATAAGAATATCTAGAACACACAGCATTCACTATATGCGGTCAACAAACAAATATCAATCTATCCCTGCAGTAAATTATAAAGGTCACACCTCGCATGCACAAATAATGAGCCGCTATCACTCTAAATCATCAAAGTAAATCGATAAAAGCAATGAGAGTCACTCAACTGAGTAAAAAGAGCGTAGCGAATGGGCACACCTTCAAGTGGTGATGTCACAAACCGTGCACATACACGGGGTTGCAAGAATCCCCTTGCTTTAAGCTTGGGAGCATTGTAAGATGAAAAGAAAATGCAATTACAAGATGAATCGTTAGTGTGTTAGAGTAGAATGGGCATCCAAAAAAAAAATAAAAGTAGAACAAATTGTACAGTTATAATGCCTTGGAGCATTCCCAGGTGGTGTTAACAGGCTGCACTTACAGGAAATATTCACTGAGAAGAAAAATTGTTTGAAAAAAAAAAAAAATACCTTTATAGGTTTCTCCGGATCTCCTGCACAGAGAGATCGCAGTGGGATCCGGAAGGGTCTCCATATTGGGTTTAAGTTGTTTTTTACCACCTACATAAAAAAGTTATAACGAGCCACAAATTAATGTTTTATATGCAGGGAGAGGAATGAGTTGTTAATAAATGAGCTTACCTCTGTCCTGTGAGCCAACTGCCATCCAGTTTCCATCTGCTTGTAGAATTCCAGATAAGGATCCGACCACCACAAATACTGAACAACCAGAACCAATTAATTATTGACTTTGCTTCGAGATACATCAATCGAATAAAAAGACAGTTGAAATAATGAAGAACGCCACTGTCATTGTGTCACTGTTTGACAAGGGCCTTCATTACCTTTTTGTCCAGCCTGCGGCCAAACACCTCGAAGTTTGCCATTCTGTTGTCTGTTATTTCTTCAGCACAGATCTATTTCACAAATATGACAAAACAAAAAGTCTTAACATGTGGGAGGTTTTGTGCTTTGGAACATACGGCAACGAGAGACAACTCCTTGTGTTTTGGGGGTCTTTTCAAACCCAGAAATGATATACTTTCACACCACTGTGCTGCTGCTTAGTGGTGTGAAATTATATAAAGCAGTTTCATGTTTTCTTACCCAGCTGTGACCCCTTAGATTTATATTACACTACAGAGAGAGAACGGCCGATCAAAGGTCACCATAACCAAATGCAGTTATTCAGTATGTCTAGCAACATGTTGGTATTTAATGATTAACTATCTGGTTAATACCACGGAATGATTTCCTTATACAAAGATGACTAGAGTCCTGGATATTTGTCACAATCGCACCTCAAGATAAATTACGGTATTTATTCTTTCTTTCTCTGCTCAAAAGTACACCATCGAGCCACCATAAGCCTCTAAAATGTTAACCTTGTGCACTAAAACATTCTAAACTGTGCACACGCTTGTTCTGACCACAACACACAAAATTAGCTCTGGATCATTTACCGGTTCTGTTTAAGATTCTTGGAGGCTTGGTGCTATACCAAGTGAACCAATCTGCATTTAAGCCAGTTTTGAGGAGCGCCATTTTAATCAGGGAATCGCCATCAATGGAGTGTCTTGCACACATTGGTTCACACTACATCTTTCTACATTTGTTCTGGTTGCCAGATTGAAACAAACTCTCCAAGGTCTGAACCAATTTACGCTTCAAAATCATCCCTTGCAGCTATTCTGTCTCATGTGTCTCTATGGGGCTGTTTAGTCCTGGTATCAGCGTCAGTCCTGCAGATGATGACCAATGTTTGTTTACAAAACTGGCACAGGAAACACAAAACAGGAAACAGGCAAACTGGGTCACCCAATACATGATACACCCATACATACTTATTGTTCCGCCATATTAATGTCTGTGGGCAATAATGTCACAAAGACTATATTTTATTGGAACAAAGGTATTGTCTTTAAAACTAACTGGAAAATAGGAAATGCAGTCAGTTAGTTCTTTTACAAATTCTGTAGCCTGGGCAACATTGGGAACTGCCACCTCATATGCCAGCAACTCTGGACTCAGATTCTCAGACTATAGTATTTTTCTCTAAATTTAATATTTTTCTTAACTAATCTTCAGTTTAATTTGCTAAAAGTAAGAAAGACTTTGTTTGTAATTGCTTATATTTAGTATATTTCACTTATTTCGAGGCTGTAAAAAGTTACTTTTTAAGTAATCTCACCTTAAAACCAGCATTTTATGCTATTTTTATGCTTATACTTAGTATATTTCACTTAATTTAGGGTTGTAAAAAGTTACATTTTAAGTAATCTCATCTTAAAACCAGCATGTTTGGCTTATTTTAAGCCTTCCAAATACCTCTGTAGACATTCTTATTTCTAGATTTAACAATCTTAATTTAAGAAATCTTGTCTAGTGAAACTATCTTGCTGCATGGACAGATAATTTCACTTGTTTTGAGTACCTTTTCCCTCAGATTGAGTGTTTTCATCTTGTTTTTAGACCCCCCTTTTTTGCAGTGTGAGTGACACGATCACAAGTGGAGAGCTCTAAGCCTGTCAGGTCACACCTGGCATTAGGCTCGATTGACCACTTGTGTTCAGATCTCACTTCCCCACTGTATATGTAAATGATACAAAAAATCAGTTGAAACAGTGTGTTCCAGTAGCTGATAATGTTGGCAGGTAAGCAGAGTTCAGCTAAATGCCGCAATCATTTGTAGGCTAAGAGACCTCAAAAAGGTAATAAGCATTACAGTGAACTCCATGGAAAACAGACAGCTTGTCTTCCATGCTTCCTGCTATCCCTGCTTCTTCTATTACTTCTTGTTTCACAGAGGAAGTGAGGTACGCAGGTGATCCTTCCATGTGGCCTGACCACCCCTGAATGTGGTCTGAATAATAGGATCAAAAATGCGTTCTTATTGTCTCTTGAGGGTGTTCACACCTGTACTTAGAGCTGTCCATCACTCAGGACAAATAGCAATACCAGGTCTGGACAACCTCTATGTCCACACAGAGGGTGCCCCAGCCACAGCTAATGCATTGCTTATAAATGAGAAAATAAGTCCACTCACTGTGATGGTCCCGTGACCTGCAGGCCTGTGGTTGTTCAGCATTAAAGGCCGAGTCATCTGCCTGTTAGAGACAATCTGGACACAGACAATGACATTGTCGCAGAACAATGAATAGGGGGAAGAACGAACAAAGTTCTCTTTCAGAACTGTACAAAGCGAAGCTCACCTGGCCCAGGGTACATTCAAGCTCCCCGAGGAAATCGTCATCACTCAGGTCATGCGTGTCATTGTCAATATCATACACAGAAAATTTCATCTTCTGCACCATCTCAAAATAGTAGTCGAGAACAAACTTCTTGGCAAACTTTGGGTTCAGGTTGTTCAGGATCATCTCTGTGCGCCCAATCTGATTCACGGGAAAAAAAAACAAAAAAATACATATGATCTAAGATTATGTCACATGACTGACTCAATAAGTCTCCAAATACAGAGGTTGAAATATATGAGGGAGGAACATCAGCTACTGTGACAACGATACATGCGGTAATGTCTGTGTTGCATGTAAACATCTCTATGAGTTGCTTATTCAAAATTAAATCATATACATAACACATGATGTTCAACACTTCTCCTCCAATGACCTTATACAGACCTCATACCACTGGGAGCCTGTGGTGTTGATGTACACAGCACACAAAGGGTCCGACTTAGAGAAGACATCCATGTCCATGAGGTTCTCACAGGAGATGGTCAGCTCCACCTTTGTGGCCAAATGAGTGGCCCCTGGCCCTTGGGGCCCGCCTGCAGCCATGGCAGCTTGTTGTACTAAGATGATAAATCAGACGCACAACAAATGAGCCATTAACATATATAGTATATTAGAGGGCAACTCAGCAGAATAACTGTTTTCATTAATACTTTAAATAATGTGTCCTATACTTCTGTCCCATTAGTACGCTCAAAAATTGTACTGCAGGACTTTTGCCTCCGGTGAGTATTTGCCCATTGCGATATTGTACTTTTATACTACACACGATTAGTTAGGGATATGGGTGCAAATATGCATGTGCATGGACATGCAATAAAGTCCAATATATTTTCACAAAACACTAAATAAAAATTCAGATATGTCACAGAACAAACAATCGAGTGAAATAGTTAAATACCGCACTATCTAATTAATTTAGAGTAGTGTACGGACTCTGAACAGCCCACGCCACGCGCTAAGTGTTGTACAGACAACTGCTGTCTGGTGTTTGTCAACTGAGGAATTCTAGCAGGAAGCAGTGTTCGTTGTCCAACAACTTATCAACGATACAGAGCATATCTTTAACAGAAAAACCGCCAATGAGGAGCTTGTATTGTAAACAAAGTAAAGACAACAATTACAAAAATGTGAAATAATAATTAAAAAAACTCAGAGCTTAAACTTTGCTGGCACTTTGACAACTTCTTTACCGTTAATGTTACACGCGCTAACACCAGCTTTAGCTCGGCGATTCCGTTAATTAACGTTACGTTCACACACACTGGCAGTGTCCGTTTGGTGGGTGTGGCGATGCCTGGAATGCCAAAAATACTCACAGCTGTCCCCATACTAACATATTTCTTTATATCACTTGAATTTTTGCTCGGGGTTATTTACCTCGTCAGTTGATGAAAAAAATATATTAGTTTATCCGTGCCGCTGGCCTTACATGAATACGTACTGTTTATTTGACAAGAACAGCTGAGCAACGCGGGGGCGGAGCTGACACCCAGCCCTGCCCAGCTGGTTAACGGGCCAGCGTTAACTCCCTTATGTTTTGTTGTTAAATTAGCGAAATTAACTTCCTCTACGTACTGATAATATTAAACCACATGTTAAGCACTTTGTGGACGCACCGTCTAGTAGACTCACCAGTGGGAAATTACAGCGGAACTTCTCAGGGGTTTAGGTTGTTTCCTACCGACTGAATATGCAGGGAACATACCCGGGGTGCATTCAAGAAAACAAAAAAATCTGGAACGATTAATTAACGCCCATCACAAGAGATGCTGCGGTGGGCAGTTAACATGTGAGGCATTGCTATAACACGTATAATATTCTGTGTTACCTTCCATGTTTCGAACAAATAATTTACTCTGTTCTTTTTTTCCCCCTTCAATCCTATTTTTCGACAATAAAGGCCTTCTGTTGTTAGCTTGAATTTAACTTCAGTTAAGTGTTTGCTCCTCGTACATGAGGTAGTAAAATGTTATGAACATGATGAGGTTGTGCTAAACGACACCTCTGAAAACACAGAATAAGAAGATAGAACGTTCAAGGGAAAATAAACAAGAGAAAAGCGCGATCAAATTTATTGTCAACGCTTTTGTGTTTGTGCTCTTGAATGCTCACCGTTGTTGTATTTGCGGACCGCCGGTCAGCAGGTAGTTTGTAGTTTGTGCTGCAGTCGCTCCCCCGATCACTGATCTGTGGGGCACTGAAGCGATGGCTGGAATGGTGTTGACGCGGTGTGTGAGCAGGACTTTACTGTCAGCCTCTGGTGCGAAAGCCATCAGAATCAGAGGCAACAACAGGCATTACAGGACAACTTCAGGGAAGACTGCCACTGCCGGGACTGTAAGTAACGATGCCTGTCAGCCTTACTCATCTTGTAATGTGTGTTGTCCTGCATGAAACTGTGAGGATTGTTCACTAACACCCACTGACAGATGCCCAAATTCATGAAATTTTAATTGGAAGAACTGGGCGCCATTGTGGAAGCCTCTATTCTGTATCAAGGTAAAAGGTCAGCAGGGCTTTGAGCTGCTCAGCTCAGAGTGCAGCTTTGTATCCGAGTGTAACAACAGATCTGTTCTCACCCACTGCGTTAAGAGTGTACTTGAGTTACCCCCTTTTTCCTTCATTCACTTCCTGTGTTGTGCACAGGCTGGAGGAGCTGCATTCCTCCTGGGGCTCCCTGCACTTTCCTGTCTGGCTTATGAGGCTTATCGCAGAGTGCAGAGTTCAGCTGTGGTCCAGGCTTTGGAAAAAGGTAGATGACGTCTGTGCTGGATGTGAGACACTGTTCAAATAAAAGATTTTTGGCCCCGCTGAGAAAGAGCAGCACAATATGTCACGGTCTGAGACGAGATCTGAGTGAATCTGGTGTGTGTGTCTGTGTGTGTGTGTGTGTGCAGAGGAGGTTCTGGAGCAGGCTGACTACCTGTACAGCTGTGCAGAGACGGAGAAGCTGTACCAGCTGCTGCTGCAGTACAAGGACAGGTGAGGAGAGAGATCACACACACTGCGGCCATGACCAACTGTCTATATTCTTTCTACTGTTCTCACTAGACGTCACTAGTACGCAACCAAGATTTGTGCATCATCTTATGCATTTGATACTCTGGTAACACTTCATTTTACAGGTCTGGAAATTCCATGGTGTTCCATAAACCGATCCCTCCCCTGATGTGAAAATCACAACAATAGATGGCTGTCCTGACCTAAATGTCCCCTCAGAGTGACTCTCTCTGAAGGGTCAGTCTGGAGGAACTCTGACTGTGTACTGAGGGGGCAGTGTGGTTTTAAATAGGCGGCTTTGAAAATCCCCAGCCAAAAAAAAAACCCACAAAAAAACAGTCATTGAAAGCATCCACTCCCTCCTCTCACTTATGCACCCTCACATCCCTGGGCTTTCTTCTGTGACAAAGTTAATTTGCAGATTTTTAACCATAGGGTATGGGAAATCAGCAGATCCGGAGATTGGCGTTAACCGCAGCGCTCTTCATTTTTTTGGTGAGCAAGTCATACCTTCGTTTGTCAGCTGGTGCAGCAGCAGCTGCTCAACTAAGGGTCAGACCATGATCTCGTTTTTCAGTACTTATGCTTACTGGCCTGCAGAAGCTGGACGGGAACAGGTGGATCATTAAGCTGCAACAACTCTCTCCTGCGTTAGTGGCCTGCTGAGGGGAGGTTGGACAGAAACTTGTTGGGAATTAAACTGACATGTTTAGCAGGGGTCAAACTGAAACGGTTGGAAGTGAATTAAAGGAATGATGTAGCAGTAGTATATTAACTGGCCATTGGAAAATACCAAATTATTATCCTTAATTCATGTTGAGGTTATTTTCGATAGATTTTTAAGCAATTATTGTCATAATTTGGGGAAAATTTCAAAGAAATGTAAATATGTTGCTTGGTAATTATGGCCTTCTCACCATTTAATTTGCGGACCTGTGAAATATCTTGTTACTGATTATTGCAAGTGCTTTTGTTTTGAAGCTTCAGTGAGTTGTTCCTTTTTGTGGTATTCACCACCAGAGGGCGCCAAAGTTCTATGTTATGCACATGGATAGTTTCGCAATGACTTTGTTCCCATGCACTCTGGATCTATGAAATCAGAGATGGACAGTTATGACAAGTGTGTGTGTGTGTGTGTGTGTGTGTGTGTGTTTCCAGTGATGATGCAGAGTTTCTGTGGAGGCTGGCCCGTGCGTCCCGCGACCTCTCCCTCCTGCCCAACATGGAGGCCGAACGGAAGAAGCAGCTGGTTTTTGAGGCCCTGGAATATGTAACGAAGGCACTGGAGAGGGATGACAAGTGTTTCGCTGCACACAAAGTAAGACAGTGGTTCCACTACTGATCACCTCCAACCGCAACATCTGTGGATTTTTTTTCTCTCCAGGGGTTTTTTATCATGTGTATCAACCACGACCACCATAAAACAAACCTTTTGCAAGCATTTGCACTTGCAGGATGATTGTGCACAGTACAGGTTTTTCTTTTTTCAAATGACCTTTTAGATTATTTGACCAATCTCTCAAAACCCTTCCTCTGCTAATACAGTGGTATGCCGTATGTCTCAGCGATGTCGGGGACTACGAGGGCGTCAAGGTGAAAATCGGAAATTCATACATCATCAGGGACCATCTAGAGGTGACTGGACATTTGGGTCGATATGTAATAATATCATATTATCTCACATTTCTCTATCTGTTGAAGTGAAGTTTTTTTTTGTTTTGTTTTTTCCTAGACAGCCATCAAGCTTAACCCCATGGACGCTACTTCCATTCATATTTTGGGTTACTGGTGAGTGTTTTTTTTAAATTGTAACAGTCCTGCATTTCAGCACAGCCAACTCTGGAGCATGGGAAAGTTCAGAACACACATGGACACACACTTAGACGAGCCAAGTCTGTTTCACATTTGACCACTCAGGGCACTATACTCCCAAGACGCGAGGGGCTAAACATACTGGTATTTAACCAGTATGATGTTGGTTGTTTATGGTTTTTGAGATCTTTTCAGTCTGGACCATCGCGGTGACATTGCCATCCAAAGCGCCGTGTGACTGCTGTGTACCACATAATGCAACATGATGACAGCTACAAGTCACTCGAAGATTCAGTCATTATCTCCTCATCGCCAGGCTGATGGGAAGTCTCGTAGTCCTCGAAACTTTTTCTGGAAAAACAACATTATGTAGCATTATCCTAAACAACTGAAGTACAACTGAATAAAAAAAAACACAAAATGGCTCCACGCGGCTTTCAACGTTTCCCTTTTTAATGCTTCATCATTCAGGGAATTCGGTCCGTCTTCTCTCTCCTAGGTGCTTTGCTTTTGCTGAGCTGCCATGGTATCAGCGCAAGGTGGCGGCGGTCATTTTTGCATCGCCGCCTTCGTCCACCTACGAAGAGGTGAGGATCCGTACCACTCCTGGTTTCGTTACCAGCTGCACGGCTGAAATGACACAAATGTTGTTTGGCGTATTTTGTCACGGACTTGCACATTTGGATAAAATCCTGCCTTTTTTTTCCCCCACTCTTTTAGGCTTTGGAATTCTTCCTGAAAGCTGAGGAAGGTAAAACAAAGTGTACAAATGGAGCCACTAAAGGGGAGAAAAGAGAAAATGAAAAATTCTGACGTCCTGTTGGCTGCAGCTCAAATTCTTAGAAAACCAAAACAGCACTGTGCTTGTAAGCATTTTCTTTAAAGGTTTAAAATTCAGATGATGTGTTTCCTGTTTTTCCCCAGTTGATCCAAACTTTTACAGCAAAAACCTGCTGATGCTCGGGAAGACGTACATGGCCATGAAAGACAAGGAGAAGGCACTGCTCTGGCTAACCAAAGCAAAAGATTACCCTGCTCACACACAGGAGGACAAGGAGGTGCGTAACACCAGGACTACTCGCTTTAGATACAATGTGTTTTCCTTAGTACTTAACCCAGCTGTGACATAGTTCAACAGTGAGGAAGACGCTGAAATCCCTTCAGGAATGGATCCCACGCGCTGACGGGAGTTAACTTGAATTTTGTAACCCCGCAGGTCCACAAAGAAGCCGTCGACCTCTTGAAGAAGCTCGGGTGAAGCTGTGGTCCCTACTGAGTGGAGTCGGATCCCTTTGGCGACTGTTGCACTTTTTTTGATAACTCCTAACACACACCAATAAATCGCAAATGTTTAGTTTTTGTTTTTTTTAAAGCTTTTGTAACTATTCATATGGTAGAACTGAGTGGCCTTGCAAACAGAAATCACACGTCATTCAGACTGGTTTCTGGAAATTAAATTTATATTTGAATAAAAGTATATAGATTGATTTTTTTTTCCCTTCCTTAATCTTTAATGAATCCATTTCTAAACATTTAAGAGGTTATGGGTTGTGGGTAAGTTGGAGGTATAATCCAAAATGAAGGTGTTTCTGTAAATCGAACTATCACGATGATCTCGGCCACAAATGAATCTTAAACTTAACAGTGGTTGCCGGAATTATTGACATTTTACCATCGTCACACTGGAAAAAAACTTGTGCAACTATGATGTCACGGTTGACGCGACACATCCAATTGAGATGTCAGTGTATCTGACTATTAACCTTAGGATTCTCAAGTATGGAGGCCCGAAGTGTTCAACGTTAGCTCGATCAATAAATGCAACAATGTGAAATAAATAGTAAAAATGGCCAGTAAATTGTTCAGTTGTCCATTTGTGATGTCACAGCAGAACGGACACATCCAGTCGCATGTTGTCTTTGCCTCAAAACACCTCCACAGTGATTCCTCTGCTCAGAACCACAATTATGATATTTGACTCTCAGCTTGATGACACTTAATTATGGAGGCCCAGAGTGTTCGCCCATAACTCAATAAATAAACACAACAATGTGAAATGAACAGGAAAACATGTAAATGAACCAACAGTGCGAACACCGAGTCTGGTTCGTGTGTCAGCTAAAAGGCTGCAGCTTACAGACAGACTCAATGAATTCAAAGCGGCTGTAATGAAAATACATTTATTATGTATAGTTCTTTCCACAGGCAAGATCCAATCAAAACAAAGGATAAACCAACACGAGTTATTTATTCTTTTAGGAGCAGAATAGAACCTGCAAAAAAGTTTTGTATATTCCTGAGCAGAAGGCCTCTCATCCCCCGACAATCGCACAACAACAAAAAACAAAGACAGCACGGTCATGGAGGGGGTTTATTCACTTATTTATTTGTATCTCATAAATCCATCTCTCTTCATTAAAATGGGTGAAAGCAGATTAAAAATGAATCTTCTATACACATCGTCTCCAGTAAAGGGGCATTCTGTACAGTGTAGTTGGTGTTTACAGTGTATCTACACACGATATGTTACAGTTTGGATGCGTTTCAGGTGGCCTAAACCGCAGTGAGCACAGTAAGAAGTTCCCTGCTGCGTTATCGCGTACTGAAATGATGAACAGTATCGTCATTTCGTGAATCAGTTTTGCTTTGAAAGAACACACCTGTCCAGGTGGCAATCTCGTTACTTGCTACGGTGAAGGCAACCTGAAGCGTTCCATCTATTTCTGATAAGAACAAAGGCATCACAGATTTCCATCAATGGAGCGGCAACTCTGTGTATTTAATTATAATATTTAAGTACTTTATTTACTTTCATTATCTTTATACAATGAATATTCACATACACAGTTGATTTTCTTTGATTACAAGTTTCTGTTCAAAAGGAAGCACAAAGTTATGCAGTTTTTGACTCATCTTAAAAGTCGGCTCCTTTTGCTACAGTAAATGTTTTTCTTCATACTGTCGTCCCTCCTTCGAGCTCTTCCACAGGGACAGCTGAATACATGTTATATACATGACTGATAACTTGAGTAATCACAAGCTCCTCCTAGAGTCTAAAGCAGCTTGCTGCTGTTTGCAGTGGTCTGAAGAAACACAATGCTAGAGAAAACAAGGAAAATGGCCTGCCACTGCCAGGTTTTTATCCTGCGTTTTGACCACTGACTGAAAGAATAAGCACCAGAGTTGTCATCTAGAAACAAACAATGGAGTTAGACGCGACATTTAAAAAAAAAAAAACAGAGGGCATGACCCTGAAGTATTTAAGGACAGAAAGGACAAGGGGGGGAAGTAGGGGTGCAAAAACAAATAACACAGAACATGTTGCGATGCGTCAGGCTTGCTGCTGTGAGTAGATTTCCCACACATTATTTTTGGTCTGTGGCACATTAGTGTCTAATTACTGGAGTCTTGTAATCAGTATTTTAATGTGAGTCGGGCTAGTTTTGTTTTCTGCAAACAAAGCCTTAATTTGAATGATTTATACACACACAGCTTTATTAAACTAAGGCTATCTCAGCACAACCTGAGAATGAGACCGAGCATGGTCAGAATAAATTAAATTGTATAATCTGTGGGCTCAGCACTATGGCTTCAATTTTGTGTAGCTTTACTTCACCGTTGACTACACAGCCAAATTAGAAGATCATTCTTAAGTTTCTAAGAATATTGTACAGGTACAGGTTTATGACCCAGTTCAACTTTCAAGTGGACCATGTCGCCTCTCAAATATGTTTTACCACCCTTCTTTTAGTTGGCCAGTTGCCGTGCAAGTTCAACTCATTCAAGGAACAAAATTTGATCATTTTTAGTCCAGCGCGCCTCAGATCTCCTCTGTGATCATACATGTAACTATAAAAAGACCATTACTGCCATGATGATGACAGTTTTGTAATTATACTCAGATTTGTGTGCAGCACTGGCTCCAGTTTTAATCAGTGAATGGTTGGTAAGAAGTGACAAACCGCTTCTTTCAAGGAGTACATTCATGAATGAGATATTACAAAACAAGATAGGCAAATATCATATGTGTTCTTTGATTTATACGCTTACCTATACCTTATTAAGTGAAGCAAACATGATCTTCATGTTATCAGATGAGCATAATCATGTCTGGTGCTCAGTAAATCACAGTGGCTTCATTTGACTCGAGACAGTTTTGCAGTCCGAGATCAAAATTCAATGAGGCAAAAGAGAATCGGCCAAGCACACAAGAACCACTGAGCCAGAGTCTCTTTTCTGTTTTGACAGTTTTCTAAACAACTTAACCTCTTAATGAAAACTGAGCGTGTCGTCCTCGTCTTCTTTGCCAACAGGAGCAGTGGCCTGCAGACTAGTTGGCCTAGAACATGTCCAGTGTCTCTGGGTTTAAACATCAGAACCATGAGCCACAGATCCCATCGCCATCACACACGCAACTCTCTTTCATTTCAATTTAGATTATTTTCCTTAAATCTTCTTATTCCTTTTGATATAGTAGCCTTTCTCCACCAACGTCACAAGAGTAATTTTTTCCTAACGTGCGTCTTTATCCAAACGGGAGAATCTGATGATGCTTCTTTCTCTGGGCTCGTGTCCACAATGTGTCTGAGGGAAAATCTGCATGAGATCTTCTTCAGATCAGTCCATCCTGAACACTTTGATGATGATAGTAAAAAAAAAAAAAAAAAAAAAAAAAAAAAAGATCATTAAAGAGGCAAAGCATCCATGCTAAAATGTCTGTGTGTGTATGGATGGTGGTAGAGGCTGGTCACAGCAGTCTTCTCATCTTCAGAGGCAGCCATGCAAGCACGTGAAAATTGCCACAATTACTATGGGTCCAACAGGGGGAAAAAAAATTCAGGCACCAGACCCCAATACTACTCTTGCCTTTTAGAAGCTCTATAGAACTAGAGCCTTAAAAGAAGAATGCGCTTCAACTATAAAATCCTCTCAAAAACACTTTAAAGTCTTTTAAAAAGCCAGTCAGCAGTGGGGAGGAAATTTAAAAAATATCCATGATTTCTGTTTTTAAACAGAGAAGCAGAAATGCTGAAATGCTTGCATATTTCATGATGGGGTATCATATACTATATAAGGGCTAGGGAACGGGATTGCGGCAAAAATGATGCTGCAAATTAAGATTTGGTTTAAAATGACAAAATAGCTTATATACATTGGTGGTTATCTTGTGCAATTTTTTTTTTTTTTTAGTTTGTTTTACTTGGCTGAATAAACAGCGATGGGGGAGGAGGAGAAACATGAGAGGACTCCTTCCTCTATTCTTGGCCAAATCCTTCCGTTTCCTCGATGGCAAAGAGCAGCTTCTCTTTCAGCTGTTCGAAGCTCTTGTAAGGAGGCAAGTCCAGACGGTTGAAACTGAAAAGACAGACAGAAACCCAAAGATCAGTATAAAAAGGACAACTGACTGGATGATGTCTGTATGATCCATCTTAGTGAGACAGTGATTTTTTTTTTCTTTTTGTTTACAGGCAGGATGGCCTGATGGGAGGACATCCTGTCCCTTAAGGTTAGGGTTAGGCACAACGCTAACCCTAGAGTGTAGTAAAGAATTTAGTTTTTAAAGTATATAGGTGAGAAAAATATTATAGATCCAGGACAAAACTGACTGCAGAGTGGGAGTGAGGGAAAAAGGTAAAAATAAAAACCTGCCTGCTTCTTCAGCACCACGGAGAGCACCAGGGACTGTACTGTGGATTTATCACTACACAGCAGTTAGGCTACTGATGTTCAGAGGCACTGTAAGGCATTCTAACCTGCACAAACCTCAGTCAGTTACTGGGATCAGTGAGATCCTGCACTTTCTCTGCTGCTAGACATGAGGGGGGAGGGTTTCAGCATTTCTTTCTTGTGTCATGCTGCCAGCTGTGTAACTCCAGCTGTGTAAATCCCTGTAAATTGTAATAGACTGGAACAATATAATATAATAAATCTAACAAATAATATATAATATAACACAACTCAACATGAGAGAGGAATGGGTAACACTTTATGATAACCATAATTAATAAATTGTTGCAATTTTTTAATCGTAACATAGTGATATTTTGTAAATGGTAAATAAATACTGTGTATTATCTATACACATCATTTGTGGTGAAAAACTTTCAGCTCAGGCTCAACTAACAATAAATTCACCATTTTTTAAATGATGGTTATTCTAAAGTGTTACCGAGGAACTTGATCAACGAATCTGAAAGCACTCACCATGTGTGGCTCCGAGGAAGCCATGTGTCCTTCCCCACCTTCTCAATGCAGAATTTCTGGGGCCCATTACTTCCTGCAAATCAAAAGAAGATCAGGGGTGAAAAGACAGTAAAAAAAAAAAAAGAAAAAGAAAAAATGAATCAAACATGTTCATAGTATGAATCTATAGAATATCAGTCTGTCGCTGACCCATGAGTTCAGCAAAGCCGCCAAGAGGAAGCCTGCAGGTTCCGGTGACAAACTGCATGAGCCGCAGTCGCACTTCGTTGTCCACTTCTTTCACCAGCTGCATGAGAGGTGACATCACACACACACATCTGATGATATGACACTTGGCCATTCTGTATCAGTAACTGGGTCAGTAACATGCAACACCATGTTTCATAAGGGAAAGGAGCAGAATGTTCCTTGTATCCCACAAGGTGTGTGTGTGAGAGTGTGTGAGTGTGTGTGAGTGTGTGAGTGTGTGTGAGTGTGTGTGAGTGTGTGTGAGTGTGTGAGAGAGAGAGAGGAGAGAGAGAGAGGGAGAGAGAGAGAGAGAGAGAGAGAGAGAGAGAGAGAGAGAGAGAGAGAGAGAGAGAGAGAGAGAGAGAGAGAGAGAGAGAGAGAGAGAGAGAGAAGACAGTACCTGCCAGAACCAGATGATCTGTTTGCTGTTCCTTGTGTAATGACGGTACACAGTGTTCCTCTGCCAGTCCTGCAGGTCTACCTCCTGCATGCCACAGAGCATCACCTGGATCAAACAAAAAAATACACAAGAGGGGTGTTATGAGGTTATTGGGATGAGAATAAGCACATCCAACAGGGATCACTAAATAGACCAGAGCATTTACTGCATTATCAGAATCAGGCTTGCTGCTCACCTCAAGCTCCTTTTCATCAAAGTACTGAAGCCACTGAAGTGGAACCACCTCGTTGAAGCCGTCCAGGAAAGCTTTGGTCTGACCTTCCACCCCGCGGGAGAACCTCCACTCTGCCATCAGACTGCAGACAGCAAAAAACAGTACTTAGTGAGTTTCAAAATATCATCTGCTCAAAATGATAGTGAGAGGTCAGATATAAAGTGATTATACTGTACCCGATATACTCCTCCTTGTTCTCCTCAGTCACTAGAACATTGGTGCCATCGGGTTTGAGGTCATGAGAAGTGATCTTGCCCAGGATCTCCATGTCCACTGAGAAGTACATCTCCAGACCACACTCTTCAATGTTGTTGTCCCTGAGGAGAGATCAGATTATGTTGCTGACTGCCACAACATAACAGAGGAAGACCATCTCACCTTTGCACAAATAATTCGAAGAAATCCATGTTTGTAACCATTAGCATCAAATTTGACTGCCTTATTAAGGAAAACACCAAATAGCTCTCGTTCTGATCCTCACTCCAAACACTTTTACATACTACATTCAAGACCGCTCCCAAAAACTCGAGTTACATAAAAAATAAATACAAATAAAATAAAATAAGGGACAGAAAGGTTTATGCTAAATAACGTTATTCTGTTTTTCCATATTTTAATTTTATGTGCAACACCTTCAGTGTATATCCCTTTTTATATACCTACTGCATATGTATCCATAGTGGAACAAGATCCCTCCCTGAATGCTCTTCCTATGGTTTCTTCCTTTTTTTCCTGTTTTTTTTTTTTTTCCCTTTTATTTGTGATTTAAGGCTCAAGAAATACCAGTGACTTGTCTCATCAACTTGTGCAGTTTGGTTCTTGTGGTCTCAATAACAACAAAACAAAAGATTCAAACTTTCATATTGAATAACAGATATTATACAATGCTCTCCACTGTCCGTGGAATATGCAGTTACATTCTGAAGGCCATGAAAAGCAAAGACACAAATTACCTGATCCATATAAGTGAGTTGTAGAACTCTGGGTCAATGGACTCCAGGTCTTTGAGTATCAGCTTCTTGTTCAGCATGCGTTTATAGAAAGGCAGAGAGAAGCCGGTGTCGATGAACTTGCCATGGAAGAGCGCCTGCAGCAAAGTTAATGAAGAGATTATTTTCTTATGTGCTGGTTAATCTGAAAATATGGTATCTATGTGAGCATATCGATCCCCTGACAGATAAATGTATAGAGGGAAACTGGAAAAGGCCACAGCAAACACCCTGATGAAGGCTGAAAACATTTAGTTAACACAACATTGTGTATTATTTTCTGGTTTAGTCAAAAGTGTCACATTAGTGTCACCAGGACTGTTTGCATGTGTGCAGACACAATGTGAACTTGCCATTGCAATGAAGCGGCCAATGAAGCAGAAGTAGGAGAGGTGGTCTGGGTTGATGGCTGAGGCCGGGTTGATCTGCAGGCAGTAGTTGCTCTTGCCGGCATACTCAAACAGACAGTACATGGGGTTCAGCACTTCATGGGACAGCAAGAAGAACCACTCTCTGCAAAAAGAGGTGAGACAGAGGCAGGGGGGAAGATAACAGATTGTTAGGGAGAGGAATTAGAACAGAATGCAGGAGGAAATGAAAGGAGGAAAAGATGGAAAGAGACAACAGATTCAAAAGATCAGTTTCTGTTTAAATTTGGCAGACAACAAATGATTCATAATCTGTACACTGATTATATTACCGGGCTAAGCCACCATAGTCGAGACCCTCCTCGCCTCTGAAGATGACATACAGTCTCCTCCTCAAGTCGTAGGGCTTCAGGGCCATAATCTAAGAAACAGAGAAAATGGACTCAAGATCAGCTAAAACACACATATATTGTTGAATGTAGAGCAGAGGAAAAGTCTGAAATAATAAAACTGAAATAAACCACCAATGTAGACCGTGATGCGTCACCACACTTGAAAGTCATTTCTGTATGTGCTGTATAGTATCGGTCTGAACTAAAACCGTAGAATGGTAGAAGGACTCTCTTACTTGCTGGAAAGAATCTTCAAACAACGTCTGTCTGGAGACGGTGATCTTCACGTGGCTAGGGAGGGCATTGGACTGAGGAAAGATGGAACAAAACATCAACGCATTTGAGGGTAGGATAATATCAGGATGACTGTGCAAGGAAGAAAAAAGAGAGATGGAGTGAGAGTAAGAATGAGAGAGAGAGAGAGAGAGAACAAATACCTGGCACAGGTAGCGGAAATGGGCAAGCTTCCATCTGAAGCTGCGCTCATAAGCAATCTGAGGGCCTTTAGTGCTGAGAAGAACAAACAGATTCAAAAGGTCAAAATTTAGCAGCTATAAATTGATAGATCCAATGGAAAATAGCCTCTTTCAATAGGGTCTAATAATCTATTATTCATCATACAATGAAAAAAATGTTCTGCATGGGAAATTTGCTCCCGTGCAGTCTCATGGAAAGATTCTGGCTATCTGAGAAACTGTATCAAATGTCCCTGTGTGATGCACAACAGTTTAAATGAAATACCAGTGGGAAACATTATTTTCTGAATTAAAGATTTTTCTTCACCTTACATGAGCTGTATGTACTTTGGCTAAAACAACAAATAACTCCACATCTGGTTCTGGAAGACATGTTCCCTTTAACTATACACAAGCCTCTGTCATAGCTTCTAGTGACATGTAATTTGACATAACACACATGAACTTAGTTTGAACCTTGACCACTTGAATTTCGCTATCTGGGATAATAAGGTTTACCCTTACCAGGTACATTATTTTAAAAAGTGTTCTTACACAGAGGACTTTCCAGTGCGTGGGTCGCTGAAAGTGGTGGTTCTGGTGTTGTGATCCACAAAGTAGCGAACTCCTTCCCTTGTATACCTGATCTCCCAACCTTCAGGCAAAGGATCCTCATTCTGTAGCCTGTACACATGCACACACAAACACAAACTATTCAATTATATCATTTATAGACATGGACTGAAAATTTTGGAAAATGGAAGCGACTTCCAAGAACAAGACGTTCCAGCATGCCCAGCAGAACATTGCATTATAACAAGACGATCAATGTTGTTTAATTCATCTGTCAGTTATTTAAATGTCATGGCTGATCAGTGTACAAATAAAACTGACTCGATTTGACATTTAGGAGCTACAAAACCATTCAACTCCACATGGACCTTTGAGTTATTACAACTGACTATACTCTATTCTAGGTTGTGAACCTGTGCTTCAGCTAGAATTTGTACCACTTGTGGAAAATCTTACATGTTTGCAATATCCTCTGGGAAACATGCAAAAAAAAAAACCCCACAATTGTACCTTCTGTTTGTTGCGCCACAGAAATTATTACTTAAAGAATGCAGTCACTGACTACAGAAGTAAAGGTCATGGTTTATACTCTGATAATAATTTGATTTCCATGACTGCTTTATGTTTCAACAGATCAGAAAACAAGAGTTACTGTGAAAGAAAGTAATTTTATCTAAATGTATAGACAATCTGGAGCCCAAAGAATTCCATCTGCGTCTTGTTTTTGGAGATCAAATGTAACTGTATATTATGGTGCAACAAGGCATTTGCAACATTCTCGCCAAGTCCTCATCTTCCAGGTCAGACATGCAGACGTTGCCTTCAGCTCATTATTCAATGTTCCCACTATAAAGCAGTTGCTGTCTTTCAAATTATTCCAAGATTCCTTTTCCTTTTTTTTTTCTAAAATCGCTGCCAAGACTTTCTTTCTGTTGAGTAAATATTAACACACTGTCTACAAAGAAGCCAAGATTTCAGTCAATTTACAATACAAACAGAATATCACAGACTAACAGAATGTGTGCTCCTTCTGAGGAAGCCTAAAGATCTACGGTATTAGTGAGAACATCCTAGAAGTGGTCAATACTGGTGTAAGTGGGAACAAATCTTCCAATTTCGTTGACTGCAAACAAGGCCAGTAAACTCGCTGGTAAACCTCATAGAGCTCAATATTTGCAGGACAGGAAAAAGACCATTCACTCCTTAATGACCTTTCACATTAAAAATTCATTTCTTTTAAAGATCCTTAACTACATTCTTTCATCCTGCTTAATTCCATTACATTAAGTATAGGTCTGGCATCTTACTCATACAGGCTTCTGTGAATTATGATGTACAATATATCATGTGTATATAATTTGTTTAAAATAATTTTAAATGTGTGTGAAATAGTTTCCATTTTTTTCTTCTAGGATTTCTGGTACGGGGCTCACCCTTGAGTTCGGGGGTCCTCCCACTGCGTCGTCTTGGTGTTATGGTTGACAAAGTACACTCGGTCATTGGAGTCCACACGCCTCTCTTAAGTTGATAAAAACACAGATAGGAGTCTGTAGTTTAATAGACAGAATGGACAGTTGGCTCCAACATGTGACAACACTTGTGCTGACTCGGGCTGTAAATGTATTTCACTGACTGTCATCTGTGATCTTTGTGAACAGAAAGTTTTGATACCAGAAGGAAGCATTTCAAGAAAACAAGTTTGAAAAAAGAACATTCAGAATAATCTAGATACAACTCAAACAATATTATAAAGATATATAAGTTAACATCTATTTCCATTTAAAATTTGGCACATACTGACACCAAGTGAAAATATGTACACTATTGAGAAGAAAGAATGTGAACTCACCCCAACCAGGGGGTAGCGGGCCAAGAGGATCATTCTCAGCAGACATCATGGATGCCTGAAAACGTGGGATGGAGATGTAGACATCCATTTAGGAAATAAAAACAAGGACCGCACCAATCTGGTCAAAATACTCCAAATATGTAGAATACAAAAATAATCAAGCAAAAGTCATATTCCACAACAGAGAGCAGGGAAATATTCCCAATGAAAACAAATTACAAAATAATTAGACACGTATTGGCTTTGTTGCTCGCAAGAGGGCCTCTGTGGCTGATTACTGCTCAATACTTCCCAGCTGTGTCCTTTTATTTGTGTTGTAAGCTAATCATCATCAGTGAAGATGACATCACTGCTGAGATCAAAGACTCTGGAAAGGGACCCTGACAAAGACAAACAGATTAAAATGCCCGCCTTGACCTTAAGGTAAAATTCTTACCTGATCAGGGTGTGTTGTGTACTAAGTCAGGTGAAGGACAGAAAGGAGTTCTGGTTTTGGTTTATATAACTTGGAGCTTATAAACTGGGCTCTGATTTTAAAGCTATTCATGAAGACAAGATTGAAAATGACTTTGAATCTCCACCAATGAGGAGAAAAAAAATAAAAGCAGAAAGCCTTTTCTGAGATCAAGATAATGGTCCACTAAACCACTATGATACTTCCAATATCTGAGACAATACAGACTGCAAAGAAAAGGTAAAATAATCACTGACATCACAGATGGGAAGACAGTGATCATAAGAGTGCAATACCTCCAAACAGACTTTAAAAAGTGCTTTTAGTCTGAGCCACACATGAGTACTGGGCAATTGCTTAAGTAAAATGCACAATTTGAAAGGTGAAGAGCTGGTAAAAATTAAAGGCAGGATAGATCCAGTGTGGTGAGGGGATTGAATAATTTTCCTCACAGAGGAAAAGATTGGCAGCATTTATCTTTGGTCACCAAAACAGGACTTTTAAATTGTCAGCTTAGAAATTAACTGAAGAATTTATAAAGTACAAAATCACAGGGTGGTTGTTGGGTTTGGGGTGATGGGCAATGGCACTGGGGATGGATGATGGCAGTCATTTAAAAGCCTTACATACAAAAACTACATAGTAATATTTTCAAGCAATCTATATTTCACTAATTTACAAACAGAGGACATCCTAGCCATTTAGATTTTATTTTGAAGTGTGACTTCCTTTTTAAATCGGAGGTGGTCAAGTTACTTGAATATGGGTAGACGTCATGTTTAAATATATAGCACCCTGTGGGTGATATTCCACAGTAAAACTAAGAGGTAAAAATTGTCTTACAGAGTAGAGGTATCTCTGGTTAAACTGGTGCATAGCTCCCTGCAGCTGGCTGCGTTGGCTCTGCCACTGCTCAAAATTGCGGACTGATTCCATAGTGGGACGCTGCCACGTGGTGGTGCGGGTGTTGTGGTCCACATAGTAGATCCTGCCCCGGTCATCCACTCGGCGCTCCCAACTGGCAGAGTGAAGAAAACAGACAGGAAGGGCCAAGGTACACTTTACAGATAAATAAACGTGTATTTTATGACCGATACCTGAAACTGATTCAAAGGCTCAAAATAAACAAAAAAGCATGAAGAAAATACTTAAAACTGCATACAATTAAAATGTATCAAACACCTTCAGAGACAAAACCTCTGTTTGCAACCAGACATTGACTCTAACTGAAACTAACCTAATCACAAATTAAACTTACCGCAAACAAACCTACATACATCTTTGATTTTTAAACTCATTTATGTATTTTTCGTAACTAGACTTGGCATGAATAGAAGAATGTACCCTGAAGTGTGTTGATGTAAAAAAAGATAACTGACTTGGGTAATAAACACCACAGTGCTTTATGATCAGTTTGCCTACCGCTCTCTGGTTGTATTCATACGTCAGGACACTTTATTATGCATTATCAGCTGTGTAACTATGTCTAAAACTATGGACACTGATTTTAGGTGCAAGAAACCAACTGAAACGCACCAACAATATGAATGGTCTGTCACTACATCATTTTTGTTTAGTTGCAGACATGGTTGAGAGCTATCAGGTCTTAACATGGTGATATGAAGAATTGTATATGGAAGGCAAAATGCCACTGCTAAAAAACAGATCGATGAAGAATAAATTTAGCAGTTGTAATATCCATATCTGAAGACAGATATTGAGCAAAAGAGAGACATTCACCCTGGTGGTAGTGGCTGTGGTCTTTCCCAGGTAGTAGTCCTGGTGTTGTGGTCTACATAGTATGTCCTCCCATGTGGGTCTTTTCTCTGCTCCCATCTAAAAAGACAGAAAAGTATACTTTAATTAAACATAAACAGTTCAATACAGGCTGCTTACAACAAGCTTCAAGGTTGTAAAAGATGACAAAGATGGATAAAAATAAAATTACAGAGAATGTAGAACACATTTTGCTCCGTTATTGTGAAATATGACTGTGTGCGGGTGTTGAGGTGATGGTACTTGGAAAGACAGATTTTGGCTCACCTTACTTTAATTACTGAGAGACCTCACAAATTTTAGGTCCTTATCCAATCTTTTTTTAAAATTTCTTTTCAAAACACAGTAAATGCCTTTTCAAGTAATATAAGCTTTGAAACCCTGAATGCAGAATATCAGCAGCTGATGTATTTACCCTGGTGGGAGAGGATCTGCGGCTCCAGCATTGGGGACCTGCTGCCTGGGCTTGGCCCCATCGGTAGTTACAGTTGCACTGTTACTACTGCTACCACCACCACCTCCTGAAGCATTTGCTTCCCCTTGTGCTGGGGAGGAAGAGGTTGATGATGAAGAGGCTGTTGTGGTGGTGGTGGTGGTGGTGGTGGTGTTGGTGTTGGTGGTGGTGGTGGTGGTAGCGGTGGTGGCCCCCTGGGCTGGGGAGGTGAATGTGGAGGAAGTAGCAGCAGCGACGCCATCAGTAGGCTTAGCAGCAGAAGAGGAGGCCGGAGCCTGTGTGGAGGTTGGCAGGAGTTGAGATGTGCTATTTGGTGCCGTGTCAGATTCTGGCACGGTGGCATCTTGATTGCTGTCCTCATGGTTGTCTGCAGGGGGCAGTACATCACCTATTGTAGCAGATGATGGACCCAGAGCAGCATCACAGGACTCCCCATTGACTAGAGGCATGATAGAGAAAGACAATGGTGCTGTTTAAATCGCATGGACTGAACCCTTTTTCCACCCATTACTTGATTGGCAAGACCTCTCAAGAACACATTTACCTTTTAAAAAGGACTGACTGTACATTAAGTGCCCATTAGTCTAGTAATCTACCTAACTTACATCCTCTGTGAATGTAAACATTAATTGAGTGGAGGACCTGAAGGAAAAAAAATAAATCAAAACACTGTAAACTATGGCTTGACCTTTTTGCACCAAAAAGTACACTACTTTTTTACTGTAGCAAATTTAGAGGGGCTATCCCTTTTAATAATATTTTTCCAATCCTTTCATGGCTTTATGTTATAGGAAAGGGGAGAGTGACAGGAAACGGAGAGAGAGAGGGAATGACATGCAGCAAAACGGCCACTGATTGGAATCTGACCATAGGCTGCTGCAGCAAGGACAAGGTCTCTGTACATGGGGAGCACTCTTTACCAGCTGAGCTACTGCACAATTAATTCTGAACAATACATTCAAAGATGGGGAAAAAAAATCATAATGTATCAAAGTATTTTGGACTTGTCATCATAGATAGATATGGATTAGGCTTTTTACTGCCTTTTAAAAGCACAACTTTATCATTCACACTTTGCACAATTACAAGTCTGAAGTCACATGTTAGCTTGTCAATCAAGTGAGGCAGTGGAGGCACCACGAATGAGGGCGGCCATGCCAATTATGATAAGGAGACGTGGATAGCGATTTAATTAATTCAAACAAATAGTGAAAGTTGAAAGGTGTACTAGAAAATAATTAATATTCTCTCATCAACTTCACCTCTGTGCAGTTAATGTACAATTGGTATCCTGCCTACCCTACACAATATACTGCAGTCTGCTTTCCTTTCCTCTCTGTTTTATCCCTGTGGGGAGTTTTTGACAGAGGTGCTGACAGCAGCAGAGATTACAGGCCTCCCTTAATGAAAATAAATCTACTGATCTTCTCTTCAGTTCAGTAGGACCAAGTGAACCATGAACAACTTTAAGTGGCCTGAGCTCAGACCAGGCGACACACCTACCTGCTGGAAAGGTGCACATGTATAATTGAGGTAGTTAGGTGATAATATGCATCATTGACATGAGCCAAATATAATCAGTAAATATGGTCTCAAATTCTTAAGTGTATTACATCCAACAAAATTGTCATTCAGGAAATTGTTCATAGGGAGACTGCAGGTTTTTGTAGCATGGTTATGGAAACACACTGAGCAAACCTGGCACCTCAGGGATTCTACACCAAACCTCCCCAAGTACCCTCATGCACACATTGTGAAACGCATACTAATGATCACACTTACCCGTCCTACTCTCTGTGTCGCTGTCTGAGGCTTGGTGGACTGGGGTAGAGTTGGGTGTGGCGTCTCCATTGACTACATGACTGAGGGTGGGGCTGCAGGAGCTCGAAGGCACCTGACCATCCAGACCGTTGGAGGCTGAACAGAAACCTGACCTTGGGCCAAAATCTGTACCATTCACTGAGCTGTAGGAGGAAACACACAAGGAGTTCAAAAGCATTTTGTTTATTGTTAATCCAAACAAATCTACACTTGTACAATACATATGACAAATTTCATACTAATCTATTTATATATCACTACATATAACTTCTAAGAACAAAAACATAACATTTTGTTTTTCCTAGTGGTCCTACAGGCTTGTATTACACTGGATTCACAGGGCTTAGTGAGGGTGTGCTAAATGTGTGCTACTTCCCCTCTGTGTGTGGTGTCAGATAAAAGACTTGTGACATTGAGACTATTGTCTCAAAGGGGTAAGGACAGGACATAATAGGATGGCATGGTGACGTAACGGGCACAGCTGAAGAGACCCTTTTGTGTGCTGGCAGAGTTCAGTTGGTGCCACAGACGTCACTAAGGCTTACACAAATCTGCCATATGACTCAAGTCTAGGCTTTGTCTAGGCAAGACATGGGCTGCCAGTGAACAAAGTACAAAATCAGACTGGGTCAAGAGTGAGGTCCTCTCCAGTAAATGTTAATTTCAAAAATGATAAAAGAACCACTGAACAGAAAGTGAAGCCTGTACATTTCCCAACACATAGTCGTGTCAAAAGTTAACATACACTTGTAAAGAACATGTACATCTCAAAAATGTTTAATCGCAAACCAGTTACTAATCCTGCTGGAAAAAGAAATCACCCTATCCATACTGTATCCAGATGGTGATTTCCTTTTCCAGCTGGACTTGGCACCTGCCTACACTGGCAGAAATACTCATTTCTGGCATGCTTTGCTGACCTTATTACTGTGCTCAATTGGCCAGCCAACCCGCCTGACCTGAAGATGGGAGACTCCAGACCCCAACAATATAGACAAGTTGAAGGCCAAGGCACCATAACACCTGAGCAGTGCCACAGGCTGATCGCCTCCATGCCAAGCAGCACTGATGCAGTAATTTGTGCAAAAGAAGCCAAGTATTGAGTGCAAAAATGAACATGCGTCATAGTAAAGGCTGTAAGATTGCTGAATCTAGTCAGAGCATGGACTCGACGAGAAAGCTGAAGCGACAAAAACTTTGCTCATGATTATCTGAGGTGTAAGCGTATTTTATGCAGAGACCAAACAACATGATGCTCTGCAAGCTCTGCAAATAAAAAATGGTTTATCACGGCAGTACAACAGTCTTACTCAAACACTTGAAGTGGAAGCATCTCGGGGCGGTTAGATTCACATTGGATCCACCGGTGTGGCGGAGTGGTAGTGTTACTTCATAGCCATGTGTAGTGTATTGGGAACCCCCGCTGATCAGTTTGCTGACTGACGAAGCTGCCATGCTGTTGTTGTTGTTTTTTTAGCACAGTCCACATGTTTTCAGGGGGGTTCAAGTCAGGACTACCCTGATTAAGCCGTTTCTTTAAAACTTTTCATGTGTTTGTGAATATTGTCCCATTGGAACACCCAATTGCACCCAATATCCAAATCCAAATCTTCTGGGTGATGATTTTAGGTTTCTTTGAAGAATTTGCAAATAATCCTCCATCTTCATTATTCCATCTACTTTCTTTAGATCACCAGATCTACTGGCAGCAAAACAGCCTCACAGGATAATATGACCACCACCATGCTTGGCAGTAGGTATGGTGCTCTTAGGGCGAAAGGTCTCACCTTCTTAACTCAAAACATACTGCTGGTTATTGTGGCCAAACAACTCATTCGGTGTGTTATCAGACCACAGAACTTTTCTCCAGAAGGCTTTTACTTTGTCCATGTGATTAGGTGCCGCGTCTGGCAGCCTCTCAGCTGATGTTGAGGCACAACACACTTGACTGTGGACACTTTCACCTGTCTTCCATTAGCATGTAATTTATTAGACATGCTTTTTGGTGGTTTTTGTTTTATTCTTCACCATCCTGACCAGTTTTCTCTCAGCAGCAGGTGATAAGTTTACGTTTTCTTACTGATGGCAGTGACACAACTGTGCAATGCAATTTGTACTTACAGTCGTTTGCACAGTTGCTCTTGGGACCTATAACTGCTTTGAAATGGCTCCAAGTGACTTTGCCGACTTGTTCAAATCAATAATGTGCTCTTTCAGATCAATGTTGAGCACCTTAGACTTTCCCATTGTAGTGTTTGTGGCTAGTTCTAGTGGGAGTATCAAACAAGCCCTCACTGAAACTGAAAACTGTGATATACATTTTCTTTACAAGTGTATGTAAACTTCTGAACCCGACTGTATATGCTATTGCTTTGTATTTGCATCTGTTATAATACTTTATTCTGATGTTTGAAAATTAACAGGTAAACTACAGATACCTAATCAAGAGAATGGCATTAGCATTCAAATCTGAGCAAAACAGACAAGCGCTTAGTACAAGCTGAGCCACAAGAAATATTGTACTACTGTAGCAAGCATGGAGGCCAATATTAATTGTTCAGACAGGCTGTAAGATCTGGGACCTCAGGTTCCACATGAAGGTCTCCCAACCAGGATAACTAAAACAGTAGTCGAATCACAAGCCGACCGAAATGGAGGGAATGAAAGAAGGAAATGCAACAAAGCAAAAGAGACTACAAAGAAGAAAATAAAAGAGATCAAGGTGGGTAATGCTCAGGCAGCTAAGATATTTTGGAAGAAAGAAAGAAATTAAGTGAAGTAGGTTGAATGAGGAGCAAAGAAAAGAAAAGAGGCAATGGAGTGAAGACTGCCAGAAAGATGCAAGACGATGACCTTTGACCTTCTGGATATATAATATTATCACTTCATCATTTATCCTTTAACCTTTAACCTTTGAAGACCAAAATCAAATCAGTTAATCCTCAAGTACAAGTGGATGTTCATGCTTAATTTTAAAAAATTCCATCAAGGTGTCCTTGAGCTTTTGTTCAGATATTCACAAGAATGGGGCAACCTGAAAAAAATAATATCCAGCGTGGAGGCATATAAAAGCAGTGGTGGAAATGGAAATAAATCAACACTATTTAAGGCTAATCAGAAGCCAACACCCTTCAGAGCAGATGAGATCCTTGCAAGGCAGGATTTAACAACTCCAGAGGTTATCACACTATCAATGATTTTCTTCTTGCAACATAACCAGCAGAATTAGCACAGTAAATAATCCAAATCATTCTTCATTATTTTATTGGCCTAGCTGGATGATGCTGTACTCTTCTGCAACATCACGTGACAATGGTTTGAGGCAGAATATCCAACTTCTTTCACTAGTTTGAAGTGAGGAGTGTTCAACTGAAGAAAGGTAAAGTCACATACAATGGACTCCAAAGTCTGAGACCAATCTGAAATTTCTGACATGAACCTGGAAATAATCTTAAGGTGTGAGGATTCAGAAAGTGAAGAAAAATGTCATAAGTCAAACTGATATTTTAAGTAAAGAGAGGCTTTCTCAGTTTCAAATCAGGGCTAGACCAAAGGTTTCTGACGGTGCAGCGCAAGGAAGTCTTAAAACTCGATATGCTAAAACATGATCAGTTGTATCCAAAGCATGATCAGGCAGACCAAAAGCGACCTCACCATCGTAAGATCAATACATCAAGCTTAGTTTACTGAGAGATCGAAAAAGCAACTTCATCACAGTAACATAATTTGCTAAATAAACAACACAGGAATCTAAACAGGCTATTGTGTAATGCAAAGGGTGTCATGATTCCGATTTTAAAATCGAAATCGACCGAAATTAAGTCACAATCTTAAACTTCGAATAAAAAAATGGAATCGTCGATGCTGCCACACCCCCATGTCACGTCCGGTCGGCTTGCCAAGCAGAAAAAAACACACGTGTTGAAGTGCTGCGACTCAACCTCCTCTAACTTAGCTACTAGCTAAGCCAGTAGCTATTAGCTACAGCCATCCAAACGATAGCATAGTGTAACACCATTCCTGTTCGGCTCGTGGACCGTGGTCGGGAAACACAGGGGAGATGATTTCCTCCAGGGCCGAAGTTTATGTCTACCTTCGTGGTGAACCCCCTTTCCCATGTTGAGCTGGTCGGGAAATAATACCAGGGAGCTTTTCGCCTTTATTTACAGCCAAAACTGCAGACTATGTTGTACACTTTGTTGCTGTCGCTACTCCTGCTACTTCTTTCGCTTCTCCTTCCTCTCCCATTCATTCACCATCTGCACGTACGCACGCTCCCTCACTCTCGCTCGCCCATTCACACCTTACGCACCTTATGCACACACACCGCCCTATTCCTGAAAGGGGCTACGCCACTCTTACAACAATGGCAACTGCAGATGCGGGAGACCCATTGACAGAACTTGACCCCCCTCCTCTTTCACTGAAGTCGCTGGTGTGGAAGTATTTTGGATTTCCAGTGAGTTATGTTGACAACTTTAGCATTGTCGACAAAAAGCCACAGTTTGAAAGCTCTGCAGAAACTACATGGCAGGATATTTTGTTTAAGTTTCCAATTGACTGAAGATATAAGTTATTGTTACATTATATTGTTAATAAAGGTTTTACATTTTTAGTGTGTAGTGTGGCACATTGCGAACAAATGTCAGATATTATATTGCATAAAGGTCTAGACTAAAAATGGCATAGCGACCTGTGCTTTAGAAAAACAAATGTAAAAATTGAGAATCGAATCAAACCGTGACCGTAGAATCGAAAATGTAATCGAATCGAGGATGTGGAGAATCGTGACACCCCTAGTTATGTAGTGATCTCAGATGAAGAGTAGTCATTTCTAGACCACTTATCAGGAAGTGAAACAAGGCCAAGTGCTTGAGGTGGGCAAAGAAATACTGGAATTTCAAGTCAAAGAATGTATCTCAGTAACAGAAGGGTGTATGCAAGGACATTAACAAGAGAGAGAATGGTACCACAGGGTTTCAGACAGACAGTGAAACATGGTGGTGGCAATATTCAAGTCTAGGGGTGTTTTGCCTACCCTGGAGTTGGACACCTGCACAGGATTCATACATCAGCAGGATAATGAGCCCGAAACAGACCAAAGAAGACAAACAGTGCTGACTGTCATGGACTTTCCTCCACAATCAACTGACCTCCACACTACTGAAAATGTATGGGGGCACTCGAACTCTGACAAAGTCAGGCATTCTGTGACATCAAGAGAAGCTGACTAGTGGTCTCCCATTTTTGGAGCCCACTGGATTTCTGTGCACCGATTGCAGCTTAACAACATTTAAAACACTAAAAATGTGATGACAGCTGTTGGTTTTTTGGTAATTCTGATGGCACTGCTGGTTAAATTTGAACAAGCAGCAAAAAGTTGGTGGAGCTAATTATTTGGGCTTCTCAACTGTAGGCGTATAGTTTTTTTTTAACACAACTTTGACATTGATTAGACTTATTATGTCATAATAGAGCACCATTTTCTGTTTTAACAGAGACTTGTGGAGGTTTTTTTGCTGTGTTTCATAGTGAGGATGCTTTAATTATACTTGAGAAATATCTACAATAGATATCTGAATGAAAAAGTGACTGATTGAGAAGAAGTAGTTGTTTCTGTGTTTTTGAATAATGTATCATGAAGAAAAAACACAAGGGAGACCAAAACTAATTTCTTACTTGTTGCAATACATTTGTTTCAACCTACTTTATTAGACAACTGGGAATAAAAAAATGACACACTTTGGATAGTTGTTGTTTTAATTGGCCAATAACCAAAATGGTATCTTAATATATTATTAGTCAATTTTAATCTTTTCTTTACATCTTATCTTCTTTCTTTCTTGTTGGTTTGTTTTTAAAACAGTTTGTAGCTTCCCTGTTTTGAAGAACTAATCTTTTATTGAAACCAAAATGTGTATATATGTAATTTAAAGAGTCTTGCTTTGGTAAACACATGTTTATGGTTTCATTATTTAGACAACAATGACAAAGGTAAATGCTGTCTCGCCATTAAAAATACTCCTTTAGCTACCTTTCCTATCTGGCTAAGTACTCAAATATCTCGGGATCTCCCAGGGAGGGTGAACACCACTAAGTTTTACATACACCCCCATTGGTGTCTTGCAGTCCTCTCTCTCAGCAACTGCAATGCAGAGAGGAGCCAGGCAGCCACAATCCTCTCAACGCCCCCACCAACCTCCCCCGTCTGTTGCATGGAGCAGACTTACTTCCTTTGTGGCTTTCCTATAAAAACCCTGTTAGTCTCTCTGAAGGGCACTTTTAGATAACAGATAAAGACTGGGACCAGTGGGGCAACATCAGAACTTATAGTATCATGAGCTGATTGCCAGGAATGAGGAAGAGCAAGACAGGGGCAGAAAGACACAGACCTTTCCTGAGGGAGAATATAATAATAATGATGATAATGATAATAATAATAATAATAATAATAATAATAATAATAATAAGTATCAAAAGTAAAAATTATCAACAGTTATCTAAAATATGCATTTGTGTGCTCCTACAGGGCAAACTGTCGGGAAACTGTGTAAACAACTGTTAGCATTCCTTTACTTGAGGATAAGCATGCTCTGTAGTTAGAAGGCCAATAACCATTTTAGGAAAAGTAAAGCACACAGAGCCGCCTTCTTGTGAAATATGTGTGGAAACACATATTTAGAGAAACTTAAAATTCCCAAAATGGTTGATTGGTTTAGTTTACCTGTTGGCAGCCCTTGAGGAAGAGGAAGATGAGTCTCCATTTTCATGGATGGTATCACCATTCTGTTGGACTTCTGGAAAGGATTGGAGATACAATGTTAGCTCAGAGTTATTGTGCACAAGTGTATATTTATTCAATCATTTCATACAAGAAGATGTGGTAATTACTTAATTGTACCAGGATCAGATACCAGTGTTTTACATCTGCATTCATGTCTCTGTGCCATTTTCTCTCCCTGTGCTTCCTCATTGTTTGTCATACACCGACACATGTGGGAATTAAAAGTGGCAACCCCACTATCACCCCTGACATATAAATACTCAGCTCACTGGTGCCATTTGCCGCATTGCCGTTGGTAAGTGGTGCCAGATCCTCCTGGTCAGTCACAGTCAGGCCATCTAGGTAGACAGTTAGCTCCCCTATGGGAACCAGAGCTCCCTTCTGCTCCACACTCAGTTTCAGCACCTCCTTCACATTCTCCACTGTAGAGACAAAGCAAGGATGGTGTGGGAGGAGGCACTACAATAGACTGACATGGAAAACAAAACAAAGAAAACAACTTCTGCAGAAATACTTCATCTACAATGTTCACATTAGAGAAAAAGACACATTGATCATTGTGTGCAACAAACTTGTTGTCATGGTGATTGTGGGTATGTATGTGTCAAAAAGACAGGGTTAGTTCAGAATATGTTACACCGATTTCAGTTAGTCTAACTAGCTGTTATCAAGTCCTAGAGCAACTGTGCCACAACTGTATGTGTTAAAAAATGAACATCTTGCATTATAATGTTTTTTTTTTAGATCCGATATAGCTTAATCATACATTTTCTGTCATGCTGCTCCAAGGCTTGAATCAAGTCTAACGTGGCTTTGCCCAGCAGAGCGTCTGCCTTCAGGGTGTTGTGACTCCATACTTTGAAGTCCACCTTTGTGTGCGGTGTTACATTCCTAGAAAGTCAGATACAAACACAAACATGGAATTCTTAAAACAACGTCTAAAACAAACCAAAAATCACACAAATACACCATCATCAGAAGGACAGGCACAGATCTGGTCTCTTGCGTGTAATATACAAAGTAAAACATAACGCCATTGCTGATGACTGACAGTCATTGACCTCTGAGTCCTGTATGATCTTAATGTTGTGATTTCAAAGGCCCCCCAACAGAAAGTTGTGTTCTTTCCAAGTTGCTATAAGGCAAGAGGTGTTGGCATTTGTGACATGTGGGAGAGAAAATGAAAAGACGCTAACCAGCTCAGTTAGGTGGACCCAAGATGCTTTGTTGCATTGATGCAGCCATGTTTCTTTTCTGTGGACTACTGTTAGATGGTTTCTTTTAGCCATGCCACTGTCATTTCTGCTTTTTTCGCTAAGCTTACGCAGAATGGCGCAGTATGGCAACTCGTTTTAAGCTTATGAGACTAGACAAGGCTGAGCTGTGGACATGTGGCGTGGAGACCTTCTTAAACCCGTCACCAGGATATACTGATGGGACAGAGTTTTTTCTCAGCTTGGTGAGATCAGTGGGTCAGAGCAACAGTGAGAAACAGCGATGACTACAGTGATGAGCTGTCCTTACACAAAATGAATACAACACAGCACACCCACTGTATTCATGCATGGGCAAGTCCGCTTCAAGAGAAAGATTTAGATCACAGCCTAAGCATAGGTTCAAAAACACGGCATCACTCTGTCTTATCAGCAATAATTACCAAATCACGACAATAAGCATTTGCACTGACATGTCTTGGCATGTGGCTGAGCCATTTGGAAGTCAGACAGTTGTAAAAGTGTCCAGGTTGCTGGCTCCACTAGTGTCTCTAATGACACAAAGAGCTCTGTGTGTTGTCACAGAATTGTTCTTGTATGTAATTATCAGATGAGCCACCTGACAGTTGTTTGTCACTATATTTTGAATTTCTGTAGAATAAGGTTGTTTTTAAACTACGCTTATTGCTTAAGGTAAACATTGTCAGGCAGATCAAAGCAAATTCCTGCACCAGTGCCAACAAACTTAAAAATATCCTATAGAGGGGTGGACAGAACTATTGCTCCATCTTTTGTACTTTATACATTTATTGTGCACACAGTGGGGTTGCCATTGTGACATCGTTTTCCCACCTGCTCAGCAACCTCTTTTTTTTACAATAGTAAGCTGATGAACAACATAGAAATGTTTTGTTTTGGGTTTTTTTTCAAGGAAAGATGCTCACTGTCTATGGAGGGTTAATTTACTGTTAATGCCAACCAAACATTTCTTACTGCCGCAGCTTCACATTAAAAGCATTTAACTAGCGAAACAAGTGTTGACTTTTACCATGAAGTAGGCTAGCCCCAGGAAATGCTTTTAATAAGTAATTTTAAGTCTTGCTGCTGTTATTTATAGGGTTCATTGGGTTTAAATCTAAAATACTGCCAAACAGGTGCTTTTGCTCTTTGCTTTGACCGCTATTATCATGCCGATCAACTAACTTCACTCTGGTGATATGATGAGTGAAATCTGATTTTTACTAGTCTGTGGTGCAACTCTGCTGCTATAGTGTCCGCTGTCCTACTAACCATTGATAAAGAAAGCTTTTTTTTTTTTTTTGACTAGTAATGTAGTCGGTGTATGCCCGAAAACTAACCCATGACCACCGTGGCAACCCTAGGCCACAGATGTTTAAAAAAAAAGAAGAAAGGGAAAGAAAAGACCAACAAACTGGCATTAAGTTAAATAGGTACAGAGTGTCAAACACAGTGGAGCAAATGGTTGCTTCTTACAGAATTAGCCTCTCATCCCATTTAGGACTGGAGGAGCTGTGAGACTTCGCTGTGCGCCGCGACTCCCCCTCCGCTGTCACCTCCACATAAATGGAAGTCCCAAACAGGCTCTTCTTCCTCTTGATTTTGGCACAGGAAACTGGCGATGGTTACATACAGCAAGTGATGAGACTAGTTAAAATATATACTTTTTAAATTTTTGCATTCATTACAATTTCAGCATAAAGTCTTCTTCAGATATTAAAATTAGATTATGTTCTACATTATTGATCCTTGAGGGGGGAAAATACATTTTTCACAGAGGAAATCACCTGACACAGTACTTCAATGTGAGCTTTTGAGGGTCTGGACCCTGAAGCCACTTTGCTGCTCTTACACATCATAGACTACTGCGCATGTGGACTCACCAATGGCATGGAGCTGTGACGTTCCTCTGTGGTTATGGCTAGACTCTGCTCTAGATGAGGCCGTGGCCATGTCATACACCACAATGGGAACCTATAAAAACCACACACACACGCACAAACAGAGCAAACATCAAGCAGATGACACATATTCCCAGTAAATTCACAATAAGAAACAGGTGGACTGTGTAGGGTTTCAATAAAAACACAGCTGCGGAATTGTAAAAATTGCTTAAGCATACTGTGAGTATACTGTTAATGTTAGAGCACTACCAGCTCTTAACTGGAGACATTTACCTGCATTAAGTGTAATGTACCATTATTTACTTAATGTTGTAAAACATTTGTGTATTGTAATGCTACATAGACACAATGCTGGAAAAATAATCTGTACTCACAATTGGTGTGTGCTGCTAGACCCTCTGGTTCAGCCCACTCCGTGTCCCATGATTCCTCTAAAACAGAAAATGGCTAATTTATAGGACAAAGCTTAGAAAGGCTGGTACGAACCCCAGCAGTTCACAGTCTGATTAAAATACCAATTTATCACTTGGTATGTGTAAAAAATGACATCTCCCGTTTTTCATAGCAAGAAATTACTAGTCAGCTTTGTTTCTACTTTTCAGTTAATGATTTAGTGAGCGTTTAACTGAACTCGGTTAAAACCTGCCTGATCATTCATACTTCAATGTGCCTCATTCTTATCCAATGTATGGTTGTAAAGCTGAGTTTACCATCTTCAATACGACGCAGTTACTGAGCAGAAAGTGGGCCAGCTGCTCTCACCACCTAGGTGCCATATTTTGGTCCTTGAATCTGTAAATGTGCTGACAATTTAAGCGGTCGACTTGATGTTTACTTTTCTGAGAAAGTCACAGTGGCACAGTAAGACCAAGTATTTCCATTAAAGAACCTACACAGATCAAACATGAATTGAATGTCGTCACATTAATGTAAAAGCTACAAGCACACATATAAGTACACAGGTGGAAATATGAAATAAAGATCTTGTTCCGCCTTAAGACTGCAATTTCTTAAATCATAATTTATCTGGCATCTCTTTAATCTACATGATCAATATTTAATAACATGCAATAGTCTTCAAATTTTATATTAAAGATTCAATATTTATTTTCTCACTTCAAAAACCTAAAAGCCTAAAATCAGTTCAGCCAATACAAACTTGTTGTCATTGATTAAGGAAAAATCAGAAAACAAAAATAAATGAGACTATAGAAAAGTTTCACAAAATGTTAACTTTCATTAATCCTTACTGAATGTAACTAATACAGCAAAACCCTTCATACTGTACATGTCACACAAGTATGCATACAATTTGTAGGAAGTCAATAAGTTGCATGTGAATTTGTGAAATAACAAATGATCTCAGGAACATTGGCCAAGCCAGCCTTCTCCACAGCAACCAAAAGGGCAAAAATCACAAACAGGAGACAAAACATGCCCGTTAATTGTCTTAGCTCAAGAAGTCACTACACCCACTGTTTCCTGATTATGTACCAACGTAAGGACCAAGTGCTTTTTGATATGATTAAATGACTACAGCACCACGTTGACACAAAGGCTAGTTCATCGTCCAACACAGACGCCAAGATGGAGCCGGCAGCTTTTAAGCAGCTTAGGATGAACCCAATTAAGAAGACAGGGATAGTGCGTGCTAGAATTAACTGATCAGTGTGCTACAGGGCAGATGGTGAGAAAAATGATCAGAGTCAGCAGCACGTTGCCAGGCAAAGCTAAGTCTACTATTTTGCTACTCTCAAAAGCTTCAGACCAAGTGAGTCCATTGGTGATCTGCTAGCCATTTTAAAGTAAAAGCTCTGTGCCTGAGTTAGTTTACCTTATTTTTTGAACCCATCAGTTAATTTGAATGTGAGAAACCTCTAGTAAAAATAAACTTTTTCTAGTTTTTAAGTTTACTTTACACCAAATAATAAAATAAAAAGCAGAATAAAAGCAGAACATGTCACACATCCCTTATCCTTTTAGACAAAAAGCTACAGAGGGGACAATATTAAGCTTAATATAAAACAAATGTTGAAACTTGGTTGATTTAACATGCCAACTATGTTGCTAATCTCCATATCCTATTGGGAGACAAAATGAGGCACAGCAAGGAAATCAATCACTGAGCAAAACAACAGATCCTGACTATAAGGAAGAGGCTGACTGCTTAACAGCCCTCCATACAGAGTTGGCAGGTGGCAGCTAGAACAGTAAAAAAAAAAAACTGTGGGATAAATGACAGGGATTGGACATGGTCCAGCAGTCATCACATCAGTCATTTTCAAACATCACTCTCAAGGGTAAATGAAAACACCTATTGGCATGGCAACAGACTGGCCTCAAATCCCCCTGGAACTGCTTATATGGACTGACTGACACACTGGTCAACAGGTATTATGCTAATTTGTTACACACTACAGAGCTTTTATATGAAACAACAAACATGATTTGTCATTTACAAAAACTATTGCTCATTCATTTTCTGTTGAGAAACATCTCAATCACTGTTTAAATACCTAATTTAAATGGATGAGAATAATCCCGGAGCTAAAATGAACTAAAGTCACTCAGCAGCATTTTAATGAGAATTGCATCCTATCTAAGGAATGTGAAGGAAGTTACCACGTGCAGTGGGTTAGGGTTAAATGTGTTTTAAAAATGTGGTTATTGGAGGTGTGACATATTACTCTATGTATGTGGTAGTTGAAATAAAAACTGCTTAAAAACTGAGCCAAAACTTGAGCAAAGAGGACACAAGACACTAGTAAAATCGTAAACGTAATCCATATGATTTATGACTAATGGTTATTTAGAATCAGAAATACCTTATTGATCACTGTGGGTGATCAATAAACATTACAGATAATAGTTGCATGTAAGAATGATTGACAGGCCCTTGGTAGGTTGTTTCAAGCTTACAACGCCAAGATTACGTAACAGGTACATGGTACAGATACGAAGATTCTTTTAAGCCCAAATGGAGATGTATGTCAGTGGTGACTGGAGACAGTCTAAAACACGTCCATCATTTGCACAATGTGGCATGTTAGGGCCTCTCATTTGTTTGAAAATAACCTACAGTAAACAACCCCCACCAGTGCACTTTTTCATAAAATGTAGCATTGTTTCTATTCAAGGAAGTCTTAAAGTGTTGAGCAGGGAATAACACAGCGAAGAGATTAGCAGCATGTCTTCAAACAAGAAGGACCTAATCAATTCCTGGCCCGAGCACTTTCTATATGACATTTTTAAGCTCTGCCTGTGACAGTGTGGATTTCCTGTGGGTGCTTGAGTGTATTCTAAAAATCAAGATACAAACCAGGTGTGCTTTAGGGATCTCCTTATCAAGTTTTCCCCCCTTTGATCGTGATCTATGCCAAAACCAATATCCTCTTACACACTGTAAAAGCTAAGACCTCAACACTTTAACACATTAAGATCAATTGAAGTCAATATTTTTATGAGTAGCTTTGCTTAAAGAAAAACACCCTGTATCACAGCTCTCCTTTAATGGTTTTCTTAAGTGTCCTACAGCAATTTATGAATAAAGTTCTTTTTAGTAAATATCAATCTATCAGACCAGCTTGAGGCATCTCTATTGAAGTTGTGGAATTTGCCTTAGGCATGACTGTGAACTCTGTATTAGCAGACTCTGAGCCATAATCTAATAGAGAGCCTTATGCCAGAAAATAAATGTTGTAAAACTAGAAAGAACTTTTAGAGTTACATTATTTAATACAATCTTGATTATTTTTTAAACTACCAGCTTACTACAAAAACCCCACCAGAACACCAGGTATTTCAAGTGTTACTGTGTGTTTGTCTGAAAATGCTGGCCAGATGGACGCGAGCGTAAACTCAGGCCATGCCGACACGTACCAAAACGATTCCCCCCATTTGGACAATCGGCCAAAGCGATGCAAAACATGTGCATTTACACACAAAAGCGTTTCCATGTGGATGGCCCCTCAATGTCCTCCTCTTTAATGCCATGTGAAGACATCCAGTAGTGTAAAGAGATGGAAAATAGATGTATGAAAGAGTTCTACACATTTAACCACTGTCAGCACATTAGTCATACTCAACAAGTCCCTGCAAAAGATAGCATCCCTTAAGTGATATAGAGAATACAATTTGAAATGCACTGCCTTATACAGCCTTGGTAGGCTCCAGAAAGAAAACACAGCAAGAAGCTGTTTTGTCTTTAAGTGAACATCTGCTCACCAGCTCTTGGCCACATCACATATATGGCCTGAAATAGCATTGAACACATAGGATCATTACACTAAGGTTAGAAAACACTTTTACTGTTATGTACTGGCCAGGAAGAAAGACAAAAAACAGCCAGCCCGGTTGGTGCATGGGTGGATTTGCTTACAAAACAGCTAGAATCCTGCTTACTGCTAGCACTTTATATTTTGAGCTGTGTGTCTACATACATGTCATAGCTTCTTTAGGGAATTTGTTGTCAGACCTTAGAACCTGCACTCATAAGAGGGGTATTAAGGTTCTCTGATCTCACACACAGAACGATTTACAGACCAGCTTGGATGCACATTCGAGCTCCTGCACCCATTTCAGATGGGGTGTTCGTTTTTTTTTTTGGTTGTCTTACAAGACAAAGGAGTCTCCATCTACTTGAGGTGCAATGCCGTTTTATTTGACTATAACACATCACCTGACTTTTCATCAACATGGTTTTGATTAGATTATGACTACATTTTCATCTTTGCCATGACTACCCTTTAAGTCACAACACATACATGAAACAAACCAGTCTTTTGTTTGGATCAAAATAAACCCAACCCTTAAATGTATTTAGAATTACATTTCAGGACAACAAGAGGCAGGAGAAGCTACAGTTTTACCAATACGGTTTTGATCAGTCCATGTAGAAGTTGTACCATTCACTGCAGCAGTCTACTGCCCATCAGCTACCCCTAAATAGTTGTGTGATAATTACGTAGCTTAGCCTAGTGACAAGACGGCTCTCCATCAGATTTCCCTGCATACAGTAAAAGGCTGTTAAGTGAATCACAGTGTTTAACCTCATTCTCAACAACAATCAGGGGCTGTTAAATTCTCATAGCTTTTCTTCATGTTGGCATGACACACGAGAGTCACACAGCGGCGGCAGGCTACAACTCCCACTTTCCCCGGCAGCTGCCTTCTTGCTTTCCAAAGGTCAATGTCTATGAGTGCGTATGAGTGCGTATGTATGTGTGTGAGAGAGAGCGAGAGCGAGATCGTCAGAGAGAGATACACAAACAAGTATATTTCAAAGACAGCCAGAAAAAGTTGCTGCTCAAGTGACAGCTTCCTGTAAGTAATTCCCTCCCAGTGTGGCATTAATATATACAGTATGTGACAGGCTGAGCTGCCAAACCACTGTTCATACTTGAGAAACACCAGGACACACACACACCAATGGCCCTGAACTACAATACCAGTTGTCAAGAAAACCTTATCAGCCATCAATTCTCTCTGAACCCATTCCTATCCGCAGAAGGGGGAATGGAAGATGACCAGGCCTAACCTAACAGAGATTCCCATTAGGTGTTAGCTGAGTTAGACACCTTAGCCCTGTAACGCATTGTGCTCAAAATGATCTGTCTTTGCTATTTAGGGACTGTTACTGTAGAGGTGTTACACTGTTCTTGTCCAGTATTTACAGAAGTTGTGCTACTGACATGTAGCAATGCTGTATTAAATAATAGTGTGCCTCATCTCAGGCCTGTGTTTACCTGCGTCTCATATCAGTGAGTAAATCCTTGCGTTGTTCACGTCACGAGCCCGTGCTCTATTGTGCATGACCGAAGAAACACATTATAAACAACAACTGTCAACACCTTAAAAAAGTTAGAGGTAACCAATGTTTTGAATTAATTATTGAGCAATAAAAGAGAAGACTGCTCACACAGTCGACATCACGCTAACAAGACCTTGTTGATTATGTCAAGGCAAACACTGACCGTCACACACAAACTCTGATATGGTTAATGATCACTGGCTAACTTTGGATGATCTACTGTCATGCTAACGTTAGCAGACAGAGTAAGAGTAATTTAAGTAACAGGCAACTATTGGCCCGAGGATTGTTATCTGATTCAATGCTCGGTTAGCTTATATTTGCACCAGACATATCACATACGTTTAGTATCTGTCAAATAAGGCTGGCTATCATCATGTAAACATGTTCTGGCACTTGTCTCCAACGAAAGCTAAAGTCAGCTAACGTGAGCATACGGTAGCTATCAATAAGCTAGCCAGCTAGCCCCAGAAAAAAAATCCCCATTTTCGTGTTATTTCTCTGAGTAGCTAGCTGTATGCTAGCTGACTATACTTCTAACTACCGTTACGAAATCTAGCTCGCTGGCCAGTTGGTCGTATCAGCACACAATGCAAACACTCAATGCGTTTGGTCAATCTTCAGCTGTACAACATACAGTAAAGCAGACACGGCTAGTTTAGCAAGCTAACGTTACAAACTTGGCCAAGTTAGCCATTATCCTCCCAGCTAGCCGGCTAACCAATTTACTTAGCAGCTTAGCTGGTTATCCGCCATCACCGAGCTAACATAGTCTAACAGTTTGCTTGGATGTGGAAGACAAGACTTTTTCAAGAAACCGTGTCTGACATTACGAGAAAGTCGTTCGTAAAGGCTGGAGTTACATATGCAGTTGTGTTTTTACCTTGTCCGTTGCTCCGCTCCTGTCTACCCTCAGTGTGTCTGCGGTTGTCTAACGTTACGGTTGTCAGTAAAATGCCCAACCGTGCAGGCCCCACAGTCTGCTACGGTTCTCTTGCCATCTCTTCGCAGAAGCCTCCGACCAGCAAAACACACGGGCGACAGGCGCGCCACCCCAAATAATGCTGTGTAATAACACGGGACGCGAGAGTTAGCCCTCCGAGTCAATCATTACATATATGAATATATTATGATGCTATTGAACAACCTAGCAACGCAGACTCATTTATGGATAAGTACACAAAGGCAATGTACTTTTCCTGTACGCATCATCTACTAGTGCAATATTAATATTAATGATGTGTGTATCTATTTTTTTTTTTTTTTTTTTTGCACAAACCAAGACATTTAAATACACTTAAATCTATCACAATAAAGTATATTTGTCCATGTGAATGTGAGGACATCTTTCGTATTTGTAATGTGAATTATAATTATTTTCCTTATCAATATTTATTATGTTTCTCTTAGGCCCATTTGAATTCATGTACTATTCTATTCTCATATCGCACCAATTTTCACTGTTTTCTGATGTTTGTATATTACAGTATTTCTCAACTTCAGGACCAAGATCCATCAAGGTCCAAAGCTAAATCTGAGGGGTCACGAGACAATAAAATTAAGGAAAACAGACATTTCTGTTACCTGAAAGTGTATTTGTGTGTGTCTGTTTGACTGGACTTTTATCATTATTCTATTACTGAGAATTATATTGCAGAATGATATATTCACATTGCTATCTTTGACCACATTTATCAAGGGGACAGAGAGGCACATTTTGCACTTCTGGCCTCTGCTCATGTAATTTGTTATTTGCTCTGTTTGCCTGCTTTAGAGGCTTCTGTTGTAGTCTGGCATGTCTGTTCACGATTTTAAGATACACTCTACATTGACATTGTCTGACACCCATCAAAAGCTTGGCGGTTTTGTAGACTCTAAATCCCCGGGTAAACAAGTTTGACATTCATCATCTTTGAGGTTTGAATCCTTTGTTTACAGTGAGGTTTGTATCATCACAAGTCTGGCAAGCACTGGACCACAACACCAGGCTGGGTTCTTATAAGTTCTTATGGGTCTCGATCGTCAAGCTTTTCAGTGTTTTCATTCCCAAGGCACTCACTTCTTTGGCTGAAGCTTGAATGAATTTAAAGATTTTTTTAATGTGATTGAAAAGCACACATTATGCTGAAAGGGTGAAACCATGGTGGAAGAAATTGGAGGGTAGCCCAAGCTGTCTACCATTCTCAATAAATGTAATACAATAATTATAGCTACGTTATACGATTTTCATATGAGTCAAATAGGCTGTCAATTAACTTTCGGGTCAACAATCAGCAGACAACACTGATTTCACCATATACCTTTTAACTTATATCCTGGAACATCAGATAAGGCATTGTTTTTACAGGTTGTGCTGCCTGGAAAGTGAATTTTCAAAGCCAGGAAAGATTAAATCAATGACTCTGTAATATTGATCAGCAACAATATTAAACCCGAGTAGATCCAGTCTTATAGTTTTTTGCAGTAGGGCAGTAAAAACAATCTTTTGTTCATGCTGGTGTAAAACCAAGGTAATCAAATGTTAATAAGTCATGCCTCCGATTTGGTTTGTGTTTTTGGGGATGCTTTTTTTCTTTTTTTAAACCCCAAAAAACAAACCCCTTTTTGTATTATTTCTGCTTTGATATTGTTCAGTTACAGATTCAGATATTGGTAGGCAGACATTTTGATACGTTATTGCAGGAAAAGGACAGGTGTCACTGAAAACTGCAGTACTGTGCACCCTTGCATGGCTGATACTTCACAATCAAAAAGTCAATTTTTAACAAACACAGATTGACACCCAGTTTGTAGACAGTTGCCACTGAACAAATCTTTGCCCAAAGAAATATTTTCTACAGAGTATTTTTGAAAAAAACAGGGTTGGTTTATTTGATGTTAGGGTTAGGGTAAATGGATGGTTGTGGCCATATTTATTCATCGTCCTGAGGTTTGTATTTGGTTCCTTACGATACATTTGAAGTTTGGGTCTTAAAGATCCTAAAGAATGTAACCTGGCCTTGCAAATCTTTAATATTTCAATGTGTGTGTGTGTGTGTGTGTGTGTGTGTGTCTGTGTCTGTGTGTCTGTGCCAGCAGAGGACGCCAAAGAACACCTTTGTAAACACTTTCTCTCCACATTTACAACAGTGGCCAAAAGTTCATATACACTTGTAAAGAAAATCATAGCAGTCATTAGCTCCAGTGATTTCTACAGCTCTCATTTTCCTCTGATGGAGTCTGAACACACTACTTGTCACAAAAAACCTTCATGAAGTTTAGTTCAATAATTAATTCATTATAGGAGCCAAATCTGCTGGGTCAAAAATATACACGCAACAAGTTGAATGACCAATTTTGGTGATTATAGACAGTTGTGTGAATCGAACTTTCTTTGTAGCATGGCCTTTTAACTTCTTCTGAGTGATTACGGTTGATGGCGGCTGATGATTTTTCCGGAGGCCATTTAAATAGGGCTTCTTTGATACACCCATTAAAAACGGTTGTCCAAAAACTACAATAGGAAAGTCCAAAGAGCACATAGTCAAGAGCGTTTCGCATCAATGTGGGCTTAGAGGCTGCCGTGCAAGAAAGAAGCCGTTGCTCCAGACATGGCACCTCACAGCTTGACTGGTGGGAAGGTGAGACCTTTCACCCTAAAAACACCATACCTATTGCCAAGCATGGTGGTGGTAGTTTTATGCTGTGGGGCTGTTTTGCTGCCAACGGATTTGGTACTCTGAATAAAGTAAATGGAATAATGGAGAAGGAGGATTATCTCCAAATTCTTCAGGAAAACCAAAAATCATGAGCCAGAAAATTGGGTCTTGTGCGCAGATGGGTGTATCAAGCAGAACAATGATCCCGAACACACATCAGAGGTTTTGGAATGGCCTCCCCAAAGTCCCGACTTGAACCCCATCGAGAATATGTGGACTGTGCTGAAAAAACAAGCCTTTGCCTGTAAAATGTCTTGAATTTCACCTCTTCTGTCAAGAAGAATGGTAAAGAATTCAGCCAGAGGACAAACATTAGAATTGCTGTATGCATATTTTTGACCCAGCAGAGATGGTAATATTTTCATACTATATAATAAATTCATGATTGAATAAAACCTCATGAATGTCTCTTAATGAGAAAGTAGCATGTGCTCCACTCATTACATCATAGAAAAATGAGAGCTGTAGAAATCCCTGGAACTGAAGACTGCCACGATATACTTCTACTTTTGAACAGTATGTATGTTCTGTATGTTGAGCAGCCCACCTTTTACCTGTTATGATTCATAACTGTGTCGTATCTATAAATACATGATGAATCCACAACTGATGTGTTTTGCTCAGATTTTCAGGACCCAAAATAAACACACAGAGGTAGGCAGGTGGTGGTTGTTTATTAGAAAAGAGACAGTCCAAAGTGCAGGTAACCAAAAGGCAGGAGACTAAATGCTGAACTAAAAACAGAGAGTCATGGGGGACACAGAGGCACGAACACAGAGGACAAATGAGGAGCAGCGCAGAGCCAGGGACTAGACACAGGAAACGAAGACTCCCCAACAAAGTATGAAGGAACAACACACATCTTAAATTTACGGGGGAGAATTACCAAACAAAACACAAACACAACAACCTGGTAAACATGCTCACAGGCAAATTGGATTATTTCTCACACAAACACACACACACGCACACGCACACGCACACACACACACACACACACACACACACACACACACACACACAAATATCAATTGCCACTAGAACAATCAAGATTTAAAGAGGGTATGATTAAAAGTGACTGTGAAACTGGGCTGACATCTGGCAGGCAGAACCCCAGCTGATTAACTTCATGGTCCAAGCTATGTGCCAGTCTGCCAGCGCTAAGGAGGGGTTTGACGGTCAGTGTAGATTGCTGAAATGTATGTATCCTCTAAAATCATAAAAGAGTGGGTTTCCAGGGCTAAAGCAACATCGCCAGGTACTATCTTACATTTGCTGCTCCTGTCTTGTAAATGACCACATCTAGTCTCAGAATATAAAAAAAGTTTCTAGTTACACATAAAAAAGGAAATATATGACCGTTCAGTAAAGCAATACTGTGCAAAAATGTCTGACCTCTTTACAAGGGGTCGACTGATATGGCTTTTTCAGGGAAGATACTGAAACCGATTATTCGAAACCAAGGAGACTGAAAACCGATATTTGGGACCAATATTCATTTGCAGTAAAAATGAAACTCTTTGTGTCCAAATTTTGAGCGGCCAGTGATGGATGAACATTGGTTATCTCTGATCTATACTGTGCATTGTGGCAGCAATTAATCCCCCATCTGTCTGAAACACTCTAAAACATCCGTTTAATAATTGAGGCCCCAGGTGGATATACAAATGTTATCTCTGTCATGATATAGGGTAGAAAACTTTCAGTGCCATGCCAAGTGGAGAATGTTGTGTTCTTTGGGCCTTCTAATTTAATCTATGTTGGAACATGCTCGGACCGCTCAGCACGTCCTTGTTAAAATTTTTTCAAAAACTCCTTTCAAGCAGACCCTAAGACCCTAAGACTCGTAAAGAGGTCCATCCATCTTTACATGTCCGGCTCCTTTTTATATGGGAGTTAAATCAGCACAAACAGATTATCAAACCATCTAGAGAGGTTTTAGCAGGCTGGGGTCTTATGATGTAGCATTTTTCAAGTTTTAGACCCTGATGTGAACGTCAACATTATCTGTAGCCAACATATGGTGGACATAAGCACCTCATCTAATGAATTCCACCACTCCATGCAGAAGGGACTTGTGAAAGTCTAAATCGTCAGTGTAAGTCGAGCCAAAAAACGGTTACCCCTTTCTTTATGAGGCCATATGTTGTGTTGTTGTATTGGACTGCACTAGAATCCAAATCAGAAATACTTCACTGATCCTTGTGAGGAGAACTTAGGTAAATAGAGAAGGTATGGTATGCACCGATGTCAACAAATGGGGTCATGAATTCTAGGTTCATGGTATTTTAGTGGTCATTAGACAACACAGGGTTACATCACAATATTTAAACTCCTACTTGCTACCCAAACAGAACATCTCTCACGTCTGTTCGCTTGCATATACGTGTTCGCCTTTATCGCCAAGACTCAAGATGGTTCAAAATTGGCATTCTATCTACAAGATAGGTAAGTAAAAAAACCTCCCTACTTATCAATTCAGCCGGATGTTCAACTCCGCCGTTTCATAGAGCTGAGGTCAGGGTCTTGAGGTCAAATTGAGATTATTACCTTTGATTTTTGCTTTGGACAGCAGCCAGATTGCTGGGGGTAGCCATATAGTTAATGCTGTCTTTGCAAACAGCAGCGCTAACAGTAACACCACAGGGATAAATGCTATGATAAGTATCAAAAGTACAAATAAAAGTCGATTATAAATATTGTATATTTACATGTATACCAGAATCCGTGTTTTCCTTTTTGGAATCCTTTTTCCAAATAAAATAAAGCAAAGTAAAGATATGCTGTAATGTACTATATGAATTAATGAAATATGTATTTAGTGGAGTCAAAAGTATGATATTTGCCTACAGAATGTAGCGGAGTGGAAAGAAAAAGTTAACTCGAGTATTTTTGTGAATGTACATAGTTACATTCCATCACTGCTTGACACCAGGGAAGCTACATAACACTCACCACATTTGTCAACCTTTGTCCTTTCGCCATATTTTTTCTAACTGAATGGATGGCAGATGTTGAGCGTATTTCCCAGCAGTTTGTTTGCGGAGCCTCTGCAACTTTGGATACATCCACATCGTGTCCATACCCTTCACAGTTTTAGGTGTTCGTGGTATACTGCTGTCCTTTTCAAATTGATTCACATGTCACAAAAATCCTTATTTACCCCAGGGAACCTGCAACAAATGAATGAAACACAAGGCTATAATGGGATATGTGGATGAGGCTAGTCATCTTTGTGGTTGCCCTTCAAACATCACATGTGTGGACCCTGTGAAATCTGTGGTGACAGCTGATTAAACAAAAAGAAATGGAAGATAAAAGACCATTAATCATAACTGGCAGTGAATAACATTTGATTCTCATGTGACACAAAGCTTTGTAGCTTTTGGCTGTGTTTTGTGGGATCAGACACATTTGATAGACCAAAGGTCCTTCCGAGCTCTTTGATATTTTATGTATCAAGAGGACAACTATGAGCCAGCAGAGCTTCTGCACCAATTCTGCACCATTTTAACCTACCATAGTCATCCATCAGCTTTGCAGGAATGTTACCTGCAGTGAGTGTTTTATACAAAAACAAAGTCTGGCTGCATCTGGTTCTATTAGCACATTGCCTTCCCATGATGCCTTCCCTTCAGCGAGCCCTTTAGTGCTGAGATTTAGTACAAACAAAAATATGTCCCACAAGATCACCAGCAAGCTATGAAACAAGGGCAGGGCATCAGCTGAAGATGAAACCAAATCATCTTGACAACCATGTGCTGCTGTGATGAACTGTTTCCAGGTTGAGCGGATAACAACACACACAAGGGTGTGTCAACAATGCAGTATATCACTATGACTTGAACTCTGACTTACATGTGTAGGCCTTGTTTATGCCATAGCGTTGGATACACTTAATGCACCATTTTATTCCTTTGCTGGAGGGGAGAAAGTGGGGGAATTAGCAGGGACATTAGCCTGCTCCGTTTCTGTAATTAAAGTTGGAACCAGAATTCCCATAATGGGGAAACTCTAGCTAATTCTAATCAGGACGTCCCCTTGAATTGTGGGAAGATGACATCCAGCAGAAAAACAACATGAATTATATTGCCAAAAGTATTCACTCAACTGCCCTGACTCACATATGAACTTAAGTGACATCCCATTTTTAATCCATAGGGTTTAATATGACGTCGGTCCACCCTTTGCAGCTATAACAGCTTCAACTCTCCTAGGAAGGCTTTCCACAAGGTTTAGGAGTGTGTTTATGGGAATTTCTGACCATTCTTCCAGAAGCGCATTTGTGAGGTCACACACTGATGTTGGATGGCAAGGCCTGCCTCTCAGTCTGCGCTCTAATTTATCCCAAAGGTGTTCTATCAGGTTGAGGTCAGGACTCTGTGCAAGCCAGTCAAGTTCATCCACACCAAACTCTCTCATCCATGTCTTTATGGACCTTGTTTTGTGCACTGGTGCACAGTCATGTTGGATCAGAAAGGGGCCATCCCCAAACTGTTCCCACAAAGTTGGGAGCATGGAATTGTCCAACATCTCTTGGTATGCTGAAGCATTCAGAGTTCCTTTCACTGGAACTAAGGGGCCAAGCCCAGCTCCTGAAAAACAACCCCACACCATAATCCCATAAAATGGAGAAGCGCGATTCGTCACTCCAGAGAACGCGTCTCCACGGCTCTAGAGTCCAGTGGCAGCGTGCTTTACACCACTGCATCAGATGCTTTGCATTGCACTTGATTATGTATGGCTTGGATGCAGCTGCTCTGCCATGGAAACCCATTCCATGAAGCTCTCTACACTCTGTTCTTAAACTAATCTGAAGGCCACATGAAGTTTTAAGGTCTGTCCATTTGACTGTGCAGAAAGTTGGCGATCTCTGCGCACTATGCGCCTCAGCATCTACTGACCCTGCTCCGTCATTTTACGTGGCCTACCACTTCGTGGCTGAGTTTCTGTTGTTCCCAATCACTTCCACTTTGTTATAATACCACTGACAGTTGACTGTGGAATATTCAGGAGCGAGGAAATTTTATGACTGGACTTGTTGCGCAGGTGGCATCCTATCACAGTACTACGCTGGAATTCACTGAGCTCCTGAGAGCGACCCATTCTTTCACAAATGTTTGTAGAAACAATCTGCATGCCTAGGTGCTTGCTTTCATACACCTGTGGCCATGGAAGTGATTGGAACACCTGATTTCAATTATTTGGACGGGTGAGTGAATACCTTTGGCAATATAGTGTATTACTTGGAATCAAATGAAGTCCATGTGATCGACTACTTTCTGCTCCCCCAAGGTGCGAATTTTAGTCGAAAAAACAAAACAAAACAATAACTCAAATTGTCTGAAATGTGAAGGAAAAATACATTAGGCAAGTTACTTCCAAAATGTAATGTATTATATATTACCAGTTACATATTTGAAAGTAATCATTGTAATGACTGATTGATAGTCAATAACAGCTAGTTCAACCATGCCAGCGAAGGCACACACACTTCAGGAGCTCTCCTGAGGAAAAAGGTGGGGACCCTTTAATTTTAGACAGCAACATAATGACAAGACACATACCCAACAATATGTCTCCTGTCAAAGGAAAGTATGTTTTTGTTTGACGAACGAAGATGGCAGACAGTGAGCAATGAGCTTCACTTCACATTATTCACAACTTGGATGAATTTTTTATGAAAAACACTTTTTGAGTCTTTTGATGAGCGGACGCTTAAGGTAAAAAGGAATATAAAGTATCAGGGAAGGGACAAAATTGAGGGCCGATTCAATGGTAGGGACTGACAACCTTTTTCCGCTCTCTCTCTTGCTTACCATGCCAGCAAATCTAAATTGATTATTCTTCCGTTAAATGAACTGAGCGGCTGAACTGTGGAGAATCCAACAGATCTAACCACATATAGCATGTCCACACTGACAAAAGATACAAAAGTTACACTGTCGAGCCGCTTTGAAATAGCTTAAATGGGTGGCTGGTGGCCTGGTGGGTCTGACCAGGTTCCAACATGAAGCGTTACTGTACATAGCATACTGTAATAACATTACCGCAAGTCCTGTAAGAAATACATTACTCTGCTACTGCTTAGAATAATATATTTCTGTAACACTTTTGCATGTTGCCTCCAACCAGGGATGGAACCGCACCAGAGCAAGGGTGTGCTACAGCCACACCATCAGTCTGTATAGCCCCAGTTAAGCCCTGCAAACATTTCAGTACATTTTTATCATATAATAAAGAATTATGGACAAACAACCGTTTCATTCTGTTCCCAAACTGACCCCTCGCTGCATGATCATGCATGTATGAACAGTTGACAGGCATAAGGTCATAGGCAGCTGTGAGGCCAAGGATAGGGGAAGTCTAATGTTTGATGAACAATCATTTGTTTAATGGCCACGGAGGACAAGTGACTATTTTCATAACCAACCTGTCATCAGACACTGAAACCACATGCCAGCATAGCTCATATGATGTGCACAAAACTCACTCGCTTCAGGCGTCAGCAAGCTTTTCCTTTTTCTCTCTTTTACAAATATCTGGGTTTTTTTTAGAATGCACTGCAGACCAGAATAGACTAGTGGCTTGTTTGTTAAACTAGAATGTTATCAGAAATATTATCAAAGATGCTGCTTTCACAATTTCAAACATCTCCATGTGCTGCAGTAATATCACTAGTTAATATTGTGGCACATGTGAAATAAAGATTTGCCTTGTGGTCACTTTTGCATGTTATGTTGAGCACTATCTCGCCAAATTCAAATAAAAGTGACATTTATGTAGAGTGTGCTGCGTGTCATATTTTGCTTTTCTTGAAATAAACAGTTCTATCTCATAAAGTAACTCTGAAGTCATGAACATAGGCTACTTTCTTCACACCGCTGGTCAAGCTCCACTATAGCACAGACAGTGAATAATTCCTGGCGCTGTCCATGCCCTGTCTCTTATCACCTACTACAAAAGTTGCCCGGGCCAGAACCTGCGTGAGGTTCATGGTAATGAAGGATCGGTTCAGGAAGTAGTCAGTTCCTCTGTGTCATTGTGCTGAAATAGATTTTGTAATGACAATAGTTCCTAATTCCTTTTGCATGATATGCAGGTTGTTAGTAAGCCAATGTATCTTTTCAACAACTGTATGCATCTTACCTGAATCTGTCAAATATGCTGTGTTTTGGTTCGCTTGTTTTTGTCAAAGAAAGTTCAAAACAAACTGTAATTTTCCATTTCAAAAAACTTTCTTCCCTGGCTGCAGCAGCGACAAAATTTAGAATCTATTTCCCCTGCCCGTATAAAAATGTAATATCTGACATATATGCCCCTTTATCAAAGGAATAATGCCATATGTCTTAACTAGGCAACGTATGATTATTACACACAAACTCCTCTGGGTATATGGATATATAGGTTTAAAATATAAATGTATTGTGTGCAGTGGCCATACATGTTAACAATATATATTCAATTCATACATGTAGAGATAGAAGTTTATAACATATGAAATAATCACAGTAAAATTTGTATGTCCATATATTAAAAGAATGTTTACTGTAGCGTGTTGGGGGTTGATGGATGGACTTTCCCAGCATGCTTTGAGACAATGCTTGATGCCATGCGGTGATGTAACCTGTGTTTAAATGTGTTCTAAATCTCCGCAAATGTTACCTGTTATGCAGTAATCCATGTTAATGTTCTTCACAAATGTCTGTAAAATATTATGGTTACTGTTGAGAGAAGACATCTTGGCACCATGAGTTCATTCACACGATTATTAACCCCCATGCTCATACTTAAGGTGTACTTTGTTAAAAAGAAAAGGCACCTCCTAGGATGGCATTTCTCTCTGCCTGATTTTTAGTTACAAAAACTTGTTTCACTCAGACCTCCAACAATATGATGACTGATTGTACATAATCACAAAACATCATTTCTTTGCAGACATATATAGTTTGTACATACACATGTATACATATCTGGAGAATATTTTAGGGCAGCTCACCGTTTCCCATAATAGTGCTGCATTCTGGGTATAAGGTCTGAATCCGGCCCTGCAAAATAAACCGAACCATACTGTATTTTTAGAGGAGACATGCTGAACATGAAGTCATGAAACCAAATGTGGACTTTGTTTTCAAGGATCAGCCATTCCAATCCTGGTAAGCTTGAATATATGTTATCTGTCTGACGGATGTTTGGGCCAGTGTGTAGTATTTGGAGTATTTAGCAGCATCTAGTGGCGAAGTTCTAGATTGAAACACGCCCTCATTTGCCCCTTGCTTTTCGAAGATGTTGGAGAAGCTCCACAAGCCATGGTGGCCCTCAGGGACAAGAAACTTGTTTTCTAAATATGGACTTGAATACTGTGAAAACATCAGTATTTATTAACTCGGTGATCAGCGGACTTCTCAATATATCTTTCACACCAAGTCATTACTTTGACTGTCATCGGTGCACTCCCAGCTCCATGTGTTGTCTTACTGCAACAGACAAGGAATTCATCTAAATAAATCTTGCTAACACTATGTTGCCAGCAGCTGTCTGAGAGGCATGGAATGCTAATATTTAACGTTATGTGGCGGCATTACTTTTCAGTAAAACTTGTGGTGAGGGGGCACTAAGGGGAGGAGAGCCGAACAACACCACTGGGGGACTTGAAACACCAAAAAAATATTTGAATCACTGATCACTAATAATTGGGAAATAGGAAAGGACACAGAGGTTTGTTAACTGAATGGGCACTTGAGTTATAAAGTAAATGAAAGGTTTTATTTGAAACAGTAATCAAAACAAACAGGCAGGGGCTGGAACTGGGGTTAGGGTTAATGAGAAAATTAAACTCTTAACATCAGTAAGGTGAATATAAATAACTATCTCAATTATCTTTTAAAGAGGACTCAGTATGAAATATCAAAAAGAAAATCAGTGGAATTGTATTAAAGTCGGTCATACCACGACATTAAAAAGAAAAACTAAGCTGAGGCTGTATGTGGAGGGCAGACTACACGGACGCAAGGTCAAGGGGCGCCGCCACTACTCACCTTCAGTGCAGCACAGCAATCCTCACAGCAAATGGTGCAGTCAATAGTGTGTACCCGTGTGTTCACTCACATGCAAAAAGAAAAGGGAACTCACCTGACAAAAACAAGTAATCAAATAAGCAAGGTAACAAAAACAAAGTAAAGTAAGGTAAACCCAGTTGGTCTTAACAAATTCAACCTTAAATTTAACTAAGGAAAATTGACCTAAACAAAGGAAAACATGTAGTTTGAACACAAACTAGTAAAACACAAAACTAAACTAAAGGCAAAACACAAAAACTAAAGGCAACACTGTGGGCAAAACACAAAACTAAAGGCAAAACTGTGGGCAAAACATAACAACCGAAGGCAAAACTGTGGGCAAAACACAAAAACCGAAGGCAAAGTTATGTGTTATTGTACAGGTGAACTGGGAAAAAGGGGGAAACTAGAATTAGCCAGGCTCACTGCATGTTAAAATACATTTCAAAAACTAAGGCTACTCAGCACTCTTACATCAGACATAAATACAGAAAGCACTCTGGCAAGGGGCAAACAGGGATCCCTCACTTGGACAGCCGCGTCAAACAAGACAGTCCACTATAAAACACAAGTCAGGTGGGAATAAACATTTGAAGAAAAGGGTTTTTACAGCATGCCTGGGACACCAAACACTGCCAGCCACAGCAGAGACAGAACAATGGCACACAGGTGCCTTATATCTGGGCCTCGATGGGGGAATTTGTTGCTAACAAAAATTGTGATATATATATTACCTGTCAGTTGTAATCTTTAACGTTACTCTTACCTGTCTGGCGCAAAGCAGCCAACTTCAGCGTCAGTCTGCAAACATTTCTCTTTCAGCAGAGATTTCCACCTGGGAAAGGCAACTCCAGTGTTTATTCTTGTTTTATGCCGTCGCCTCGTTTTGCGTCTTGGGGTTTTTATTTCTCTGACAAAGATTCACTCTCCTGTGATTTTTCTTGTACAAAACAAGTATGGTCTGCCATCCTTTGTCAGATTGCGTTTTCATACTTCTCACAATACATATTGTTCGGCAGGAGACCGCAGCCACTCATTCTTTCCTTCACATGTAATATCTCTGACAACCAGTGTTCAAATGTGTTAGTTTTTTTAAGGACTGCATCTTGCCTGTGCCTAAATGCCGAAGCACAATCACAATGGACCACATTCAATGTAACAGTAACCTACCGTAAAAGTCGATTAGACTATTAGAACTGTAGAATTAGCAGTTAATTAATGGCAACCTAGCTGCCGGTCCTTTACTGTTAATTTACAGTGTAAACATTTTATAGCGAGCAGAGCAACAGCAGCTGTGCAGTTATGCTGTGAAGGGGATTTTGTTGCAATAAGAAACTAATTCTTGCATTCTCCAACCCCCTGGTATGGCCAGGATGCAGTATTTCTACAGTATTTCTATAGTATTTCTACAGTATTTCTACAGCATTTCTATTTCTAAGGCCCTGTTTGAGTATGAATTCGACAGGTGGCCAAATTCTTAAATAGTGCACATTTAAACTGTTAAGCTAATTCAATTTCTCTGATGTACAAACTGGACCTGTTTCCCACTTTCAGTGTGTACTTTAAGAACATCCAGCAGACATGATAATACACTAACATCCATAAGTTACATCCTGACTCATATGAAATAATAAAACAGCCCTCTTGCTGTTAAGTGCTTCACGGAACAATGCAATACTTCCGTCAGCTGACCTTTAAAATAAAATGTAATTACAGACAGCGAGCGGTCGAGTGGAGGGCAGAGTGGCGGTCACCATAACAACAAGAGTTTGCTTCTAAACAAACTCTTTAGGAGATTTTAATGTGTTCCTTATATAATTCTTATTCTAACGATATGATTGGTTTGATTCACAGGCATATGTAGAGCAAACCTGCTTTACTTGTGGGTGTATTATTTTTCAGCACAGGAGATTAAATCAGGAAGTGAAAGCTATCTAAAATCTAAAATTGCAAGCATGTCAACAAAAAAATACAGTGATGTTTAATATCATGCTAACTTGCACATAGGCTGCTATGGATGGCAGCATTCAAGTTAGAAATAAACCCATATAAACAATGCAACCAGTGCCAGCAGAGTGTATGTATTTATTTTGTAGTATTTGGTAAGACTGAGAAGTCAAGAGTACATTTGCAAACATGAAAAACATATAAACAAAAGGAAAGACAACATTTCAGTCCATCTCAACTTTGCTTCCTCCAAAACCAAACTTAAATCTTTGACAGCATAATTGAGACATTATTATTTCCAACTGCATGTTCAGTGGTTGTTGGGTGGTAATGGCATGTTTCTCTCATGGATGGTTATTAAACACAAACAGCCACTGGCGGAGTTGATGAAGTGGATTGTGAGCCGTAGTTTCCCTGCTGCTAAACACACCGACTGGCTATCGCAGCTGCGGTGGCCTTGGGCTCGTTAGGTGAAGACAGGATGGGTGGTGGAGCAGAGGCATGAGAACCGGCCTGCTTGTTCCACCTAACGAGCCTAGAGTCAGTAGCCCTTTTTACACAGCGACGCCACATTAGGGTTAGGGTTAGGTGTTTTCCCAGTGCCCCCCGTAAATCTAAACCCGCGGACAGTTTATAATCATATGGATGCTGTTATAATGTGTAGTGATTGAGATCTTGACCCACCAAACATCCTTGAAAGTGACGAAGCTAAGTTTTTTAAACTGGAAGCTGTCTGACTCCCTCACTTGCGGGGATGGAGGCTGTTTTCTGGGGCAAAGTTCACTGACATCTTGGTCCGGAGGGCTGACCATCGCGTGATTTATTTTCATCACAAACACTCGGTGAGTTAAAGTTGTTTGCCGGTGACAGACGCTGTTTTTCAGGCAGAAATGTGATGAAGAGTTGGTAGGACGAGCGAGAGGACAGACACTTCTCTACATACAGCTGTGGTATTTTTTTTCCTCATATAAGTTGCCAAAGACAGTTACAGTTACTATGTTACTTTTGTTTGTTCATGTAACGTCGCTTTGTGAGAATTCTCTCTTTAAGTTGAGTGAGGGACCTGTGTTGTTAGACTGTACGATCAACACACCCCCCACTCCGCCTGCTTATCCATTCACACTGGTTCGGTTCGCCAATAATACAGTCCTGCGGATCAGCGCCGGAGTGAAATTTCAGCCCTCGCTGCATCTGAAACTTTCACACAGAGGAGGAGGAAGTGGAGAATTGGCACAGGATCCTCCCATGCAAACGGCAGTGTGAATGGGGCTACTCTCGCAGCGAAAAGCCGCATGAGAATGAGTGGAAAGGTCGCAGTGTTACGACAGCTCAAACACCGCAGAAACAGACATCACCTGTCTAAGCAGTTTGAGTCAAGAATTTAGACAAAAGAACAACAAAGCCAACCGATTACAGGCGGAGAAGGATGGGTCTTATGAGAACAAGACTGTCTTCTTGTTGTTCAAACAAAACAATACAATGACCAGGAGCAATAGTAGAATTAAATTCATACCGATATCCCCTGGTTAGATCCATGAACTTTACAAGAAAAAAAAAAATTAATTGCAAGATATGGTCACAATCCCTCGACAGTATCACGGCAGTTTCACCATATCATGAAATTAGGTATATCATTACATCCATATTCCTTAATGCACCTTTAGAACAGGGTACATGGTATTTTCGCAAATAACAGTTTGATATTTTGGGAACCAAACCTTCGGCGTACAGATGACAAATATAAGGTTGTACAGAGAGACATGTGCAGACTTTCTTGGCGCTTCCCGGAATTGTAGAACATAATTTTTTTGCAAGGATTAAACAAAATATATACAGTATAATATTAATAAGTAAGCTTTGTTGGTGCTAGCAGGTGGATTTTGTTTTTGGACACAGCTAGGCTAGCAAACTGGCTGATAAGCATTAGCTTGTTCTAAGCCAAGAGGGAAATATGCAAACTTCCTAAAATTGACTAATATTTATTATCTAATGCTTTTCACTGACAAAAATGAAATTAACACTCCTGTAAGATCAATGCATTATATTGGTGTTCAACCGCTAATCGGCAGTTGATGCTAACATGTCCTTTGAGGTATTAAAAAGAGCTTTGGCTGGCAAGATGGCTGCGAAGCCAGCAAATAATGTACAAGTGTGAGACCACTGATTAATTCTAGGGATCCTTCAGGACTTTTCCAGTGGTGTTTTTGGTGACCAGAGCAGCTATACTTGGTTTGACTCAGTATCTGATTACCATCGAAGCTCTGTGACTTTTGATTGACCAATTCTTGTCATTCATGTAATTCACACAATTATATTCATAATTATATCCATAAAAACAAAACAATGCAAAACATGTATTTGTAGTCACAGGACACTGGTGCTGTAACACGACGTTCGAAGCACCAAAATGAAATTAACAATGATGATAAAACTGATATACAATAACTACTGCTCAAAAGAATATATATAAGTATTAAAACATTTTAGGAGAATTAAAGCTTAATATGATGAATAGATTTTCCAAGCAGATGCCTTTCACAAGAGGTGTATCTTATAATCTTTTTCCACATGTGCATTTACTGTCTGATTTTTTGAGATGATGCCTATATGGTATGGTGCATCATTTAGCATAACGTGTTTGTCTTCCGGCAGAAGCAGATCGCATTGAAGAAGCGGCAGTGGCATGAAGCACATCGGTCACAGCAGCCAGACAGGGGCTGACAGCTTTGTGTAAGCTGAGAGCAGTCAGGCTTAACAGGTTTGGGTGATAGTTTAGCAGTAGGGCGAAGGTCATCTGAAGGAACGGGGGCCACTCTGGGCTTCTGGAAGGTGGAGAGAACAGAAATACAGATGAAGTGGGAGCAAAAACATCAATTTATCAAGTAAAATTGCCTCAACTCTTTTTTTTTTTTTTTTTAAGTCTAAACAGTGCTGTTTTTGTTTGGTGAGAGCTGTCTTAATTAATTATCGGCTTAAAGGCTTGGTGCTGAAATACTAACACATTCACCGAAGACTTTTCTTTCAAGCTGTGATGAACATGTGTGACTGTGTGCAAACTCTAGCTGCACCGACTTATTTGATTTAAATCTCAACTGAGATAAAACAAACCGAATGCAGTTTGTACAATTCACAAAAGCAACATTTTACATGCACAATATAAACTTCTTCTTCTAGGGGTCATGTTGCATGAGGAGGGCTTGGCAGAGCCTCTGTGCAGCTGCTCAGAGCTGGACAGCTTTTGAGGAGACCTTCTGGAGGAATAAACACCAGGGAGTCACATCAGATTCTGCACTGATCTTTGGCCGTGTACCATCAAGAGGAGAGCACAGAGATTACTTAAAACTTTTGGAATTAAATAGAGGGTTTATCTTCGTTCATAATTCTTGTTTATCAACCTTACTGCAGGAGATGGCCTTCATTGTCGGCTGTTTATGTACTGTACTGTTGACTGCTGATGGGAGCTGTAGGGGAAAGGTTCCTTACTTACGTACTTTACGTAACGTAACTGAGAGAAAAGAGGAGAAGATTTTTTTTCTACCTGGGATCTGTCTGAGGTAGTAACAGAGTTGCAACACAGGTGATTGTGTCTGCTTGGTTCAGTGCAAACAAACAAAAGCCATGTAGTGGCTGGCCTTCGTTGCGGCGCTATTGCGGAATCTCTGTGTAAAGACAGCTTTTGGTGAGTGCTGAGTTCAATGATTAAACTAAATCACGCACAATCATTTGCACATCACGTGCATGACTTTGTCGCTTAACTTCTAGCTAATGTACAGTAAGAAATCTGGCTTTTTGGGGGTGAATAAACAAGAGCAAGTAACGTAATTAAACACAAATGATAGAGTGGTCAAACTTACTTCGCTGGTGGTCAACACCATTTAACAACTACTACTGTACCAATGTGGATGAAAATTTATCTGACGTGACTCCACAACAAATGTTCATGGACGAGGTAGTGTTTTAGTTTCATTGACAATTAATTTAACTCCTGGAACTTATAGCGACAGGCTGCCCACTGAAAGGCACTGTTACCCCTGATCAAACTTTTGGATTTCTATGAGTTTGAAAAATTGTTGGAAACTTTTGAGATAATCTAAGTAAGGTCTAGTCAATTTTGTCAAGACCTTTAGAGACAACCAAATCATTTAACGACAAGCAGAAGTGCTCTCTGTTAACTATATGTCTAAGCTGTTTGTGAATGGAATTCACACCCTGTTAAAAGGGTCTTTTTTTTTCCATCTCACTCAAATCAAGGGTCTAAGGACAGAGGATGTTGTTCACTATACAGATTGTAAAGCTCATTGAGGCAATTTGACTGCGATTTTGGGCTATGTAAATAAAATTTGATTTGATTTTGATTTGATTTGAATATAAATGACAAACATCTTACCGGCACATAAATCCTTTGTTTTTCATACTTTCCTCTCCTGGCAAACAGTGTTCTGTGTCTGTTGTGGTTCAAAGACCCTGTAAAAACAACATTCAGACTATTGATTAGGAAATAATGCAGGGAAAAATGTCTGCCAGAGATTGCTTTTGGTCTAATCTACAATCACCATTTGTCCCAGTTTGTGAGTCTTATGTAATACCATTACCGTAAATAGGCTTATACAGAGCTGGGCATGTGTTTTTTAGTAAAATTGATGTTCAGAAATCTTTATAAACCCCAGCTGGTTGGGTAACAATACTCTAAACCTTGAGTAAAAGTAATTGTTTTGGCTAACCGTCCGGGGACTCAGGAAGGTAAAGCAGTGCTTAGCCCAGGCTATGCTCAGCAGGGAGGAGAACTGCAGACCCGAACTGGGGATATTGTCGGGCGAGGGAAAGAGCTCCTGACTTTAAACTAACATGTCTTCTGCAGTAGAGGCAGAGTGAGAAGACTCAGAGGAATACTCCTCCATAACACTGGCAGAGATTCTTGGGGTAGTCACAAAGCTCACCAGCAGCAAGTTGCCAGGGGTGGCTGAGATTTGCCTGGAGAATCTCATCCACCTCTGAGATGCTGAAGGCTCTGGACACTGTTGGGCAGTTTTGGTTGACTCGCCTCTTCAGTGTCACATGGACATCTGGAACAGTAACTTTGAAGTGGCATACTGGGGTGGTGGTTCCCATCTTTAAGAAGGAGGACTGGAGTGTGTACTCCAATTACCGGGGTATCACACAGTTCAGCCTCCATGGGAAAGTTTACTCCAGAGTGCTGGAAAGGAACCTTTCCAGCCGTTGGTGAATCTTGGATTCAAGAGGAACAATGGGGATTTCATCCTGGTCATGGAACAATAGACCAACCTTTTACCCTTGAGGTCTTACTGATATGTTTATTGGACTTCGCCAAGCCAATCTACATGTGTTTTGTAGACTTACAGAAACCCTACGAAACCCTGGGGAGTGTTGTGGGGGGTACTGGGCCCTTTGCTATGGCATAAGTGGGAGCTGTGTCTGTATACTTGGCACAAAGTCAAGCATGTTTCCAGTGGATGTTGGACTCCATCAGGGTCGTCCCTTGTCTCCAATGCTCTGTGGAAGGAAATCGTCTGGTTCGAGAACCTCAAAATTGCGTCGCTGCTCTTGATGAGGAGATGACCAGGATACGTGGTTTTGCTGGCAGTTTGAAGCCAAGCGTAAAGTGGTCAGGATGAGGCTTAGCACCTCTAAGTCTGAGGCCTTGGTTCTCTGCCGGAAAATTTGCCACTCCACTTTGGGGGTGAGCTTCTAGTCCAAGTGAAGGAGCGTAAGTATCTCAGGGTTTTTGTTCACGAGTGATGGGAAAATGGAGCTTGAGATGGACAGGCGGTTTAGTGCGGTGCTGCACCGGACTGTTGTGGTGAAGAGGGAGCTGAATCAGAAGGTGAAGCTTTTGATTTACCAGTCCATGCATGTTCCAACCCTCACCTATGGCCACGAGCTGTGGGTAGTGACCGAAATGAGTTTCCTTCATAGGGTGGCTGGGCTCATCCTTAGAGATAGGGTGAGGAGTTTAGTCATATGCAGGGAGCTCGGAGTAGAGCTGCTCCCTGACCCCGGATAAGCGGAAGACAATGGATGAATGGTCAGATGGTTGGATGGATGGATGGATGGATGGATGGAAAGATGAATACAAGTAGTAATACAGAAGTATTATCAGAACTATTTATCTAAAGTATAAAAATAAAAAGTTTTTACACTGTTCCTTGCCATGTTATTTTACTATATATTCTACAGTGGCAAGAAAAGGTATGTGAACCTTTTTAAATTTCATTGTTTTCTTAATAAATTTGTCTTAAATGTGATCTGATCTTCATCTAAATCAAGGTATTGACAAACACAATGTATCTAAAATAATAACAAAAAAAATCTGATCTTTCTTGTCTTTATTGAAGACACTTATACAACATTCAAAATGGCAGTGGAAAAAGTAAGGGAACCCTGAGAATTAATAACTGGGTGACCCCCCCCTTGACAGCAGTAACTCAACCAGGCGCTTCCTGTAGCTGTGGATCAGACCCGCACATTGTTGGGGAGGAATTTCAGTCCATTCTTCCCGGCAGAACTGCTTTAGCTCTGTCATATTCTTTGGCTGTCTCATGTGTATGGCCCTCTTCAAATCAACCCATAGCATCTCTATTGGGTTGAGGTCTGGTCTCTGACTTGACCACTCCAAAAGGCAGATTTTATTTTTCTGAAGCCATTCTGTTGTGGACTTGCTCCGGTGTTTTGGGTCGTTGTCCAGTTGCATCACCCACCTTCTACACAATTTCAGCTGACATACAGACATTCTTACATTATCCTGAAGAACTGTCTGATATAACTGGGAATTCATCTTCCCCTCAATGATCCCAAGCTGGCCAGGCCCTGATGCAGCAAAGCAGGCCCAAATCATGATGTTTCCTCCACCATACTTTACGGTTGGGATGATGTTTTCATGATGATATGCCGTGCCCTTTCTAAACCAGATGAAGTGCTGTGTGTTTTTTCCAAATAGTTAAATCTTAGTTTCATTAGTCCACAAAACATTTCGGAAATACCGCTGTGGAGTGTCAATGTGCTCTTTTGCAAACTTCAGGCGTGCAGCAATATTCTTTTTAGTAAGCAGTGGCTTCCTTCGTGGTGTCCTGCCGTAGATAACCTGCTTGTTCAATGTTTTATGTGTTGTAGACTCATGAACAGAGATGTTAGCCAGTTCCAATGATGCCTTCAAATCTTTGTGATTCTGGGTTGTTTCCCTACCTCACTGATGAGTCCTCGTTGTGCTCTTGGTGTCATTTTGACCGGGCACGCACTTCTTGGTAGAGTAGCAACAGTCCCAAAGTGTCTCCATTTGTAGATTGTTTGCCTAACTGTAGACAGGTGAATTTCTGGAGTTTGATTTACATAAAGCCTGCTTTATGTAAATCAACAATTCTTGATAGTATATCCTCTAAAAAGCTCTTTTTGGCCGGGAATGGCTCACATAAGCGTGTTCTTCTTGTGCAAAGTTATTATCTTAACGAGATTCCAGGTGTGCCAAAACCTGACTCCAATTAGCTTTTTTGAGGTCATTAACTCAAGGGTTCACATACTTTTTCCACAAGCGCTATGAGGTTTTTTTTTGGTTGTTCTCAATAAAGACATGAAAGATAAAAAAAAAAAAAAAAAAAAAAATCATGTTATTATTTAAGACACATTATATTTGTCGATACCCTTGACCTAGATGCAGATCAGATCACATTTTATGACAAATATATTCAGAAAACCATGAAATTCCAAAAGGCTCACATACTTTTTCTTGCATTTGTATTTATTCTTTCTTTATCTTTATTTGTACTTTTAATAATCATTTTATTCTGATTATCTTGTTACTGTAGCTGACGTGGCTTGTTTCCCTTAGGTTTCAGTGTTTCCCCCCCCTTGTCTGTCTCTCCCTCTGTGTGTCACATCTATCTGAGTGTGTGTCTCCTGACGTGACACTTATCCCTCCTGGCTCTCCTTTCTCTCCATCCCTCAGCATTCAGCTCATTTCTCTGCCCAATCTACAAATCTGCCTCTCATTAATTCATCAACCTGCAGTTTATCTATGCCGGCTTTCCATCCACTCCCAGCCAGATTGTTACCTCCTTTTCTTTGTGCCTTGTTGTTTTGGTTTTTCTTTTGCTTCCTCATGATTTTTTTTGTGCACATTCTCTTTGTGCCTCAGGATTATCATCTGCTCATCAGTCTGAGAGCCCAGTTTTCCAGTAAAATACCTTTCACTGCGCAACCCTGCTCATAAAGCATTTTGTAATCATGAGACAACAAAACAAAGAAACAATTTCAACGGAAGACCCCTCCAGCTTTCTGTCACATCCGTTTCTATCCACCAGATGAATGAGGGAAATTCCATCAGGTGCCAAGGGCCATATTGACAAATATTCTGAGAACTCATAATTTAAGTTAAAAAGAGTCCTAGGTTAGGAGGAATTTTTTAAACTTCACAGAGCAGCTCTGGACAATGAAAGTGCAATCATTTCTATCTCAGTAAGGAGGTGTGGTTGACCCTGTTGTGAGGTATGAAGCAGTCTTTCAAAAGCTGTGATTGGTTGATCAAAAACAATAAAATTGGACGGTTAAATCAGTCGGCCTGATGATAGCATTTAGACAGGGTGTAATTATGAATGTTTCTGTTTGAAAAAGTGTACAACACAGGGCTGCTTTAAAAGAAGCCCACAGAATTTTTGGGAAGCACACTACTACTTAAGTAGAAACCTGTTAACATGTTGACAGTCCATATGTTTCTTTGCTCATATTTATTTACCCTGTTGGAAATTTCAATAGCCTGCTTAATCACTTCTACATTTATGAGTGTAAAAATATTTTTAAAGATAAATTTGGACCTGGTGTGACAGCACAAGCCAAGAGGCTGGCGTGAGGGAATATAGCGCTGCAGATATATGCCTCACTCCCAGTGGCTGTGCGCGCCACTGAGGGCGTGTAAATAGTGGGATAGTATATGTTTTACAGTATAAAGTAAGAGTGGAGGAGATGACGGTGATACTGTGAGAACTGTGGCGATCTCTGCTGATGGAAGGTTGTAAGAGACCCAATGTCCTCACTCCTGAAGTTTTTACAGCCGCCAAATATCTCAGTGCTGTGATCACTTTTATTTCCGGTGTTGCTGCTTGGTTATGACACAAACATCTGTAGCGTTTCAGCAACTCACTGCTATTGAACGTGTCGAGATTATTTCTCCTCTCTCTTTCTACCACACCCCTTTCACAGACTTTCACCTCAGGAGCTCTCTTTAGGGCTAAGATGCTCCGTAAATAACTCTTACAATTTTCTCAGAAGTTCTACACTACGGGCAAGGCTGAAAACTGCCCAGTGTGTGATTCCTGCATCTAAATGCCAGCTGCCTCTTATCTTCATCTTAGTCTCTGTGTACATATATGGGCTGCTGTACTGTAAAAAACAATGGTGTACAGTTAACAGTAGTTTTTTTTTTTTCATGCAGTTAAATGGTCACTCCATGCTGAGACTTACAACATTATGTCTAATTCTGCTGCTGAAAAGGGAAGTTTAAGTCACACTGTACATATACAAAGCAGACATGCCAAAAATGGTCATGGATGTTGTTTTATCAGATAACAGCTGTGTTGTGCTATGCAGAGGAGGGCCTCCCTCTGCCAGATCAAGTTGTGTCAATCCAACACAGGAGCTGCCAGGCTTTTTTGGGGTTTCACCTTAAACCTTTTAAATAGAAACATTTTGGTGCCGCTTTGATAACTTGACTTCACTCTGTAAGCACAACCAACAACAAGAGTTACAACTTTGCTAAAATTATGCGGTCGTAAATCTGGATGGGCCTCGTAAAACCGTCTCATTAAAAAGTTATACAACTTGTTTGACTACAAACACTCCTAATCTTGACAGTGAGCGATACATCAGAGTGGTAACCCGAGCAAAGTATTTGATATTTTCCATCCAAATACACAGTAGGCCTATACAATGCCATGTTTTTAATGACTTTTATGTGTTAATGCAGCGGTTATGTATGTAGAGATGAAATGTGGACTAGGAGAAACCTAAATAAAAACACTTTTACACTGGGTGTGTAGAATAATGTATGAACCACTTCCTATAGGGGTATGGACATGTGCAACAGCCAATGTTCTGCATACGGAAGCGCCACTCAAAGAATTATGTCTTGTCAGAGTTGAGCAACAGATCCCCTTGCAGTCTTTCCAGTGGTAAACATACATATTTAAAAGCTCATGCTATATATACATGTTCTATATATGCATATATATATATACTACAGCCTTATATGAGCATCTATTTAAAAGATATATGTATACATTTTTTAATTTGTTTTTTCCTCCGCCAAGGAGTTTGGGTTTTTGCCTGTGTTTGTTTGTGAGTTGGTTTGTCAGCAGGATGACACAAAACCTACCAAACTGATTTTCAGGAAAAGTGGATGGAGGATGGGTTTCAGCCCAGAACAGACCCCGTTAAGTTTTGTTGTGGATCCGGATAAAGTTTTCTCACTTTCTTTGACATTGTGAGAAATCCCTACCCCCCCCCCCCCAACATTTTTGTTAATTTCCCAGGGTACAATGCATGGATCGGGATAAACAAAAAAACAAAAACAAAAAATAATCTGGTGTGATGAGGTGGCTGGTATCATTTGATGCAGATGCAAATTATAATCCAGATCTAGCCGATTTAAATCCATATATTAATATTGGGCTCCATGAATTCATGGGAACACCTGGACTGTGGTCCAGGTATGCTTCTAATTGTAGATTTAGTCACACACACCCACCCACACACACAAAATACAGACCGCACTGGAAGACAATTAAACGTTATCGCATAAAATTGTGCAAAATCACAAACTGTCTCTCTCACATCTTAGTTCTCTTCAGTCCGACGCCAAATGAAATAAATATGAGCCAATATTAAAATGACTAACCATGTGCAGGATTTCAGGTTGAGACGACTCAGCTTCAATTTTGACGCCAGAGTACATTTAAAAACATCCTTAATTTCCTATGCAGACTGGAAGCCATCTGGTTTAACTGTCCCTAGTCATTTGCGTCATGTGACTTAATGTTGCAGCAGTTTGCACAAGAATTACGGTCGTAATTGAAAGATTCCCTTGTACACATTCTATTAACACAGACCTATTCTGGCAGATTGAACTACACAAATACATAATAGCCTTTTCATCATTTATGTTAATCAGTGCTTGTATTATTTTTTGGAAAATGTTTATCTCAATAGGCTATTTATTGGACAAATGTCATACAATAAGCTTTTTCTATTCTGTTTTACTTTATTTATTATTTTATTATTGCAAATTGTTTTTTCTTATTATTATATATTATATCTATCCTTTTCACACAAGTACCACAGTAGCGATAAGGGAATAATCAACCCTCACCTGACAGCTGATAAACTGTCCCTCACCTGTGCTCTGACTGTCGGACACATTTCTGCGTGCAGCGCTGAGATCATTGCGGATGAACAGTCCCGCACTGAAAAGGGCAAAAAACAGAATCCAAAACCAGGTGACTGCCAACTTCATCCTGACTTTCCGCCTCTCCTCCGATGTCACAATGAAAAACCAAAGGATGAAAAAAAAAATCCCTTGTAAATCCCTCTCGTAATCTGGGAGACTTGCTTTTAATTTTCTGTGTCTCGCTCCCCTCCGACCCGCACTAGTTTGAGAGTCAGGCTGGTACACAGGCACAGCACACGCCCTCTTTGTCTTCACGCCTCTCGGCAGCCTCGAGGTTTGTGTTTACGTTTCACACTTTTCTACATTCATAAAAAAATCAAAACAAATTTAATCACGAGAGACGTCAGAAAACCCATATAGCTCGCTCATTCTTTACGTTGTAACTGCAATAGCCATTAACCATCATTAAGAAATGGTTCGTTTCTAGTTAATTAAACATTAGTTAATAGTTATTTCACTGCTAACAAACATTTTCTCACATGTACTGACGAGCTGTTTATGGTAAAGTGGCAAGTGATGTTTATAATACTTTGTGAATGGCTGATTAGTACAGTGTATTTCATATTTAAACATATTTGGATGGCTACAGCTGATGTTTATAAACCTTTACAATTGCTTAGTAGATAGTTAAAGTATTTCATTGTTTACTAACTGTGAAGTAACTATTAACTTAAGTTTAATGAACTATAAACTTACCACTTTTCATAAAGTGCTGCATTGGGGGTCCGACATAACTGAAATGAGTTACATAAGTGTTACTACAAGTGTTACTTCGGATTGTGATTTAAATTTTATGACTTTATCCCAAGTATCAGTTATGTAATCATACATGTAATGACACATTGTTTTTAACCTCTAAACTGCAGACTTCTCTCGAGCTTAACTCGCACTGGGAGTGTAACAGCATCCACTCCTACTGCTGATATCAAATCAGATTCCAAAATCTTATATTTAACCCCATTGATATACAGAGAGACAGTGAGCCCGTCTGGTTTTTATTTGCAATAAATGTTTTTTATTGCAAATAAACTAAATTACGAAATATCCATCTTTTTGTTGCTGTTTTTAAAATCTTTTATTCATTTATTTTCTTTTTTTCTTTTTTTTTTTATCAAAATTTTTATTGATACAATATATGTGTAGATTCTATAAAAGTACAAGTTTGGAGTTTTAAAACATCACAAAATCTTACACCTTACAGATACATATACAGAGCAAAACGTCCCCACCCTCCCCCAGCCCATGGCGACCCCCTTACCAACCCCTGCCCCTGATCTCTCAGCCTCTCAAGAAAATAAAAGGAAAATAGAAGAAAATGAAAATGAATGTATACATACATATACATTCATTTATATATATATATATATATATGTATACATACATACATACCCATATACATAGACAAATGTATTCATTTATTTTCTTACATCTGTGCCTTTGCTTGAGAGTGTACAGGCGGGTAACATGAGCAGAGAGAGGCATCAATCAAGGCATGTGTTACGAGGCATTAACCTTGAGCGACAAGGGTGGTCTTTTAGCGTGCTGTGTCTGACAGCGGCATGTCATTTAACCACGTTGGCTGCGTCAAAACCCCAGAGACGCCCTTTTGAATGAGAACCAATGATAAAGTGTAAAAATACATTTATTCAAGCAGCCTACTTCAAATGCAAATTTGAGGTACTTATGCTTTACTTCAGTGTTTCCTTTGTCTGCCACTACATACATCGACTCCATTTATATTCGGCAAGGCAAATATGGTTCTTTTTATTCGACCATTTATTTGATGACTGTAGTTTCTAGTTACTTTACAGATTGCATAGTGCACCAGAGCTATATTGTACATTTTTACATACATTTATTTCATCAGCAATCAGATTAAAAAACCCTGACACTGTTTCCAAAAGTCAGAAAAATGCTGAATATCAATCTGAAATACACAGTATGTACATACATGTTCATATATGTATAATTTTACTTTTGGTTTTTAAGTGTTTATTTCCGGAAAAGTACTCTTTGATAGTTAAATGTATTCAATATCAGAGACTTTTACTTTTATCCGTAGGCCTATGGGTGATTTTCACCTTACACTTCAGCTCGATGCCAGTCCAGCAGCTTATCGTCCAACTTCTAGAACCCAAATTGCTCCCATAGAATTTGCACCCTGTTGGCCTCCGGGAGCTGGAAATACTTGGCCTGCAAATACAATTTTGCCTCCAAAGGAAACGCAGTCACAATATAACATACATTACACAGAGATGGATAAAACTCAAATGCTCAAACATTAAACTTTATGGGAAAATAGACCATAAAACTGGCTGCAGCTTTTGCCATCCTACAATTCCGGTCTTGTTCTACGACGTACACAGCTCAGGGGCTAAAAAATTTAGATTCTTATCTCAAGTAAAACACACACGTTGTCCTGGCTATCAATAAAGAATAATTTCACTAGGTGTCAGAACTGACATAGTCGACTTCTGAGGGGGATTGTGTGGCCAAGATCTGTGCCAAGTCTTATTCCAAGGCCGACAAAGACGCTGTGTGTTTAGCTATGTTCTGGCGGAAATATGACTTTGCCAGTGAGCTTACAGACTTTAAGGTGGCTAAGAGGTGATGACTGCAACTGTAAAAAGTCATAATAAAAATGGCATTTTTCCCTGTGGATCTAAAAATGTTGTTTATTGCTCATCTGGTTCTAAACTTCCAAACTAGATGTTTATCTCTTCTCACCTTTGACAGCGTGACTGTTCACCGTCCACACTGCAGTGTGAATGTGGCAGGTTTAGTGTGTCCTCCGGATTGTTTGCGTAACTCATGAGTCGTCATGCTGCGAGTGTCAGATTTGTCCGATGCTGCTATTTGACTTCTGCATAAACATATATTGACTGTTGTAAAACAGTGTTACATACACACATACCTCCAATAATAAACAGCTTTGGCAGTCGCGAGCTAAACACGGAGCCGTATCCTGCCTCCTTAACATCTAGATTGCCTCTGAGTGCACACATTGCTGCACAATTATCTCAATGTGTTATGTAAATGTGGACGTTGTATTTTTTTTTAATGGATGTGAAGGACATTAATGTTAATTGTTTAAGCTTTGCTCAAAGTGGATGTGTGAAGCAGTTGCTTTCATTGCAGTTGCCTAATTTGTTTATTTATTCGTGGCCATGGCCAGTTTGGCAACCAACTGTGGGAAAACAGCATGGTGTTTCAACAAACAAATAAATAAATACCCAATGTTTTGTTCATTACATTTTAGCTTAGATGACAAAAAAAAAAAACAAACAAACAAACACAAGCCAGGAGAACTTGGCTTGTTCATAACTTACGTGAAAAACTGAACTTGCATTTTAACCTAAATGTTCTTCTCTTCAGCCTACCAGTGCATTTTCTAAACCTCACCAAACTGTGACTGATCCACAGTGTTCCCAGTCCCGAAATCATTATATGTGGAAAATCTGACCAGATGTTGCGTATTATTATTGCTAACTTGACTGCGTACGTTCAAAACTGATGCTTGAGAGTAAATAAGAGCATCATAGTTTGAAGTTTAGGGCCATAGCTGGGCATAACTAGATGGGAATCAGAACAATAAACAGTCAGTTAGGTGTTGTGAATGTTGAAAGGTAGACAGACAGTAACACAGCCCAGATGATTATCAGAGCAACAGTGTTTGCAATAAAATGCTGTTCATTGTCAAATACACGAGATTCATTTGGCTTTTTCGTTATAAACAGCAGTTAGTCAACCAGCGAAACCCCCTGAAAGGGCTTGACACTCAATCTTTAAGGCACTTCAGCCAAGTATATTTACCTTTCACTTGTCCAGGCACAAAAGTCACATGTCTGGATCAAAATGTCCACGATGAATACGGAAATTCATCTTGTTTGCATATGCAGAATTCAGATAAACTGTCTAAAGCATCCAAACGGTGTCAACATATAAATCATTCAATTTATGAATTGTTTTAATTGATACGCAAATGGATGTTTCCGAGTGTTTCTACGTCAATTAATGGATATGTTGGAATAAATGAAAAAATGACGTGATTGATTATTATAGTATAGAATGAAGCCTACGTGCGGCTTTATACATATTCACAGTGTCAGACAAGTTCGGTTGCCCCTGGCAGATACTGCAAAGCATTATATCTTCCTGTTGTTTGGTCCTGACCCCGACAGATGTACAGACTTTGCTCCATTTGCTTTACTTACGCAAATTTTAAAGAACTACTAAATCATATGACTATATACTGTTCAAACACACGACTGCTGGTGTTATACAACATTTTTTATTGGTTGAAAATGGCTGGTTTAAAGTTAATGTCGAGCTCTGGAGTGGGTTTCATTCATGAACTGCCAACTGTTCATAAAAGCTTGTCTGTTGTGGTGTTGCGCCAAAACTACCTGCTGTATATTGTAGTGTCTCATCCAATAGAGACTTTAGCTAATGGCACCATTATTATATTTTACGTACATTCTCATTTTTGGAGGGCCCACTCTCTCTACAGGCCCCCCACCCCAAGGTGCCCAGTGCAACCACACTGCCTGCATTGTGACGCCCCTGCACGGTGCTGCACAATCAGTGTGTAATGCAAAATGTTGTGCATTTTTTAATCTACACCTGGATGTCATAGACATTAATAGTGAATACCACACCTCTGAGATACATCTATTTCTATTCATTATAATGATGTAGTGCCTACAGTCCACATGGCGCCATTAAATCCTGAAGCTTTGCTCAAAGGGGTATGCGTGCAGCTGTGGACCAAATTTCATTGCAATTGCCTAATGTGTAGAGTTCCCGACCACAGAATTCCCCTTGTGGAGAAACAGCATGGTGCATCAATAAACAAATGGACAAATATCCTTAGATCCTGTGCAATTAGGAGTTTTGCTACATTGCCAAAAATTGTAAATGGCAGAAAATCTGGGCTAGTATGGCTGTTTGAAACAAGAATTCAGAAAAACAAGAAAATACATCTTGACAAAACAAAAGCACTACACTATAAACAGTATAGTGGTGCAATGAATCTGCACAAAAAACGTACCAACTTCTAACTAACCTAACGGACGTAACTTCCTCCCAAATAAAATAGAAATAGATATAATAAAATGAAGACTGTGTCTGCTTTGACGTGTGAATGTAAATAAAAACTTGAAATATCTGCTCGGCAAACCCTGTTAAGACCCCAGGCGTGTTGTAAAATCAATACTCTGAAGCTGCTCAGAATACATGGGGCCCTCCTTATGAACTGCTGAACTGTTATTTTTGGTGTGGTGGCTGAAAAGATACACTGCTTGTCAAGAGTTTTTTTTTTGTGTGGTAAGAATTTATTACATTTTCAAAGCAACACACTTTTAAAATGGGCCATACTATACAATAAGCCCACAACATCAGTGCAGACTTATCAGACCTGACCGTTTCATTTCCACCCAAGCAGGAACTACTGACACCATGTGATTTAGTGAAGACAGAGACTTTAAGTGTGAGGTGACATACTGTACATCTGTATTTAATACATCATTCCATGTGAATGAATTCAATATTCTTATCCGATAAAGATCTCTGCTATAGTATGTGTTTCAGCATCTATAGTATACATTTCAGACCAGGTTTTTGCAGTAAATTATCCCTTTAAATCCAGGACATTGATAGTGACACCAAATGCTATTCATTCAAATCATTTACAGTGCAACTATGGGTGCATATGTGAACTAAGACATGTTATTTATTTATGTATTATTACAGAACACAATGTTGATTCTATCCCATCAACAACATGAACATATGAGCGTCATTTAAAACATTTCCGTGAGCGGAACTGAAGGGAACTGTATCATGTCCATGTCTATAAAGCTATTCAAACACATCAAAAGAAAAATGAAGGGAATGAAGTTCAAGGCACTTAGAATTATGAGTGAAGGGAATTTACATGAACAAAAATCCAAATACATTACTCATATATCAACAAATTGGATCCACCTGGGGATCAAGACAGATTCAGTGATTTAAAAAAAAAAAGGCACGTTTCTGTCTCAAACAAATTAAGTCATAAAAACCATATCCGAGCAAACAGTATGGGTTGCCATTCATCTATAAAGTGCATCACATGGCCTCTCTCTAGGCCTGGTTTGAGACGATTTAGCATTAGCCGTGGTCATTACACGCTTCATTAACTCATTAGCAAAGAGTGAAAACAGCTGGTCAACACACGCGACCACATGTGAAACCCCTACCTGTCAAGTGTTATTTGCGTTGAAAAATATGGCTTTTTGGGGGATGACATGTAGGTCTGGTACAAGTGGATGCTGATGCAAAGCTTTTTAAGCTCGACCTCCATCATCAAGATTTTCCTGAAATGCATTAAAGATCTGTATCTAATTTACAAAGGCCTGCTCCCCCGCAAAAAAACTCCTAATTTCCCTCTGCTTTCTCAACTGTGGTTCATTAAGTCTCCCAGGGCAAAACGTCCTGTTTCTCTTCAGGTAAACTAGCACCACACTCGGTTATACTTGGACGGGGTCCCATTCCTGATGCTAGGTTCATTTTTATAATTTATATATGATCAACTGTTTTTAAAGTTTCTTAAAGAGTTAATTCACCCAAATTACAAAAAGCCTGCTCACCTATTCTTACAGTTACAGCATTGCAGATAGTTACGGAATTTTGTGCAGAAATCTTTTAGATATCTTGCTCTGAAAAATCTGTTTCCGACCCAATACAATGGATTCTAGCACACGGATGTTGCTGTTGAGAGGGATTCTTGTTCATTTAGTTTGACTCGCATGATGTAAACTGGTGGTATAAAAGGCTGCCTTTGGGCGCCTATTTCAGGCTTTGTTCTCCTCCCTTCCAATTTCTAGGTAAGTCTCAAATGGGAAGAACATAAATAAACTCAAGGCTCTTGCCTTTAATTTAGCAAGGATTTAACTGTTTTATTGCCGGGGCTCGCCTCCCTACGTGCAAAACATGTTCACCCTGATTAGCCCAGTCGATTATTTTGATTGGTTCACACCAAAAAACAAAAAGTCAGAGCATTTTTGCCCCTGAAACTGGAGTGAGAGCCAGACTTTTCTCTAGAGCAGTGGAGATGGCTCTGCTCCCCCATGATTATATTATTGGAAAACAAATTGCTGTTACAAGTACTTTTTCAGTACTTCTTGCACCACAAACATTATTTCATTAACCTCAATTGTTTTCACGAGAGGCAGAAACCTTACAAGTGGATATCTTAAAATCCTGGGCAAATAAAACCAAAACTATTTGCATGGCTACATACTAGTAGGGGTAAGTAGGAAAATCTGTCTTTTTGAAAAAAATGGGTCAAGTTTCCTGAAATCATTTCCAAATTGCAAAATATCTCATTCTCACAGCCCAATCTACACAAGGTTAACAGCCAAGGCGCCACACGAGGTCTGGAGTTGTAAATATTTGTGACTTGCATTGGCATAATCAATGCCCTGAAGCAAGCTGATGCATGTGTGTGAACAAATGGACATGTGAAAAACTACAATAGGCCACATTTCCTTTGGCTCTCTCTCAGAGAACAGCTTGTTACAGATTTGACTGTCTCTCACAGGGCCTGGTTTACCACAAATCATGCATGGCACTAAAAACACGAGGGAATGTCAACTTTTTGATGCAAACTGAGTTTGACTAAAGTGAAAACATAGTGTTCTCAAGTAATGTGTGTTTACAGCCTAAATGACAGTCAATGGCAGTACAAAGCAGTGACATGGAAGTACCTGCAAACAGAAAGTTATCAGTCCTCTTTGATACCCACCTGGTCACCAACACGTATCCTGAGACATTTCATTCATCAAGACTGTTTTCTTATTTCTATCTCCACATGGGGGTGTTGTTTCTCTGATGTGAGGACGGGCTGCTTGCTACAGGTAAGGGGCCATAAGGCAAAGTACGTCTGCAGAAACTGGTGAGATGAAGCTTCAGGTTTTTCTGGAGACACGTGTGAAAATCATCAACCCACCCTGTGGTGTGAGTCTTCAAGTTATCTTGTTTTTTTGGCCAAGAAGCCAAACTTTGGCTTTGTGACCGCGGGATCAAATTGATCCAATCTGGCAGCCACAGTAGGAGGTGCAAAAATGAGCATTCCCACAAAGTTTTTAAGAACGATCCACTTAATCTGAGGTTGAACCATGTAATTTCAGATACTGTTCCTGAATTTGCACAAGGTCCTCAGGATGAAGTCCTCAGCCACATAAAACATCCCTTGAGCCATTGCACACAGGGAAACATAAGTGAACCAGGCTGCAGCAGTATAGACCTGTTCCCTTTTAACCCAATAAGATCTTGAGTTAAAGGCTGCGTCAGATCCAACTCCAAGGCCGGAAGGTCAAACAGCGGCTATAATCTGGAAGGCGGAGAAAGGAGTTGTGATGGAAGGTAGAAGAAGTCAGAGACTCTGTAAAAAAAACCCACAAAAGAACGGTATGTAATAGCTCTCTAACATCAGGGAGGTGGAGTGCTCTGGTGTGAGAGGAGGAGAAAAAATGTAAAAAAAAAAAAACAAAAATAAAAAAAAAAGGAGGACCGGTGTTCATTGTTAGTGTTCCAGCTTCTGGTGGTAAAGCTGCGTGACCTGGATGACCGGAGGAGAGGCGCTGAGCGACGGCCCACACCAACAGGCGGAGGAGCGCACCGGCTGGACCTCACACCTGCCACTAGAGAGAGGGAGGTCACAGCAGAGGACATACATTCAGGATTCAAATCAAATGAAAAGTAATGGCAGAGCTGTTCACGTCAGACAAACATAAAGCCAAGACAGACTGAGAGGCTCTTAGAAGACATTAATAGTAGAGGAGGGACGCTAATGCAGCCCCAGTTGCTAGCCAGACTTGTGGAAGGAGACGGATATTGTACATGTTATTAAATATCACAACACCAGCACTGAAAACTGAAAACACAGCAGGAAGACAGGCTTTATCTCCGACTCCCTCCCATCTCGCACTGCATGACAGATAATGGAACCCAACTGGTCTACTTTCCCAAAATATAACATCCGCATATAAAATATTTTATCCAGTGATGACGGAGGTTCTCAGTCATCCGGGTCATGATAATTCTAAGTGCTGGATCGTTGGCAACTGGACTTGTTTCAGTGTCTTGAAGATGTTTCACCTCTCACCCAAGAGGCTTCGTTAGTTCTGACTAACTGGAGGGGAGTTGCAGAATGGTTGTTCAGCTGTCTGGGGAGGAAACTCAGTTGGGTGGGTAATAAGTAATGTCGTAGGCCACCTCCCCTCCTTTCAAAGATGGCTGTTACAGTTTGACAGAGATGGATTCCGTCACTCCTCATTCCAACCATCCGTCTTCAATCATATTTACCTTGTTGTCCTCAAAGGAATGATTTCTCTCCTTCAGATGTAAGTGGACAGTAGAGTTTTGACCTGAGGAGTTGGAGGGCAAGGTGAAACATCTTCAAGAATCTGAAACAAGTCCAGCTGCCTGCAATAAAGCACTTAGAATTTATAGAGTGCATAATCAACTCTATTTGTGGCTAGCTGAGATCCAAATCTGGCCCTTTAATATCAAAAGCTGGATATAAGAAAAGTTTTCCTTGCATATCATGACACGAGATGGGGAGAGGAAGATGAAAGGCCTGAAATCCAATGACCTACAATGCCCACATAGTGAGCACACATCACCATGTGAAAGAGAGGCACTAACAGCCCGGTTAGTGACACATGATGCAGGGGAGCAGTGTGGCACAGCCAAAAGTTAACAGAACATTGAATACAAAGAAAACACAGCACAGGTGGGGACAAGTCATTTTCAGATTCAATCAATTCAAGAAGAAGAGATAGTATTCAATACTTTACTTCTTTATCACACTGTTTGTTGAGACCGCTAGCTATTATAATCTTGTTTTTTCCAACTTTATTCTCTCAGGGACTTGAAGTCTAAAGACTCTTCTTTGAAGGTTTGTGTCCATGAGGCTGCCAAAGATGATCTTAGTAATCCTCCTGAATTAGCTGCACTGAGAGTGAATTGACCCCAGCATTGATAACCATCCAGTTAAAAAATAGGTTTGGCTTTTTTCGAGTAAATCTTAATAAAATACTCGGATGTAATGTGACATGAGTACTGTATTAAGAAGGACTTGAAAATAATACAAAGCTATCATTTAATACCCTGACAACATAAAACAGGACACGTCCATTACAGTACAGTGGTAAACCATGGGATGCATGTTATTGAGGAAAAGAGGAAGAAGAAAAGACAATCTGCCATAGGGTTAGCCTGCTCAGCTGGTGTTTGAAGTACCTCACATGTTATGGGGCTCAGTTTTCAGATTGGGGCAGCGCTGCTGTGAAATATATGGGCAAAAAAACACAGGGAGTAAAAGACATTTTAATAAGCAAACAAACAACTGTGAATAAAATAATATAACTGTTAATCACCTTTAATTATATGTAATGCCTATAAAACATTTTGAAAAGGGAATATTGGAGGCCAGTCTGTTCATCCAGATGTTCTCAAGCCCTCAATTGTGGTTCTCAGTCAGGCCTAACCTTTTTTTTTTTGGGTTATGTATTTGTTGACATTAAATCAGAGATATGAACTCAAGTCATTGTGATTTGGACTCCAGTCAACTAGGGTCACTGTTTCGATGACTTGCAACTTGACTAGACAGAAAATGAATGATTTGTTTTGAGACTTGATGACTTGTCTTTGCTCATCTAATGTTTTCAGTTTAGTTTTTCAGGTTTTTTTTTTAAATTCTTGCTGTCAATGTTTCAGTGATTGAAAGTGTTGGGGGGGGGGTATAGTTTTAGATTGACAAGAAAATAAGCTTTTATAAAATGTTTTGTTTGATTATATTCATTTCACTCAATATCAATAATTATAACAAAAAAACAGCTAAGTTTCATACTTTTTGATCAGGTTAGATCAACTGGCTACATATGTCTTCATATGCAATGTAATAAAACCTTGTCTATATTCTTTATAAAGACTGGATACTGCAGTGTCTTGGGGTCTTGTTGTAAACAGTAGTATAAATCCTTTCGTGGCTCCAGTGGAAGCTGCATGTAATCTGATAAACTGACTCCTTTGACATCACTCAGTGGCTAAGTTGCAATGTGGGTAAGGTACAGTTGGTGCCAGGTTTCGAGAAGCAGTCCACTGGTCTAGCATTGCACTCCTGTAACACTATTGGACTAATTATGGACAGTCTAAAAACAAATGATGACCACTGACTGCACCAGTCACCTTTTTCCTGCACATTCTTCTTCCGAATTCTTTCAAATCCTGGGGCCTATATTAACCACAATGCAATTCAGCCGCTGAGTGACGTCACTACAGGCACCAAGATCTGTAAACACACTTTAATTTGTTATTAAAAGGACTCAACTTGACTTGACCTGCTCTACAAGAGGATTAAATCAGTCGAGTCACATGTCTGCTTTAGAATATATCCATTTAATATCCAGCAAATAGGATAATTGCTGGAAATGAGCACTGATATCTGGCCATCATATGGCGATGGAGATGATTGTGCTGTCAATAGGTAATACAAAAAAAAAAAACAAAGCAAAAAAATATAGTTACTTTTATAATGTTTATAATCGGTGTCTGCCAACTGCAGTAACTGGGCGTGTTTCTTAAAAAGTGGAGCTGATAAGGAAAAAGTAAATAAAGAAACTGCAAGAAAGGAGGCAGATAGTTGGACAGGACTGATGAATCAAAGGAAATGTGATTAGTTAATGCCTGTTTCAGATCAATACTTCCTCCTGTGTAATTTGATTAGGTAGCAGTGGCTGAGGCAGGAAAAACCACAGCTCCTTTTCAATCAAGAACACTATGCTTTTTCTCTTGCTTCACATTTGTTTAAGTGATTTTGACTCAGGTATTTTAGTTTTTTCTTTCTCTTTTTTTTTTTTTTCTTTTTTAGTGCATGTGTGTAAAGTGCCAGTGTAAGAAAAAAGGCTGCTGTTAGTGAAACACGAGCCATTACGTGGCCCGAGACGACAGCTGCTTTGATCAAAATAGATATAGATGGGGCTTAAACACCTCCTATGTACACAGCCCCTTAACCTGACAGAAAGAGGCACAATCTTCAGTTGTCAAGATGATTCATGTGCAGCAGTTAATTTTCACCAGTTAACCTTGCCCTCGACCCCTGAGCCTCCTCTTCAAGAAATTCCACCAAGGTTCAGTTTTCGCTTGCAGGAAAACACCAAATGGAGAAATCTAATTTGCTCCGTAGAATAGAGCTTAGGAGGACAAAGGTTAAGTACTTGATTATTGCTTTCTGGATTCATGCAGCTGCCCGAGTTGCCTTTGAAGCAAGTGTGTGTGTTTTACCCAGTTTCGTCCGGCATGTCCTGATCAGCCTCGGCAGCTGATGACTCCACATCCACATCTGCACTACTCTCACTGCCTGGAGCTGACAGACCACATAAAGACTCTGGGCTCACACACTCCCCACTGAGTAGAATGGACAGACAGACAGACAGACACACACACACAGACTTAATGACTTAGTTACAACATGTGATGCTTTGTCAGCACTGATAACTTGCATGTGGACCTAAATTACAACATCCATTTGTGCCAGATGGGACTTGCATGCATGTAATTTGTATGTTACATGAGTGTGCGAGACATTATTCCCCAATCTTGTGTGTGTGTGTGCCTACTGACTTGATATGCTTCTCCAGTAGCAGGATGGCCTGCTCCTTCTCCTCCAGCCTCCTCTTCAGGGAGGCGATCTCCTTCTGCTTCTCCATCAGCTCCTTCTGCAGACGATAGTTGCTCTCCTCCAGAGTCTCACAGAAGGCCTGGTGGGGGGCAGCGATGAGAAAATCACAACAGAAAATATTGACAGTGGAGACAAACGATGGAAGGCAAACCATGACAAGCAACAGAAGAGAAGCCATGGACAACATTTTTGGATGCAGGAACTTTCACCAAGTAAATCCCAAAGTAGACTATGCATTCATCTCAAGCCATATGATAAATGTAATATTAAACTGTTTAGAACATGCTCAAGGTGTTGGCCTGAAGAAAATATCTCGCTAAAGGATTATTTTACATGGGCAGCTTTAGGGAACAAGCAAAACTTATGACATATTTAGTCCCTGCTCTATACCATCAAGCTATGAATCTCTGTAAAATGTAGGAATGGGTTTCATTTTAAAAGGATTTAAGACAATACACGTATGGAGGTGTAGCAGTAACTTGAACACTTGAACATAAAAGAAATACACTAGAAACAAATATAAAACTGACGCACTACAAGCAAATCTAAAATCATTAAAAGTTCTGAAACAGTGAGTTTTGATTGATTAGTTGAAAAATAAAATAACTGCCAAATATTTTGATAATTGATTAATTGTTTCAGTCGTTTTTCAAGTGAAGATGTCAAACAGCTTCCTCAGAGTTTGATGGGTTTGGACTTCAGGTTAGACAAAAGAAGCAATTTGAAGGTATAATTTGTAGACCAAATAATTAATTAATTTGTTGTGGAATTAACAGATTTATTAATAATTGTCAATAGACAAGACGAGATGGTTTACTATAGAATAATTTTTGCCATGGACAAAACCTGGTCAGTTCACAAAGCTGCTGTATCACAAAGCTGCGGCATTAATGACAAGACTCCTCTTTAAAAGGCCTTGAAGTGACATGAATAGCAGCACAAACAAACATATGGCACACAAGCACACACACACACACACACACACACACACAGGTAAATGCACACGTACTCTGCTCTCCTCCAGACTATCAAAAGGCCCGGGCGGGTCATCCAGACACAGAAACTCTCTCACTGCCAGGCTGTGAAAGAGAAAGAATGGGATAACATGAAGGTGTTTTTATTGCTCTTGAACCGACCAGCCTGCACATAATAAAAGCAATAAAATCAGCAATAAAAAAAACAGTGTACTAGCAGCCGCGGCATTTGAATGTGTAATATTCAAAAGCAGAAATGACACATTATCATGTGACTTCTTTTCAAAGCACACAGTTTACATAAACGGGCTAAATAACTGTATTTTAACATAAAACACACAGCATATAAATGTCACGTACCAGTTGGCAATGTCCTTATGTGCAACCAGGTTTTGCATGAAGGCTTGTAGCCCCAGCTGTCGGTCTTCCAGGAAGTCACTGTCATAATTGTCTTTAAACCACCGCTTAGGAGGCAGCGAGAGGCGGAAGCCTGGGAACATCTCCTTCAGCTGCACACACACACACACGCACACACAGAGTAAGGAATGAGAATTACATAATAACTCCTGACACAATGTAAGGTTATTGCCTGGAAATAACAGAGACAAAAGTGTTGGGTTAGCGACACCGAGGGCCTGACAGACAGCTGCAAACACGGTTCTGTTAATGCTACTTGAGTACACTTGGAGGACGCATCCCCCGCTTGCTCGGATGTATTCCATAGCTTCTTGTAGTGTACTGGTCACATCAAACTGTCCAAACCGTTTTATTCAATTTCTGTCAAGTTTGATTGTTGTTGTTTTATCGTGAGTTAGCATGGTAATTAAGCTTGCCTCAGTTTGGCAAGAGAATGAGACTTGTACTTAGAAGTTGTATGGCCGGAGTTTCTGTTAAAGAATATAGGTGAAAAAATTATTCCCTTTCTGGACATTTTGTTATTGTTTTTTTTTTGTTACACTAAATGCTACGCCAAGCTTGTTGAGAGCACACAGAGCTTGCTGTTTGCCCAAATGTGCTTTCCTTACATTACAAAGTTGAATTTCTTTGTCAAGTCATTGTGTTGTGCAAAACCAAAGTGCGCCAGTGCCATTCTGCTGTAAGGCAGAGCTGTTGAGATGCATCATTTGAAAGTTTCACTGCCTTCCTCCTTCTGGCCGATGACGGAGTGAGGGAATGCGCTTACATATAAAACTAGACAACTACTGATATTTCACCCTGGCCTCCAGCATAGCCGCTCAGCGGGTAGTTGGAATGATTCAAATAAAAGCTGTCAGTCAGAAGGTTTGCCACCATACACTGGACTCAGTGCTGGAGCTTGAGGACATCTCCTGTGTGTGGGCAGATAGGAAGGATCACAGGACGGAGGAGGGGGCATATGTGTCTTTATGAGTCATGAAAGGCATCTCAAAATGTATATATATATTCCCAATGTGAATTACTACCTTTAGGAAGACATTACGGAGCCAGCGAAAGTAAAACCAAACCACCAAACTGTAACACTACTCCACCAAACTACCAGTTCAATCCGTACTTACAAATTGTCCTTTAAGTAAGAAGGCACTGTTGCATGTATTTGTTTTCATGATGTAATTCTTCATTTCTATATTTCACATGTATTCATATCCTTTATCTTGCATGACACATTATTTAACTTTTTTGTTTTGTTGTGTTGTATGTGTTCATTAGTCTTCTGTGTACCACTATACTGTTCTGTCGCCTACATGTCCAATTGAAGCCGATTGCAGCTGTGTGTAGAACTACTGACGAAGCAATACGTCGTGGCGGCTGTGACTCAGTGGGTAGAGCGGGTCGTCTAGTGATCGGAAGGTCACCAGTTCGAATCCCGGCTCCCCCTAGTTGCATGTTGAAGTGTCCTTGCGCAAGATACTGAACCCCAAATTGCTCCTGATGAGCAGTAGGCGCCTTGCACGGCAGCCTCCGTCATCATTGTATGAATGTATGGGTGAATGTGGCATGTATTGTACAGCGCTTTGAGCTGCCGTTAGACTGGAAAAGCACTATAAAAATGTGGACCATTTCCCAAACAAAGTATATCCCGCCATGCTCACTTGTGTAAGGTTTTTGCTCAGATTTTGACGGTATGACTGCAAACGTGTCACCATTGTATGAAATCAAGTAAGGGATTTTTTCAGGTTTTCCCAATGAGGAGAACAAATCTGCTGCAGCATGCAGCTGCCTAGAAAAAGCATAAATCTTTGAATTATTCAGAGGACTCGTCACCCGTGACCCTGGTAACTGAGATCACAGAGGAGGGTCTGTCTCTCAGGCTTTGTCTGTCCATCTTGAGCGTTATCAGACAGAAAAACCGTAACAGAGACAGAAATGGCAATTTGTCGGAGCAGATCAGCCGCACACTGAATGTTGCTGGTGGCCGCTTTGCTTTTATCCCCCTCCGTGTCGTAAGCTAGTTATACGCTATGTGGTCAGTCCTGTCACAGAAGTGTAAGCTAATGTATAGCAAAGCCAACACGCAGCGATTGTTCTCTCACTACACAGGCACTTCAACCCAGCTCTTCCAGCGCTACTGCCAGAAAGAGATGTTATGTGGACAAAATGACCTACTTATCAGGAATTAGGAATTTCTTTGTACTAGTCACCTCTAGTTAAAATCATTGTTGCATTTCAAAGAGTGACTAAATATTTCTAAATGTCTTGTTGCATAACCTGGTACCTGATTGTTGCCTGACTGTATGTAGCCAGCTGTTCTGATAACAGGTCCTGATGTTAGTTTGCATGCATGCATGTGTGCACTGCTGCTTCACACTTGGTAGCCTGAGCATTGTGTACAAACACAGCGGAGCAATGCTGGCTAAGGTCCAAATTATTACACAAATATCTGTCGCCAGCCACCCGGTGAGGGGGGCAGCGCTGCATAATGGAAACCTGATTATGTAATGCCCATAATAGGTAACCGACGTTACCACCGTTTATATCGACGTGCATGTTTGCCTTGTACTTATATTAATATTTACACACGGCGCTATCATCCAAATGTTGTGCTTATATGCCAAAGCAGTTACAAATGCACACGCTGCTCAAACATTTCAAACTTGTTAAATGTATGACCAGTGAGACCTGTACATTCTGTACATGCAGGGGAAGACACCCTCAGCACAGTAGCTCACAGCTGCCTCTGTGGCTCTGAAAAGCCACAGGAATGGAGGAACGGACATCCACACCCCCTCCTGTCCTCTCTCTCCGAGTTGAATGTAGGGTGTTCCCATCTCATGTGTTCCCATTCTTCTTGCCAGGGTGTACTGTGTCTGCATTAAGCCTGAGATATATTTGCTTTTTAACCACACCCTATACTGCCCCGTTCCTTCACGTGCGTGTAGCATCTTGTGGAGACGTAGTGCAATTTCTGTGGGTCTGTAAGACTGACACTTCGGACGGACACAGGATACCCGAGGCAGCCACCATGTGCATGTGAACGGGGTTGTTTAAAGAAAATATGTCTCCAGGCAAAACATTTGAATTGGAATTATAGATTTAATCAATATTTTTTATCAAGCCTACAGAGATCATTTTTGTCTGTCAGCTTTCTAACCATCATTTTGTTGTTGCATGTTCTTTTTTTCTCAGCACAGTGCAGCTTTAGTTTCCCTCTCTGTATTCTCTGAGCAGACTGTATTTCCCAAAACCACGAGAGACCTGTTCCTGTTGTTGACTATTTGGGAACAGAGGGCTTCTTTGTGTAGCTGTAATCATTTCCCCCAGCGCGCTCAGAAACAAAAGAAAGCATGCTGAAAGCGACAAGTAGACGGTCACAAACGGCGACTGTAAAAATGGATTAAAATAAAAGCTCCAAACAGGCCAGATTACTCCCCATACTTTCACCAGAAACCCACCTTGTCGTTGAGTCTGGAGAAGTCCGTGTATCTTCTAAAAACAACCCAGCTCTCGTCTGGCGTCTTCCTCACCAGGACCTTAAATACCTGCAGCAGAGAAAACACACACACACACACACAATTTTGAACCTGTGTTGATTGGAGTTTTTCAAGCTAAATCAAACATGTGCTGGTGACAGCTTCTTCAGTGGAAGCATTGGCTGCTTTTCTTTCTCATTTATGGTGACAAGTTTTGGGGTTTTAGCCTGTTGGTTGGACTAAAGAAGCAACTTGAAGACATTACTCTGTGTTCTCTTAAAGGAGTCATCACCTGGTTTTTTACATATCCAGTCCCTCTTGGATCGCTTTGGATCAATTCTTAAAACTTATTAGAAGAAAAAAAAATTAAAAAAAATCAAACAGAGAGCTTGTTCTGACCCTTTTTCATACCGCAACTTTATCACGCGAGATTATGCGCGAGGTTTTGACCGGTCCGGATGTGCATAGTATTAATATGTAATGAGGCGCGCGTTGATTGGCCACAGGAAGGACAGAGCCGGAATGGGGGGCGAGCCTGCATGCACACAGACTCCAAAACATAAACAGCCCCCTGTCATGGCGCACACACTAAATGACGAACCTTACGGAATTCAGGCATTTATGTACGAGCCGGAATCGGAAACCGAACGGGAGAGTGAAGAGGCAGAGACGGTGGAAGAGACACGTTTACAGCAGGATGTCTCTGAATGGTAAATTCTTTGTTTTTTCCTTCTTACTTTTCACACTCGTGTTTTACATGTAAGACCTGAGTTTCAATGCTGGCGGTCACGATGTATGGCGTGAAAATGACAGAGAAATAAGCAGATTCGGCGTGCTCACTCAGAAAGTCTGGCTGAGGACGGCTGTGAGCCGATGCTTAATATGCAAGTAGCCTCCTGTGGTAACGTCACCACAGGAGCAGAGTCAAAATCTCGTGCTTTAGGAACGCGCACTACTGTGCGCTATTCCTGTTCGGAAAAAGAGCCAAAGCGAAAAAAATAAGCCACTTTCAAACACCAGCTTTTCAGGCAAGTTTCAACAGAGGTCCAACACCAATATGCATGATTTAACGAGAGAAATTGCGATTTCCGGGTGATGACTCCTTTAAACTCTCTTCTCTTTTTTTTCTTTTACAGTTTTAAAGACTAAGGGCTCTATCTGAACGATCTGAAACGCAAGTATCAAACGCAAGTAGCTTTGTGGGCGGATCTCAGATGCTGTTGCTATTATGCCGGCAGGATAAATAACTCTTGCGCCCGACGCAACTCTAAAATGGGTTGGTCTGAAGTAGCTACATTAGTCATAGGTGTGGTTTGGGCGTAACGTGCAATAAACCAATCAGAGCGTCATCTCACATTCCCTTTAAAAGCAGGCGCGCTTGTTCCCGCTCCACTAAGAGCACATCGCGCATTGCCACTCCCGGACCCTCACGGCTACAGCGGGCGCGTCGCATATCAGAGGGAAAAAGAATTAGTTCTTCTGTTTAAATCTTTTCAACCTTTTTTTGAATGGTTCGCAAAAATGGGAACTGCTTCCTTGTAGATGAGAGAAGCAAAGTGTATGCACGTTGGGCACACGCTACATTATGGCCAAGCATGCGCCCTAAAAATAGCATCTGAATAAGCGCCACTGACTTTAGACTAGGTTTTTCCTGGTCTGTTGCGGAATTGTTTTCTGAAACGGCAAAACAGCACCAGTGAACGTTTGCGCCGGAACACGCCTCCTCTTTTCGCTGAACCGCCCCCGGGAGCGCAAAGTCATTCCCTAATTTAAGGACGTGCGTCTGTGGAGGGAAAATTCCGATGTGCGTCGAATGCAAAATAGGAATTACACAAGCGCCAGTGTACAATTCAATTGCGCTTAGTGCAAGATAGAGCCCTAAGTGATTCAGCGATAATTGGTAGCATAGCCAATAATTACATCTAATCTAATTGGAAAACAAAGCTGCATAGTCTTCTACTGTACTCCACTGCTGTTCACCAACATGTTGATATGTCAAATACATGTCAGTTATTCCCGTCCTCCTTTTTCCTCAACAAAGCCCACGCTTGTACCCAAAAGTTAAGCTTCTCTAATGGAATGATAAAACAAAATATTGTTCATCCGTTCTGTAAAACAAAAGTGCAAACAACTTGTTTCTTCATTGTTGATTTCTTTCCCAATTAAAAAAACGCCTGTGAGCTGAGTAAATGTTGACATTAGGCTCGTATCTCTAGTATGCATCCTGCTGTGCCCTTTTTCCTCAGTGAGCGTGTCTTTATCCTGTCTGTGAGCTTTGTCCTTTCCCCGTGTGAAAGTGTTGTCCTGTAATGTCAGTATAAGCTAAATATTGTAGCATTTGAACATTAATCAGAGCGCTAAGCTGGAGAGCTGTGCCACATATACTATGCATGTTCCAAAAGGATGTCTGGACCGATTTCTAGGCTTCATACCGTGAACTTGGCCCTCTCCTCCATGACCTCATACCCCAGCACGGTGGGTGTAATAGGCCTCTCCTCGCCTTGCTGACTCCCAACAGGATCCGATATGGAGCGTGGGCAGGTGGAGTACTCTACAGAGGCTTCCAGAGTCCCGTTCACCCTGGCCCGTGTCACAGGGCTCTGAATGGGTGGCGGTGTCTTGCTCCGGCTGCCCCTGTCCGTACAGCGGGACGGGCGCTCAGAGCCTGATCCCCCACTCCCTCTTCGGTGTTCCTCCCTGGCCGCTCTGGTGATGGAGGAACAGGACGAGCTGCTGGAGACGCTGCCAACTGACGAAGCCCGTTGTGGCCGTCTGAGCTTGCTGCTAGCTCCTGACAAGGCTCTGTCCATGGGCAAAGGGACAGGCACAAAGGGTGATGCCATCTTCCTGATCTGCGTGCTCCTGCCCCGCCACCGCAGTAGTCCGCAGGGTTCTTCACACCTACGCTGACCTTGGCCTGCTTCAGAGGTGCTGTGTTATGATGAAGACACGCAGTAATAGAGGCCAAGATGGGGCTGATGAAGACTCTGAACACTCTGTGCAAGAAAGAAAAGAACAATTTGGTCTGATTATTGTATTTATCGTGGTCAAAACGGACTATGAGCTTCAACAAATACGGACTGCAGAAAAAAATAAAGGGCTCTCCAGAGTTCTCTAAAACTTACAAGGATTGTTCTGATACTGATACCAGTATTGGAAATGCCTCCCATGCAGCGTAAAACTCTGGATTGGGTAGAGGCCAGTGCATGAGTCAATGCACTGATCTAATATCATGTACTGTATTATAATGGGCAATAATGGAAAACACATGTCCGTTGGGTGACAGGGGAAATAAATTGGGCTGAGAGTGCGGGGGGAAAAAGTCAAGTAAAAAAAAAGTCCCCCTTAAAACAGCCATTTTCAAGTGAATCAAACGTTCCTCACTGCCCTATAATAGTAGCCCACAAGTTGCACTGCGCTGCCACTGGCAACTAAGGTTTAAGAGTGGAGTGGAGTGAATTGATTCCTTATGTATTTGCCCGTGTTTTATAAGGAATTTAAACTTAGCCAGGCTATATAACAATGATAGGGTTCCAGGGTTAGTAGTATACAGATGTTCAAAAATAATAACATAAATAATTGTTCCTTTTTTTTTTTTTTTTTTTCATGCACAGTATGTGTGGGGTTCATGGGAGTTGTTGTATTCATTGTTCAGCAACGGCCACTGCCAATGAAAATCTACCTCCGTGACTCCGGCAGAAAGTCTGACAGATGAGACAATGTTAAAAAGTTTTATGCGCGTTAGGTTGAGACATGTTGGCTCACTTCCTTCCTTACCCCCTGACCCTCTCCTGTAATCTTTGGCGACAGGCAACCAACTGAAACGCAACCTTACCTCGAGTTATATGCGGGGTTTGAACATGGTTGGGAACCACCAAGTACACAACTCGACAAAGATCTGGCTGACTTCAGACATTGTCAGGCAGAGATGTTACTTATTATGTCTTTAATGCACAGGTATCTGTGCACGGTATCGGCTGGTACACAAGTTCATCCATCAGAGTTGGTACCAGGAAGGAAATAATAGAATTCAAACATGTGAAACTCAAACTAATGGAGCAGAATCTGTCAGCAAACATTACCCTGAAATACGGGTACCAGACTGTGAGGGCTGATGAATTATTGACATGAGCCACATGTCATTCATTATTTATGGATGTGTGCATTACGTGTAATATTCGTGATGGAAGAAAGCCTGTGAAGTCCAGTCGATAATCGGTGTGTCAGATTATCTTGTCGAATGATTAGGTTTTATCCATCAGTTCCGGCCGACCCCAGCGGATGCTGCAAAAAGGAATGAGCCACGATGCTCTGATTGGAGATAAAGGAGGAGGACCCTGCATGTTGGTTTTCATGGATGAGCGGGTCATAAATCGATTTCTATTCAGACTGAGACCGGCAGCTACCTGTCAAACGTGCTTATGTTAATTCAGCATCAGTGGAGCAGAGACGCCAGTGCTAGCTGCCACGATAAGAGCCTGCAGCCCTGTGCCTCTGTAAAACTGGAAATGAAAATCCTAGTGACATGCTAGTAATGTAGCTACACGTCATTGGAAGTACAGAATGTGTAAAAAGGATGAAAAGGTCAATATATATAAGGTGTAAACAAAATGACAGGTATTGCTCACTCGGTCTTGACGACGGCTATTTTGGTGCACATGACGAAAGAGAGCTGCGTCTGGAGCCAACATGGCAACACAACAGTGGCTGCTAACATACTTTGTACTTTTATTTAACGTCTTTTAGAAGTGGATAGCGTTTGGGAGGCGAAGGTAGCAAACGAGCTAACCTAATTGAGCCAACATCCGTTTTCTGAACAGTACGAACCTCATTAACAAAATATGGCAATGGAGTGAGTGGACTATTTGGCACTTTTTTGGTCCGTGTAAATTTGGGAATGCTAGCTACAATGGCAAATATTTTATTGTAAAACAGGTATGTAGTACATGACGTAACGTTATTCTCCATGCACACCAGTCACCTCTACAGCCAACGTTAGCTGGGTTAACTTAACGTTAGTTGCCGTTGCCTCCTATTCACGCAAGTCTCAACAAAGTAGGCTAACTAAAATTTGATTGAAATCACAGCTGCCTATGATTTTAGATCCATGCCGAATCGAGAAGCATTGTCGAATGCTTCGTCACATGACTTAGTTTATTTTCTTGTAGGTATTTTGCCAATGATATTTAAAGGCAACGCTAAACAAACTCGTTTTTAAACCACGTTTGGCTCTTCCTCTGTCTCCCTGTTAGACCCCTTGGATATAACGTTATGGCTATCACGTTACCTTCACATTAGCTAGGAAGCTAGGACGGGCAGCCTGTATGGACAAAGCTAGGATGACGCATGATGACAAGGACTTTCGCTTACCGCAGAGAGTCAGTATCTTTTCCTCTTCAGAATATAACTGTATTACATATATGAAGCCCGATGTCCGATTCTCCTGTTGCTGTTTACCCACGGCACTGTCTCCTTTCCTGCCCAGCTCATGTTAGCTCGATTGAATTCAGTCTACGACAGCTGCAGTGCGATAAGATAACCGCGCGGGGGCGCTGTTGCACACATAATACTGCACTTTACTGCACTGTACTAAATTGTGAGCTCTGCCATATTTCTTCTTTAAGGCCTACTGCTAGTTATTACATAAACTTTAAACTTTACAGAAATTATGCATCTACATATAGTATAGATTTGCTTCATCACTGATGTTCCCTGGAATACGCTGAATGAAACGAATGGATCCGAATGAGGTCACATAGTGTGTGTGCCTTAGATTTCTCACGTGGCGATGGTCGTACTTGCAAAGGTGTTTGGCGCTGATAATGAATGAAGTCTCAGTTAATCAAAAACATGATCATCCCCACAATTTGGGAATAATCCTCTTTTTTTCTTCCTTTTTTGATGAAACATTCTAAAAAAAATCTTTCAAAAGGAAGAAAACGCATTAGATATGAATGTCAAATATTGTCAGTCTGTAATCTATTTGAGCAATACCAGCAGAAGAGGAAAAAATGAGCCTCAGACTGCACCATGAACATGGAAAATTAAGCCATGCAGACTATTCTAACCAAATATACAGTATAATATCATTGGTCACCACACCTTTTACCACACAGGAGCAACTGACTGAACACAAATCAGGTCTGGCCTCCACCATGGCATTCCAATTTTCTGTAGAAACACAGAACTTGTGCGATTGAGGTCTTATGCATTCATACACAATCTAAATAAACGGCACTGATACATCTTTAAGTTGACAAAATGCAAACAACACAACCACAAACTTTCTGTATACACGTGCAAAAGAAATTAAGCATTCAAGTAGTCGGTGGTGCAAGCCTTAGCTATATTATTAAAGTCCTCACTAGACCCACAAGTCATTTGGGGCTGAACATTACATGACAAAGGAACATATTTGAACATTTCCCTTAAAAATCTTCTATTATAATTACTGTTGTCTCCTTGATTGGTTTGTCATGAAGAAACTGTTGTGCCGAGGCACCTGGAAATTTAAACCAAGAGGCCCACAACATAATTATCATTCAGCTTCTTTGAAACAATCATATGGTCCTCGAGCATCCTCAGAGAGGACGAGGCAACAATATTCTTACCTCCACAGTGGCTGACTGAGACTGATCACTACCCATTTTACTTTTTAACACTTTTTAAAGCATGTCAGATAGTCAGGGAATCTCCAAATGAGAGAGTGCCACTTCTCAGATAAAAGGATGTCTCTCAGTTTATAATGTCTTGATTGTGCACTGTCTTCCCCTTTTTTTTGTATTGGACAAGGCAAACACCACTTTCTCTCTCGCTTTGTTCAAAAAGCTGAGCTAGAAGCACAAGACTACCTTCTTCTCCCGTTTTAGCATCTCTTCAGCCCTGGCTATGGTGATGCTGGGGCCCCAAAAAGCAGCACAACCATACAGATGTCAGAGGTATATCACACTCACACACACTCACACGCATGCACGCATGCACGCATGCAGTGGTTTTATTAAATATTTCAAAGCTATGTTTGGTAAGTTCTTTTTAGTGTTTTTGTCAGTTTTGTTGAAAATGTCTTAACATCCCTACAGCAAAACAATTAATAAATCAAATGCTCTGTTAAAAAAAGAAAAAAAAAACCTCGCAGACCTCGTGGCTACGTTTATTATGATAATGTTTTCTGACATGTGACTGAGGCATGAGGGAATTGGATATGGTTAGCGATGACAAGGATGTGCTGCGCTCGCTGAGCCTGCTCTTCAGCGGCTGGCTGACTCAGTAGCACAAAGCACATCGCCCCTGACCCAAAGAACTAGTGAGGAATGATCAGCACAGTCGAGCAGCAGAGCCAAATCTGAGCGATTCAGGTCTGTCTTGAGAAAATTCTAGCAGTGGAAAGTGTCTACAGTATGAAAATTTACTCAAGTACTGTACCAGATTAAAATACTCAAGTTGATCTGGCTCATTGTTATGATAAAATGTTATCACCATATTAGTGCTTCAGAAGAAGAAGAAAAAAAAAGGCATGGGTTGTGTTCATCATGAGCACAGGTTTTTTCAGCAGTATTAGGTGTTAGGAAAACTTCAGCTGAACTGTCTGGTGGAGTGAGGTGTGGCAGGAAAAAGTGCCAGCGCATGGATTGTTTATTGCTTCCGTCTCCTAGCGTCAGTAGGAAAGGTGGGAATCTTTTCTGTTCTGGTTCAGGTTACAGGAAGAGGACGAGTCAGACTCTTTTGTTAGCAGTAGACCACAAGCAATTAGCATTCAGGTAGAGGCAAACCTCATATGTTTCATATTCCTCACTAGACCAATGAGGGACCAAATGCTGTATGTCAAAGGGACACATTTGCAACTTGCATGGCTGGTCATGTTTCACCTGTGTGCCAAATACACTGCTGCATCTTAAAAACTGATGGCAAATGATGTCAAACTGTAGTCAGCATCAGAGATGTACTGCCACAATATCAGCAATTCATAAGCTCTGTTAAATCCTTTGTGTTTGATGAAATGTGTTGTTTTAACTCATCTAAAATGGAATCACTTGATGTTTTTCCTTACACTGAGTTTCTGAACTTGACTGCTTTGTCCATCTATCCGTCCATCCATTTATCCATACGTCTCTGTATGTATTTAATCGAACAAACGTAATTTGGTGTGTCTGTGGTACGCAGCGTCTGACAAAAAAAGCACACCCATGAGATGCATAACTAAATCATGATGTGTGTGGGTGTGTCTTTCACCGATGAAATGATTTCGAGACACTTTCTCAAGCTGTGGCAAGACCTGAGTGAGACTTGGGTGTGTCAGAGTCTTTAATAACACAGAGGTCTCTCAAACAGAACACAAATCTTCCTTTAGCTGATTATTTCAGGCTCACTTGTGACTTGAAGAAGAGAAGAAGTGTCCATCTGTCTGTAAGTATCTGATTTTTCTTATTGTCACTTGATTTTGATGATTAGAGTGAAATGAAAAGATGACAGCCATCAGCTAGGCCTGATGTATCCCCTTTTCACCTGTTTTTTTTTATGCAGCAGTGGTTGAGTAGTGGTGGAAATTGTACTGAGTTTGGTGACATTTCACTTCTGTCAAAGGTTTCTAAATCAATTTCATTTTATCGTTGGGTGAACAAATTATCGCAAAGTTTCCAAAATGGGGATTTGTCCACACATATCCGTAGAGGGAGAGGGTTGTTTGAGGTCACAGCAGAGAAGAGCATTCTTGAGGTTTGGACAACCTGCTTCAATTTTAAAACCCAAGCTCTATTTGATAGTAGGCAAATTCAACCAACTAGCAAATATAGAGGCCTTAGGCTTGGGTTTTCTCAACCTCACTGAAACACTTGTGCAGGGGTTCAAGAATGCAGGAGAAGAAAAATTCTCACTTCGGTATCCTCACTTCTACCTAAAATGAAATGAAGAAGACAGATTCGTACAAATTTGTAAAATTTGTATATGTATGTATATATATATATATATATATATATATATACATATGTATACATATGTATATATATGTATATGTATATATGTATATGTATATGTATATGTATATATATGTATGTATGTATATATATATATATATGTATATGTATATATATGTATGTATGTATATATATATATGTATATATATGTATATGTATATATATGTATGTATATATATATATATGTATGTATGTATGTATGTATATATGTATGAATGTATGTGTGTATATATGTATGTATGTATGTATGTATGTATATATGTATATATATGTATGTATGAATGTATGTGTGTATATATGTATGTATGTATGTATGTATGTATATATGTATATATGTATGTATATATATATATGTATGTATATATATGTATGTATGTACATATATTTATATATATGTATATATGTATATATATATATATATATATATATATATATATATGTATAGACTATCAGCACTGTCACTGTGAAGTACACTTTCTGCAAAATGTCAGCATTAACACTGTTTTTTTAAAGTTCAGTTTTGTATCCTTGTACTCCACCACATGGGTACCCAGTATTCACAAAAAATACTTAAAGGACCTTTTATTTCTCCTCTCCTCCTAAAATGACCAATTGCAACTCCCTGGTAGCACAAAACACAAAGAAACTACTCCCATAGTATTATTATATCATGATGTACCAGAAGGAAATGGTAAGTACTATTAGTGCCAAATTCATATGGTGATATTACACTGTAAGAAAGTGAGCTGTACTATGAAGTGTTACTTTTTGATGCATGCTAAAGTAGTAACCGAGTCCAGCCAATTTTGAGAAAGCCTAGAAGCTATGCTATGCAGGGTCTTCCTCAAAGTAACAGCGAGACTCACAGGAAAATAATCCCTCTCAGTCATGAGTTACGATCCAATACAAGTGTGTGATGGTGTCCGTATGTATAAAGACCCTGCCCTCTGCCTGCATTTTCTTCTTTTACTCAGCTGTGTTCTGGACATTTCTGGGCTTCGGTGATTCTCAAAAGTTAGCTGATTGTTCAGTGTCCCCAGATAAAACACAGAAACTTTGAGTTGATTGCTCGCCAACCCAAATAAGTGAAATAAGAAATGACAGATAGTGCTCAAAAATCAACTTTGAATGGACAGCAACCAAGAAATCCTGCATAGTATGCCTTTCAGCCATGATAAATGAGGTTTTCATGTTTGCAGTCAATCAACGCAACTTTGAACCCTTTAATCTTAATGTTTCATGGCGAAAGTGACGCTTTTCAAATAAATGAATGTAACATACAGTTGGTGATTTATGTGCTTCCCCACTTTCTTTTTATCAGACAAAATGGCATCAACAACTGATCTACCCAAGGCCAACACATCCTTCTCTCTGGATTTGTTGAAAAAGTTGATCGAGGAGGACAAGACCGGAAATGTTTTTTACTCTCCTTTCAGCATCTCTTCAGCTCTGGCCATGGTGATGATGGGAGCTGGAGGAAACACAGCCAACCAGATGTCAGAGGTACCACATACACACACACACACACACACAGTCACACACTTGATCTGTTTCATCAACGTGATGCAATGTCATCACCAGTATATTGCGTCAGAATAACAAGAAACAGCCGTGGGTTCAGTTTTCTGTTCGTCATGTGCGCAGGTTTTGTGAAGTATTTCAGTGGAATACTTCACGGCCTGTCAGAGCGAGGTGTGGCAGGAGAAAGGGCTCACACCCACATTGATTACTCATACTGAGTCACATCGTAAGCAACAATGATGGGAAACTATTCTGCTCTGACTCTGATTACATGAAAAAGAAAAGTTAAATTCCATAACAGTTCAACTTTAGGGGCAAATACTGCACTTTTTATTTATTTGAAGCAGCTCATCCACCTTCAAGGTCAGTTCACCTTAAGCAAGGCTGCATGGGTAAAAGTTGTTGCTCACTTAAATCAGCAGGTTGCAAGCCGACTAAATTTCTGCATCTGCCCTCAGTTTTTTTGCTCTCTCTCGTTCTTGTCTCTACACTCGCTAACGTTGCGCACACAACCTCCGCACTCAGTCATGCCTTTCGAGTTTATAATTTATACTTTGGGTTAATATCAGATTAGGTTTACATGCTTTAGTGCTAAAAACCTAAACTCAATTAAAGCTAAGCGTTAAATTATGCAAAGGTGTGGCATGGTGATGTCACAAAGTCACTGAATTAAGGGACAATGGGACAATGTGTTTCAGGAACAGTGTGTTTTCTGTAGGACAGAGGAGCTTCTGTTGGTGCAGAGTTTGACCTTTTCATTAACTTTGAGATCTTTTACATTCATCATTAATTTACATACATAAAACACTGCGATGCTTAGGCCAGTCATTATACGTAGGTCTTGCATTATACTGGCAGAAACCCTAATGTGTGTCTGTCAGCTCACTGTGGGAGAGAGGAGAGAGAACACAGGTGGTCAATGGTGCAGAAAATTAGTATTTAATCAGTTTCCAAAACTTAGAGTCAGTATGTATTGAAAAATCATTCATTTTTGACAAGATACTCTCACCTGTTATCAATGAACCTGTTTACCGGGGGAACATGTTCAAAATGTTTTTTTTTTGTTTTTTTTAGCATTCCACAGCTTTCCCAGTCTTTTGTTACAATGCCCCAAATTCTTTGAAACACGTTGCTGCCATCAAATTCAGAATATGCATATAGTGTATTAGTGAAACCAGTGGGAATTGAAAAGTGTTGGCTTCACCTTCTGTGTTAAGTCTAATTTTGTTCCCAACACAAGCTAAGACACAGGACGTCAACGGTGCAACAGTTGCCTGTCGGACAAACTGAAGCCCTCGCAGTTATAGGTGTGGTAGTACATTTTTTGCCAAGTAGGCGTTGAGAGCCATATAATGGAACTTTACTTGCAAGTGCTTCTGAGTTTGTAGGTTCACATAATAGCACAATCTTGGCAAGGAGTCATCGGATGAGGTGAGGAGTACATGCTGGTACCTGCATGCCTTGGTGTGTGATTCAGCATGAAGCTGAGGATCAGTTACCATCCTCCAGCCAGTCACCAGAGGGTGCAGTTGCCTACATAAATCTGCCCTTACAAACACACTCATACACACACTCAAACAATGTTGAGCTTAACGGTGATTCTATTGATAGAAGAAACTACCATTTGTACCCCAGGTCCTCTGCTTCACTGAGAAAGAGCCACCAAAAGAGGCTGAAGAAGAACAGTCGCCGATGCAGATGCAGTCGCAGACACAGACGGGGTTGCAGGTGGCGATGCAGTCGCAGATGGAGACGCGGATGCAGATGCGAATGCGGATGCAGCAGTCATCCAGACTGCCAGGGTATCTTCGCAGGGTACTAACAAAGCCCAGATTAAAGAAATGTTGATTAACTAGTTGATGGGGTAATTTATGGAGGAAACCTTAGAGTTTAGTTCCAGAGTATTTCAAACATAGGTGACATTCACACTAGGCAATCTGTACCGTGCCCAAGCATATTTGACCCCCAAAGTCCAGTTTGCTTGACTAGTATGAGTGTTCACTTTCTTGGCCCTGGCATGGTTAGTTTTCAGTATCTTGCTGCATCACCAGAAACTTTAGATATTAGAAGTGTGCAGCAGATGTAAATTTCCTCATGAGCTATTTAATATTGTTTTGTTCTGTTTTTGCCTTTTTCCATAATCTTGGAAAAAGATGCTTGGGGTCACATAAAGAGAAATTAAACTCCTGAAAACTTGAGGATCATGGGGGGTCTTGCCAAAAGTACTTTTAATAACAATAAATAAAATAATGGAACCACAATCTATTTTATATATTTATAAATATGGCATTAATTTGGGATAAATGAAACATCGGGTTACCAATTTTCTCACTGTAAACTTAAAAGCTGCTGAAGATCTAATGTTCCCAATGGTGGCTACAGCGCAGTATGCAAAAGTGTAGCACGGAGCCTCAGTGTTAATAGTTTTTTGTTGTCATCATTTTTTAATGTAAGCTGACCACGAGATCCATAAAACATAACATGCTGGTCCCTCTTTTCTGGTTGCAGTGCCTGAAACCCCAGAATGGTCAAGATGATGTCCACGCTAAGTTTGCTAAACTGCTAAGTGATCTCAACAAGGCAGATGCACCGTATACCCTCAGTGTGGCCAACAGGCTGTATGGGGAGCAGTCCTACCAGTTTGTTAAGGTGTGTGTGTACGCACGTTCGCGTGTAAACCTTTTTGTGCTCAGTATTAGCCAAACATATGGCCACTAAAAAAGGGATTATTACATGTGAATTGCTACAAAGGGTTACAAAGAGCCCATTGAAAATGTGCTGTTTATCATTCCAGGACTTCTTGGCAGAAACCAAAAAGCACTACAGCGCTGAGCTGGAGTCTGTTGACTTCAAAACCAATGCTGAGGAGGCCAGGGTCAACATCAACAGCTGGGTGGAGAAGCAGACGCAAGGTAGATCTCACATTAACACACACTCATAAGTACATTAAATAGATGAAGTCGAGGAAGCTTAATTTAGGGTCCGTAGCCACGCCTTCTGCGATTTTTTGATGAAAACGTTGCTAAGGCCTGTTGATGATAGTGGTTTTGCTCAATACTGTTCACCAGATAAAATCAAGGACTTGTTGGTCGAGGGTGTTGTGGATGATGCGACCAAGATGGTACTCGTCAATGCCATCTACTTCAAAGGCAACTGGGACAAACAGTTCAAGGAGGAAGACACGTATGATGCTCAGTTTAAACTGAACAAGGTAACACAGCACAAAGACAGCACTTAGTGGAGAATCACAGGAACGAAAGCGGCATTCTGGGTTTATGAAATGATTTTGACTGATGGTGCACAGTTTACATGAGGTCTGTTAGCTGGCACTCTGATAGCAGACCTGTTGATTCAGCTAGATGTGAATTAACAGCTTTAAAGTGATACTTGTCATTATGATGTATCATGTTGCAGCTTCACAGCATCATTTAGAAAATAAAACCACTGGTGTGAAAACTGCACCAAACTTGGAAATCCCACTTTGTATGAGGACAATTATCCTTAGGAGTCCAACTACAACAGCGCCTTGCACCTTACTTTGTATCCTGATTATCTGCCGTTTACATAGCAAATGCTGAAACAGTGACCACCCAGTGTGTTTTTGGAGAGGGCCTAACACTAAATGTTGAGGGGAGGTCACTGGTTTTCTTTAAACCCTTTATGGGATTTTGACTGAGCATGAACCCACATACTCCCTGACTGTTTGCACACTTGATCCCAGAACATTACTGAATGATCCTGTGAGGAAACAGATTTGCATGTGTCAAACATCAAGCTTCTGTCACAATAATAAAATGTGTTTAATTGTTCCCTATAGACAGAGGTATTCTGATTTAAGGTTCGGTGTATAGGATTTACTGGAACCCAGTGGCCTCGCCAACTGCTTCTGGGGTTCAGGTGATAATGTAGGAACTATAACCCAATTGTTAGAGTTGTATTATTCAAATAGATCCTCCTAAATCCAACACACTGGACCATTAGTTCAGGTCAGAACTATGATGTATATTCTACGTCATAAGTTTGACAAATGGTGACAAAATTAATCAAAAAGCCAAGCATGCATTAGAGTTTCAGGAAGTGTAAGTTCTGTTTGCTGTTGTCTTTAGAATGACACAAAGCCGGTGAAGATGATGAAACAGAAAAGTGAATATCGTCTCTTGAAGATTGATGATCCTGAGGTCAACTGTAAGGTATGTCCATGCCTGCCATTCAATTTGATATTTCAATACTTTGTGGACTAGGGGTGTGCCAAAATATTGATACTACGATATATCGCGATATTTTGTCTTGAGGTACGTTATCGATACACTGGTGCCAAATATCGATATTTAAAAATGAAAAAAAAAAAATAAAACATTTTTTTTTTTTTTGGCCCACCACCACCACCCCTTTTCGGAGGACAGCTTTATCTTTATTCAAACATAGGTATACAACCAAATAAATTAAAAAAAATGGTTTAAGTAGCTCTGAAACCCACACATATAGATATTTAATGATAGTTGTAGTCAGTGTGTGTGTTAAGAAGAGACACTGTGCAATATACTCTTTGTTTACTTGGCTGTCATTCATGTGAAATTTATTGACAATGTTTTGTAATTGCTGTGAAATGGATTCAGTGCAGTCAATAAATTCTGAATTTCTTCAGTGACACAGATACCGTGATGTATCGTGGATGAAATTCCTTGCAATATATCGATTATCGCAGAATCGCTGTATCGTGATATTATCGTTATCGTGGGCAAAATATTGTGATAGTATCGTATCGCGAGGTACCTGTCGATACCCAGCCCTTTTGTGGACAGGTTTGAATGAAAAATGGTGAACAAATATATCAAGGAACTACTAGCTACTTTTTGTAAGGGGTAAAACCATCAGGCTTATGGTTTTTAAGATAATATCCCAAAGCTGCAACTATTAAACTCATGGAGGCAGAGACTTTATTTGGATGAAGGCTGAAGAATTACTTTTTAAATAAAATAATATTAAAAACAGAATGTTTCTGGACAGATCCTAGAGATGCCCTACAAAGGGAACGACCTCAGCATGCTCATCTTCCTGCCTAACGAGATAGAGGATGACACCACAGGCCTGGAGAAGGTAGGACAAATATACACACACAGTAAACAAATGCACAGTCTTTAAGAGTCAGACTAACAAATGAAATTGTATCCACACTAGCTGGAGAAGGCGTTAACCTATGAGAAATTTAACGGGTGGACGAATCCAGACATGATGACGAAAGATGAGGTGAATGTGAGCCTGCCTCGATTCAAGATGGAGGAGACGTACGACCTGAACGATGTCCTGATCAGCATGGGCATGGTGGATGCTTTTGATGTCGGAATGAGTGACTTCTCTGGTGAGACATGCCATAAGTTTATGCTGAATAATTATTTCAAGAGCAGAACAAGACGATTAAGAGACCTCGCTAACCTTACAGAGATTCAAACATCACCTGTTGACAATCTAAGAATAGATTAGAGAAGTGCTGTGAAAAGACATTCAGATGAAAACATTATCACCAGGACTGCCAGGAAGGCAAAAATGAAAGCAGTCAGACCTCCAAAATATCCCCAAAAGGTTTTTAATCTGCATGGATAAGCAACAGACTCTCTCTCCTCTCTGGTGACAGGCATGTCTTCTGCCAGCGACCTCTTCCTGTCAAAAGTCGTCCACAAGGCCTTCGTGGAGGTCAACGAGGAGGGAACTGAGGCTGCTGCTGCCACTGGTGCCATCGTGACCGAGCGCTCTGCAAAGATTACCGAAACATTCATCGCGGACCACCCCTTCCTCTTCTTCATCCGACATAACGACTCCAAGAGCATTCTCTTTGCTGGACGATTCTGCTCCCCCGAGTGAGCAAAAACATGGACAGATTATGAGACAATAGGCCTCAGGGCACAGACATGTAAAAAGTCCCCAACAGAAACCCCCTACATAACATTACATTTTCTATTTAATTGTCGTTTTCACAGTGGGGTTCAATCTTGTTCAAATCTTTAGCATAAATGCATAATTCTGTCTTCATACTTTATACATTCCCACATACATCTGTATCTACACAGTGATCGCAATTGTTTCCCTCAGTCTGTTTATGTAGTGGTGTTTGTGCTCAAACCCAAATTTGATTCAAAATTCAACAAATTTCTTGCCGGTCATGAATAAGTATGTGTTTTCCTGTATTTGACTCAAAATGTTGTGTTACCTCTATCTTTTGGCCATCTCAGTGTTGTATGATTCAAAATGATTTCCTCTTTATCCGGAAAGACTGTTTAAATCTGTCATTGATACTGAGTAAAAAAAGACAGAATAGAATAGTATTGAATAGAAGCACCATAGCTTCCTCCAAACCTGTGTGACATTACATCATGGAGCCCACAGTATTTTAGTATCACCATTCTAAGCGCAATTATCTGTACTGTAATTACATTATATGCACACAAAAAACAGTATGAAGACAAACGAGTTCAGAGTTTACTACTGCCACTGAATGCAAACTATGTTCTTTGCCTTGACAAACTGAATAAAGAGTGAGGTACAAATCAGTGTCATGTCTTATTGCTGTTTCATTTATATAAATAATCTCCAGTTAAATATACAGGCCCACTTCAGCACCTCATATCTGCAATGCATATGTGTCTACTTTAATTAACCGATGTGTTGAGACCAGACCCATAGGAGACTTTATTAAGATGATGATGTACACTTAAAATGCAAAATGACAACCTGGCATGTACCTGGGATACCGTTTCCACTTCACTGCATTGTAAGTCTTTTAAAATGAAGTGCTGTTTTCATTTTCATTTTCAAATTTAAAGCCATTGCAGCGCACAGTGGATGCTGGCAGTACGGGCGCGAGTGCTGTTCAACCAGTTGAAGCAGTTGGATGTGTCTTTAACTGTCTAAAATTACAGCGAACTTTTCTCATAGTGCGATAAGACCTACGTGGGCGGGGGGGTGTCAGTCTTTAAAAAGGAGGTTGCTCAAACAGAGCAGCAGCCTTCCTTCTGCTGATGAATTCAGGATCACTTGTGACTTGAAGAAGAGTTTCTGTCTCTCAGTAAGTACTGTTACTTGATAATTGATTTTGATGGTGGTGGTGTGAAAAGATTCTTAATATGCAACTTGCAGCTTTGATTCTTCCCCTTTTCACTTTGTTTCCAGTGGCAGCATGTGGTCAACCAATGATGGACATTGTATTGAGTCTGGAGATATTTCACTTTAGTTTAAATCTGAATCAGTTTTGATTTGTGGGTGAAATGACATTGAAGGAAAAATTGTTTTCTCCAATACGAGCTGCTCTGGGGAGGGAACACGTTACAGCAATGTGTCCCTTTTAGCAGTGAAAAAATAGTAACATATTACTGAATTGGTTTTAGTTTAAGAACTTGTTACCCCTCAACCCAACCAGCAGCGATTTCTTACGCAATATCAAATATGTATATACAACATAAGCTCTCTAGAGAGTTGCATGTGAGGAGACTAATTTTGTCCGTACTGTTGTGCTGAAGGTCTCCCATTCAGCAGCTCTGTAATCCAGCCTTGAATTGCAGTGTCTTATTGGAGACTTTGTAAGAATAAACCCATGATGATAAATCCAATGCTGAATGTCTTCTATGATTATTCATCCATTTTTCATGTTGTTATTGCTGTTTTTGTCTGCGAGATGGAGTTTGACTTATTCATACATCACATAATCAGTATGTCTTGTCTATCATGTGGTAAAAAATGTACTGTAATCCTTTTTGTATTAGACAAAATGGCAACATCAACCCTGCAATCTGAGGCAACCTTCACTCTGGCTTTGTTCAAAAAGCTTTACTTTGTTATTGCCAATAAAGTTAGGGTCGGTGAGCAGGTCGTTTTAAAAGATATTTTGAAATAGCCCTGCTCAGTCAGTTCAATGTTTGCCAAACTACAGACTGAATCATAAGCGTTTAGAAATGGTCTTAATATATTGTCCGTCATGTATTAATATTTAGAGACAATCAGTGTAATATAGTGTAAAAAAATAAATAAAACAGTAAGTTATAATAAGTGCTCTGCCCTCCCTTCTTTACAGGCACAATGGCATCACCAACCCCTCTATCCAAGGCCAACACCACCTTCGCTCTGGCTTTGCTCAAAAAGCTGAGTGAGGACAACAAGACTGGCAATGTCTTCTACTCTCCTTTCAGCATCTCTTCAGCCCTGGCTATGGTGATGCTGGGGGCCAGAGGCAACACAGCTGCACAGATGTCAGAGGTACAGAAGACCAAAATGTGTTTTGGACCAAAACTGTTTACACAGTTTTAATATACTCCCAAATGTCATGGCCAGCCAGTTCATCGGGTACATCTTTGGATTGGAATTTTGACTTTAGAATGAAAAGAAACAGGCATTGGGCCCGAAATGGTATAACTTGGAAATTAATGAAATAAATGATATATTCTATTCATCTATCTATTCATCTATCCATTCATCCACCCACCTACCTATGTGCTCATATTGAGGTCTGTGGATTAACCGGGTCATGATTTATGAAAAGAGACATTCCATGCCAAGAGACAGATTGGTATGTAGATCCATTGAGGTTGAGAGAAGACATCTCAGTGTCTCAGTGTCTCTCCAAAACTCTGTAACTCACACCAAAACACTCAGATAGATGAGAAGCACTCCAGGTAAGAGGAAAAATATTGATTTTTGATTTTCAATCAACTGTGTCCTCTAAGGCATATTTCTTTCTGTCACGTCATGTGATGTTGATGCAGCAACAATTGCCTTCTAGCCAGATGTGAAGATGGAGGCTTCACAGTTTGGATAAGTATGGTGGTAAATGTCTTGATGTTGCCAAGCCTTTCAAGGGCATTTTACTTGTGAGTGATTCTGAATTGGTGCTTATCAAAACAATGTAATCCTGCCTGAGAGTCATCAGTTGCATTGAGGTAAACATGTGGGTGCATGCATTCCTTAACAGTGAACCGATTCATAATAGAAACTGCCGTTTGCTACCCCCGGGTCCTCTGCTTCACCAAAAAAGAGCAACCGACAGAAGGACAGTCACAATATCCGAAAATTTTTAGCCATGAAGTTGCAAAAAGTGTTCATTTTCTATTAATAGTTGCCTCAACAGGAGGTTTGCTTGGAGAAGCAGGGTTAATGATGCGTTTTGGTGTCTATTATCTTAAGCACAGGCAAGCTCAGTTTGATTTTATAATACGTATGTCTTTTCTTGTTTGTTTGCAGTGCCTGAAACTCTCGAACAGTCAAGATGATGTCCACGCTAAGTTTGCCAAACTGCTGAGCGATCTCAACAAGGCGGACACTCTGTATACCCTCAGTGTGGCCAACAGGCTGTATGGGGAGCAGTCCTACCAGTTTGTTAAGGTGTGTGTGAGTGTGTGAACCTGTTGTGCTCAGTGTGAGTAAATTAACTAGTGAGGCACACACAGTGAACTGCAGCATAGTAGTTCAGCTACCATATCTAAAAGAAATGTTGTGAAAAATCGAGTTCTTAACAAAGACTCGGTTGGATGCCTTACACAACTTTCACAAATTCTTCACAGGCTTGAACAGGCAACTGAGGGAGATGGGGAGCATCTTGCTTTTCACTAGAGATGCACCGATCGATCGGCAACCGATCGCAATCAGCCGATAATGCCCCTATCGGTTTTGATCGGAGTTCTCAAAACAGATCACATCAGGCCGATCAGATGACGTTTAAGTATAAAGAAAGTGCATTAACTGCATGCAGGGAGGGAATTTCATGGCCGCCGTTGCCCCACACTTTGGCCTTGATGCCCCGTGAAAAAAAAAACTCATCATACAGCCACAGTGGCCTCTGTGCCCCTGGCCCGGTCAGCGTAGCGGGCTTGCCTTTAATTACAGCCACCCGAGTGCACAGTAGTCACACACAGTAACTTCAGTGAGTCCGCGGTTCGCGCAGGTGGAGTCTCATCATCACGATGATCTCACGTGAAAGACTCTCAAACAGCAGCAGCGTCTCAAAACAGAAGAACGAAACTTACAGCATAGAGAGCGAGCGCAGCCGGTTTTGACATGACACGTAACTGACTTATGTGAACTGATTTAGTCCGGTAAAGTTGGAAATATATTCAAAGATTCGAACTTCCCGGATCAATAACTCATAAGGCAAACCTTGTTAAAACACAAACGACGGCTCTTTTCTACCGTACTACGATAGACAACGAGCTACAACCGTATGTTAACCAAAACGAGCGTCTGGACATTAACTCTGGTCTGTATGGTCAGCCGTCTGTGAGACGAGGGCGCAGGGACCGTCTACAAAGTGCAACACTGAAAAGAGAAACTACAAAAAATTCAATAACTTCACTATTATTCAGAGTGTAGTGTCACCAAAATCACTCCACACATCAGTGTTCTCCTGATGGTTATTCTACAATTTTTTGTTTAGAAAAAATGTGCTTTGCCATAATTTTGGGGAATTTCTATTGGGAGAAATATTCAATAACATTAATATTCAGTGAGGTGTCACAAAAATCACTTCACCCTAACCCTACTTAACAAAAACTACTTTCTAATGTAACTTTAACTTGATTTTGGTATAAAACATTTTTTTAATACACAATCCATGTCTTATTACAAATTAGGATGTTATGGTATCAGTCTGAAAGGTAAATCAACACATTTTACTCAGTGGCCTTTGTGCCCCGTCATGTGGCCTTGGTGCCCCTGAAAAAAAAACTGAAGCCAAATGGACTTGCCCCTAAAATGACAAAATGCCCACCCTGACTGACTGCATTCCCACTAGTAAGCTACAGTTACTCTATGTAAGCTGAGTCCAAGTTGTCTCTAAGAGTCTCTAGAGTGTGAAATATTGCACATTGCCTCAGCCTGCAATAAAACGGTGGTCACTTCATGATACTTTCTCATCTCCTAATTTTTATACTTAATAATACAATGTCAATGTTGTGTAAGAAGAATCATTAATTAAATATATGAAAGTTATACAAGACAATAATATAGAAGAATTTATGGATTTGACGCTGTGATCGGTGATCGGCAATATCGGGATCGGCAGATACTGCTTTCGGTGATCGGTGATCGGCCCCAAAAATCCTGATCGGTGCATCTCTACTTTTTACCTCGTGTTTGCCAGCAAAAAAGGGATTATTACATGTGAATTGCTACAAAGGGTTACAAAGAGCCCATTGAAAATGTGCTGTTTATCATTCCAGGATTTCTTTGCAGAAACCAAAAAGCACTACAGCGCTGAGCTGGAGTCTGTTGACTTCAAAACCAATGCTGAGGAGGCCAGGGTCAACATCAACAGCTGGGTGGAGAAGCAGACGCAAGGTAGATCTCACATTAACACACTCTCATAAGTACATAGATGAAGCCGAGGGAGCTTAATTTAGGGTCTGTAGCCACGCCTTCTGCATCCTATGAAAAAACTGCATCAGTGGAGAGAGTGAGTCTCAATTTTAGCTAATCCTTAAGAACTTCCATCTTCCAACTTCTATTTTAAAATGTCTCTTTCTCTGACAGTGTTTCATTGTTTTGCATTTGTTTATGTTCTATGTTTAATTTCTATCTTACATCAGGCAACTACAGTTTGAGGGATAATAAGAAAACACATTTTCCTGATTTTTTTTATGAAAACGTTGCTAAGGCCTGTTGATGATGGTGGTTTTGCTGGATACTGTTCACCAGATAAAATCAAGGACTTGTTGGTCGAGGGTGTTCTGGATGACACGACCAAGATGGTACTCGTCAATGCCATCTACTTCAAAGGCAACTGGGACAAACAGTTCAAGGAGGAAGACACGTATGATGCTCAGTTTAAACTGAACAAGGTAACACAGCACAAAGACAGCACTGAGTGGAGAATCACAGGAATGAAAGCGGCATTCTGGGTTTATGAAATGATTTTGCCTGAGGGTGCACAGTTCACATGAGGTCTGTTAGCTGCCACTCTGATAGCAGACCTGTTGATTCAGCTAGATGTGAATTAACAGCTTTAAAGTGATACTTGTCATTATGATGTATCATGTTGCAGCTTCACAGCATCATGTAGAAAATAAAACCACTGGTGTGAAAACTGCACCAAACTTGGAAATCCCACTTAGTATGAGGACAGTTATCCTTAAGAGTCCAACTACAACAGCGCCTCGCACCTTACTTTGCATCCTGATTATCTGCCGTTTACATAGCATTGGAGCTGGTCACAGCCTTCACACCCATAATGTTCACTGTTGCTGTTTACTTGTAACCCAACATGAAGCAGCTTAAGTTGAGTCAGTGCAGTGACCATCCAGTGTGTTTTTGGAGAGGGCCTAACACTAAATGTTGAGGGGAGGTCACTGGTTTTCTTTAAACCCTTCATGGGATTTGTTGACTGAGCATGAACCCACATACTCCCTGACTGTTTGCACACTTGATCCCAGAACATTACTGAATGATCCTGTGAGGAAACAGATTTGCATGTGACAGACTTCAGGCATCTGTCACAGTAATAAAAGGGTGATTAAGCAAGAATTGAAACCCAACTGAGAGAGTTGTATTATTCAAATAGATCCTCCTAAATCCAACACACTGGACCATTAGTTCAGGTCAGAACTATGATGTATATTCTACGTCATAAGTTTGACAAATGGTGACATAATGAGTAAAAAAGCCAAGCATGCATTAGAGTTTCAGGAAGTGTACGTTCTGTTTGCTGTTGTCTTTAGAATGACACAAAGCCGGTGAAGATGATGAGCCAGAAAAGTGAATATCGTCTCTTGAAGATTGATGATCCTGAGGTCAACTGTAAGGTATGTCCATGTTTTTTCAACTGTATAGTTTTGTCCATGTTTGTCTGCAATTTGAAATTTCAATATTTTGTGGAGCGGTTTAAATTAAAAATGGTGGACAAATGTATCGAGGTTAAACCATCAGGCTTATGGTCCCAAAAGCTGCAGCTATTAAACTCATGAAGGCTGAATAATTACTTTTTAAATGAAATGAAGACACAAACAGAATGTTCCTGGACAGATCCTAGAGATGCCCTACAAAGGGAACGACCTCAGCATGCTCATCTTCCTGCCTAACGAGATAGAGGATGACACCACAGGCCTGGAGAAGGTGGGACAAATACACACACACAGTAAACAAATGCACAATCTTCAAAAGTCAGACTAATAATTGAAATTGTATCCACACTAGCTGGAGAAGGTGCTGACCTATGAGAAATTTAACGAGTGGACGAATCCAGACATGATGACGAAAGATGAGGTGGAATGTGAGCCTGCCGCGATTCAAGATGGAGGAGAAGTATGACCTGAACGATGTCCTGATCTGCATGGGCATGGTGGATGCTTTTAATGTCGGAATGAGTGACTTCTCTGGTGAGACATGCCATAAGTTTATGCTGAATAATTATTTCAAGAGCAGAACGAGATGATTAAGAGACCTCGCTTACCTTACAGAAATTCAAACATCACCTGTTGACAATCTAAGAATAGTTTAGAGAAGTGCAGAGAAAAGATATTCAGATGAAAATATTATCACCAGGACTGCCAGGGAGACAAAAATGAAAGCAATCAGACCTCCAAAGTATATACAAATATATATAATAAAAAGGTTTTTAGTGTGCATGGATAAGCAACAGACTCTCTCTCCTCTCTGGTGACAGGCATGTCTCCTGCCAGCGACCTCTTCCTGTCAAAAGTCGTCCACAAGTCTTTCGTGGAGGTCAACGAGGAGGGAACTGAGGCTGCTGCTGCCACTGGTTTCGTCGTTACCTTGCAGTGTTTCAGGTTTACTCCCACCTTCAAAGCAGACCACCCCTTCCTCTTCTTCATTCGACATAACAACTCCAAGAGCATTCTCTTTGCTGGACGATTCTGCTCCCCTGAGTGAGCGAAACTGTACGTCCTGTAGACATGGACAGATTATGAGACAATAGGCCTCAGGGCACAGACATGTAAAAAGTCCCCAACATAAGCCCCCTACATAACATTACATTTTCGGGTTAATTTTCTTTTTTAAAGTGGGGTTGAATCTTGCTCAAATCTTTTGCATAATTCTGTCTTCATACTTTATACATTCCCACATTCATCTGTCACTACACAGTGATCGCAATTGTTTCCCTCAGTCTGTTTATTGCAGTGGTGTTTGTGCTCAAACCCAAATTTGATTCAAAATTCAACAAATTTCTTGCCGGTCACGAATAAGTATGTGTTTTCCTGTATTTGACTCAAAATGTTGTGTAACCTCTATCTTTTGGCCATCTCAGTGTTGTATGATTCAAAATGATTTCCTCTTTATCCGGAAAGACTGTTCAAATCTGTCATTGATACTGAGTAAAAAAAGACAGAATAGAATAGTATTGAATAGAAGCACCACAGCTTCTTCCAAACCTGTGTGACATTACATCATGGAGCCCACAGTATTTTAGTATCACCATTCTAAGTGCAATTATCTGTACTGTAATTACATTATATGCACACAAAAAACGGAATGAAGACAAATGAGTTCAGAGTTTACTACTGCCACTGAATGCAAACTATGTTCTTTGCCTTGACAAACTGAATAAAGAGTGAGGTACAAATCAGTGTCATGTCTTATTGCTGTTTCATTTATATAAATAATCTCCAGTTAAATATACAGGCCCAATTCAGCACCTCATATGTGCAATGATTATGTGCCTACTTTAATTAACTGGTGTGTTGAGACTTTATTAAGATGATAATGTACACTTAAAATGAAAAATGACAACCTGGGGATAAAACAACAGCTGTGTAGTATGTTCAGGTGCAGGGTCAGCAACTCATTAAGGGGACAGAGTGCTATGACTGTGTTGTGTGTGCATGTAGAGACAGCAACATGACCCAAGAGAATCATTACCAACATCATGTATAGTTTCTTGTAATAACTTTTAGAATATTACAATAATATCATTAAAAATGAATGCTGAGAAATACACTCTTGTTTTTTTGAATCACTGTACTGTTGCGATAGAGAATAAGAAAGCTAGATTCATATTTCTAATGGAATAAAAGCCTCATCAAGACAAATAATGTTTGTCATGTTCAGAACAATGTACAATTGAATTTAACAAAACTGAAACTTGCAGGTTACAGTAAAATGGCTTAAATTGCTCTTGTCAAAACAAGTGAGTGATTCATAATTGTATGTTCATGTTGTCTCCAGATGGCCCCCCACTTCCTCCTTTATAGCCGCTATAATTACTACAGCCATTAGAGGTCCCCACCTAAAAAGATAATAATGAATATGGGTCGCGATGACCTGCTTTCACAGTCAACCTGTTTGTTTTTGTATTTTTAGATGAGGATGTGCTTTTTTCTGAAGACTGGTCCCTCACATACACATCTGGTGGAACATGACATCAATGTTGGTGATGCAGCACAGATACAGCAGTCCTTCTGTCAAACCTCCCTCTGAGAAACGAGAACAGATGGAGGTTAAATGAATGTTGGAAAATCCTGCCAAAAAGTGAATGCCGTAATCGATCAACCAGGCAGACTAGCCAGACAGCTTTCCTGCCCTTGGAACCAGGATTATGTGGTGGTTAGTGCTGCAAAGGTTGTAAGTAGACTTGATCTCTTTACAGGTTACTCGCCAGCCCTGCTTAATCGCCTGGCCTGGGAAAACCTTTCCATGAACCTGGTAAAGTTTGAGTTGAGTCATGGTGACAAACATTGGTGAGGTGGTTGGGCAGGGTAAACTGTGGCTTGAAATAGACAAAGTGATGGCAAGGGAGCTGAGGGTTTTAATTTCTCAGCAGTTGTTGCCTCTCTGACTGACCTCATGTTCTATTGATCAGATCTTTGTCAGAGGGCTTTTGATGATGTTAAAGCTCTTCCCACCTGAACTCCTGTGCTTTAAGCCCCATGCCAGTGCAGCGCACAGTGGATGCTGGCAGTACGGGTGCGGTGCGAGTGCTGTTTAACTCCCACCAGTTGGACTCTTACCAGCTGAATTACTCATTAGTATAGAAAGAGGCAAGATACATGACTATACCATGGCTGGGTGTGTCTTTAACTGTCGAATATTACACTTTTCTCGAGCGGCGACAAGACCTACGTGAGCGTGGGTGTGTCAGTCTTTAAAAAGGAGGTTGCTCAAACAGAGCAGAAGCCTTCCTTCTGCTGATTAATTCAGGATCACTTGTGACTTGAAGAAGAGTGTCTGTCTCTCAGTAAGTACTGTATCTCGACAATGAATTGATTTTGATGATGATGTTGTGAAAAGATTCTTAATATGCAACTTGCAGTTCTTGATTTTTCCCCTTTTCACTTGGTTACCAATGGCAAAATGCGGTTAACCAGTGATGGACATTGTATTGAGTCTGGAGATATTTCACTTTTGTTTAAATCTGAATCAGTTTTGATTTGTGGGTGAAAAAATGACTTAGAGACTGTTAGAGACTTAATTTGCCCGTACCATTGCGCTGAAGGTCTCCCATTAAAGCGAAATTCTCGCCAAAAAGCAACCAAGGCTTTATTTGGGCTTGAATATGAGTCAAACCTTCGTGTGAAAGCATAATTACGACGAAAGAGGCACTTTTAAGATTTACCGTAGTTTCGGTTTTGGGCACGTCAATTTTGAACGGGAGTGCATGGGGCAAGACATGCTAGCATCAAAATCGCTATTTTTAGAACACTAAGAAGGCTCGACACAACATGAAACTTTGCTTGTAGCATCACCAGGGTCTCTACTCATGAACAAGAGCATTGAGAACATTGTTTGTGTACAAAGAGTTTATGAAAAAGAAGGTTTTTGAACTACTCACATTAGCTGCTGCTCCTGCGCGTCGCCGTCATGCCAGACAAAAAGTGTTGATCCCCGAGTGCGACCTGACAGGCACGCTTGAGGAGCGGTTCACCATTACTCTTAAGCAGCTTTGCAATCCAGCCTTGAATTGCAGTGTCTTATTGGAGCCTTTGCAAAAATAAACCCATAATGATAATCCAATGCTGAATGTCTTCTGGCAGTGATTAATTATCCATTTTTTATGTTGTTATTGCAGTTGTTGTTGGCAAGATTGGCTTTGAGTGATTCATACGTCACATAATCAGTGTGTCTTATCTATCTATTATCAGATAAAACATGCTATAGTTTATTATATGGTAAATAATGGACTGTCATCCTTTTTTGACATCCTTTTTTTAGACAAAATGGCAGCATCAATCCCGCTATCTGAGGCCAACGCCACCTTTGCTCTGGCTTTGTTCAAAAAGTTGAGTGAGGACGATAAGACTGGCAATGTCTTCTGCTCCCCGTTCAGCATCTCTTCAGCCCTGGCTATGGTGATGCTGGGGGCCAGAGGCAACACAGCTGCACAGATGTCAGAGGTACAACACACCCACACACACTGACTCTCTCTCTCTCTCTCTCTCTCTCTCTCACACACACACACACACACACACACACATACACATACACATAGACAAAAAACTTACAGTTCACGTAGGAACCACCCATTTGGACCATTCGAAGTGTTTATACAGTTTTAATCTACTCCCATATCTCATGGTAAACCAGTTAATCTGGTGCATCATTGTGTTGGAATCTGGCACCACATTATTGCCTCAGAATGAAAAGAAACGGGCATCAATCATGTCTACCTGAATGAGGTGTGGCAGAGAGGCTCAGCTGAGATGGACGCCACTGAAGTTCACAACACGTGCTGTGACAAGCACAAGCCTCTCGCCCATGGTCCAATCCTAGTGTCCCTCTTAAGGCCTTAAGCCCTGAACCCTCAAGGACATAGTTGACATCACTTGGTATGTATTTAATTGAGAGACGTTGCAAGGGCTCGAAATGGTATACATTTGAAATTGATGAATTTAATCAGATATTCCAATATTCCACCCATCCATCCATCCATCCATCCATCCATGTCCTCACAATTGCCTTCTAGCCAGATGTGAAGATGGAGGCTTCAAAGTTTGGATAAGTGTGGTGCTTAAAGCTCCTGTTTGTAAGATGGTAAAACTGACACTTTGGGTTTCCCAACTCGTCAGATACTGACGCTTTAGGATTGTAGGTCTGGTCGGCACCATCTGAAAGCGTCAGTATCTGACGAGTTGGGAAACCCAAAGCGTCAGTTTTACCATCTTACAAACAGGAGCTTTAATGTCTTGATGTCGCCAAGCCTTTCAAGGGCATTTTACTTGCGAGTGATTCTGAATTGGTGCTTATCAAATCAATATAATCCTGTTTGAGAGTCATCAGTTGCATGAGGTAAACATGTGGGTGCATGGATTCCTTAACAGTGAACCTATTCACAAGAGAAACTGCCGTTTGCTACCCCAGGTCCTCCGCTTCACCAAGAAAGAGCAACCAACAGAGCCTGGACTGCAGCAGGTGCAGATGGCGATGCAGCAGTTCACCCAAAAGCCACAGATTCCAAAGGTTTGGCCTTAGGTCTCTTTACATCTACTAATGACACAGTGACACCAAAATCATCCATTAATGCAAGACAGCATCCAATGCGAGCACATTTGCATTGACACATTTGCATTGTAACAGAAATTACATTTAGTCCTAGAAGTATGGAATATAGGATTATTAACCAGTTTTAGCTGTAAAGTTGCAAAAAGGGTTAAAAGTCTGCTCAACACAGCGTATGTATGGAGAAGCGGGGTTAATGATGAATTTTGGTGTCTATTATCTTTAGCACAAGCAAGCTCAGTGTGACTTTATATTACACATGTCTTTTCTGGCTGTTTGCAGTGCCTGAAACTTTTGAAGAGTCAAGATGATGTCCACGCTAAGTTTGCTGAACTCCTGAACAATCTCAACGAGGCGGACACTCTGTATACCCTCGGTGTGGCCAACAAGCTGTATGGGGAGCAGTCCTACCAGTTTGTTAAGGTGTGTGTGAGAGTGTGAACCTGTTGTGCAAGAGTGGACTGCAGCCCTGTAGTTTTTTTTCCCCGACACAACAAATTGGATTCATGCCATTTTGAGTCTGAGTGCAGTTAAATGATAAACTAGATCTTAATAAATATGTTACGTGACTTATATTCATTACAAATGTTTCTACCACTTAATTTATGTTAGAGTTGTCAGTCTAATTTCATATTTAAAGTGTACATAGAATATTTTACTCATTTGATCTTCTTCACCTTTAAAATCAATCAAACCTGCCTTGCAGGTGAAAAAAGGAGCTTTCTGTTTATTGCTCAGCCAGCTTACTGTCTGTAATTAGGTGCACAGCTCATAGTGAATTAGCGCATTCAGCTCTCCATTCATGCTGCCTTTATGTTGAAATAAGAGAGCTACTTCCTGTATTGGTTAATGTTAATGTGGATATTCAGTTGTGGTGTGACTATCTAAATGTGCTGTTTTATCATTCCAGGATTTCTTAGCAGAAACCAAAAAGCACTACAGTGCTGAATTGGAGTCTGTCGACTTCAAAACCAACGCTGAGGCGGCCAGGGTCAACATCAATAGCTGGGTGGAGAAGCAGACGCAAGGTAGATCTCATATAAACAAACAGGGCTCTATGAAGTTTTTGAGAAGAAATTCAGATTCAAAAATGTAATAATTACAATGTTGATTAGGTATTATTACAAACTCAAAATATATATATTTTTTTCTATAATAATGTGTTTGAAGCTAGAACAGTGGCAGGGTCTGCCAAATATAAATAGAGTAAAACAATATGAAATTGTGTTGTCCTTAAACATTCTAGGAACGGCTTCTTCCCACAAGCCATCACTGCACTGAACACAAACGGACACTGACACACACACGCACACACACACACACATACCCACCCACACTCACACACACCACCCAAGGACAAATGAGCAATAACCATAAATACAATCATTGCATTGTATTGTATACAAAAACACTGTACATATTTATCTATTTATCTATTTTTTATATACTACATTGCACTAAATGCCTTTTTTTACTTGTACTTTTTACTATATTTATGTCTTGTGACACTCGGTTGCTGCCAAAAAAGATTTGTTGTACATTGTGCAATGACAATAAAAAGGATTCTGATTCTGATTCTGAATCATAAGGTGATTTGATAGGGGGATGAATTTTATCACACAACCAAAGCAGGTCCTGGTTGATGAAAAATGGCTAATCAAAAATGGGCAAAGATCGTAGAATGTCAAAAAGGCTAATTATTAAGGCTTCAAGCCTTAATGATATTAAACGAGTGAATGGTACAAAGACTCACACCCCCTACAGTTGTGATGAAGACATAAATTAGGCATAGGGACCAAAACTGCCTTTGTGATAGGCTGTAAACCTGCTTTTTTCTGCTGTAAAGTTGGGCAATTTAACGTGGGCTATTACAGGGACTGACTCGCTTTTAGTTCTGGTTACTCAGCCCCGGATGATGGTTGCGGTTCTTGGTCACAGACGTTTTCTTATGTCAGACACACTTCCGTAAGCTATTTCAGAGTTCACTGCAGCCTTGGTGCTGTTAATTATTTGGTTATCTCCAGTGTCCCAAATGAGAGTTTGTGCCACTGAGATACAAGTTTACTGGTAGAGACGGTTGGTTTCTTCATCCAGCAGACAAAAAGGGCATTGCCATTTGTGTACTGACATGACATCCTCCCCACCCTCTGTGAATCTTCAACAACCAGTCATTGGTCCTTTGTCAATCTCTTTACAAATGTTGCAATTTTTAACCTATATCAAGCAACTAGAACTCCTAATATTTGTACGAAAATAAGAAACACATTTTTTACCGGATTGTTTTCATGAAAACGTTGCTAGAGCGTGTTGATGATGGTGGTTTTGTTCATTACTGTTCACCAGATAAAATCAAGGATTTGTTGGCCGAGGGTATTTTGAATGAGGCGACCAAGCTGGTACTCGTCAATGCCATCTACTTCAAAGGCAACTGGGCCAAACAGTTCAAGGAGGAAGATACTGAGGATGCTCAGTTCCGAATCAACAAGGTAACACAGCACAAAGACAGCACTGATCGAATTGTGGTTTCACAAACTGATTTTGCTTGATGGTGCAATGTTTACATGAGGTCTGTAATACTGTATCTGGCACTCTGATGGCAGACCTGTTGATTCAGCTAGTATCTTGAAAGTGATACTTGTCATTATGATGTATCATGTTTGTAACTCAATCTGTTGCAGCTTCACAGCATCATGTAGAAATGAAGCCACTGGTGTGCAAACTGCACCAAACTTGGAAAGTCTAGTTTGAGGACAGTGCCAATGTTGATGCAATATCCTGTAATTGTTTCCTGTAGTTTTTGTTTTAGACATTGAAAGTCAAGTATTTCAAATGATTATGGGGAAAGTTTATTTAGCTGGTCACTAAAGAGTAAGACAGAGAATGACTGACTTCTCTTCTTTTAGCTCTCAGAAGCAATTGAAGACCAGTTGATACAAATATCTGCGGGGAAAATGATACATTTTCCATATACAGTGAAACTGGACTCTCTCTAGCCATATGAAACTATAGATGTGCTACTTGATTAAGCTCAGAACTATGATGTGTGTAAAATATCATAAGTCAGACCCATAATGATGAAATGATCAGAAAGCTACACACAGCATTAAGGGAGTGTAATTTCTGAGGAAATGTCTGACTCATTAAGAAAGTGCTCATTCTTCTTGCCGTTAGAATGCCACGAAGCCAGTGAGGATGATGACACAGACAAGTAAATTCCGTTTCATCAACGATGTTCCTGAGGTCAACTGTAAGGTATGTCCATGCTTTTCAACAGTATGGTTTTGTTCCATGTTCGTCTACCATGAAATGTGAATATTTTGTGAAAAGCTTTATCTGAAAAATGGTGGACAGATTAACTCAAAGAACTACTGGTTGAACCATTTTGCACATGGCGAGGAGTCAAACCATCACGCTTATGAGTTTTAAGATATTTTCCAAAGCTGTAACTATTAAACCAATGAAAGCAGGGACATAATTTTTCAAATTGATGTTTACTATTTTAATGAAATAAAATTAAAAACAGAATGTTTCTGGATAGATCCTAGAGATATCCTACAAAGGGAACGACCTCAGCATGCTCATCTTCCTGCCTAACGAGATAGAGGATGACACCACAGGCCTGGAGAAGGTGGGACAAATATACACACACAGTAAACAAATGCACAAGTTTTTAGGACACACTGATAACTGAAATTGTATCCACACTAGCTGGAGAAGGCGCTGACTTATGAGAAATTTATGGAATGGACGGAAAAGATGGATGAAGTTGAGGTGGAGGTGAGCCTGCCTCGATTCAAGATGGAGGAGAAGTACGACCTGAACGATGTCCTGATCGGCATGGGCATGGTGGATGCTTTTAATGTCGGAATGAGTGACTTCTCTGGTGAGACATGCTATAAATTTATGCTTAATAATCATTTTTTATGAGCAAAACAAGACGATTAAGTGACCTCACTTACCTTACAGAAATGCAAACATCATCTGTTGACAATCTAAGAGAGGATTAGAGAAGTGCAGTGAAAAGACATTCAGATGAAAACATTATCTATCACCAGGACTGCCAGGAAGACAAAAATGAAAGCAATCAGACCTCCAAAATATCCCTAAAAAGGTTTTTAGTGTGCATGGATAAGCAACAGACTCTCTCTCCTCTCTGCTGACAGGCATGTCTCCTGCCAACGACCTGTTCCTGTCAAAAGTCGTCCACAAGGCCTTCGTGGAGGTCAACGAGGAGGGAACTGAGGCTGCTGCTGCCACTGGTGCCATCATAAGCCTTACAGCTATAAGGTTTACCCCCACTTTCAAAGCGGATCACCCCTTCCTCTTCTTCATTCGACATAACGCCACCAAGAGCATTCTCTTTGCTGGCCGGTTCTGCTCCCCTGAGTAAGCAGAACTGCACGTCCTGAATGGATTATACAGAGGGCCTGATATAAGAGCAGTAGCCACAATCTTTTTTTGGCTGTTTTGGCCATTCTCCATCTCACTTTTGCCCAGTTGGCCTGTTTAGTAATCCATCCTTGCTTATAGAGCATTGTGATTCAACCAGGAGAGGGACATATCTGTTGTGGCTACAATTTTAAAGACCTATTTCAAGACTAGTATTTTGCGAGTTATCCTTTAAAAGTGGTACAATATGTAAGATTTCCGCACTACGTTGTATATTTTGTTGTGGTTCTGCACTCATTCCAAATGTTTCCAACAATGTTCAAACCCTGAGAAATCCATATTGTATTCAGTTATCTTCAATTACACGATATGCATGCTAATTATGTACCTGCCTAAATACAGACTGTTTACATTGCTTTAACAAACAGAATAAAGCTTGGTATGAATCAATTTGTGTTACATTGGTGTTTTTCTGGCCATTCGCCATGACTCAGGGGTAGAGTCAACGTCTTGTCACTGGTTTGATTCCCATGGTCCGCATGTCGAAGTGTCCTTGGGCGAGATACTGAACCCCAAATTGCTCCTGATGTGCTGGTTGGCACCTTGCATGGCAGCCACCACCATCAGTTCATGAATGTATGAATTACTGTAAGTTGATTAGGACAAAAACGCCGGCTAAATGCCCTATATGTAAATGAACAAGTGAGTACACCCCTGTGCATAGGTGTCATTTTTAGGGTGGCTTGGACATGTCCCTTACCGCTTTTTAAATGGCTGATTTTGTCCCCATCTCCTTTTAAAACCATAATTGGTCAAAAATGTTCTGAAAATGACTCAAAAAGTGACTTACATAGCTGCGTGCTGAAGTAGAAGTGAAGTCGCAAAAAATGTGTGTCCAACTTTTTTGTGGGATTGAATGCTGTTGCCTTGTGCTTGGAACGAGTCATGAATTCTTGTGAAGTCTTTGTTGCTCCAATGTTAAGAAAGTTGGTATAGTGACTGTGCGTTCAGCGATTAGTTGTCCCAGTTGTGCAAGTTTTTTTCTGTGGAAATTATCAGAAATAAAATAACTCACTCACTCACTCCCAAAAGTGACTAAGCCTGTGATTTCCAGTGAAGACAAATTGAGCACGTTTATGTTGTGTTGAATGCAACATGGCTCCACAGTAAAGAATTACACAGGAGACACTCCATACCAAAGTGTGGAGTAGCGCAAGAATCTAGGCCCTGTACACATCCAGTGTCAGTTCACCTTTTAATCCAGTCGCTTCAGTACAAATGTCTGATCAACAAGTAGTCACATGCATGCAATAATTGTGATATAATTGTCATAAAAGCATTTATAACACAATATGAGCATATTTCAGTCCCATTGCAGATTTTTATTATTTGTAAAATGGGCATAAGACAGAGCTGAGGATTTTATCGAATCTTACTGAGAAAACTACACCCCAGGGGCAAGTGGGGAAAATGCCTCTTTTCTCCCTTTTAAAAAAAAACCCAAACAATATTCTATGTCTGATCTTAATTGTTTTGTGTTAGGGTTAGTGGAACTGGTGAAAAATACTATTGCCAATACTATTTCTCCTGACTCAATTCTTTTTTTCTTTTTTTAAATCACGTTTTCACAAGTGAAAAAAATGAAAGAACTTAATAAGCTTATCTTGGCAAAAAACGGAAAAAAAAACAAAAAAAAAAAACAACACCAGTTCTCAAGTCATAAACACAGAAACAAAATATCTTCACAGACTCCTCGCTGGATCTAACAAAAATAAATAAATAATAAAACAGTAAGACTGGGACAGTCATCATGAGAGTGACACTATTACAATGCCTGGAAGCTTGATTAACGGCATTTACAAAGCCAATCAGTGTTTCGTCAGTGTTTTTTTTATTACATTACCGAGTAGACAAAACGCGAGTACAAGCTAGTTTTTTCCGCTCGGCTTCTGTACAATGACACAGGAGAACACGGAAGCTCATTACAAGGTATTCGGGGCGTGTCGGCTTGGAAATAAATAAAACTGATGCTTCCAACAGAAGCGACCTAAAGACTCCTGATCTCTGAAGGACCTCAAGTCAAGTGTCTGTCTGTAAGTATATGGTGACTCTCATTCAGTGTGTGACGGAGGGATTTGACTATTGGGTTTGTTGACGGTTGGTGTAACAGCAGTAAGCAGGCTAAAAGCACACTGGTTTGACTCGTTACACAGAGAAGGCATTTAACGCCAGGTGAGAGGCCTGGTTTGACAGTCTCTGAACCTAGTTCATTCAAAGTCAGACGTTATTTAAAGTATAACAGTGGTAGTTAATGTAATTCTAAGGATAATGTAATATGAGTTCAGAATGACACGTAGTTCTCTTGTAATCCAGGAGCGACATAAACTCTTTCAGTTGTTATCTGTTACACCATACTTGATTGAAAAAATGGAAGTTTGATATTTTCAAGGAATGCATAGAATTTTGTGAATATGTTTTAAATTTTTTGCTAAATTTGCGGACGTACCATTAATGATGCAGCTAATGTCCATACAATCTTAAATTACCAGCTAGGACAACTACTGTTTTACTTTGCTATTGCCAATAAGGTTAGGGTAGGCGAGCAGGTTGTTTTAGAAGATATATTAAATCAGCCCTGCTTGGTCTATTTAATGTTTGACGAACTAAACACTACACTTTTTAGTGTTTATAAATGGTCTTCATGTATCGTATGTCATGTATTAATATTCAGAGACAAACAGTGAAATATAGTGTAAAAAGAAAAACAGCAAGTAATGATTAGTGCTCTGCCCTCCCTTCTTTACAGGCACAATGGCATCACCAACTCCACTATCCAAGGCCAACACCACCTTCTCGCTGGCTTTGCTCAAAAAGCTGAGTGATAACGACAAGACGGCAAATGTCTTCTACTCTCCTTTCAGCATCTCTTCAGCCCTGGCTATGGTGATGATGGGGGCCAGAGGCAACACAGCTGCACAGATGTCAGAGGTACAACACACACACACACACACACACACACACACACACACACACAGACACACACACACTAAAGTTGATTGCTATACAGGGTGGTACACCAAGCTCAGTTTCATTTCCAGAAGCTCATAATCTTTTTTTTCTGTTTAAGATAGTATGATGGCTGTCCACCTGGTGCACAAAATGCAGATTTCATAATATAAATGTCTCTGGGACCATTTAAGGATTGAAGAGTTTAAAATATACAGAAATGAAGGGCAGAAAGTAGTTCTGCAGGCCCTCATTCAGTATGAATCACCAGATCTTTCTGTCAGTATCAGCAAGACAGACAAGGTTTGTCCTGTTCAGACTCTGACTAAGTTTTATGGGGGGCAGCTCTGTGTGGTGTTACTATAGAAACGTTACACATAACGTGGAAGTGTAAAGGCCATAAAGATCTAGTTAAAGTCATCTGTGCACATTATCAGTTCCTGGCCTATGCACCATATTAAGTAGTATGAGGATTCTTTAAAAAAAAAAAAAAGAACAAAAGGATCATTAAGGCTTGATGTGTGCCGGCATAAGCAGGAGGATTTATAATGTTTAATGGTAATGATAATTAAAAAATCAAAAAATTACTGCCCTGACAGAAAACCATTATCAATAATAAGTTTTAAGAGTGAAGAGTTATGATAATTTTATGTTAATACAGAGTGCAAAAACATTTGCAGATATTACCATTCTTTTATTAGTCATTTTTGTATTATCTCCTTTTTATGCCCTTATTTGATGCAATAACAGCAGTATTATCAGGGACAAAGTTGGTATTTTTTATAAATATATTCACGGGTTATAACAAGCAGCTGTGACACAACAGCAGTGGGAGGTGGTAGAGGGAATGGGTTCATGACAGTATGAGGGACACACCCAGCTACACCAGCAGGATCACAAAGACAAAATTCCACATGATACATTTATCTTTCTAAGGACTTGTTCTGATTGTGTTGGTCAAACATAACATAGTGATCCTGGCTCCTCCCGCATGCCTTTGTGAGTAAGGGTAGGTGTGTGTTTGTGCACGCATGAAAGAGATCAGAGGTGACAGTAACAAATGGCTGCTGTGAGGGTTTTTTAAGCAGTCAGTTACCAGAAAATCCAGCTGTGTGAACACATTGAATTGTGTGTGCTGTCTTATAACTTAACATTAACCAACAGGTCATTAAATACCACAGTCTGTTGAATTTGCAAGAATTTGACATTTAACTTCCCACTAACTATGATTGTCATTTAGAAATGTGCATACACTGGTACTATCAAAGAACAAAAAAACAAACAACAAAAAGTCTCATTAATAGAATTAAAAAATATTGCCACCTCTAATTGTAATAATACAACATAAGAACACGAGAATCTTGGCTGAAAAACCAATACAATGGTAAGCCAATTCAACGCTTTAACTAAAATGTCTTGTTGAAGTAGCCTTGTTTAAACCTATGGTTCCCTTCCTTTTTTTGTTTGTTCCATTGCCATATATTTAAACCATTTATCCATTAGGCTCTTTTAAGCTAACAGCCATTTTCCACAAAATGCCCTTGTAAAACATTATGTATCCCATAAATCAGTTTCCTGCAATGGATTCTTTTGGCAAGGGAAATCTCAAAGAGCAACTTACCAGCAGCTGGAAATCTTGTTTGCCCAAGTCCATAGGTTAAACCTCTTACCTTGATCCAGCAACTAAGAAGCATATGCAGGGTGTGGTGGACACACCCTGACAGCATTGTTGGTTGTGGTTACTCTTCAGCTCCTCCACATCATGCAGAGAGGAATTCAGCAACTGTGTGTACGGAAGTTATATACATTCACAAATGATTACTTACAGTTTGGTGATGGTCTTTGGACTTAATACAACCCATGCTGGAGATGGGTTTGTCCCACAATTCTATTTCATTGAACAAAACTATGATGATATGCACTCCTCTCAGATCAGCATTCAAATTGCCTTGATTCCTGTTCCATCTTCCAAATCTAAAGGGTACCGCACTGTACAAGGCCAGCCCACACATCACGGCTTGGATGACTTCATAACTTCATGTATACAACCGGAGACACATGATGTCTAACTTCACTGTTAACACACCCAGTTGTACCCTTAGGTCCTCTGCTTCACTGAGGCAGAGAAGCTGCAGCATGCAGGACCGCCACAAGAGATGCAGATGTTGCAGCAAGTCCAGACCAAAATACCACAGCACCTGCTGAAAATGGTAACACGGCCACTAGTACAGGAGTGATGAACTAATTTAGGGGCATTTTTACTAACTATCTGGGTCTGCCTGGGTGGTGTCATTTTGTGAGGAGATTCTTGGAGACAAAGAGCAACTGCTTCCAGAGAGAATTTCATTCTGTCTGTTGCTGATCTTTAATCTGCTGCTGTCCTCCTGGATTGAATATATGAAGAAAAAACAGCATTGCAAGGGAGCAGCCTGAGTTGTATGCTGTTTACTGAATATTAAATGTGTGTGTCCAGCAACTCGACAAAACCACAGTGATACACATGAGTGTGGTCCTTTCTTCTCTATTTACTGTTTCTTCCTTGTGTGCTTTTATCTCTTAAAAGCAGCTGCTGGAAACATCAGTGGGATTAGACTCAACTGTCAAAAGTTGGAACAACAAAACAAAATGTCATTTCATATATATCCTTTATACCAGGATATTACTCTGATAACACTCTTGAATGTGGATAATGCCAAATTTTGCAAATGTCGTTATGGCTGTCAGCGGGTGATAATGGTTTATGTCATGCTGATTTGGATGCACACCAGCAAAAGCATACCATCCTGAATTCGGTTTTTCAAGATGACTGTGTGAATAACAACATGGTGGAGGGTTGGCATGTGTCTTCATGTGAGGGTTTCTGGACATGCTGGTCAAAGCTTGGGAAAGCGTTTCCATGGGTTCTTTAAAGTTGGTGTTCAAGGTGTTAAACCGGTCCCTCTACATTTTCCATGTCTAACCCTATCCCTTTTTACATTTTTCAGTCTGTGTTGGGATTCTGGGGATTAACACTGCAATTTTAAAGGATTTCAATGTTCTCAGATACAATTTGTACATTATATGAAGAGAAATGGTTACTGAAAGCCTGTAACTCAAAGGGACAGTGCAGCCCAAAATCAAAAATGGATATTCTTCCTCTCCAATGTCTCTTACCAGAAACCATGACCTGTTTACTCAAGATGACCCACAGACCTGGAGTTAGCAATTCAATTCATGTTGGAACTATTTTCTGTCTACCAACTGCTCACAACAAGGTCTGTGATGAGTAATCGGGTCATGATATCTGAAAAGCGTCATTGCTGTTGAGTTTTTCAAATGTATTTTTTTGGCACTTTGAGCTCTGCAAGCCGAGTGCCGTCTTATCTAGTGTCATTATATTTTAGAGAAGGCAGACATCCCCATGGCCAATATCTCTTCTTCATCCACAGTGCCTGAAAACCCGTGATGTTCAGGACGATGTCCACAGCAGTTTTGCGCAGCTGCTGGGTGAACTCAACAAGGCAGACGCTCCGTATGCCCTCAGTGTGGCCAACAGACTGTACGGGGAGCAGTCCTACCAGTTTGTTGAGGTGTGTGTATCTACAGCATGTGTGTAGGTATATTCAGTAGTAGGTGTGGTTGTGTTAACATATTTGTACACTGGAGTGAATGAGACACACAGACAAGAATATTTGAGCTGAAGGAATGATGAATGAGGAAGTGGGCAGCAGGCCAGTATAGAAGCAAGGAAAGTAGTGGTTGTGAAAATATTCTAGCTGTGATGGCCTTTAACTCCACTTACTAAGTAAACTAACCAACTTATGAATTATATTATTGTTTTGTGTGATCACAATCAGTAAATGTGTTGTTGATGGTTCCAGCATTTCTTAGGAGGCACCAGGAAGCACTACAACGCAGAGCTGGAGTCTGTTGACTTTGTAAAAAGCTTTGAGGCGGCAAGGCTCAACATAAACAGCTGGGTGGAGGATAAGACACAAGGTGGTTCATACACACTAACATACACACTTATCAGTATGTTAGTAGACATCATGTCTCCTTCATCTAATGCAATTATTATAACACCGGTCAAACATTGTAAACTGATCTTTAACTGGAGGAGCACCATATTATTGTTAGGAACACTCACTTATATTAGTCTCATTTTTGGATGCAGAAATAAAAGCTAGATCTCCAGACTGCTAAAATTGTACAGTAACATAAAAACTTGCATGCCCTTTTAGTGCCAAGAGTTTAAACATTTTCACAATGACGGCCTGAGAGTGGGCAGAGTTGAAGGGTGGAGACTAATTTCATCAGATTATTTTGGTATTAAGGCAGAAAGATTTGATATTAATGTAGAAATGATGCATTAAATTGTCCTGTAAATGCAAAAGAAATATCTTTTTGTGTCTAAAAATATGATTGAATTCTATGTCAGGGAAACATGGCAGTTGAGTGTACCACTTTCACACTCTACATGCTTCAGTTGAGTGAAATCATATCATATATCGTATCATTTTTTCCTTCAGGTAAAATTAAGGATTTACTGGCCCAGGGTGTGTTGGACAGCATGACCAGGCTGGTGCTGGTCAATGCCATCTACTTCAAAGGCAACTGGAACAAGAAATTTAAGGAAGACGTCACACGTGATGCTCAGTTCAGAATCAACCAGGTAACACTGCTCAAAGAAAACATCCAGTGTGGTTACAGTGATTGACAAAGATCAGTTAAATTTAGAAAATATGTTTGTTTTTGTTTTTTCAAATTATTGTATAATATCATTACCATTAAACATTATTGTATAGCAGCATATACCATTTAGTCAGCTTTGAACTGGTCCACAACACACTGAATCTGCACTAAGTGATTTGTAATTAGACAGAAAACAAACAGAAACACTGAAAAACAAACTCAACAGCAAGCCTCCATACTGTGTCAGCTTTTCAAGTTGTTATGGGAACTTGTTAGTGAACAACGAGCAACCTGCACACTGCAAGATGTGTGGCAACCTGGCCGTGCCATCACAGGGTTTTCACTCACCACTTGATGAATGTAAGTCCAGGTTTCACCGCAACCCTGCAAAGTCACCTGGGTTTTAGCTTTTGATTAAACTAGTGCATTGCCCGAAGGAAGCATGTATTCCTATAGAAAAGTGGGAGGTTAAGTAGCTTTTTCATGGATGGCCAAATGAGGCTGTGTTTGAAGGTGGGACGTCAGGGATATAATTGGCTGTTTTTGACTACTTTTGATTATACCATTATATTTCACCTTAAAAACTATTTACCTTGCCTTACTTGGTGTAATTATTTTTAGCACAACCTCACATGTGTGACTGTACACTTATTTTTTCATTTTAAGGTACTATATTAACACTATGGACCTAAAATCACAAAAGAACATAAAATCAGAGTAGAAAAAGTTAGTTTTTTTACTGTGAAAACCGCAAATATGTTTAATGAACCAATTGCATTAGTTATAATGCAAATATAAATTGTTGTTTACTAAATTGGTGCATAAGTTTTTGAAATTTACAAAGTTATGTGTAACTATTTACATTTAAATGCAGGCAATGCCTCAGGCTCCTCAGCTCATTCCTGCCTGTTCCACATTCAGCCGTCTCCTCCTTGGTTTGCCTCACAATACGACTCCACTACTCACTAAACACACTACACCAAACACTACATAACACACTAACTATACACTCCAAACATGCTATATGTCACAAATCTCTCAACTCTCAAAGCTCGCTATATCTGTTGCCGTCTCCAACACATCACTGCTGCTGTCAATCATCCGCTGATGTCCCTCCCACATCTTCCTGTTCCTCAACAACCAAACTTGCTGCTTGGACACTTTCGTGACAAAAGCACATTTTTACTGTTTCTTCTTGCACCAGACATAAAGCAAACGTAACGGCAATGTTCGCGAAAAGCTTGTTGGACATTATTTACCCTAAATCCAGTTTTGGACGTGCCAGTGCGTCCGCTCCGTCAACTCGGGAGGTGGGCCGTGTGGGTCGGTTAGCGGCTAGCAGCTAGCTACACACGAACATCCACAGATTCCGATCCCACTTTGTTAACCGCGCGTCTCCGGATCTCCTCAGACCCGAACAGACTCGGTCTGGACTTGTTTAATCTCATTACAATCCACAACAGTCAGTTTAGATGCACAGAACGGAACCGAACCTGTTTTTTAAGGTATGTCGTGGGCTTGAGCTCTGCAGTGGTTGGCTCTGGTGCCCACGTGACTGTGGTGGCTCCGGTGGACAATGCTTGCAGAATTTGTAAAGCATTTATGAAATAATTTATTCACGGTATCATTGCAGTCCAAGCAAATGCTTAGTTGCACACCACTGAACCACGCAGCAGCCATGTTGAAAGTCTCAGGTCAGTCTGATCCTGATCCGCAGAGATATTTGAGGAACACACACACACACACACACACACACACACACACACACACACACACACACACACACACACACACACACAGACACAGACAGACAGAGATTTCTTGCTTTTATAGAGAGATGTTCACCTTTCTTTATTTCTTTATTTCAGCTCACCACCATTTCTCTCTGACAGGATTATTTGCAGATGGCTGTTGTGACTTTTGTTGTCTACAAGACTTCAGCTGGTGTTAAGTTTCTCTTTTTAAGATTTTGTATTTTTCTGTTTGATTCCAGAATGACACCAAACCAGTGAAGATGATGCACCAGAAAACTAAGTTCCCTTTAACCTTCATCCCTGAAGCCAACTGCCAGGTAATCAAGCTGTTCAGTTAATGAATCCATTACTGCAGTATGTCAGTTAATATTTCTGTCAGTCCATCAAACAACTGGGATCATTGAACCAGTCATATATTCCCTTTGTTAATGAGGTGACTTACAGTTACCTTAATCATAATGCTATCACTTAACAAGGTTTTTTTTGTTGCATGTGATCCAATACATTATCTTGTTAAATCAAAAGATAACCAAACAGTTGACTAGTATGTGCTGTACATCTGCTGTAATGTTCTAAACCTGTTGAACAGATCCTAGAGATGCCATACATAGGAAAGGAGCTCAGCATGCTCATCTTTCTACCTAATGACATGAAGGAAGGTACAACAGGTCTGGAGAAGGTAGGAACACCACCCCCAACCCACTTGCGCACGCGCACGCACACACACACACACACACACACACATACGCGCGCACACACACATATAGAGAAACAGAAAAACTAATAATTGATTTTATGTCCACCCCAGCTGGAGAAGGAGCTGACCTATGAGAACTTTGTGGAGTGGACTCGTCCAGACATGATGGATGAAATTGAGGTGCAGGTGGGGCTGCCCCGGTTCAAGATGGAGGAGAAGTATGACATGAAGAGTGTCCTGGTCAGCATGGGCATGGTGGATGCTTTTGATATCGCAATGAGTGACTTCTCTGGTAGGAGCACATCAGACATATTCATAGAAATGTAAAAAGATATCAGTATAGAACAGATGTGTTTCTATGGTGTAGGGTGAGCCCAGGCATCATAATTATTTCAATTGTTCTTTAATCCATTTCTTCTGCTGACAGGCATGTCTCCCGCCAATGACCTGGTCCTTTCAAAAGTCGTCCACAAGGCCTTCGTGGAGGTCAATGAAGAGGGAACTGAGGCTGCTGCTGCCACTGCTGCCATCATGATGCTGCGCTGTGCCTTGCCTGCACCAACCTTCATCGCAGACCACCCCTTCCTCTTCTTCATCAGGCATAACCCCTCCATGAGCATCCTCTTTGCTGGCCGATACTGCTCCCCTGAGTGAGCACTGTATGTATCGCTAGAAGAATGTCGAGAGGATCACCACTCTAGAGCTCCCTATAGCTAATCACACCCTGAGTTTCCAGCCTGTATTTTCAAAACCAGAAAGATGTTTGATTTTCTGAACTTTGGCTTCTTGTCTGCATCACCTGCACCTGCCATGCACCTGTGCCTTCTTGAACATAACATTCTCGCTCTGTTGATCTTTTGCACATAATCTCATCCTGAGGATATGGTTTACTTCATGTGTATGATGCATGTATGACCCTATTTGCTGTACCTTCATACCCTACCCTAGTGTAACCATATAATTAAATTGTGTTATGTCTTATCTTATACTTTACACCCTTTGTGAGAGTTTGCTTTTATTATATGTCTATTATGCCTGTTGTTTCAACCACCAGCACAGATGTTGACTGTGATTTTATACCATATGAACATGTGATGGGTGCAAGATTCTCTGCACTTTTCATCTTTCATATATTCAGGTAACCAAAGAAGATGATGTGATGTGATAAAATCACATTGTTTGAAGGATATGTCTTTGAGGATTATTAAAACTACAATCAAGTACAATAGTACTATTATGCATTTTGTTAATATAGAATATATAACAAGATCTTTGAAGTTTAACTGGATATTTTCATGAGTTTATGCTTTTATATCTGAAATAAACATGTGAGTGGTTCGCAAATACTTTCTGTCAATTTTTTTTTGGAGACTGTTCCTTTTATTTTCATGTTCTCTGAACTGGTTACGAGTGGCCTTTTTTGGCCTTTTATGGCTTTATTGATAGTTCAGCTGAAGAGGTGATAGGGAAACAGGGTTAGAGAGAGGGGGAGTGACACGCAGCAAAGGGACCCAGGCCGGGAGTCGAACCTCGGTCTGCTGCAGCAAGGACAAAGCCTCTGTACGTGGGACGCCTGCTCTACCAACTGAGCTAAATGGCGCCCCATAAATCGTTAATCTTCAACCAAACTAGCAAAGTATAATTGTCTCTCTATTGCTATATGAGGAAGAATAAATATATGTGTCCTATTTTCTTCAGGCCTCTCTTCACTAAAAGCACAGGAGTAATACATGCCCTTAAAAGAAAATAACCAAGAAGCCCTAAGACTGGCGCTGTTACACTATCCAAGTATGTACGTCTAAGGGATTAAATGCACCTGCAAACTTCTAATGACAAGACACTTCATTAGTGTAGGGTCTCACTCTGGCACAGTAGGTGGTGCTAATGCATCTCTGTTATGCAGAGTGCTACAAGTCCAAAACGAAGAAAATGTTAGGCGAAGGGTGTGAAGGCAGGGCTGCTTAGTGTGGTGGTGAGATATGAGGGAGAGCGGGGAGTAAAGTAAGGTGAGCTGTTAAAGCTAACACAAATCCTTGAAGAAGTGAAATATGGGAGTTTTGGGAGATAGTAACTATAGGCTGTAATACTGGCGCACAGGTGGACATGGCCAAAGGAAAATGAGCAGTGTTGGAGAAGTCAAAGCAAACAAAATGTTCAGAGTGGGAGAAAAGAGGGCTCATGGGAGTAAGGAGGTAATGTCTGGAGTACCTCTCAGTGTTGGGATGGAGGAATTAGTGGAGTAGTTCGGTGAAAAGGGTGAAGAATGACAAAGGATATTGAGAAAACGGAGACGGAAACACATTCAGTTGGGTTTGAGACAAATGTAATCCCAAATGAGCTCTTCTGTGGATTTATGAGATATAGTGTAAGGGAGGATATACTAAAGGCTATGAGGTGTTTCAATTGCCAGGAAGTTGGACATGTGGTTGTGGTATGCAAAGGAAAAAGAAGTGCTAGTTATGGGGATGATCATGAATATGGGAGGTGTGGAGAAGTTTATGTACTGTTGATCTGTATACCATTGTTATTGGCTCTAGAGTGGGTTGAAAAAAATGGGAAAAGTTCCTAGTTTGTAGTGATTCAATAATGTCAATAATACATGAACAAGGAGACAAGGCACTGAGGTCATAGTCATCTGGGTTCCTGCTCATGTAGGAATTATAGGGAATGAAGGAGCGGCCAAATTTAGCCCACAAGCTGTGGAAAAAGGAAACATAGACGCAAATATTATTGATCTTTCAAAATCAGAAGGAAAAGGCATTTTAGGAAAGGAAATCAATAAAGAGTGGCTGCAGCACTGGGATTGGGAGATATGTGGAAGACATTTATATTCCATTCAAAATACAACAAAAGACAATTACGTCCAGATTAGGAATAGGACACAGTAACCTTAATGGTACACTTCACGTTATAGGGAACCTATGATGAGTTAATATAGCAGCCTATCAGTTACGGATTGTGCATTTGGCTTCCAACCGTTTTTTTGTGAACACTGTCAGATAACAGAAACTTTAGAACATGTGTTTATTAATTGCAGTAAATATATAGTAGAGAGGAAGGACATGATGGGAGAAATGAAAAAAACGGGGTTAAATGGAGCAGGAACAAAGAGCATATTGTGTGGTGGAAGCGGACGAGATACTGGGTCAGCTTGCTAATGAAAACATGACTCTCAGGGCAAATTTGAAACAAGGATGAAGTTAGATTATTCCAAAAGGTGGCAGTAGTGCAACACTTAGGATTGCAAGGTCCTTCCATAAGGATATACTTCTACAGTGTGTATAGTATCTGCACCCACTTCTTATTGATAATAAGTTGACTGATGAGTTCTCAAGTCATAAACACAGAAAAGTGCTCAGGGCTTTCTTGGAAGTACTGTATCTAACAATAAAACAAAACAGTAAGACTAAAGACTTTTATTTTTTGAATTACAAAAGTTTGCTTCAGGTAGATTTTTGGTTGGGTGCATTGTTGCCGTCTCTGATCCGTGTTCTTTTGATATTGTCACCAAGTAAAATACAAGATTTGGTGGTGGCATGTTGAAGCCAATGACCAAGCTGTTGCTGGTAAATGCCATCCACTTCAAACCTGCCTGGGATGAAAAGTTCCACAGGATTTGCAATTACAGTGCTGAGTTTAAAGTTAACCAGGTAAAACTACGTGACGAAAACAGTGAACCTTGAATAACAAATGTCAGACTTATATCCCATGTTAGAAAGGTCCAATGGAAAGTTCTTCTGACAAGCGATTAGTCAGTCATTTGAGTCCATGTGATACATTACAGCATGCAAGGCTCTTTCATTAGGATATACTTCTACGGCGTGTATAGTATCTTCTGCACCCACTTCTATTAGTAATAAGTTGACTTTGGTCCGATGAAGATGAACACATGAGTCTTTCATTTGGTGTAGGCAAACATACTTTTTTTACACAACATGAAAATTAAGGAACCTATCCTGGCAAAACTTTTTTCACCACCTCAAGTCATAAACACAGAAAAGGGCTCAGGGCGTTCTTGGAAGGACTGTATCAACAATAAAACAATCAGACAGTAAGACTGAGACAGTTATCATGGAATTATCATCATTAAAATGACTGAACGCTTGATAACGGTATTTATAAAGCCAGTCAGGTTTAAACTTGTTGGGTGAGTTAGCCAACAGCAGGCAAGACCAAAGGCAGTGACGCAACTGACTGACTGACTGGATGAATCAATAAGATGATTTAGTTAGGGTGAATCCATAAATGTGTCGTTTATGGTTCCAGGGTTTTTCTTAAAGCAAACAAGGACAGACTACAATGCAGAGCTGGAAGCGGTCAACTTCAAAACCATGTGTGAGGCAGCCTGGGGCAACATCAGCAGCTGGGTGGAGAAGCAGACCCAAGGTGCATCACATGCACTAACATACACACCATCAGTGTATTGCATAACCCCCTCCATCCCATGCAATCCTGATGAACAAACTTAAGATGAGCTCTATCTGGTTAACACCACACTATGGTACTGTTGCCTGATCAATGTGAAGTTTTAGCTCATCTATCTCATAGTATGCTGGAGTTTTGGCCACTTAATTAGAAAGTGTGTTGTGATAACTCACTTCTTCAAAAGTTACCATGGTAATCCTGTGGCAAATGAATCACTCTTCTACCTGTTTGACAAATAGAAATGATGTGGTAAATAGACTTGGTGTCTTTTCCAATTGGCCTTTTTTGCCAATTATTTTCTGTGATTGAAATCCCAGCAAATAAGCATTTTAATTTTTCGTATTACAAAAGTATGCTGCAGGTTGATTTTTGGTTGGAAACATTGCTGCAGTCTCTGATCCATGTTTTTTTTAATATAGAATAAAACATGCGGTGGTGTAAAGCACGTTGAAGTTTAACTTCAACCAGGTAAAACTGTGGAAATAAAACAGCGAACTTTGACTGACAAATGTCAGTCAGAGTGTGTCTGTATGTTCAGGCATACAGCACTGTGCAGGATTTGAAGTATATCAGTTTAGCAACCGGACCTTGAAAGCGATTTTTAAGGTTGTATTGTATCATGTGAAAGTCATAAGAAAGTCTGTGAGCTTTACATCAGGGTCATGACAGGTCTGACTGAAGGAAGTGGTTAGATTCTGAGATAAAAGAAAAAATAGATATAGATTTATATCCCATGTTAGATAGGTTCAGTGGTAAAATTCTTCTGACAATTGATTTGTCAATCATTTAAGTCCATGTAATACATTCCAGCATACAAGGTCCTTTCATCCTAATGAAAGGACCTTGTATGCTGGAATGTATTACATGGACTTAAAAAAGTCCATAGACTTAAAAAAGTCCATATACTTCTACAGCATGTATAGTATCTGCACCCACTTACTATTGATCATAAATTGACTTTGGTCCAGTGAAGATGAACACATGAGTCTTTCATTTGGTGTAGGTAAACACACTTTTTTACACAACATGAAATTTAAGGAACCTATCCTGGCAAATGTTTTTTCACCACTTCTCAAGTCATAAACACAGAAAAGGGCTCAGGGCGTTCTTGGAAGGACTGTATCTAACAATAAAACAATAAAACAGTAAGACTGAGACAGTCATCGTGGAATCAACTTTATCAAAATGCCTGGAAGCTTGATTAATGGTATTTACAAAGCCAATCAGTGTTTGGTCATTTGGACACAAAATCAAATTTTGCAAGCGACACAACTTTGGTTGATGAGTTAATATAGCAGCCTATCAGTTACGGATTGTGCATTTGGCCTTACAAGAAAGCAAGGAAATGCTAGTTTTATTACACAGAAGGTTTTACAAGGTTTTCGGGCGTGTCAGCTTGGAAATAAATAAAGCTGATGCTTCCAACAGAAGCGACCTAAAGACTCCTGATCTCTGAAGGACCTCAAGTCAAGTGTCTGTCTGTTAGTAGATGATGAATATCATTCAGTGTGTGACGGAGGCATTTGATTATTGGGTTTGTTGACAGCTGATGTAAAAGCACACTGGTTCTTGAGCCCTCTTTGGTCTTTTTAATGTTTGTTGAACTAAAGAATTTTAAGTGTTAAGAAATGGTCTTAATATTTCGTCTGTCAAATTATAATATTCAGAGACAATTAATGTAATATAGTGTACAAAAATAACTCTTAAGTGGAGTTGGCACAAAGAGAAAAAGTGAGATACTAATCAGATAATGGCATACCAGTGGAAATTTTGAAATATTTAATTATATCTATGTAATGATTAGTGCTCTGTCCTCCCTTCTTTACAGGCACAATGGCATCACCAACCCCTCTATCCAAGGCCAACACCACCTTCTCGCTGGCTTTGCTCGAAAAGCTGAGTGATAACGACAAGACGGCAAATGTCTTCTACTCTCCTTTCAGCATCTCTTCAGCCCTGGCTATGGTGATGATGGGGGCCAGAGGCAACACAGCCGCACAGATGTCAGAGGTACAACACACACACACACACACACACACACACACACACACACACACACACACACACACACACACACACACATTTAAGTTAATGGCTATGCAGGGTGGTATACCAAGTTCAGTTTGATCTTTGTTTCTGTTTAAGATGGTATTATTGCTGTCCACCTGGTGCACAAAATCATGCAGATTTCATAATGCAAATGTCTCTGGGACCATTTAAAGCAACATTGAAGAGTTTAACATTTACAGAAAATAAGGGCAGAAAGTAGTTCTTCAAGCCCTTATTCAGTATGAATCACCAGATATTTCTGTCAGTATCAGCAAGAATGACAATGTTTGTCCTGTTCAGACTCTGACTGAGTTTTATGGGGGGCAGTTCTGTGTGGTGTTACTATAGAAACGTTACACATAACATGGAAGTGTAAAGACAATAAAGATCTAGATATCAGTTCCTGGCCTGTGCAGTCTATGAAGAAATATGAGGATTCCCTTAACAAAAATGATGTGTGTCTGCATATGCAATATGATTTATAATGTTTAATGGTAATAACAATAAAGTTACAGGTTTATACTCTTCTCAAAGCTTTTGATGGTTTATGTTAATAAAGAGTGCATATTACTATATTACTACTTTTGGATTTAGTCCTTTTCATGCCCTCCTTTGATCAGATGCAATAACAGCATATATATAAATATATATATACATATATATATATATAATTCAACTAAAATGCCTTGTTGAAGTAGCCTTGTCTAAAGTAATGGTATCCTGCCTTTTTTATTTGATCCATTGCGATATATTACAACCATTTATCCATCACATTTAGTTAACAGTAAACCATTTATCCATTAGGGTCTATTAAGATAACACTCAGCAATTTTCTACTTTACTTGTAGCCTATGCAATATATGATGTTTATGTAATATGAGATAAATGAGAGTTCCATTATGTTCAAGAGAAGACAGGCCGATATCTCCAATACTCTGCAAATCACAAACAATCTAGATGGATAAATAGCACAACAGATAAGAATCAGATGAACATCTGTATTTTGGACTTTAGGGTGAACTGTCCCTTTAGGTATCTCAGGTGAGTGACCTACAATCATTAATCATGTTGTATACAAATGCATAGCATGGAGCACCAAAGTCAGCAAACTATAGCTAAATCCTTTCTAGTTGTGTAGTCTCATCTGTTAATAAGCAAAATGATCACCACGCTGGTCTAATAAACTGTTTATAACAGACTGCTGTTTTTCTTTCTCAGTGCATCTATTTAACACTTGTCCTCTTCATCCACAGTGCCTGAAAACCCGTGATGTTCAGGACGATGTCCACAGCAGTTTTGCGCAGCTGCTGGGTGAACTCAACAAGGCAGACGCTCCGTATGCCCTCAGTGTGGCCAACAGACTGTACGGGGAGCAGTCCTACCAGTTTGTTGAGGTGTGTGTATTTCAGCATGTGTGTATGTATCTTCAGTAGTAGGTGTGGTTGTGTTAACATATTTGTACACTGGAGTGAATGAGACACAGACAAGAATATTTGAGCGGAAGGAATGATGAATGAGGAAGTGGGCAGCAGGCCAGGATACAAGCAAAGAAAGTAGTGGTTGTGAAAATATTCTAGCTGTGATGGCCTTTAACTCCACTTACTAAGTAAACTAACCAGCTTATGAATTATATTATTGTTTTGTGTGATCACAATCAGTAAATGTGTTGTTGATGGTTCCAGCATTTCTTAAGAGGCACCAGGAAGCACTACAACGCAGAGCTGGAGTCTGTTGACTTCATAAAGAGCTTTGAGGCGGCAAGGCTCAACATAAACAGCTGGGTGGAGGAGAAGACACAAGGTGGTTCATATACACTAACATACACACTTATCAGTATGTTAGTAGACACTCATGTCTCATTCATCTAATGCAATTATTATAACACCAGTCAAACATTGTAAACTGATCTTTAACTGGAGGAGCACTGTATTTATGTTAAACATACTCACTTATGTCAGTCTCATTTTTGAATGCAAAAATAAAAGCTAGATCTCCAGACTGCTAAAACCTTAAATTAACATGTAAACTTGCATGCCCTTTGAGTGCCAAGAGTTTACGGCCCGAGAGTGTGCAGAGTTGAAGGGTGGACACTAATTTCATCAAGTATTAAGGCAGAAAGATTTCGATATTTGTGTAGAGATTATGCATTCATTTGTCATGTTAATACAAAATAAAAATCTTTTTGTGTCTAAAATATGATTGAACTTCATTCTATGTCAGGGAAACATGGCAGTTGACAGTACCATTTTTCAACACATTAAAAGCTTCAGTTGAGTGAAATCATATCATATATTACACTGTATATTTGTAAATACTTGGAGTAGTCATTGAACACTTGAGATTGTCTACTTTATTATCTCATTCTATTGTCTACTTTACTATTTTATTTATTCTTATTATTATTTTTATTATTATTTTTGTATATATATCGTTATCTTCATCTCTTGTGTCCATTCATTCTGGAGCATCTGGAAGAAAAACAATTTCCCCCTAGGGATTAAACAAGTATTCTGATTCTGATTCTGATATCATTTTGTCCTCCAGGTAAAATTAAGAATTTGCTAGCCCAGGGTGTGTTGGACAGCACGGCCGGGCTGGTGCTGGTCAATGCCATGTACTTCAAAGGCAACTGGAACAAGAGGTTTGATGAATACGTCACACGTGATGCTCAGTTCAGAATCAACCAGGTAACACTGCTCAAAGAAAACATCCAGTATGCTTACAGTCATTGACAAAAGTCAGTTAAAGTTAGAAAACATGGGTTTTAAAATTGTTGTATAGCAGCAAATACGATTTAATCAGCATTGAACTGGTCCACAAAACCCTGAATCTGCAATAAGTGATTTGTAGTTACTGCGTCAGACAGAAAAAAAACAGAAACACTGAAAAACAAACTCAACAGCAAGCCTCCATACAGCTTTTCAAGTTGTTATGGGAACTTGTTAGTGAACAACTAGCAACCTGCACACTGCAAGATGTGTGGCAACCTGGCCGTGCCATCACAGGGTTTTCACTTCACCATTTGATGAAGTCAAGGTTTCACCACAACCCTACAAAGTCACCTGTACTTAGCTTTTGATTAAATCTTCAGCTTTCTTAATTTCTTTATTTCAGCTCACCATCATTTCTCACTGACTAGATAATTTGCAAATGGCTGTTGTGACTTTTGTTGTATAGAAAACTTCAGCTGGTGTTAAGTTTTTGAATTTTTCTGTTTGATTTCAGAATGACACCAAACCAGTGAAGATGATGCGCCAGAAAACTAGCTTCCCTTTAACCTTCATCCCTGAAGCCAACTGCCAGGTAATCAAGCTGTTGAGTTAATTAATCCATTACTGCAGTATGTCAGGTTTCTGTCAGTCCAACTGGGACCTTTGTTAACTTTATCATTAAGCTATCATTTGACAATGGTGTACACTGTATATTTCCTGTATGTCTGCTGTAATGTTCTAAACTTGTTGAACAGATCCTAGAGATGCCATACGAAGGAAAGGAGCTCAGCATGCTCATCTTTCTACCCAATGACATGAAGGAAGGTACAACAGGTCTGGAGAAGGTAGGAACACCATCCCACCTGCAAACACACACACACACACACACACATACACACACACTTGTACACTTATAGAAACACACAAGACACAGACAAACTAATAATTGATTTTATGTCCACCCCAGCTGGAGAAGGAGCTTACCTATGAGAACTTTGTGAAGTGGACTCGTCCAGACATGAAGGATGAAACTGAGGTTGAGGTGGAGCTGCCCCGGTTCAAGATGGAGGAGAAGTATGACATGAAGGGTGTCCTGATCAGCATGGGCATGGTGGATGCTTTTGATAACACACGGAGTGACTTCTCTGGTAGGAGCACATCAGACATATTCATAAAAATGTAAAAAAAAAAGGTCAAAATTGAATAGATGTTTGACTAAATCAATGTGCTCTGTGTTTCTATGGTGTAGGGTGAGCCCAGGCATTATATTATTTCAATTGTTCTTTAATCCATCTCTTCTGCTGACAGGCATGTCTCCTGCCAATGAGCTGGTCCTGTCAAAAGTCATCCACAAGGCCTTCCTGGAGTTCAACGAAGAGGGAACTGAGGCTGCCGCTGCCACTGCCCCGGTCATGGTGAACCGTTGTTACATTGAATCTTCAGCCACCTTCATTGCAGACCACCCCTTCCTCTTCTTCATCAGGCATAACCCCTCCATGAGCATTCTCTTTGCTGGCCGATACTGCTCCCCTGAGTGAGCACTGTATGTATCACTAGAAGAATGTCCAGAGCATCAGCACTCTAGAGCTCCCTATAGCTAATCACACCCTGAGTTTCCATCCTGTATTTTCAAAACCAGAAATGTTTGATTTTCTGAACTTTGGCTTCTTGTCTGCATCACCTCTCATGAGTGATTCTGTGTTTATCCTATCCATGTCTATGATGCATGTATGGCCCTATTTGCTGCACCTTCATACCCTACCCTACTGTAACTATATCATTAAATTGTGGTATGTCTTATCTTATACGTTACGCCCTTTGTGAGAGTTTACCTTTATTACATGTCTAGTATGCCTGTTGTTTCAACCACCGGCACAGATGTTGACTGTGATTTTATACCATATGAACATGTGATGGGTGCAAGATTCTCTGCACTTTTCATCCTTTATATATTAATTTAACCAAATAAGATAAAATCACTTTGTCAGAAGGATATGTCCTTGAGGATTATTAAAACAACAATCAAATACAATAGTACTTTTATGCATTTAGCTAATATAAAATATATAACAAGATCTTTGAAGTTTTGAACTGGATATTTTCTTGAGTTTATGCTTTTACATATGAAACAAACAATGGAGCGGTTCGCAAATACAGTTTGTCAAATTCTTTTTTAAACTACTCCTTTTATTGACATTTTCTCTGATCTGGTTTAGTTTGTAAATGGATTACCTGCAGCTGGATCAACTGTTGTGGAAGTGTTGCTGCTACTAGTCTTGCTGATTGTCTCTGAGAAGTCTTTATCATACGTTGTTAATGTTTTACCAAACTAACAAAAGCATAATCTTCTCTTTAATCCTACATGGATACTATCTAGATTCTGAAGCCAGAGGAGCTAAATGGGTTTTTCAAGAAGGTTGAAGGCTGAGAGCTGAGGGCTGGGAGAAATTTCAAGAAGAAAGTGACGGATATTTAAATCAGGTTGATGGTAACATAGATGCAGAAACATTTGATAATAAAGTCACACAAGACAAAAGATCAGCTGCATTAGAAACCATTCCTAAAAGTAAAGAGGGAAGTGTAAAATAGCAGTGAGAAGTAGAAATAAAGCATTTAAGCCAGTAAAAAGAACACATCACTTCCAGCCAATGATTCAATACAAACAAGCTCAAGCAGTAGTAAGAAGAACAATAAAACATGCAGAATGTACATATTGGAGGAAGTACTGTGACTCAGTTGAGAACACGAATCAGGGAGGAGGATGATTAAAACAATGGGTTGGGGCAGGAAGGAGTGGAGCTATCCTGTTTTGTGGAAATAAGATTGCAGTGACTCATGAGGAAAAGGCTGGGATAATGGTGGACACTTGGATTACAGTACACAGCTCCAGTAATTTACCTGAGGAGGGAAGAAGAAGTAGCGCGAAAACCAAAGCTGAAAACTTGGAGGCATTAGGGCAAAAAAGTCATGAGGATCAACAAAATGTCCCATTTACAATGGTGACTTAAACTGGGAAGACTGCACCGGGGAAAGATGAAATATGCTCCATCATGGTGAAAAACTTGAGTATAGAGGGACTAAAAAAGTGTGTGAAGAAAGAAGAATCCTGGAGAGATGGAAGGAGGCAACAATTATTCCAGTAAAGAAACATCTGAAGGATAATAATAAACCAGAAATCTACCGGCCTATTGCTTTGACGTCACATATATGGAAATTGATGTGTATGGTCAATGAGAGGTCAACATATTTCTTGGAGAAAAGTTTTATATAATACAGACATTCTGAATGCAAAATCCATCCAGGTAAGAATAGGATTAGAACTGTCATATAAACATGTGGTAGAGAGTGGAACACCTCAGGGGAGTGTTAGAAGTCACACCTTGTTCTCTGAGATGATAAATTATATATTTGCAAATTTGCCAATGCACAAAGGGAAACTGCTGTTTGCAGATGACGGTGGAAAAGTTTGAGATATATGGGACATATAGTTAAGAAATATACAAGACGGAATTCAGCCTGTTGAATTGTGGGGCACAAAATGGGGATTTAAGTTTTCTTTGGAACAAACAAAAGTTCTTGGAAAATAAAATCAGTGAAGGTCATAATCTGAAATTGTATTTAAGTAATTGTGGGATCACTGAAATACATATAAGAGGCACCATGAAATATAGATATAGACCCTAACCTGAACCCTAGCTAAATCTGTGCTTGAGAGAATGGATGTATGGCTCAGGCTTTGAGAGTGATTTGGACACATAGCCAGTACGTGCACTCCAAGTTGAAGCAGGAGAAATGCCATTTTCCACTGGAAATGAATCATTGTCAACTACTGGATAAGTCTGAGGGGGCAAGGAGACAACCACCCAATTAAAAGAGTTGGAATGAATTTGAGAATACAATTTGAATGTATTTACAATTTGAAATACAGAACAAGGTCAGAGTTTGATTATTCACAAGGTGGCAGTAGTGCAACACTTAGAATTGCAAGGTCCTTTCATGAGGATATACTTGCACAGTGTGTATCGTTTCTGCACCCACTTCTTATTGATAATAAGTTGACTTTGTCACAATGAGGATGAACGCAGGAGTCTTTCATTTGTTCTTGGCAAGCACACTTTTTTACACAACAGGAAAATGAAGTAACCTATCCTGGCAAAACTTTTTTTCAGCAGTTCCCAAGTCATTAACACATACAAAGATATCCTCACAGACTCCTCAGCGCTGCCTTGGAAGGACTGTATCTAACAATGAACAATAAAACAGTACGACCGTGACGATCATGACATTATTTTATTAAGTAACATTATTAAAATTCCTGGAAGCTTGATAACGGTATTTGGACATTTAGACGCTTTGCAGCGAGCACAAGTTTGTTATATTTGTTACTACTGTAGCCCATAAACTACAGAGTGGGCGTTGGCCTTACAAGAAAGCGAGCAAAAACTAGTCGTATCCGCTCGGCTTCGGTACAATGTCACAGGAGAACACAGAAGCTCATCACAAGGTTTTCGGGGCGTGTCAGCACGGAAATAATCAAACTGATGCTTCCAACAGAAGCGACCTAAAGACTCCTGAGCTCTGAAGGACCTCAAGTGAAATGTCTATCAGCAGGGTTCTCCCCCGAAATTTTGAGTGTAGCGGCGCACCGTCTATCGGGGGGGGGGGGGGTGCGAACGCTCGTCAACGTCAGTCCGGGGGGGGGGAGACACGGACGGACAGACGGTCATCAACTCCGTCAGCCGGGGGACGGACGGACGCTCATCACCGTCAGCCGGGAGCTCCTAGCTGTCAACCGGGGGACGGACGGACGGACGCTCGTCACTGTCACGCGCGGAGTATTGAGATTGAGGAGTCACGTGCTGATTTGGGTTGATTTGGGTGGGGTCTGAGCCGGTCGGCCATGATGGTAGGAGACGCTATCGGTTGTCAGGGGCAACGCCTGCAGAACTTCACAGAGGCGCGACTAAACAGTCCAGAGCTCTTTAATTTCTGCGCATTTATTATTTCGGCGGGACAGAGACGGATCTACGAATACGAGAAAGAAAAGGAAGAAAGTAAAGCAATGCAAAAAGATAAGGCGAAAGAAAAGGGACCTTACAGGAACAAGCTCACACCAAGCGCATAACAGCGGTATTTGGAGAAGCTCTCGGACATCCAAAATATCGACCCATACGAGCTCCCTGCAGAGGAATGGCACAGAGACCTGGATCATTTACCTCCATGCACATACATGGACATCGTCAGTTACCTTGTTTTTGGTGTAAGTTACTACACAATGCAGGAGTTTAAAAGCCACAAGTCTTTGGAAAGTTACGAGACTTTCTGCTGTGGCTGGGTGCAGGACTTGGCCATCTACAAGCCTCCAGGTGGTGAAAACAGCGTTGTACTGACAAAAAGACATTTTTAGAGAACGTACCCGAGTGTAAATGCAGAGGCAATACTGAAGCAGTTTTTAACGCAGCAGTGACTACCAGGCATGGTAAAACAGTGCGGAATTGTAAAAACCTCCTCTACTACAGAGTTAAGAACACACGTAAACAATCGTGTTTTGCCGGCGGCATCCTGCCATCATGGCGGAGAGGGGGAAGATCCCGCGAGATCGAGGGAGGGGCTTTGTATTATATTGCAGACCACCCCTTCCTCTTCTTCATCAGGCATAACCCCTCCATGAGCATTCTCTTTGCTGGCCGATACTGCTCCCCTGAGTGAGCACTGTATGTATCACTAGAAGAATGTTGAGAGGATCACCACTCTAGAGCTCCCTATAGCTTATCACACCCTGAGTTTCCATCCTGTATTTTCAAAACCAGAAAGATGTTTGATTTTCTGAACTTTGGCTTCAGGTCTGCATCACTTCTCATGAGTGATTCTGTGTTTATCCTGTGCCTTCTTGAACATGACGTTCTTGCACTCTTGATCTTTTGCACGTAATCTCATCCTGAGGATATGGTTTACTTCATGTCTATGATGCATGTATGACCCTATTTGTTGCACCTTCATACCCTACCCTACTGTAACTATATCATTAAATTGTGGTATGTTTTATCTCATAATTTACACCCTTTGTGAGAAGTTGCCTTTATTACATGTCTAGTATACCTGTTTTTTCAACCACCAGCACAGATGTTGACTGTGATTTTATACCATATTAACATGTGATGGGTGCAAGATTCTCTGCACTTTTCATCCTTTATATATTCAGTTAACCAAAAAAGATGATGTGATGAAATCACATTGTCAGAAGGATATGGCCTTTAGGGTTATTGTTACGGCCGTCGCCGAGCTCTGCCTCTGTTTGTCTGTGTGTGTGTTTGTATGTGTTGTCTCTGAGTGGTTTCAGGATGTGGGTGCCCCTCCTTCTCCTCCTTCTTGGCCTGAGGAAATCTGATTGGACCGGCACCTGGACGACGCACCGATCTGTGCGGAGCAAGTTAAGGAAGTGCATATATATTCCTGGCCAGCATGGCAGTGGGGCGGTTGTGATTACCCTTGAGCAGCACGCCACTGTGTCTCCCGAAATTGTACTTGTAACTGAGACACGTGTTGATTGTCTGTTGTCTGTGGACTGGGCCAGGGGTAAACATTATTTCTAGTGATCGCTCACACGTGTAGTTAACTTTGTTAAATCCACTAAGAGGGGTGCTGTGTTGACTGTGGTTTTGGTTTGTAGTCGGGAAGTAGACAGAGAGGTGTTTGTTGTTCAGTTTGTTTGAAAAAAAAAGGAAACAGTCGCTCAGTTTTCGAGTCCTCTTTTGGTTATATTTGTTTCTTTGATTTACCAGCACCCCCAGGCCCTCTGTCCTTCGTTTTTTTGGTTGTATTTTCTTTTGACGATTTCGCGTCCACAAAATAAATAACTTAAATTACCTAATACACCTGGTTTTATGTTACTGCCTTTTACCCTTTCGAGCTGGGTCGTAACAGTTATTAAAACTACAATCAGGGTTATTAAAACTACAATCAAACAAACTGTAAAATTGCTATCATGCATTTAGTTAATGTAGAATATTTGAGTGGTTCGCAAATACTGTTTGACCCTTTTTCTTTTAAACTATTCCTTTTATTGACATTTTCTCTGATCTGGTTACGTGTGGAAATGGATTCAGTTGGATCAGTCGTTGTGGAAGTGTTGCTGCTTCTAGAAATGCTGATGATCTCTGAGAAGTCTATATCATAAGTTGTTAATGTTTAACCAAACATTTAGCCAACAACCTGTGGAAAAAGGAAACAGAGACGAACATATTAATCTTTCAAAATCAGAATGAAAGGGCATTGTATGAAAGTAAATCAATGAAGAGTGGCAGCAACACTGGGATCAAGAGATGAGTGGAAGACATTTATATTCCATTCAAAATACAACAGAAGACAATTATGACCAGATTAGGAATAGGACACAGTAACCTTAATGGTACACTTCACATTATAGGGAAGCATCCAACCATTCCAACCTTAGTGTTTGTTAATTGCAGTAAATATATCGTAGAGAGGAAGGACATGATGGGAGGAATGAAAAGATCAGGGTTAAATGGAGCAGGAATAAAGAGCATATTGTGTGGTGGAAGCAGACGAGGTAGAGGACACTGGGTCAGCTTGCTAATGTGAACATGACTCTCAGGGCAAATTTAAAATATAGAACAAGAGCAAAGTTTGATTATTCAAAAGGTGGCAGTAGTGCAACACTTAGAATTGCAAGGTCCTTTCATTAGGATATACTTCTACAGTGTGTATAGTATCTGCACCCACTTCAAAGATATCCTCACAGACTCCTCAGCGCTGCCTTGGAAGGACTGTATCTAACAATAAACAATAAAACAGTAAGACTGTGACGATCAACGTGGAAGTTACATTTTTAAAATTCCTGGAAGCTTGATAACGGTCTTTGGACATTTTGACGCTTTGCAGGCAGGACAACTTTGTTTTTATTTGTTACTAATGAAGCCTATAAACTACAGAGTGGGCGTTGGCCTTACAAGATAGCGAGTAAAAACTAGTTGTATCCGCCCGGGTTCCGTACAATGATACATTACAGGAGAACACAGAAGCTCATCACAAGATTTTCGGGGCGTGTCGGCACGGAAATAATCAAACTGATGCTTCCAACAGAAGCGACCTAAAGACTCCTGAGCTCTGAAGTGTCTGTAAGAATATGTTTAAGTGAATATATTTACAATCTGTGATGCAGGTCATTTCAATACAATTCTAAATGACCATCGATAACAGCCACTATTTTACTTTGTTATAGCCAGTGTTGTGCCTGAACGCGTTCAGTGAACGATCGTTCATGAACTTGTTCATATTTTGGGCGAACGTGAACTGAACGTACTGTATTTCTGCCTGATGAACGTTATTGCGTTCATTCTGGCGTTTGTGAACGGCGCTCTCGCAAAGTTTTACTTCGTTCAAGAGAGTGGCAGGTTTCCATCGAGGCTTCCTGGCGAAAAGCGGCTAAAACACCCCGTAAACAGGTCTTAATATGTATATAATATGTGATGTGTGTCATCAAAATGCGAAGCATGGAGGCAAAAACAAATGATTGCAGCAGCACTACCTCAGACTCTGCCTAAGAGGTGGGTAAAAATATCAATTCATCAATGCATTGCAATATATTTTTCCCAATTTAATATCGATTCAGAAAATCCTCTGAATCGATTCAGGCAAGCAGCGGCCCTCGACCACCCGCTGTCCCTCGCCGGACGCCTCTCGGTCCCCGCCTCCAGCTCGCTCGATGGTCGGAGGGTGATGTGCCGCGGAAACACCGTCGGCGGGCCGATGTCTGACGCACTGCTCTTTGGGAGACTGTAAACTCCCAGCACAACACCTGTCTCACCCTGGCTGCTGTGTTGTATTGTGCATATATGACTCCTACCACTAGAGGGAGTATGTTACCAGTGTTGTGTTGTGGTTAACCTGATGGGAGTTTCATAGAGGAATAAACAGGACGTAAACACAGAAGTTATTGCAATCCAGACGTCTCTCCGTGTGATTACATAAATAAATAAGATTATAGGCTACTTCATTACAGCCGCTGCACCGTGCGCCCGCGGGTAGCGCTCTCCTCCGAGGAGAGAGGGGGGTTCATTGTTAACGTTTTACCCCCTCGTGTGTAGCTGGAGGGCGGAGGGACCGCGGTTATGTTTGTTTATGTCAGACAAAAATTAACAATGCAGTCCAAGAAACAATGGCACTTTCTCAGCTTCATTACATTTCGAACTAGAACTTCCTGGAGGAAAGATTTACAATTTAAGATGACTTTTTTGAATTTGAAAATTATCAACAGGTTCTCTAATGAATTATTTGTTTATTACTACTTATTACTGAATCAATATCAAAGCATTTAAATCAATATTGAATCGAATAGCGACCTAAAAAATCGAAATCGAATTGAATCGTGAGGTTCTGAACATTTTTTTGTTAATAACCTCACGATTCTTGCTGTCTGTGGTTCTATATGGTCTGTGGCAATAATTTAGAAGAATAATAGCTCGCAGCAACATATTGGAAAAAAAAAAAGAACTATGAGCTAGCTCATTTTTGGAACTGTGAACTTAGTATACAATTTTGAATTATGAACTATGAACTGAACTAGTTCATTTTGAAATTTGTGAACTGAACTTTGAACTAGTTAATGTAGAAAGTGAACTTTCTCAACACTGGTTATTGCCAATAAGTTTAGGGTAGGTGAGCAGGTTGTGTTAGAAAATATATCATGTTTGCCCTCTTTGGTCTATTTAATGTTTAATGAACTAAAGACTGAATCTTAAGTGTTAAGAAATGGTTTTAATGTATCATATGTCGTGTATTAATATTCAGAGACAATCTAATATAGAAACTCAATTTTCAGTGGAGTTGGCACAAAGAGAGAGTGAGATGGTGATCAGATAAAGGGATAAAGTTGAAATTTAAGAATAGTTAATATTATTTATGTGATAAAATGTACTCCGCCGTTCCTTCTTTACAGGTAACAATGGTATCACCAACCCCTCTATGCGTGGCTAACACCACCTTCGCTCTGGCTTTGCTCAAAAAGCTGAGTGAGGACGACACTACGGCAAATGTCTTCTACTCTCCTTTCAGCATCTCTTCAGCCCTGGCTATGGTGATGCTGGGGGCCAGAGGCAACACAGCTGCACAGATGTCAGAGGTACAACACACACACACACACACACATTAACGTTGATGGCTACACCAAGTTCAGTTTGATTATAATAATAACATAATCTTTTTTTCTGTTTAAGATGGCATAATGGCTGTCCACCTGGTGCACAAATGATGCATGACTGCATGTCTTTGTGAGTAAGGGTAGGTGTGTGATTGTCCACGCATGAAAGAGATCAGAAGTGACAGTAACGTATGGCTGCTGTGAGGATTTTATAGCAGCCAGTTTCCAGAAAGTCCAGCTGTGTGAACTGCTGTCTTATAACTTGTTCATTAACCAGCTGGTCATCAAATACCACAGTCTGTGGATGGGAATCAGAAATGTGCGGGTCAGCGATAACAGTGCATACACTGTTACTTTCAAAGAACAGAAAAACAAACAAAAAGGGTCTCATTAAGAGGACTTAAAAATATTACACATAAGAACACAAGAATCTTGGCTAAAAACCAATACACTGGCAATCCAATGGAGCCATTTACAGTTGAGTTAATTGAATAAGGTAATCTAAAAATACATTCAGCTTTTCAACTAAAATTTCTCATTGAAGTAGCCTTGTCTAAACCAATGATATTCTGCCTTTTTTTATTTGATCCATTGCCATATATTTCAATCATTTATCCATCAGAGTTAGCTAGCAGTAAACCATTTAGCCATTAGGCTCTCTTAAGATAACTCTTACCAATTTACTACCTACTTTGTTTTTTAACTTACTGTCAACTAGAATTGTACAGTATTGCCTAAGCTATATATATTGTTAATGTGATATGAGACAAATGAGAGTTCCATTATATTCAAGAGAAGAGAGGCCAATATCTCCAATACTCTGCAAATCACAAACAATCTAGATGGATGAATAGCACAACAAGTAAGAGGAAGAAATCTGTATTTTTGATTTTAGGGTGAAATGTCCCTTTAGGTATCTTATGTGAGTGACTTGAGTGACTCACTATCCTTCAACATAGTGTATACAAATGCATAGCATGGAGTGTAGTGGCAAATATATACTGGGTCATGATCATGCATATACATTTTATTTGAGAAATACACCTTCTAACAGTGAATATGAGCCTGATGTAAGACCAAGGTCAGATACTCCCTTTATAATAACAGAGCTGGAGTGAGTTAGCAACAGGTGACGCCGCAGCCCACCCAAGGCCAAGATAGAGGCCTGGGTGAGACACTTTGCAGCCATTAGGGAAGATATTAAATAATATTAAGATGATAGTCTCGCGTGATCATGACGAGGGGGGTGGTCCAAGAAGGGGCGTTGGTGACACTGACCCCAGGTATAAAAGGGGGTGATCCGGGGAGATTTCTCAGTTGTTCGGGGGTACCTAATGGATTTATAACTTCTCTTGGAATAAACACCTTTTTGACTGAAGACCTGCTGCCTCGCCTCTGATTTGGACTTAGTCTCTGGAGTAAATTTTTGGACTTAGTCTCTGGAGTGATTTTTGGACTTAGGTTCTGAGCAATTTCACCTCTGCTCTGAACTTAGGTTCTGAGTGGATTTCTCCTCTGAGTTGGATCTAAAATCTGGGCTGTTTTTCCTTTATTTTGGATTTTAACCTTCAAGTGGATTTACTGGGCCTGATTGTGGAATAATTTGACGGATAAGGATGGTAGTCTCCCACTACATATTTGGCGAGCCTAGCCGCGGAGGAGAGGCCCGGTACACAGCCTGCGGCGGAGGACCGGGAGGGACCGGACGGCAGATTTCGCCCCACACATTAAGGAATATATTTGAACTTTTCCCTTCATCTACCATACGCATTAAGGAATATATTTGAACTTTTTCCTTCATCTACCATACGCATTAAGGAATATATTCGAACTTTTTCCTTCATCTACCATACACCATTAAGGAATACATTTAAACTTTTTCCTTCATCTACCATACACCAGTAAGGAATATATTTATACTTTTTCTTCATTCATGAGTGATGCCGTCTACTCCTTCCCAGCCCACAAGTCTCAGGTATTGTCCTAAAAACCTCTCCAAAAGAACCTAAAACTGATAATTATGAAAAATAAAAAATGTTATTAGAGTAAATTGGATTAAATTATTACCATAATTTTGTTACTTCATTTTATTTATTATAAAAATAATACAATAATTTTAATTATTTTAATTATTAGTAAGTTCGGCTTTATAAAAGTAATGACCTAAATTGAGGTATTTAAGAGGCGTGGCAGCAGCCTTCAGGTCAAAAACGTGAGTATGTATGATTGATAATTATATATGTATGTTTCAGCCATATTATGTAAAAGTATGATTTAGTCAAGTCAGTCCATGTGCGCACGCGAATTATGTCTGATAATTAATGTTCATGCATAGTCTGCCCTAACCACCTTTTAATGATAAAACAAAGTATGTATGAAGAGAGATGGATAAATGTGAAAAATGTCTTTTTAACATGTTAATTTGCATGTGGATTTGTATGTGTTTGAGTCTTGGAAGTGGAATGGTGTGGTATATTGTAAAATATGTAACAGTACTGAGAATAATTGCACAAGAAAATTGCACTAAGCTGTTATCTGTTGAAACGAATAGCTCGAGCTGTGAAGAGTAAAGAAAAGGGACAGATCAGCTGAGGATAAAATGCGTGTTGATGTCGGAACAAATTGTTATCGTTGTCTAAGTGTCTTGTCAGTTGTTATTATTGTGTAGAAATCCGGAGAAGTCGTTATTAAGTTGTTATTGTGGTTTAAGATTTAGATGAGAGTTTGTAGCGGCCGTGAAGAGGGCCGGAAGAAACTAAGTCTTATCAGATGTCATTGTTGTTTAAAAAATCCGAAGAAGTCGGTGATAAAGTGTTATTGTGAGTAGATTAAGAGGCTGTAGCAGCCCGTGCAGAGGGTTGAGAGAGCTACAAGTCTAATCTGCTGTTATTGTTGTTTATTGTGTTGTGAGATTTGAACAAAGAGCTCATTCGACCCGGGGAAAGGGTCAAGAGAACTGGCGGTCTTACGAATAATCGTTGTGCCCTCTCAGGAACGATTTAGACGCGCGAGAAGTTCTGTTTGGCGGAGAAGCCAAAAATCGCTGTGCCCTCTCTGGAGCGATAAAGAGATAAAGAGATAATGCGGATCCAAGAACAGCGCCTATGAAAGAGGGCTGTTATAGTGAAACAGCTGTAGAGTAGAATAGAAGAAAATAACATAAGGCCTTTGTAAATATATGTACATAAAAGTGTAAAAAACTGAAATATGCATGGATATATGTCATAAAATAAAAGAGGAATAAGAGTATCGTGTAAATAATAAAAGAATAATTGAGGCAGAACAAGTTAAAGAAGTAAATAAAAGTAGTGAGACGTGGTAGAAAAAGAGTTTCTGTTTCTTGACAAAAATACGTAAGTAAACAGTTAAATTGTTTAAGAAAAATTAATAACCGGAGGACCAGAAACGGGAGCAGTCCAGTCCAAAGAGATAACGGCAGCAAGAAGGAAAAATAGAAGATAAAAGTTGCGCAGCGCCAGCTGTGCCAGTCAGCGTCTAACGGAAAGGGCAAAATGCCCAGTAAGCGACCGACAGGACTGACACCCGTTCAACTAGTAATGTTAAAACACCCAATGCAAAACAGAAAAATCCAGGAATGCATGAAAAGGTGGCACAGAGTATCCTCTGGAGCCACTAAGTGGCCGTTAATAGGGACCTTTGACCTAAAATATTGTGACCGAATAGAGGCTGAATTACGGAGAAAAGACCTAAAGAATGATGATAATATGAGAAGTAGATGGGAGAATAGTTAAAAATTACGCTAGAATTGAGAGAAACAGAGGGCCAGAAGCAGGACACACAAACCAAAAATAGATCAGGGGAGACCTTGAAAACCAGCTGGGCTCTGTGCAGAGAACAATGAGACACTGTCAGGGCAGCTGCAATTTAGAAGATTTAAACCACAGCCAAAACTCTGAGCATTTAGCAGAAAACTTAGACTTAGAGTAGAGAGCAAGCATTAAATCAGTGCTGTGACAAATAAGTAATAAATAATAATAATATAGGTGGCGGCTGTAGCTCAGCAGATAGTGCAGGTCGGCTAGTGATCAGAAGGTCGCTTGTTCAAATCCCAGCTCCGGGCTGAGCCGAGCTGCATGTCGAAGTGGCGGCCTCTGCCATCAGTGAAGCCCTGCGATGAGCTGGCGACTCGTCCAGGGAGTACCCTGCCTTCGCCCAGAGAGATAACTGCGATTTGCTCCAGTAACAAAACCCCGCAACCCCATAAAAGGGATACAACAGTTACGGACAATAATAATGATGCTAATAATAATAATAATGATAATAATAATAATAATAATAATAATAATAATAATAATAATAGTTAATAAATAATAAAGAGAATAGCAAATAATTGAAGAATAGTAAATAATAAGAGAAGTTTAATGAAAACAACTGATAATTATAGACAAAATAGAATTATATAATATGATAATAAGTTAAGTGATGAGGATAAAGTGGTGGGTGATAACACAGATACAAGCATGAAAAATGAAAATAAAAAATGAAATAATTACTGATGATTATTTCGCCACTGAACAGTACATAGAAACTCAAGGTGTCAGAACGCATTTTTGGCTTGAACAAACATATTTTGATGAGGAAATTGGACATTAGCAAACTGAACAAGAAATTAGTCTAAAGTTGTGGCATTTGACTTAAGTTAGTAATACATACTTTTCCATTCAGTAATCAATATGATGATCAGGATGTGAGAGGAGTAGGAGAGACTCCCTTTTGGTATGTCAGAAAGTCATATGAGGGGCAATTATCTCTACATGAGGCGTTACAGGAAGGTAGAAAAGATGAAATTTACTGTCCTAATAAAACATCAGGGGGTCATCGCTCTGAGAAGGAGTAAGATATGAGTTGTCATAAAAGTATGTGACCTCCACTCTGTTGTAGTGAAGTCAGTTGCATTTAGCGGACTAGAGCGCTCCATGCAGCATGTATTAAAGAGATCTGATTCATCACACGGAGTCTAACATTCTTCGGAGAATTAGCAACTCTCCACCCCACAAAAGAGTTTTAGATAATCCTTATAGATGAGTAAGAAATTAAACAGGAGTGATTTGTGCAAATGTGATAATAGGTAACATAATAATATAATAGCATATAATAGAAAGAAAATATGATCCAATATGAGCTACTGTCATGATGATATGATACAGTACAGTATTATATGAGGCCCCACTACAATAAAATGGGCGTATGAGTGAAACTATATATATATGAAATAAGCATAAAGAATAAACTTTGTGGTGACATTCAGTGACTAGTATACAGCCTGTATACTACAGGGGTGCGTTGCTCGGAACGAATGTGTCATACAAACCACCTGGCTGAATAAGTTACCCAAAGTTAGTGTGTGCTTGATGAGATCCAACCCTATGCTTGTATGGGAAGATCAGAGTAATTGTGAATTTTGTGTGAATGATAATCCCATTGAAAGTTTAAGCACACCTGTCCCAGTGAGTCAGTTGAGAACATAAGAAACAAAACCGGGAAATTATAAGCTCTATCTGACCCTCTTACAGGCTCTGCTGAATTAAGAGCAGACAAATGGGGAAAAATGTGGTTAAAAATGTTCAACTTTGGCACTATGTCACCCATGGGGTGTTTCCAGTGAAAGGCAAATTAAGCACAGAATGTTTAAGATAGTGTAAAAAGATAAAAGGAAAGCAGGGAAGGAAAAAGATAGACTGACAAAGTTGTTTTTTTTGTTTTGTTTGTTTTTTGTTTATTTTTTAATTTAATCAGTAGTGGGACTGAATCAGTAATGGGAAAATAGAGTTTGAGTAACAAAAAGTAGAAACAATGTAGAATTAGGAATAGACCTCCTCCCTGCTGTCTCCACACCTACAACCCTTCTTTCAACAACACCTTCTCCACAAGAGGTCAGGCATCCCAGGATGACTCTAGGAAGGAGGGGAACCAATACACCCTGACTGTTCCGCCCTCTTTCTACCTTCTAAAATGAGTCACAAATTAACCTTGCTTCTCCAAAAAAAAAAGCCTTTTTCTCCGCTAGCAGCTTCTATTGACTACTGGGTGCGGAGTTGAGATCACTGAGGGGATGATGTTCCCCGACCCCGTGCCGGAGCAAACAAGGAAGCAGACTGTCATTGAGATCCAGAAGTGTTTTGTACACAGGCCATGTCAGCCAAACGAGTTGAAGGAGGCTACAGAGGAATCACCTGACACAAAGACTGGAGTCAGGAGGGCCACAGAGTCCTGGACAAAGATGGCAGGCACTACACAACAGCCAGAGGAAAAGGAGACTGGGTCTGCATCAAGTTATCAAGGAAAGTGCAACAGCACTGACCAGAAGACTGATGCTGCAAAAGGAAGGTTATGGGAGCCCTGGGTGTAATCATCAAGAAGGGAGAGATCCAGAGGAATCCTGGCCACATGCACCAGCTAAAGGTGTCTGTTCATTTTCCAGGATCCCAGGATCTTGACACAGCCAAAGGAGACAGCAGAGGTCAGAGGTCAGAGCTTTGAGCAGCACATAGACAGGAGACACACACACACACACACACACACACGAAGAGGGAAACACTGATTGACTGTTATAGGCTAAGCTTTGCTTTCTGGCAGTATTTGATAGTGTTAGGGCTCTAAGCAAGTCAGATTATTAGAAATATAAAAGATGCACTTTCTGTTGTTATCCAGTGAGAAAATATCCACTCAGCCCTAGGGCTGTCAAGATCATTGCTCATTTATCAGGGTGCCATTGTTGATTCCCTCATTTTACCATGTACCTCCCCCATCTTGCCTGAAAGTAAACCAAAATGGGGGGTGGAGATTTTTAAAATACTTTAAGGTCATAAATTAAGATGTTATAACACTAATGAATGTGGGTTTTCAGTTACTGATTTAACAAATGCATATTCTAGCATTCCTGTTCATCCTGACTCACAGTTCAAGGTTGCTTTCACTATCAATGGTAAACTTTGTACATGGACGTGGATGCCATAGAGTTTTCTTCTCCAATCCAACTTTGTTCCAAAACTGCAAATGAAAACAAACAATTGCCTTATTGGATTTAGCAGGCCAGTGTTGTCCATAGGTTAAGCTTTTCTTTTTTCTTTTTTTCTTTCATTCATTTTTTTTTCATTCTTTTAGGCCTCCCAGACCATAGACATCCCTTAAAGAAAAAAAATAATAAATCATGGAAATAAGACACATTTCTGAAATGGAGTGGTTTATTTAAAAAATGTAACCCCATGGTGGCGAATAGTGATTAATAGATCATTAATTAAGACAACCTTCCACCACAAAGAGCGCAATAGTGAAATTATCAAAGGGCTGTAGTAGCTGCCAAAAAGTTATGACCATAGCTGATATAATCATGTGTCCTCAAACTGTTTATGTTCTGCATGCTGTGTCATTTAACCTCAGAAAACCAAAAAAAGTACAAATAATTAAAATATGTTGCAGATAGGCGCAGTTTACCTGTGGAGTTTTAATGCAAGACACTCCAACTGATAAGCAACCTTTAGCACACAACAGCACCAAGTTAGATAACATTTGAGGCTGGTCTGCCTCCCTGTTGCCAGGGACTTGCAGCAGCAGCAGCTTTTGCTTTCAGAAAGCCTCAGCAGGAACCATAGGACACATAGCCTTACTGTAACGTCTCACCAGATACATGCCCTGTTTGTGCTTACACAAGCTAGGTTATGAAGTTGTGCTCTCAGCATCAACTGAACATCCAACGTTGCAATTCAGTTAATCCTGCAACACGGATGATACCGCCACATGACTGCCTTCAAGCCACAAATGTGTTTCTGAAACCACGTGAAGATTTGCATAATTAACCAATAACAACATATCACTCTTAGTTTGTAGATGGGTCCTGCCTCGCGACAAGCAACAACGCAGGTTACCCCATCGTACAGTTGCTGCCAGACGATACATTTACCACAGTCCAAACAATCTATCTTGCCCAACCATGCTCAGCACAGCTTGCAGAAATAAAAGCTTTTTAACTGTAGCAAGCAAATTGGCAGAAGGCAAGCAGTTAAATGTATACACAGACCGACATTATGCATACACAGTGTGTAATATACACAGAAATATCTGGAAACAGAGAGGTTTTCTCAGAGCGGATGGCATATCAGTAACGCATGGAGCAGCCATCTTAACACGATTTGAAGCATTCATCTATCAGGTGTATCAGCTATTATCAAATGTGCTTCACACCAAAAGAGCAGTTCCCTGATAGCCAAAGGCAAAAGCCTGGCCGATGAGGCCGCTGAGCAAGCTGAAACCAGTATATGTGTTTGACCGTTGATTGCAGCCCAAAACTGTGAACCACTCACCACTTTACCGTCCTTGATAGCAGCCCAGAATGAGGCTGGCATGTACGTATATAATGTAACAGTTAGTGTGGTTAATACGAGGTGCTATTAAAACCACTCAAGAAGACTCTCAGAAAAGTTTATGACGTAAAAGTCATTTGTGATGTGCAAATATAGTAAATAAAACTTTAGCAGAATATGATGTTTGTGCAAACCATAATGTGAGGAAAGCATTTCGTGCTGCAAAATTATGCAAAGAAGTGTTCGTGTGATTTGGTTTGCCGGAGTGCATGAATTCTGATAACGAGTCATCTTTTGATAGAGATAAAGATTAAAGTAGGAGTTTGGGACCATGGACTTCCGAAAATAAAGACAATTCAGGCAATTCAGGTATTTGTAAGACAGGGAAATGCAGATTAAAATGCAGCCTTAAGTCCATGGACGGCAAACATTGGATAAATAACCTAAAATCAAAGTAAATTAAGGTCTAAATTAAAGGAGATGTAAGAATAACGCACGCAAGGACCAAAACTGCAGAAAAGAACAATCTGAACTGAAATAAACAACAATAAAAGTTAGTTAACAAAAATCGAAGATCAGCAAAAAAAGTTTCAGTAAAATCAATAATAAATGTTCGAGCATTCTTATGGGGGTTTAATAAAGTTCAAAAGTAGTGTATGCAGTTGTTGACTGTGTGTTGTCAACTACCTGTGTCCTGACTGTGTGTTGAAAAATCTGCTGGAAAGATTTGTGTTTCCTAAAATAAATTGTGCTATTTCGCAATGTTGTGTGATTTTATGCTGATGTAACTGTCAAGGTGTTAGAGACATTTTGCTGTTCTAAAGAGCTTTGTGTTGCTGTTAAGTAGTCAAACGGTGTGAAGGTTATTAGACAAACTTGATAGTTCTGGTCTAAAACGTGTGTGCTAAAGATATATTAGTATTGGGTGTGATTTATGAGATTGTTGTTTATGTGTGTGTTGTTTTTGGCTTATGAATACTATTCGCGCAGGCTAATAGTTTCTAAATGCTAAATGGATGAGGACTTGTATTACTTTAAGAGCGGGTTCCTATCTCGCTGGTGGCTTAGGAAGTTGTGTGCTGAAAAGTTGTGTTTCAAACTGCAGCTCCATTGCTCCTCCCCTGGTGTGTGTGAGAGGGGGATCCTAGAGCCCCCACCGCTCTACTGCACGTCCGGTGTGACGTAATCGCCCTCCCTTTCTCTTCTCACTGTCGGCTGTGTCCGAGCTCAGTGAACTTTTCCTTTTTTTTTTGTACAGCAAGGTTTTGTTGTGGTTTTTCAAGCTCCTTCCAGCATGCTGTCTCATTAGCGGTTGTTGTCTGAAGTGAATGCCTATATGCCAGTGATAAATACATTTATTTGATGATTACATATAAGCTGCTATTTCAAATATTATAACCAATTGTGTTGCAAATACAGTTTAAGCCAAGTTAATATTCAAGTAAACGCTATGATCTGTTTTTTGTTTTTTTTTCTCTAAGTACAGGGTGTGAGCTGAAGAAGGCTGTTGTGAATCAAGTAGTATTTGACCAACCTACTCTGTTGCCCAAATGGTGTGTTCATAGATAAGAAATTTAAAGCTGATATTAGAACTGAAACAGGTAAAGTACTAATTGAAAATACTGCGATCCTTTAAAAAAGCGTATATATAAAGTGTCTGTGTTGATTGCATTATGATTTTCACATCAAGGTTCACATACCTGTTACAGAAGAAGTAAAATCATCATTTGAACAACAGAAGCATCAAGCATCTAATAAAAACATACATATAAAGTGTCCACAGTCACAAGGTTTAGTAGAATGTGCCAATGGTGCATTAAAAACTAAAATAGCCCAAATCATGGCTGATTTAATGGTAAACTCACCTGGGAAGATGCTTTTGCCATTAGCACTAATTTCTATGCGCTTGCAAACTAACAGACTAACAAATCTAACCCCGCATGAAATGCTCACTGGACACCCAATGCCACTGCCACAGTGCAGGGGCCCTATAGAGGGATCACCGCTTCAGCAGCTGAAGCAGATTTGGGGGACTATTTATGGGGTTTAACTCAAATCCACAGACTTGTCTTCCAACAGGTGAAAGACTGATAGTAGTGTCGGAGAGGCTGCAGAGGATGGTGCCCTCAGCACAACCACAGGCAGTGACAGCCTGGAAAGTGCACGTGCAGGACTGTCCGGCCTGCAAGACATACACCACCCGCCCACGCCTGAATTCAGGCCAGAGTCGGAGTGTTCTCTGACTCAGATTAATTTGTTTGTTTTCTTTCTCTTTGTGCTAACCCTTTCAGGTTTCGCAAGGGGGGAGGGAGAAGGAGAAGTCCTAATGACATGCGCCACTATTATTACACCACATGTTAATTGTGTACTTGCCATAGTCACCTTAAAAAAAAAAATGGGAGAACTACTACATCTTCTGTATGTAAAAAACTGATACATATGATTATGCACTTGCCACCGACAGCACAATAGCTAACGTTCCAGGTAAACATTGGGTGGGACTACCCCGCACCACTGACTGCCAAGAGAAGGAATGGTGACATTACAGGTAATATGCACAGACACGTCATGTCAGGACACAGAAACAAATCAGGAAATGACAACAATAGATGCCAGTAGATGGATTTGACTAATGAGTAAGCGAAAGAAAAAAAGAGATTTGGCCAAACTAAGAACTGCACAGTGGGACTCAGACATGTTTCAGCAGTGGATAACCTACTCAGTTGAACCAGTGCACAAAGCACAGAAAAGACAGACAGTATTGCATGTTACAACGCCAAAAGAATACCACTGCTCATGCCACTGCCAGGAAGTCACAGAGGTGACTGTCCAGATATGTCAACATGTTTTGCTATTTGTGCCATGCACATGGCACAGAAATTGGATGAATGGAGTTCCAACTCTCAAATATGCCCATATAGAATTTAAAGAATGACAGCTATGCCACCTGTGGTATGTAAACTTGATAAATTAATCTTCCTTTTCTGTGTAGCACGAGGAGTGGAGTTGGAGTATGTAACCCAAGGAAATACAACCACCATGATGGATGTGGTGCGGCTGGTGAAGTGCAGCAACGACACCTGGTATCCAGCCACCAATGGGGGCAGTGCTACCACCATGAAAAATTTGTGAATCCAGCCCAGCAAGCCCGGACGCTGAGGGAGAGAGAGGACAGTGTCGCAAAGAGGCTCACACCACAAGGCAGGAGGGCTCAATGATTAGCCCAACCAAGACTACAGGATGCTCGCCGTAGATGATGTGGGAAGGCTGAATTTTCAATCAGAGCTGCAATCCTTTCACCATATATCCTGGCCTAAAGCTTATGTCCTATGCCCTGGTTTTCCACAGCAGCCAGGAAGTCATCAACATCATGGATGGAGGACAAAATGTAACTTGGTCAACGTGCCGACAAGGCTGCAAGCCTGGCTAAAGTTGCTGTCCACTCCTGGACTTCCAGCTATTGTACAGTGATCTTTTGTATTCAACACAGTTGTGTGAGATTAAATGTTGTAAATGTGTTGTGATGATGAAATGAGTGTTTGATAAAGGTAAGCGGGCACTCATTTGTGAAGGTCATGTCAGAAAGCTGAGTGCCGTAAAAAGCACGAGAAAGGTATTAAACCAGTGTGGTTTACCAGAAACCAGTAGGTTCATAGGGGCTCTGGTGGAATGTTGGCCTCAGGGCCGCCACACTAACCAAGGGAACACCACAGGTAACATGTAACTAAGGCTGTCAAATCACCCAAGTGTGTCGTATAAGTCCAGCTGCTAAGATTGAATAGAGCTCTTACCTTTCTTTATCTAATTGGATCAATGGGTGGAAAATAGATAAATAAATAAATTAATAATAAAAAATACCAGAAGAAAAAATGTTTCACAAAAACAAAAGGTGGTGTAGGTGTTTCATGTCAATGATCTGATAATTACTGATCAAGTGTTTGTTGAACCGACCTAAGAAGGATTACCTTCACAAGGTGTGTCTAAATAATATTCTAATCCATAGAGGTTGAAGAATTTGTCTATGTAATCTTATGCTTTTCTTTAAATTTTCTTAACATTCTAATGAGCACAAGTTACCTTATTATGCATGCTTAAAACACAAATCTAGATATGTTGAGTGATGTCATTCACCAAGAGTTAGATTCACATGTGTTACAGTAACAAGAGTGCCTTCAAAAGGTTAATTACAATGTGTGGTTTATTGCTGTACTCATAATCTGTTTGCACCCACAGAATAGGTCAGATGGTGGGCCACATAACAGGGAAGTTACCTCTCCGGAACAGTTAAGGAGAGGAGGTTCCCCCCGTCATGTTGCCAGGTCAGAATAGAGATCTGTCAATGAATATCACAGAGTCATCTGTTTGAGGGCTGGTCCAGAAGATGGCTCAGGGAGAGCTCTCAACTATCCTCTTGATAGTTGAAGCACTTCCCTATGGGTTGATACTCATTATCAGTCTTGTAGGGGGTTGCATTTATATTGTTTGAAACTATATATATTATGTTTTATCTACAATATACTCATACTATTGTGTATATTATTGTGTATTGTTACGATGATAAAATGATTGTACTCCCTGATGTTAAAGTTTGAAGTCTTGGTCCTTTTTTGAAGGACCAAAGGGGGGACTGTAGTGGCAAATATAAACTGGGTCATGATCATGCATATACATTTTATTTGAGAAATACACCTTCTAACAGTGAATATGAGCCTGATGTAAGACCAAGGTCAGATACTCCCTTTATAATAACAGGGCTGGAGTGAGTTAGCAACAGGTGACGCCGCAGCCCACCCAAGGCCAAGATAGAGGCCTGGGTGAGACACTTTGCAGCCATTAGGGAAGATATTAAATAATATTAAGATGATAGTCTCGCGTGATCATGACGAGGGGGGTGGTCCAAGAAGGGGCGTTGGTGACACTGACCCCAGGTATAAAAGGGGGTGATCCGGGGAGATTTCTCAGTTGTTCGGGGATACCTAATGGATTTATAACTTCTCTTGGAATAAACACCTTTTTGACTGAAGACCTGCTGCCTCGCCTCTGATTTGGACTTAGTCTCTGGAGTAAATTTTTGGACTTAGTCTCTGGAGTGATTTTTGGACTTAGGTTCTGAGCAGTTTCACCTCTGCTCTGAACTTAGGTTCTGAGTGGATTTCTCCTCTGAGTTGGATCTAAAATCTGGGCTGTTTTTCCTTTAATTTGGATTTTAACCTTCAAGTGGATTTACTGGGCCTGATTGTGGAATAATTTGATGGATAAGGATGGTAGTCTCCCACTACAGGAGCACCGAAGTCAACAAACTACAAAGAAAACCTTGCTAGTTTTGTAGTCTCATCTGTTAATAGGCAAAATGATCACCACACTGGTCTAATAAACTGTTTATAACAGACTGCTGTGTTTCTTTCTCAGTGCATCTATTTAACACTTGTCCCTCTTCATCCACAGTGCCTGAAAACCCGTGATGTTCAGGACGATGTCCACAGCAGTTTTGAGCAGCTGCTGGGTGAACTCAACAAGGCAGACGCTCCGTATGCCCTCAGTGTGGCCAACAGACTGTACGGGGAGCAGTCCTACCAGTTTGTTGAGGTGTGTGTATTTCAGCATGTGTGTATGTATCTTCAGGAGTAGGTCTGGTTGTGTTAACATATTTGTACGCTGGAGTGAATGAGATACACAAACAAGAATATTTGAGCGGAAGGAATGATGAATGAGGGAGTGGGCAGCAGGCCAGTATAGAAGCAAGGAAAGTAGTGGTTGTGAAAATATTCTAGCTGTGATGGCCTTTAACTCCACTTACTAAGTAAACTAACCAGCTTATGAATTATATTATTGTTTTGTGTGATCACAATCAGTTAATGTGTTGTTGATGGTTCCAGCATTTCTTAAGAGGCACCAGGAAGCACTACAACGCAGAGCTGGAGTATGTTGACTTCATAAAGAGCTTTGAGGCAGCAAGGCTCAACATAAACAGCTGGGTGGAGGAGAAGACACAAGGTGGTTCATACACATTAACATACACACTCATCAGTATGTTAGTAGACACTCATGTCTCCTTCATCTAATGCAATTATTGTAACACCAGTCAAATATTGTAAACTGATCTTTAACTGGAGGAGCACCATATTAATGTTAAGCACACTCACTTATGTCAGTCTCATTTTAGAATGCAGAAATAAAAGCTAGATCTCCAGACTGCTAAAACTTGACGTTAACATGTAAACTTGCATGCTACTTCAGTGCCAAGAGTTTAAACGTTTTCATGATGACAGCCTGAGAGTGGGCAGAGTTGAATGGAGGAGACTAATTTCATCAACTTTTCTTGGTATTAAGGCAGAAAGATGCGGTATTCATGTAGAAATGATGCATTAATATACCTGTAAATGCAAAAGAAATACCTTTTTTTGTCAAAAATATGATTGAACTACATTCTATGTCAGGGAAACATTGCAGTTGATGGTACCATTTTTCAACACATTACATGCTTCAGTTGAGTGAAATCATATCATATATCGTATCATTTTGTCCTCCAGGTAGAATTAAGGATTTACTGGCCCAGGGTGTGTTGGACAGCACGACCAGGCTGGTGCTGGTCAATGCCATGTACTTCAAAGGCAACTGGAACAAGAAGTTTGATGAAGACGACACATGTGATGCTCAGTTCAGAATCAACCAGGTAACACTGCTCAAAGAAAACATCCAGTATGCGTACAGTCATTGACAAAGATCAGTTAAAGTAAGAAAATATGGGTTTTAAAATTGTTGTATAGCAGCATATACCATTTAAGTCAGCTTTGAACTGGTCTGCATTAAGTGATTTGTAGTTAGTGCATCAGACAGAAAAAAAACAGAAACACTGAAAAACAAACTCAACAGCAAGCCTCCACACTGTGTCAGCTTTTCAAGTTGTTATGGGAACTTGTTAGTGAACAACTAGCAACCTGCACACTACAAGATGTGTGGCAACCTGGCCGTGCCATTACAGGGTTTTCACTCACCACTTGATGAATGTAAGTCCAGGTTTCACCACAACCCTACAAAGTCAGCTGGGTCTTAGCTTTTGATTAAATCTTCAGCTTTCTTAATTTCTTTATTTTAGCTCACCACCATTTCTCACTGACTGGATAATTTGCAAACGGTGATTGTGACTTTTGTTGTATAAAAAACTTCAGTTGGTGTTGAGTTTTTGAATTTTTCTGTTTGATTTCAGAATGACACCAAACCAGTAAAGATGATGCGCCAGACATCTCGGTTCCCTTTAACCTTCATCCCTGAAGCCAACTGCCAGGTAATCAAGCTGTTGAGTTAATTAATCCATTACTGCAGTATGTCAGGTTTCTGTCAGTCCAACTGGGACCACCGAATCATTCATGTATTCCCTTTATTAACTTTATCATTAAGCTATCATTTGACAATGGTGTACACTGTATATTTCCTGTATGTCTGCTGTAATGTTCTAAACTTGTTGAACAGATCTTAGAGATGCCATACGAAGGAAAGGAGCTCAGCATGCTCATCTTTCTACCCAATGACATGAAGGAAGGTACAACAGGTCTGGAGAAGGTAGGAACACCATCCCACCTACAAACACACACACACACACACACACACACACACACATACACACACACTTGTACACTTATAGAAACACACAAGACACAGACAAACTAATAACTGATTTTATGTCCACCCCAGCTGGAGAAGCAGCTTACCTATGAGAACTTTTTGAAGTGGACTCGTCCAGACATGAAGGATGAAACTGAGGTTGAGGTGGAGCTGCCCCGGCTCAAGGTGGAGGAGAAGTATGACATGAAGGGTGTCCTGATCAGTATGGGCATGGTGGATGCTTTTGATAACACACGGAGTGACTTCTCTGGTAGGAGCACATCAGACATGTTCATAAAAATGTAAAAAAAAAGGTCAAAATTGAATAGATGTTTGACTAAATCAATGTGCTCTGTGTTTCTATGGTGTAGGGTGAGCCCAGGCATTATATTATTTCAATTGTTCTTTAATCCATCTCTTCTGCTGACAGGCATGTCTCCTGCTAATGAGCTGGTCCTGTCAAAAGTCGTCCACAAGGCCTTCCTGGAGTTCAACGAAGAGGGAACTGAGGCTGCTGCTGCCACTGCCCCGATCATGGTGGACTGTTACATTGAATCTTCAGCCACCTTCATCGCAGACCACCCCTTTCTCTTCTTCATCAGGCATAACCCCTCCATGAGCATTCTCTTTGCTGGCCGATACTGCTCCCCTGAGTGAGCACTGTATGTATCACTAGAAGAATGTTGAGAGGATCACCACTCTAGAGCTCCCTATAGCTTATCACACCCTGAGTTTCCATCCTGTATTTTCAAAACCAGAAAGATGTTTGATTTTCTGAACTTTGGCTTCAGGTCTGCATCACTTCTCATGAGTGATTCTGTGTTTATCCTGTGCCTTCTTGAACATGACGTTCTTGCACTCTTGATCTTTTGCACGTAATCTCATCCTGAGGATATGGTTTACTTCATGTCTATGATGCATGTATGACCCTATTTGTTGCACCTTCATACCCTACCCTACTGTAACTATATCATTAAATTGTGGTATGTTTTATCTCATAATTTACACCCTTTGTGAGAAGTTGCCTTTATTACATGTCTAGTATACCTGTTTTTTCAACCACCAGCACAGATGTTGACTGTGATTTTATACCATATTAACATGTGATGGGTGCAAGATTCTCTGCACTTTTCATCCTTTATATATTCAGTTAACCAAAAAAGATGATTTGATGAAATCACATTGTCAGAAGGATATGGCCTTTAGGGTTATTGTTACGGCCGTCGCCGAGCTCTGCCTCTGTTTGTCTGTGTGTGTGTTTGTATGTGTTGTCTCTGAGTGGTTTCAGGATGTGGGTGCCCCTCCTTCTCCTCCTTCTTGGCCTGAGGAAATCTGATTGGACCGGCACCTGGACGACGCACCGATCTGGGCGGAGCAAGTTAAGGAAGTGCATATATATTCCTGGCCAGCATGGCAGTGGGGCGGTTGTGATTACCCTTGAGCAGCACGCCACTGTGTCTCCCGAAATTGTACTTGTAACTGAGACACGTGTTGATTGTCTGTTGTCTGTGGACTGGGCCAGGGGTAAACATTATTTCTAGTGATCGCTCACACGTGTAGTTAACTTTGTTAAATCCACTAAGAGGGGTGCTGTGTTGACTGTGGTTTTGGTTTGTAGTCGGGAAGTAGACAGAGAGGTGTTTGTTGTTCAGTTTGTTTGAAAAAAAAAGGAAACAGTCGCTCAGTTTTCGAGTCCTCTTTTGGTTATATTTGTTTCTTTGATTTACCAGCACCCCCAGGCTCTCTGTCCTTCGTTTTTTTGGTTGTATTTTCTTTTGACGATCCCGCGTCCACAAAATAAATAACTTAAATTACCTAATACACCTGGTTTTATGTTACTGCCTTTTACCCTTTCGAGCTGGGTCGTAACAGTTATTAAAACTACAATCAGGGATATTAAAACTACAATCAAACAAACTGTAAAATTGCTATCATGCATTTAGTTAATGTGGAATATTTGAGTGGTTCGCAAATACTATTTGACCCTTTTTCTTTTAAACTATTCCTTTTATTGACATTTTCTCTGATCTGGTTACGTGTGGAAATGGATTCAGTTGGATCAGTCGTTTTGGAAGTTTTGCTGCTACTTGAAATGCTGATTATCTCTGAGAAGTCTATATCATATGCTGTTAATGTTTAACCAAACTAACAAAATTATAATTCTCTCTTCAATGCTTTATGAGGAATAATCAATATATATGTGTCCTGTTTCATCGGGCCTCTCTTCACTAAGAGCACAGGAGTAATACATGTTCTTAATGGGAAAAGGATTGCAGTGATTCAGTCTCTACTCTATGTAGTCTCACATCAGGTATATGAAATCATCACCAGGATTTACTGTATGAAATAATTTCAATATATACAAGAACAAGGAGACAAGGCACTGAGGTCATAATCATCTGGGTTCCTGCTTATGTAGGAATTATAGAGAATGAAGGAGCGGCCAAATTTAGCAAACAAGCTGTAGAAAAAGGAAACTGTTACATGCTCCCTGTCTGCTGGCCAGGATGTGTCACCATGGCTGGTGATTGGCTTGCCTGCCAGGTGATAGCAGTCTGGCTGATCAGGAAGAGTCAATAAGAGGGGGTAGGGCACTAGGCTCTGGTCTCTCTCCTTCACCTTGCTCACTACATGCCAGTGGACCAGCAGTGCTGTCAGTCAGCCGGGAGGCTGGCTGAGGTAGTACGCCTTTGATTTGTTATTCTGATGGGTACGGTATTTCAGTTTTCGTGGCTTTATTTCAATTAGGATTAGTTGCTTTGTTGATTTAGGGTAGAGGGTTAACCCCAGTTCCGACGGCCCTGGTGGGTTGGTCTGGGAGTCTGCTCTTCTTTTGTTTATTTTGGCCGGCCCATCAGTTTGTTTACTTTGTTTAATGATTGAGTTAATAAAATTCACCTTCCTTTGAATCATAATTTGTTGTTCTGTCTTATGTTAGACCCAACTTAAAGGGGGTCGTAACATAAATTGGGGGCTCGTCCAAACAAAAGGTGGATACTTGGCTTAGTGGCAGTAAACCTTGAACTTTGTTTGGTTCCTTTGTTGTAGTGGTTGTCACAAGGCAGTGTTTTCGCACTGAGGCTGTAGTAAGTTGCCGTGTAAAGCAGCAGTTTATGCAGTCGGGTCCTGCTACCTTTGATGGAGTTTGTGTTAGATACGTTTGTTGATGCTCCTACGCTTGAAGTATTTGATCTATGTACAAAAGATAATCTGCTATTAATTGCTGACCATTATGAGGTAGCTGTGACAAAACAATCCAGGAAGCATAACATTAAAGCAGAGTTGTATGCTGTCTTAGTTGATAAGGGTCTCTTGCCGCACGTTGAGAGTACTCTCAACTGGAGACTGGAGGTTGAGCTGCAGCGGCTGTCCTTAAGGGAGAAAGAGCTTCAGCTGCAGAATGACCTGGAGATTAAAAAGCTTGAGTTTCGCATGCATGAGTTAGAGCTTGGTGTGGCATCTCAAGCTGCCAAAAAGTCCACAGATTTTGACGTAAGCAAAAACATCTGCTTAGTTCCTCCCTTTAATGAGAAGGAAGTCGACCAATATTTTGTCTTGTTTGAACGGGTGGCTTCTACGCTGAACTGGCCAAAAGAAATGTGGACCCTGTTGGTACAGAGTGTCTTGACCGGTAAAGCGCAGAAAGTGTACTCGTTACTTCCGGCCGCTGACTGTCAAGATTTTGACAAAGTAAAAGCTTCGGTTCTTAAGGCTTATGAATTGGTACCGGAAGCTTATCGCCAGAAGTTCCGTAAATTGAGGAAGCCCGAAAACCAGACACATATGGAATTTGCTCGGGAGAAGGAGACTTTGTTTGATCGATGGTGCACAGTTACTGAGACAGAAAATTTTGAGCAGTTAAAACAGTTGGTGCTGATGGAAGAATTTAAAGACTGTCTGCCGGAGAATGTATCAACATACTTAAGTGAACATAAAACTGTTGATATATTCAAAGCTGCTGTTTTAGTGGATGAATATGTTCTAGCACACAGGGCTGTGCTTGGTAAACCTGCAGTCGATGGGAGGAAATGGACTGTAGAGCCTGGTGGTAAATCTGAGAGGCACCATGAGAAAGGGACAGATGAGGTAATGTGCTACTACTGTAAAAACACGGGTCATATTGTGGCAAGCTGTCCAGTGTTAAAAAAAAAAGAAATACAAAACCAGTAGCTTTGGTTAACAAACTGGAACAAGAGCGGGATGTACCTGTGGGGTCTGAGTCCTGTGACTTAGGGAGTTTTGGTCCATTTGTCATGGATGGGGTTGTCTCATTGCCAGGGGGCCGTGTTAAAATTCCTATAAAAATCCTGCGGGACACTGCAGTTAGCCAGTCTTTTATTCTAGAGGAAGTTTTGCCTTTCAGTCACAAGTCCGCTATTGGTTCAAATGTCCCTGTTAAAGATTTCGGCATGAATTATATGAGTGCCTCTACATACAGTCTCTGTGGAGTCAGTTCTGGTGTCAGGTGAAGTAGCTGTGGGGGTCCGTCCTGAGTTCCCAATTAAGGGGGTTAACCATTCTTCTTGATGGGGAATGATGAATGACTTGGGGGGGAAGGTGTTGGTTACGTCCGATGTAACGCCGGTCTCGGTCAGACAATTTCCAGATGCTTTGGCTCAGAGGTTTCCTAAGGTCTTTGCAGCTTGCGCTGTGACTAGAGCTATGCATAAGCGGAATAAGGATGACATGGATTTGAGTGACAGTTTTATGTGTGACCTCGATGAGGATTGCTCTTGTTCCCCTTGTGCTGCTGAGCAGAGTGACACAAATAAGAAAGTTCTACCAGACTGCACCCATTTGCCCCCGTCTTCTGAACAACTGATTGTTGATCAGCGGAATGATGTCACTCTGTTCCCTTTGTTTGAAGATGCAGCAGACGAAGAGGAAATTAAGACCGTGCCGATGGGTTATTTTGTTAGTGCTTGTAGGCTGATGCGTAAATGGACCCCGCCAAGTGCCCCTGCAGCAGATGACTGGAGTACAGTAAATCAGATTGTTGTCCCAGCTCCATATCGGACTGAAATTCTGAGACTAGCACATGATGGTCCCCTTGCCGGTCACTTGGGTGTAAAAAAAACATATGACCGCATTTTGCGGCACTTTTTTTGGCCTTGCTTAAAGCGTGATGTGGTGCGATATGTTAAATCTTGTCGCATTTGTCAGGTTGCTGGGAAGCCAAATCAAACCATCCCTCTCGCTCCACTTTACCCGATTCCGGTTGTTTGTGAACCATTTGAACGGGTTCTAGTCGACTGTGTGGGTCCGCTTCCACGTACAAAGGCTGGAAACAAGTTTTTGCTGACAGTGATGTGTGCGTCCACTCGGTTTCCTGAGGTGTTTCCCCTACGTAAGATTACCACACCAGTGGTTGTTAAAGCGTTGACAAAGTTCTTTTCATTATTTGGTTTGCCAAAGGTGGTACAAACAGACCAGGGCTCAAACTTCATGTCGCGTGTGTTTGGTCAGGTGCTGAAGCAATTAAAAATTCAACATTGCCATTCCAGTGCATACCACCCTGAGAGCCAGGGGGCACTTGAACGCTTCCACCAGACATTGAAAACCATGCTGCGCACTTACTGTCTGAAGTTTGAAAAGGACTGGGATGAGGGGGTTCACCTACAAATGTTCGCCATTCGGGAAGTAGTACAGGAGTCTCTTGGTTTTAGTCCTTCGGAGCTGGTGTTTGCCCATAATGTACGTGGTCCTTTGAAGCTATTAAGGGAAGAGTGGCTGCGTGAAGGGACGGAACAAAACTTGCTTGAGTATGTCAGTAACTTCAGGTTGAAACTGCGTCGAGCCTGTGAGATTGCGACTGGCAATCTTAAGGCAGCACAGGCCCGGATGAAAAGATGGTTCGACAGAGGGGCCACAAATGGAGAGTTTAAGCCTGGTGAAAAAGTCCTGGTGTTGCTGCCAATTCCTGGTTCTAGTTTGCAGGCTCGCTATTGTGGACCCTATTTGGTTCAGCAGAAAGTTGGGGATCGAGACTACCTTGTAGCCACCCCAGATCGCCGACGTAGAACCCGTCTCTGTCACATTAACATGCTGAAAACATATTGTGAGAGGGAGCAGGCTCCGTTGGATATTAAGTCCAGTTCAGAGGAAAATGAGAGTCCCGTGAGACCTGAGGCATTGTCCGGTGCTGAAGTTGCACCACTGTCTGTTAACCTGGTAGTAGGAAAAGTCACAGAGGAGCTGTCCAGTGCTGAAGGGAGTGACGCGGGTTTGCCCACGGCCTTGACTAAGGGAAAGCTGTCAAACTCTGAGATCTTGAAAGACCTTCCTGCTCGTTTGTCCCATCTTCCTGAACTACAGTGCTCAGACTTGGTTGAGTTAATTGAGTCTAACTGAATATTGTTTACTGATGTTCTTTCTCAAACCAACCTGTTGAAGCACAATATTGATGTCGGTGATTCACGACCCATAAAACAACATCCAGATAGAGTCAATCCAGATAAACGTCGTCGTCTGAAGCAGCAGGTTGAGTATATGGTGCAACATGACATTTCAGAGCCCAGCTGCAGTGCATGGAGCTCCCCATGCCTACTTGCCAATAAAGCGGTGAAGATCGCTTCTGCACAGACTTTCGCAAAGTTAACGACATAACAAAACCTGACTGCTATCCACTCCCACGGATGGAAGACTGCGTGGATCGTGTTGGGGGGGCCAAGTTTGTTACCAAGTTAGACTTATTGAAAGGATATTGGCAAGTTCCGTTAACCGAGCGTGCTAAGGAGATCTCCGCTTTTGTCACCCCGGATGACTTCTTGCAGTATACTGTCATGGCTTTTGGTATGCGTAATGCACCAGCCACCTTTCAACGATTGATGAATGTCGTCTTGGCTGGTTTACCTTTCTGTGCGGCATATCTTGATGACCTTGTGGTTTGTTCAGAGTCATGGGTTGCTCATGTAGAGCATCTGAGTGTGGTATTCTGTCGTTTGAAAGAGGCAGGTTTGACAGTGAATTTGTCCAAGTGCGAGTTCGGGCAGGCTACTGTCACTTATTTGGGAGAAGAGGTTGGAGGGGGACAGGTTCGTCCTGTTCAGGCTAAGGTGGAGAGTATCACCTCGTTTCCCATTCCAACAAACCGAACTGAGCTTCGCCGTTATTTAGCGATGGTTGGTTATTATCGGGGCTTCTGTAAAAAAATTTCCGCTGTGGCCTCCCCTTTGACTGACCTACTGAGTCCGAAGGTGAGATTCAAGTGGTCTGAAGCTTGTCAGTCAGCGTTCGAGCAGACAAAGAGCCTCCTAGTGGCTGCACCAGTCCTTTCCGCACCTAGATATGACATGCCATTCAGGTTAGCCGTCGATGCCAGTGACACTGGTGTGGGTGCTGTCCTTCTTCAAGAGGATTCTGATGGGGTTGAGCACCCAGTCTTACTTCTCAAGGAAGCTTAATTGTCACCAGAAGTGGTATTCCACAATCGAAAAGGAAACACTGGCACTAGTTTTGGCGTTGGAACATTTTGAAGTTTATATCGGCTCCTCTAATGTTCCAGTGATTGTCTATACAGATCATAACCCCCTCGTGTTTCTGCATAGAATGCGTAACAAAAACAGGCGCTTAATGAGTTGGAGTTTGCGCGTGCAGGGTTTCAGTGTGGTCGTCAGGCATATCCGTGGCAGGGATAATGTTCTGGCTGACGCACTGTCACGTTTGTAGTCTGCTTTTTACTGAACACTGTTTCCTGAGATTGTATATTTATGATAATCATCTTTTTTTCTTTTCTCTCTCAGGACTAGGTTCAGTATCTAAGTGTGGGGGTGTTACATGCTCCCTGTCTGCTGGCCAGGATGTGTCACCATGGCTGGTGATTGGCTTGCCTGCCAGGTGATAGCAGTCTTGCTGATCAGGAAGAGTCAATAAGAGGGGGTAGGGCACTAGGCTCTGGTCTCTCTCCTTCACCTTGCTCACTACATGCCAGTGGACCAGCAGTGCTGTCAGTCAGCCGGGAGGCTGGCTGAGGTAGTACGCCTTTGATTTGTTATTCTGATGGGTACGGTAGTTCAGTTTTCTTGGCTTTATTTCAATTAGGATTAGTTGCTTTGTTGATTTAGGGTAGAGGGTTAACCCCAGTTCCGACGGCCCTGGTGGGTTGGTCTGGGAGTCTGCTCTTCTTTTGTTTATTTTGGCCGGCCCATCAGTTTGTTTACTTTGTTTAATGATTGAGTTAATAAAATTCACCTTCCTTTGAATCATAATTTGTTGTTCTGTCTTATATTAGACCTAACTTAAAGGGGGTCGTAACATAAACATAGACGAACATATTAATCTTTCAAAATCAGAAGGAAAGGGCATTGTATGAAAGGAAATCAATAAAGAGTGGCAGCAACACTGAGATGGAGAGATGAGTGGAAGACATTTATATTCCATTCAAAATACAACAGAAGACAATTATGACCAGATTAGGAATAGGACACAGTAACCTTAATGGTACACTTCACATTATAGGGAAGCATCCAACCATTCCAACCAACATGTGTTTGTTAATTGCAGTAAATATATCGTAGAGAGGAAGGACATGATGGGAGGAATGAAAAGATCAGTGTTAAATGGAGCAGGAATAAAGAGCATAATGTGTGGTGGAAGCAGACGAGGTAGAGGACACTGGGTCAGCTTGCTAATGTGAACATGACTCTCAGGGCAAATGTAAAATATAGAACAAGGGCAAAGTTTGATTATTCAAAAGGTGGCAGTAGAGCAACACTTAGAATTACAAGGTCCTTTTCATTAGGATATACTTCTACAGTGTGTATAGTATCTGCACCCACTTCTTATTGATAATAAGCTGACTTTGGTCCAATGAGGAAGAAACCTATCCAGACAAAACTTTTTTCAGCAGTTCTCAAGTCATTAACACAGACAAAGATAGCCTCACAGACTCCTCAGCACTGCCTTGGAAGGACTGTATCTAACAATGAACAATAAAACAGTAACACTGTGACGATCATGACATTATTTTATTAAGTAACATTATTAAATTCCTGGAAGCTTGATAACGGTCTTTGGGCATTTTGACGCTTTGCAGGCAGCACAACTTTGTTTTTATTTGTTACTACTGTAGCCTATAAACTACAGAGTGAGCGTTGGCTTTACAAGATTGCGAGTAAAAAGTAGTTGAATCCGCGCGGCTTCCGTACAATGATACAGGAGAACACAGAAGCTCATCACAAGATTTTCGTGACGTGTCGGCACGGAAATAATCAAACTGATGCTTCCAACAGAAGCGACCTAAAGACCCCTGAGCTCTGAAGTGTCTGTAAGTATAAGTGAATATATTTACAATCTGTGATGCAGGTCATTTCAATACAATCCTAAATGACCATCGATAACAGCCACTGTCTTACTTTGTTATAGCCAGTGTTGTGCCTGAACGCGTTCAGTGAACGATCGTTCATGAACTTGTTCATATTTTGGGCGAACGTGAACTGAACGTACCGTATTTCTGCCTGATGAACGTTATTGCGTTCATTCTGGCGTTTGTGAACGGCGCTCTCGCAAAGTTTTACTTCGTTCAAGAGAGTGGCAGGTTTCCATCGAGCCTTCCAGGCGAAAAGCGGCTTAAACACCCCGTAAACAGGCCTTAATATGTAGCGGAAAATCACCCAATCTGGCAACAGCAGCCACCACAGAGTCGCACGCACTATGTGTCATCATAGGCAAAAACAAATGAAGGCAGCAGCACTGCCTCAGACTCTTACGGAAGCGCATTGCATTCACTTGATAAAAAAAAATAGTGGCCTTATCTCGTAATTACGAGAAAAGAGATCTTTTCTCATAATTACGAGATAAGGTGTCTGATTTTTTTTTAATCCAGTGAATGCAATGCGCTTCCGTAGACTCTGCCGTAGAGGTGGTTAAAAATATCAATTCATCAATGCATTGCAATATATTTTTCCCAATTTAATATCGATTCAGAAAAGCCTCTGAATAGATTTAGGCAAGCAGCGGCCTCCGACCACCCGCTGTCCCTCGCCGAGAGGGTGATGTCTGACGCACCGCTCTTTGTGTGACTGTAAACTTTCAGCGCAGCCTATGGAGCCAGAACGGTGACTTTAAAATTTGGCATCCAAAAAAAAAAATTGGCATTGAAAACAAAACCAGTACTGAAAAATAAACATTTTCATTGAAACATTTGTATTGAAAACAGTTATATTGGCATTGAAACAAGTATTGGCACTGAAAAAAAAATTATTTAAATATTTAAAATCCGAAAATCTTATCATTTTACTTTATTGGGATTTTTTTTGTATTTTTCAATGACAATCTTCAGATTTTTTCTTGAAGTCACTTTTTTTTCAGTGACAGATTTTTTTACAATGTCAGTTTTTTTTCAGTGTCACTGATTTTCAGTTTCAACTTTTTGTCACTGTTTTGGCGTCGAGAGGGAGGGGCCTGAGGGGAGGGGCAAGTAGAGCGTGATTTGCATATCATTTGAGAAGGTAATGGCTGCAGCCTGCGGGAAGGCGGGGCTGGACGGTCCAGCCACAATACCGTTGTGGCCGGCTGTCTCTGGGCAACACAGAGTCCAACTACCTCGCTGACTTTTCTTCAAGCTCTCTCCTGATGTGTCCAAGTTTCTGTGTATCTGGTTCTGTCCTGGAGCTCCCGAGCTTCGGTCTCTATATGCGTATGGAGTGTGGTGGTAGTACCGGAGCGCCGAGCACGGAGCATTAGCCCCAGTTAGCACAACTGTAGAACAGCCTGTCGCTCTGAGCCGGGGCTGCAGCGCCGACAGCAGCGCTCTGGTCTGCTCCCCGAGCTCTGTGCCACCTTACCGCTACCGGAGACCGGAGCTCCCGAGCTCCGATCTATATGCGTATGGAGTGTGGTAGTTGCACGGAGCTAACGAGCATTAGCCCCAGCTGTGTCGCTCCGAGCCGGGGCTGCCTCGCCGGGGCTGCCTCGCCGACAGCAGCGCTCCGTCTGCTCCCCGAGCTCTGTGTCACCGTACCGCTGTACACGCATACAGAGACCGGACAATAAAAGAGAGTGCTTGGAGAAAAGTCAGTCAGTTATGAAAATATGTGTCTGTTACTTGATTACAGCCGTCTGTTGTACTTTACTATGAACCACAGTAGCACAATCACAGCTGACTTTACCCGCATACTGACTTGTTGAGTTTATTCGCTTCGACTCAAAGGAGTCATTGTAGGAATAGTGATATTATTCACATGAACTGAGTTTATAGGGGAGCTCTGGTCTCTGGTCTCCGGTAGCGGTGCGGTGTTACAGAGCTCGGGGAGCAGACCAGAGCCCTGCTGTCGGCGCTGCAGCCCCGGCTCAGAGCGACAGGCTGTTCGGGGCGCCGAGCACGGAGCAATAGCCACAGTTAGCACAACAGTTTGTGCTAACTGTGGCTATTGCTCTGTGCTCGGCGCCCCGGTACTACTACCACACTCTATGGAGACCAGAGCTCAAGAGCTCCGGGACAGAACCAGATACACAGAGACTTGGACACATCAGGAGAGAGCTTGAAGAAAAGTCCACGAGGTAGTCGGACTCTGTGTTGCCCAGAGACGGCCGGCATACAGATCGTACATGGTGTCTTATGGCTGGACCGTCCAGCCCCGCCTTCCCGCAGGCTGCAGCCATTAGGCGAGTTCAAGATCAAGCGCAGCGCTGCATAAATCGTGATGCATGCTGGTTAAAATGTGTCCATGATGACCTGGATGGGAGTGGTTTCTGCTCCGCATCTGATGTCACATGACCTTAAGTCATCGCGGCAGCGAGGCTGCTGCAGAGCATTCGCGCAGTTGCTCTCCAGGTGCTGCGCGACCCCAGACCCACCTTCATGACGTCAGGACTTTGCCCTAATTGGCTCTCATCTACGCTGACGTATATGAAGTGTGTTTCAATGAATTTACATATCCATAAGGTCTATGCCTTAACTCAAATATCAAATACTTTCAGATAAGTAGCAGTCGTGTGGCCGCACCTATGGATAGTCAACATGAATAAACCTGTAGAATCCTTCATCTATCGCAACAGATGATGACGCGAAAGATGTCGTCAATAAACTGCTCAGTTCTGTCAGTTTAGGGTGATGATGGAGAAGTGGTTAACTGCTGTGTCCAGTGTTATCTGTACTATCCACTCTTATTAATTAACCCTTTCTGTTCCTGTCACATTAACAATACAAAGAATTATGCTGAGCTATTCTGTGTGTGATGAGATGGCGCAGCGGGACAAGGCATCTGATTCAGTCATTTGTTCTGATTATCGTATTTCATTCATTCAGTGAAATGTATTTCATTAATTGTGAAAAATGTTGCTATGAGAAAATGCTTGATCTTATGTTTCTATATGCTTATTTGTTAAATGTAGTCAGCAAATTCCCCTCAGCTGTGATATAATCATGCATCTAAGCACAGTTGTCCTCATAATAATGAATAACTGTTGTAATTGTATTGTTATTGGGCAAGACTTACTATAATGTACCAGATAGACAAAGTTCAAATTTATTTAATGGTGATATTACAAGGAAAACAGAACATGATCATTTACAGTAAGACAACATTTAGGCTCTTCATCTACTCTTGATGAGCCACTGTGTGACCGTTTGAAGTGAAGCAATTACAAAGTATCCAAATTTGAAGTTGTTATTGTGACAACGCTGTCACATTCTGTTGTCTCTAAATATGAACTGTCTGTCTGTGTGTGTGTATAGATGTGTGTGTGTGTGTATATATATATATATATATATATATATATGTATATATATATAATATATTGAACGCGCCCAGAACCTTCTCAAATGATATGCAAACCACGCTCTACTTGCCCCTCCTCTCAGGCCCCTCCCTCTCGACGTCAAAACAGTGACAGAAAGTTGAAACTGAAAATCAGTGACACTGAAAAAAAACTGACATTGTAAAAGAATCTGTCACTGAAAAAAAAGTGACATGAAGGAAAAATCTCAAGATTGTCATTGAAAAATACAAAAAAATCCCAATCAAATAAAATGATAAGATTTTTGGATTTGAATTATTTGAATTACTTTCTTTTTTCAGTGCCAATACTTGTTTCAGTGCCAATACTTGTTTCAATGCCAATGCAACTGTTTTCAAAACAAATGTTTCAATGACAGTGTTTCTTTTTTCAGTACTGGTTTTGTTTTCCATGCCAATTTCGTTGTTGGATGCCAAATTTTAAAGTCACCGTTCTGGCTCCATAGCAGACGGTCTCACCCTGGCTGCTGCACCATGCGCCCGCAGGTAGCACTCTCCTCGGGGGAGAGAGGGGCGTCAGTGTCAACGTTTAGGGACCGCTGTTTCTCATCTTCACTATGGTTGCACTATTTTGTATCTAAACACATCGTGTGCCTTTGTTTAAATTTCGAACTAGAACTTTCTAGAGGAAAGATTTATAATTTAAGATTACTTTTTTGACCCTAATGAATTATTTGTTTATTACTACTTATTACTGAATCAATATCGAAGCATTTAAATCAATATTGAATCGAATAGCGACCTAAAAAATCGAAATTGAATTGAATTGTGAGGTTCTGAACAATTTTTTGTTCAGAACCTCACGATTATTGCTGTCTGTGGTTCTATATGGTCTGTGGCAATAATTAAGAAAAATACAAGCTCGCAGCAACATATTGAAAAAAAAAAAAGAACTATGAACTCATTCATTTTTTACATTTGTGAACTGAACTTTGAACTAGTTCATGTAGAAAGTGAACTTTCCCAACACTGGTTATTGCCAGTAAGTTTAGGGTAGGTGAGCAGGTTGTGTTAGAAAATATATTAGCGTCGCCCTCTTTGGTCTATTTAATGTTTGCTGAACTAAAGACTGAATCTTAAGTGTTAAGAAATGGTTTTAATGTATCATATGTCGTGTATTAATATTCAGAGACAATCTAATATAGTGTAAAAGAGAAAAGCTTTTCAGTGGAGTTGGCTCAAAGAGAGTGAGACGGTGATCAGATTAAGGGATAAATATGCTATTAAAAGTTTAAATTTAAGAATAGTTAATGTTATTTATGTAATAATAAGTGCTCTGTCCTCCCTTCTTTACAGGCACAATGGTATCACCAACCCCTTTATGCGTGGCCAACACCAACTTCGCTCTGGCTTTGCTCAAAAAGCTGAGTGATAACGACGCGACGGCAAATGTCTTCTACTCTCCTTTAAGCATCTCTTCAGCCCTTGCTATGGTGATGATGGGGGCCAGAGGCAACACAGCTGCACAGATGTCTGAGGTACAGCACACACACATTTTGCAAAATCCGCTCATTGTGCCAAAACTCTACACACAAGTAAACATGACACAACACTGGGAAATATACCATTCACATCTGTGTCAAATTGAAACTCTACTATCAAAACCTAAAACCTAACAATCCTTTGTCAAAATGTAACTCTGATGACAAAATGACACATACTTGCATCATATGCATACACTTTCAGATCAGGGGGAACACACTAGTCTACTTTATATAAAACACTGCAGTCTTTGATTTTCACTGTTTATTCAGAAGGCACATTTTCAGGAGGCACATTTTCAAACAACCAAAAAAGCAAATAGGCCTACTCAATATTGTACATTGCAGCACTGTACATTGCAGGAACATGAATTCAGATAAAGCAAAAAAAAAAAATAATAATAATAGAAAAAAAACACTATAATGTAAACACAGAAAATCATGGCAATTGTGCATACGTGGGCTCATGGATCCCACCGTCTATTGGGGTCTGGCCACAGGACCTCATCGACATCGCAAGCAATGTCTTCTCCCACTAGGCACCGGGGAAAATATCCCCTTGCATGTCGAAACCATCCATGGATTGCTGTCACCTGAATGTCACCGCAGGCCTGTTCCATTGCCTGTGGGCATGCGGGCATGTGGTTGGCGGTCATATACACGCCATCTACAAGCCGAAAAGAATTCCTCTATAGGGTTTAAAAATGGTGAGCAAGGGGGCAAGTATACCACTTCAAATTGATTGTGGTTGGTGAACCAGGCCTGGACCAGAGCAGCCCGATGGAAACTGACATTATCCCATACCACCACAAACCTGGCCTGATCTGGTCTGTTCTGTACAACTATATTATGGAGAGCATCTAGAAATGTGAGTATATGTTGGCTATTGTATGGACCTAGTTTTGCATGATGATGCAGAAGCCCTCGAAGGCTTATGGCAGCACACAATGTGATATTTCCCCCACGCTGCCCCGGGACGTGCACAATTGCCCTTTGGCCAATTACATTATGAGGTCATAATGTAATTGGCCAAAGGGCAATTGTTATTTTTTGTCTTGTTTTGCTCAGGTCGAATCCAGCTTCATCAATGAAAATGAATTCATGAGGCTGTGCAGCTCCATCCATGGCCAAGATTCTCTGTAACAAAAAAAAACAAACATATTACTACAGTGCTACGCATACAGAACCCCCACCCCATCACACAGGTACCTGTGTAGCTCTCCGAATGGATCCATGTGGTACTGATATGGTACAAATTCAGCTGCTACTGGATTTCACCAATACTGTATTGTAAATGTAAAGTACAGTTACACTTACCTGTATATATTCACGTCGAAGTCCTTTGACCTTGACACTGTTCCTCTCAAATGGGACCCTGTAGAGCTGCTTCATGGTGATGTTGTGTTTTCCCAAGATGCGTCTGATGGTGGTGATGCTCACATGGTTTATGTTGTTGAACACTTGCCTGTCTGCAAGTATTTTCTGTCGTAACTGGTGGAGACGGATGGCATTGTCTGCCCTCACTAGGTCCACAACGGCAAGTTCCTGCTGTTGTGTGAACAGGCGTTGGCGTCCTCCCCAGAAGGTCTTCTAGTCATTCTAGAGAAATACAACCACAAATTGTCATCAGTTTGCTTCTTTTTCTTACAGTACTTTACTGTATATACTGTATCATCCACTGTACTGAAACATCTCAATATAAGTAATCATGGTATGTTTCACAAAAACTACCACTTTGGCTGCAAAAGGAGCATTAGCACCCTGCAACAGTGTTGTGCCTGAACGCGTTCAGTGAACGATCGCTCATGAACTCGTTCATATTTTGGGCGAACGTGAACTGAACGTACTGTATTTCTGCCTGATGAACGTTATTTCGAACGCGTTCATTCTGGCATTCATGAACGGCGCGTTCTCACAGTTTAACTTCGTTCAAGACAGTGCCAGATTTCCATCGAGCCTTCCAGGCGAAAACCGGCTAAAACACACCGTGAACAGGCCTTAACATGTAGTGGAAAATCACCCAATCTGGCTTTTGTGTATAAAAAGGACGCTGGACGAGAGGTTTGTGCAACTCGCTTTACTTTCGATCAAAACGATACTTAACTAGTTCAGACAGAAACAGCTGCATACCAAACATGTTTTTTTATTGTGATATATCTAAAAAGTTTTGGAGTGATGTTGTTGAATCTCATCTTTTTATGCTGCTCTCTGTCCATTCTCTTACCCTTAAACATGTTATTTGCTATGTTAACCCAGAAGATAATGCTCTCGAACACATGATGAACTCCTATGCAAAATGTTTTATTCACAAACAGAAATTTGCAAAATCACTACCTAAATTTTCTCCTTTTCTCCTGGAACTGAGCTCTTTGCTTAAATCTCTGATTTTGTTAAAATAACAAAAAACGTAATACCTTACTGAGTTATCATGAAAAGTTTTTCCCTGAAGCCACTGTCTGAACTATCTATCTATTTATTATTTTATTTTTCCCTTTCTTCTTCTTTTTTTAAATTATTTATTTACTTATTTATGTATTTTATTTTTAAATTTTAATTTGTACTCTATCCTGTACCACAATCCTGAAACGGCACATTGAACTAAAGCACCCGGCTTGCCTTTCAAGTTATGTGCAAGTGAATAAAAAATCAAAAGACACGGCAACGGCGAGCCAAAACAGATCCTCTACCACCCAAATCACATTAACGGTGTACAGTAGCGGCTCTGTTGTCTTCATCTCCCAGCCGCAGCTGGACTACCTGGTTTTGCAGAATATTGGAGAGCTGCAGTTTCAGTGTTAAAACTGATAAAATAATAGCTGTCTGTGGTTCTATATGAGCTGTGGCAATAATTTTGAAAAATAATAGCTCGCATCAACATGTTGAGAAAAAAAAAAGAACTATGAACTAGTTCATTTTTGGAACTGTGAACTCAGTTCAAAATTTTTAATCATGAACTATGAACTGAACTAGTTCATTTTAAAGTTTGTGAGCTGAACTTTGAACTAGTTTATGCAGAAAGTGAACTTTCCCAACTCTGCCCTGCAATACCCTGTACACGTGATGTGGTAATGTGATATACTGTAGTACAGTGTTGTAAATACCATCTGAATAGAGTAGAAGGTAGAGAGGTGAAGACATACCTGTTTTCCAGTCGGAATATTCAGCTTTTCAACTAAAATGTTTTGTTAAAGTAGCCTTGTCTAAACCAAAGAAATCCTGCCTTTTTTTTTTATCCATTGCCATATATTTCAACCATTTATCCATCACATTTAGCTAGCAGTAAACCATTTATCCACCATCAAAAAGCCACAAATAATGCTCAGAACAGCACCAAACTTCGGCAACGGTCAGCAAACTTTATCTCTCGAGAGGGAGTCTAACACAGTTTCACAGTGTGTTAGACCATGGATTAAATTTACTCCGGCATATCCCTTTATGATAACTCTCAGCAATTTACTACCTACTTTACTTTTAACTTACTGTCAACTAGAATTGTACAGTATTGCCTAAGCTATATATATTGTTAATGTGATATGAGACAAATGAGAGTTCCATTATATTCAAGAGAAGAGAGGCCGATATCTCCAATACTCTGCAAATCACAAACAATCTAGATGGATGAATAGCACAACAGATAAGAGGAAAACATTTGTATCTTTGATTTTAGGGTGAAATGTCCCTTTAGGTATCTTATGTGAGTGACTTGAATGACTCACTATCCTTCAACATAGTGTATACAGATGCATTACATGGAGCGCCAAAGTCAACAATGTACAGATAAAACCTTGCAAGTTTTGTAGTCTCATCTGTTAATAGGCAAAATGATCACCACACTGGTCTAATAAACTGTTTATAACAGACTGCTGTGTTTCTTTCTCAGTGCATCTATTTAACACTTGTCCTCTTCATCTACAGTGCCTGAAAACCCGTGATGTTCAGGACGATGTCCACAGCAGTTTTGAGCAGCTGCTGGATGAACTCAACAAGGCAGACGCTCCGTATGCCCTCAGTGTGGCCAACAGACTGTACGGGGAGCAGTCCTACCAGTTTGTTGAGGTGTGTGTATGTATCTTCAGAAGTAGGTCTGGTTGTGTTAACATATTTGTACACTGGAGTGAATGAGATACACAAACAAGAATATTTGAGCGCAAGGAATGATGAATGAGGAAGTGGGCAGCAGACCAGTATAGAAGCAAGGAAAGTAGTGGTTGTGAAAATATTCTAGCTGTGATGGCCTTTAACTCCACTTACTAAGTAAACTAACCAGCTTGTGAATTATATTATTGTTTTGTGTGATCACAATCAGTAAATGTGTTGTTGATGGTTCCAGCATTTCTTAAGAGGCACCAGGAAGCACTACAACGCAGAGCTGGAGTCTGTTGACTTCAAAAAGAGCTTTCAGGCTGCAAGGCTCAACATAAACAGCTGGGTGGAGGAGAAGACACAAGGTGGTTCATACACACTAACATACACACTTATCAGTATGTTAGTAGACACTCATGTCTCCTTCATCTAATGCAATTATTGTAACACCGGTCAAATATTGTAAACTGATCTTTAACTGGAGGAGCACTGTATTAATGTTAAGCATCATTTTTGAATGCAGAAATAAAAGCTAGATCTCCAGACTGCTAAAACTTGACATTAACATGTAAACTTGCATGCTATTTCAGTGCCAAGAGTTTAAACGTTTTCATGATGACAGCCTGAGAGTGGGCAGAGTTGAATGGAGGAGACTAATTTCATCAACTTTTCTTGGTATTCAGGTAGAAAGATGCGGTATTCATGTAGAAATGATGCATTAATATTCCTGTAAATGCAAAAGAAATATCTTTTTTTGTCAAAAATATGATTGAACTACATTCTATGTCAGGGAAACATTGCAGTTGATGGTACCATTTTTCAACACATTACATGCTTCAGTTGAGTGAAATCATATCATATATCGTATCATTTTGTCCTCCAGGTAGAATTAAGGATGTGCTGGCCCAGGGTGTGTTGGACAGCATGACCAGGCTGGTGCTGGTCAATGCCATGTACTTCAAAGGCGACTGGAACGAGAAGTTTGATGAAGACGACACACGTGATGCTCAGTTCAGAATCAACCAGGTAACACTGCTTAAAGAAAACATCCAGTATGCTTACAGTCATTGACAAAGATCAGTTAAAGTAAGAAAATATGGGTTTTAAAATTGTTGTATAGCAGCATATACCATTTAGTCAGCTTTGAACTGGTCAACAAAACACTGAATCTGCATTAAGTGATTTGTGGTTAGTGTGTCAGACAGAAAAAAAAACAGAAACACTGAAAAACAAACTCAACAGCAAGCCTCCATACTGTGTCAGCTTTTCAAGTTGTTATGGGAACTTGTTAGTGAACAACTAGCAACCTGCACACTGCAAGATGTGTGGCAACCTGGCCGTGCCATTACAGGGTTTTCACTCACCACTTGATGAATGTAAGTCCAGGTTTCACCACAACCCTACAAAGTCAGCTGGGTCTTAGCTTTTGATTAAATCTTCAGCTTTCTTAATTTCTTTATTTTAGCTCACTATCTTTTCTCACTGACTGGATAATTTGCAAATGGTGGTTGTGACTTTTGTTGTATAAAACACTTCAGCTGGTGTTAAGTTTTTGAATTTTTCTGTTTGATTTCAGAATGACACCAAACCAGTAAAGATGATGCGCCAGAAAACTAGCTTCCCTTTAACCTTCATCCCTGAAGCCAACTGCCAGGTAATCAAGCTGTTGAGTTAATTAATCCATTACTGCAGTATGTCAGGTTTCTGTCAGTCCAACTGGGACCACCGAATCATTCATGTATTCCCTTTGTTAACTTTATCATTAAGCTATCATTTGACAATGGTGTTAGATTTCCTGTATGTCTGCTGTAATGTTCTAAACTTATTGAACAGATCCTAGAGATGCCATACGAAGGAAAGGAGCTCAGCATGCTCATCTTTCTACCCAATGACATGAAGGAAGGTACAACAGGTCTGGAAAAGGTAGGAACACCCACCCATCTGCAAACACACACACACACACACACACACACACACACACGCACACATACACACACACTTGTACACTTATAAAAACACACAAGACACAGACAAACTAATAATTGATTTTATGTCCACCCAAGCTGGAGAAGGAGCTTACCTATGAGAACTTTTTGAAGTGGACTCGTCCAGACATGATGGATGTAACTGAGGTTGAGGTGGAGCTGCCCCGGTTCAAGATGGAGGAGACGTATGACATGAAGGGTGTCCTGATCAGCATGGGCATGGTGGATGCTTTTGATATCGCAAGGAGTGACTTCTCTGGTAGGAGCACATCAGACATGTTCAAAATTGAATAGATGTTTGACTAAATCAATTAGCTCTGTGTTTCTATGGTGTAGGGTGAGCCCAGGCAATATATTATTCAATTGTTCTTTAATCCATCTCTTCTGCTGACAGGCATGTCTCCTGCTAATGAGCTGGTCCTGTCAAAAGTCGTCCACAAGGCCTTCCTGGAGGTCAACGAAGAGGGAACTGAGGCTGCCGCTGCCACTGCCCCGATCATGGTGTACTGTTGTTACATTGAATCTTCAGCCACCTTCATCGCAGACCACCCCTTCCTCTTCTTCATCAGGCATAACCCCTCCATGAGCATCCTCTTTGCTGGCCGATACTGCTCCCCTGAGTGAGCACTGTATGTATCACTAGAAGAATATCGAGAGCATCAGCACTCTAGAGCTCCCTATAGCTAATCACACCCTGAGTTTCCGTCCTGTATTTTCAAAACCAGAAAGATGTTTGATTTTCTGAACTTTGGCTTCTTGTCTGCATCACCTCTCATGAGTGATTCTGTGCTTATCCTATCCATGTCTATGATGCATGTATGGCCCTATTTGCTGCACCTTCATACCCTACCCTAGTGTAACTATATAATTAAATTGTGGTATGTTTTATCTTATAATTTACATCCTTTGTGAGGATTTGCATTTATTACATGTCTAGTATGCCTGTTGTTTCAACCACCGGCAAAGATGTTGACTGTGATTTTATACCATATGAACATGTGATGGGTGCAAGATTCTCTGCACTTTTCATCCTTTATATATTAATTTAACCAAATAAGATAAAATCACATTGTCAGAATGATATATCCTTGAGGATTATTAAAACGACAATCAAGTATAATAGTAATTTTATGCATTTAGCTAATATAAAATATACAAGATCTTTGAAGTTTTGAACTGGATATTTTCTTGAGTTTATGCTTTTACATATGAAACAAACAATGGAGCGGTTCGCAAATACTGTTTGTCAATTTTTTTTTTAAACTACTCCTTTTATTGACATTTTTTCTGATCTGGTTACGTTTGTAAATGATTACCTGCAGCTGGATCAACTGTTGTGGAAGTGTTGCTGCTACTAGTCTTGCTGATTGTCTCTGAGAAGTCTTTATCATACGTTGTTAATGTTTTACCAAACTAACAAAAGCATAATCTTCTCTTTAATCCTACATGGATACTATCTAGATTCTGAAGCCAGAGGAGCTAAATGGGTTTTTGGAGAAGGCTGAAGGCTGAGAGCTGAGGGCTGGGAGAAATTTCAAGAAGAAAGTGACGGATATTTAAATCAGGTTGATGGTAACATAGATGCAGAAACATTTGATAATAAAGTCACACAAGACAAAAGATCAGCTGCATTAGAAACCATTCCTAAAAGTAAAGAGTGAAGTGTAAAATAGCAGTGAGAAGTAGAAATAAAGCATTTAAGCCAGTAAAAAGAACACATCACTTCCAGCCAATGATTCAATACAAACAAGCTCAAGCAGTAGTAAGAAGAACAATAAAACATGCAGAATGTACATATTGGAGGAAGTACTGTGACTCAGTTGAGAACACCAATCAGGGAGGAGGATGATTAAAACAATGGGTTGGGACAGGAAGGAGTGGAGCTATCCTGTTTTGTGGAAATACGATTGCAGTGACTCATGAGGAAGAGGCTGGGATAATGGTGGACACTTGGATTACAGTACACAGCTCCAGTAATTTACCTGAGGAGGGAAGAAGAAGTAGCGGGAAAACCAAAGCTGAAAACTTGGAGGCGTTAGGGCAAAAAAGTCATGAGGATCAACAAAATGTCCCATTTACAATGGTGACTTAAACTGGGAAGACTGCACCGGGGAAAGATGAAATATGCTCCATCATGGTGAAAAACTTGAGTATAGAGGGACTAAAAAAGTGTGTGAAGAAAGAAGAATCCTGGAGAGATGGAAGGAGGCAACAATTATTCCAGTAAAGAAACATCTGAAGGATAATAATAAACCAAAAATCTACCGTCCTATTGCTTTGACGTCACATATATGGAAATTGATGTGTATGGTCAATGACAGGTCAACATATTTCTTGGAGAAGAGTTTTATATATTACAGACTTTCTGAATGCAAAATCCATCCAGGTTAGAATAGGATTAGAACTGTCAAATAAACATGTAGTAGAGAGTGGAACACCTCAGGGGAGTGTTAGAAGTCACACCTTGTTCTCTGAGATGAAAAATGATATATTTGTAAATTTGCCAATGCACAAAGGGAAACTGCTGTTTGCAGATGATGGTGGAAAAGTTTGAGATATATGGAACATATAGTTAAGAAATATACAAGACGCTATTCAGCCTGTTGAATTGTGGGGCACAAAATGGGAATTTAAGTTTTCTTTGGAACAAACAAAAGTTCTTTACAGGAAAATAAAAACCAGTGAAGGTCATAATCTGAAATTGTATTTAAGTAATTGTGGGATCACTGAGATACATATAAGAGGCACCATGAAATATAGATATAGACCCTAACCTGAACCCTAGCTAAATCTGTGCTTTAGAGAATGGATGTATGACTCAGGCTTTGAGAGTGATTTGGACACATAGCCAGTACGTGCACTCCAAGTTGAAGCAGGAGAAATGCCATTTTCCACTGGAAATGAATCATTGTCAACTACTGGATAAGTCTGAGGGGGCAAGGAGACAACCACCCAATTAAAAGAGTTGGAATGAATTTGAGAATACAATTTGAACTACAGAACATGGTCGGAGTTTGATTATTCCAAAAGGTGGCAGTGGTGCAACACTTAGAATTGCATGGTCCTTAGGATATACTTCTACAGTGTGTATCGTATCTGCCACTTATTATTGATAATAAGCTGACTTTGGTCCAATGAAGATGAAACCAGGAGTTAAGAAACCTATCCAGACTGCTTTTTTCAGCAGTTCTCAAGTCATTAACACAGACAAAGATATCCTCACAGACTCCTCAGCGCTGCCTTGGAAGGACCGTATCTAACAATAAACAATAAAACAGTAAGACTGCGACGATCATAACATTATTTTAATAAGTAACAGTATTAAAATTCCTGGAAGACGCGTTGCAGGCAGCACAACTTTGTTTTTATTTGTTACTACTGTAGCCTATAAACTACAGAGTGAGTGTTGGCCTTACAAGAAAGCGAGTAAAAGTTGTTGTTTTTTTCCGCTCGGCTTCCGTACAATGACACAGGAGAACACAGAGGCTGTGTCCAAATTCAGGGGCAGCATCCTTCAAGGACCCATCCTTCGCCGCCAGCAAAGGCAGGGTCCTTCAGAGAGACCTGCAGGCAGCGTCAGCCTGTTGTGAAATTGGACGGTCTACCCTTCGCAGCATTTCCTGGTTGCCGTCACCAGATGTTCCCGCCCCGACCCGCACCTCACTATTTCTGGTGAGGTAAGGTCCGCGAAAGTGACAAGAAGAGTAGTTTGAAAAGTTTGACTGTCAGATATGTTTGAGCTCCAGGAATTCCTGATTTCCTTTTTAATCCTCGTGCTTGTGGAGGAAGAGTAGAAGCGGCTCTGGTTTATCTCCGGCTGAGAGGACCGTGGAGAGGTAAACCTGTTACTGAACCCACAGTAATGTTATCATTATTATTATCATTAGCTAGCTAACAGTATGGGCTCATTAACATACCGATACATTACGTTAATGCTGACATGTAAACTGCTGATCGCCACATATGGTTTTAATTTATATTTTAAAGGCATTGTATTTAAAATGTTTGGTAGATAGTTTTGTTTGTTGTAATTTATTATGATTATTATTATTATTATAATTAGAGTATGAAATTATAATTCTTGCCTCTTTCTTAAAACATTCTTAATGACATTACAGCCATCGATCGAGTCAGAACTGCAGACCCAGTTGATGGACGATGTGGTGGACAGAGGAGACTGGACCCCCAAACACCCTGAGTACCGACCCAGATGATGTCCCACTGACACCATCCAGCCCAGCAGCACTGCAGGGACTCCTGCTCAGCCTGTTACTGTCCATCATCTGTTACTGTTTTAATATTGTTTTTAATAATTATTATTTTTGTTAATAGTTAATAAAAATCTGTAAATAGTTATTTATGCTGTAATTTGTAAATAGTCGTAAATGTTAAGACCTTAATAATAAAAGAAAACATTCAATCCCTTGTTGTCCCTGAAAAGTAGCACTTGATGCCGTTTGCTGTTATAAATTGTACTTAAGCTTTAAATACCGAATGGAATAGACAATGTGTAACAATAAAAAAATATTTTATTTCATGAATTATATAAAATGAACAATTATGAACAAATAATTTAAAAATAACTCATACATTTAACTAAATAACAGAAATAATGTAAGGATTGTCCTCTGGAGCAGAGAAGAGCCTCTCCATCCTCTCTGCAGCCTCATGTCCTTCTTCATCCTCCCTCCTCGAAGCAAGAGAAAAGGTAAACTCAAGATCACATTAACACAGGGATGCAAAGATTAACAAAAAGTGACATCAGGACTGACAAATCGGCTATTTATTATTCATTATTATATATGATGGTAGATGAGTATAGAGTATAGACCCAATACTTACACTTGAATGCGAGATCTGCGCCACTTGAGGTCGCCATTATTTATTTATTTATTTATTCTCTTTAGACGCGCAATGAATCTTGGGCAATTTGTAGCCGCGGTGTGTCCTCCAGGAACAGGCAAAAGAAGGAGGCATTTGTGGGGAGCATTTGGAGCACACTTTGAATTTGGACAGGCTTCGCGCGGATTAGTGACGTAATTGCACTTCAAATACGCACTCCGAAGGATGGTGCCCCTGAATTTGGACACAGCCAGAGTGTCATCACAAGGTTTTCGGGGCGTACGTGTCAGCACGGAAATAATCAAACTGATGCTTCCAACAGAAGCGATCTAAAGACTCCTGATCTGAAGGACCTCAAGTCAAGTGTCTGTCAGTAAGTATATATTTAAGGGAATATATTCACAATCTGTGATGCATGTAATTTCAATACAATCCTAAATGACCATCTAAAACAGCCACTATTTTACTTTGTTATTGCCAATAAGTTTATGGTAGGTGAGCAGGTTGTGTTAGAAAATATATCAGGTTTGCCCTCTTTGGTCTATTTAATGTTTGCAGAACTAAAGACTGAATCTTAAGTGTTAAAAATGGTTTTAATGTATCATATGTCATGTATTAATATTCAGAGACAAACTAATATAGTGTAAAAGAAAAAAACTTTTCAGTGGAGTTGGCACAAAGAGAGAGTGAGACGGTGATCAGATAAAGGGATAAATATGCCATTAAAAGTTTAAATTTAAGAAAGGTTTATTATTATTTATGTAATAATAGGTGCTCCGCCCTCCCTTCTTTACAGGCACAATGGTATCACCAACCCCTCTTTGCGTGGCCAACACCACCTTCGCTCTGGCTTTGCTCAATGAGCTGAGCTGTAACGACACGACGGCAAATGTCTTCTTCTCCCCTTTCAGCATCTTTTCAGCCCTGGCTATGGTGATGATGGGGGCCAGAGGCAACACAGCTGCACAGATGTCTGAGGTACAACACACACACACACACACACACGTACGCACGCACGCGCGCACACACTAACGTAAATGGCTACACTGAGTTCAGTTGATTATAATAATAACTTAACCTTTTTTTCTGTTTAAGATGGTATAATGGCCGTCCACCTGGTGCACAAATGATGCATGACTGCATGTCTTTGTGAGTAAGGGTATGTGTGTGATTGTCCACGCATGAAAGAGATCAGAAGTGACAGTAAGGTATGGCTGCTGTGAGGATTTTTATAGCAGCCAGTTTCCAGAAAGTCCAGCCCTGTGAATGTTTTCTTATAACTTGTTCATTAACAAGCTGGTCATCAAATACCACAGTCTGTTGATGGGAATCAGAAATGTGCGGGTCAGCGATGACATCACCGGGATTTCCAAGAATTTGACATTCACCTTCCCGCTAACTATGATTAACATTTAGTAATGTGCAAACACTGTTACTTTTAAAGAACAGAAAAACAAACAAAAAGGGTCTCATTAAGAGGAGTTAAAAAATATTACACATACGAACACAAGAATCTTGGCTGAAAACCAATACACTGGCAATCCAATGGAGCCTTTTACAGTTGAGTTAATTGAATAAGGTAATCTAAAAATATATTCAGCTTTTCAACTAAAATGTCTCGTTGAAGTAGCCTTGTCTAAACCAATGATATCCTGCCTTTTTTTTGATCCATTGCCATATATTTCAACCATTTATCCATCACATTTAGCTAGCAGTAAACCATTTAGCCATTAGGCTCTCTTAAGATAACTCTCAGCAATTTACTACCTACTTTACTTTTAACTTACTGTCAACTAGAATTGTACAGTATTACCTAAGCTATATATATTGTTAATGTGATATGAGACAAATGAGAGTCCCATTATATTCAAGAGAAGACAGGCCGATATCTCCAATAGTCTGCAAATCACAAACAATCTAGATGGATGAATAGCACAACAGATAAGAGGAAAAAAAATCTGTATTTTTGATTTTAGGGTGAAATGTCTTCAGGTATCTTAGGTGAGTGACTTGAGTGACTCACTATCCTTCAACATAGCGTATACAAATGCATAACATGGAGCACCAAAGTCAAGAATGTACAGATAAATCCTTGCTAGTTTTGTAGTCTCATCTCAAAATGATCACCACACTGGTTTGTTTGTTTGTTTGTTTATTTGGATCTCTTTTAGCCCAGCTGGGCTATTCTTCCAAGAGTCCATAACATAAAAACAGAATACAATGCAAACACAATACAGTATAACTAAAACACAATACAATATAAAACAGACACAACCAAAAAACATACATACAACACATTATATGCATTATATACTCAGAACAAAACTTTTTCAGATAATATTACATAAAAAACTATCCCTCAATCACAGTCATACAATTACCATAAAAGAGTTCAAATACTTCTCAAAAAATACCCCTAATGTTTTGTTTAAAATGTTTTTCTGGTAAATTCCTAATGAGGTCAGGTAGAAGATTCCATAGCTTTACAGCCCGAAAACAAAACATCCTTTTACCAGTTACAAGTCTAGTCCTGGGTAAAACATAATCACTTGTGCTAGCTGCTCTTGTGCTGACTAAATGTCTGTCTTTTACCTGCTGGAATCTGCTTATCAAAAGTTCTGGTTTCTTTTCAACATGTAAGTTATAAAATAATTGAAGAACATTTCTAGCTATTATATCCCTGATGTATGACCACTCTAGTTGTTTGTATCGCTCTTCAATCGGAGTATCATTCGGACATCTAAGAATAATTCTTGCAGCCTTATTTTGCGCTGCCTGGAGTCTACTTATTTCTCCCACTCCAGCATTACCCCAAACAGCAGCACAATAATTTACCTGACTCACAATTAAAGCATGGGTCACTTGTCTTAATATTTTTTTTGGTAAATATTTGGCTTTTCTACCGACCATAACAGCAGTCTGAACCAGCTTCTTACATAGATTAGATATATGTGGTGTCCAAGACAGATGACTATCAAGTTGAACACCTAATAGTGTAGTCTCATCTATTTGTTCTTTCATTGTACCATTTGTCATGAGCTGTAAGAAGGGCAGAATTTGCTTCTTCCTCACAGAACCAATAAGCATTACTTTTGTTTTCTTTACATTCAATATGAGTTTGTTCATGTCAGCCCAATCCTTAATTGTTTCCAGGTCTTGCTGTAGTGATGACTGTATGTCTACACATGAATACCCCGGTACATACGCAGTAGTATCATCTGCAAAAATTGTAATTTCTGATCGGACTCGAGCATATGAAATATCATTTGTATAGGCCCAAGGCAACTGCCTTGAGGCACACCACACTGTATATTCAGAGGCGAAGAATATGATCCATTTATATAAACAGATTGTGTTCTTTCAGATAAATAAGCATGAATCCAGGGTTCTTCTTCACCGTCTGTCCGGGGGGGGGGGGGTGCACGGACAAACGGTCATCAACTCTGTCAGCCGGGGGACGGACGGACGCTCATCGCTGTCAGCCGGGGAACGGACACTCGTCACTGCCAGGCGCGGAGTATAGCGCCGCTGACCTAGCGGTATAGCGGCGTAGCGCCGCTGTTCCACCGTCTGGGGAGAACCCTGCTTAGGCGGGAGGCAAAAACGCTTGGGCGCCGCGCCTAAGCCGTATAATGGCAGGGAAAACCCTGGAATCCAGTCAAGCGCAGTTTGTTGGAACCCACAATGAATGAGTTTTTTTCAATAATATACCATGATCTACCAAATCAAATGCTGCACTAAAATCCAAAAATAATACACCAACATATTTTCCCAAATCAATTTGTTCTAGCCATTGATCTGTTATCTCAATGAGAGCAGTCGCAGCGGAATGCTCCTTACGATATGTATGTTGATTAGCAGAGAGTAAATCATTAGTTTCCATATATGACCAAATCTGAGCACTGATTATGCTTTCCAGAATTTTACTCAGTGCAGGTAAAAGACTAATGGGCCGACTGTTCTCAGGTGAGACAGGTTCTTTAATATTCTTTGGAATTGGACATAGCTTAGCTTTCTTCCATACTCTAGGGAAGTGGCCAGTGTTGATTGACCAATTAAACAAATACCTCAATGGGGCAGCAATCTGCGGTGCAGCGTAACTCAATAACCTGTTGTCCATTAAATCATAGCCTGCAGCTTTCTCATCAGGAAGTGACTCCAGCAAATTCCTAACCTCTTCAGTTGTTACAAAGGAAAAGGAAAAAGAGCACATTTTACTTAGCATGATGTTGTTGCTAATCAGATCATTCAGAGTATGTTTAGAACTGGAAAAATCTGTCATCTCTCTAAGTCTATTGATTTTGTTTTCAAAATAAGCAGCATAATGATTGGCAACATCAACAGGCTTTGTGATCACTTTTCCATTCTCCTCAACAAATGATGGATACTGTGCAACATTTGTTCCCAACAATCCTCTGGCTGTATTCCATGTTTTTTTGAGTCATTCCCACACTCTGTGAATGCTTTTCTGTAAAAAGAGGCCTTTTTACTGCGATTTAATTTCAGTGCATAGTTGCGTAATTTTCTATAGATCCGTTGGTCAGATTCTAAATTTGATTTTAAAAATGTAGCTTTTGCCTCATTTCTCATTTCAAAAACTTTGTTAAGTTCATCATCTATCCATGGAGCAGAACAAGCTTTAACAGTCCATTTCCTAATTGGAGCATGCTGATTCATCACTTCAGTTAAGAGTTCAGTAAAACATTCAGAGGCAGAGTTTACAAGTTTTCCTCTAAAAATATTAATTCCCAGGGACATGCAGCCAAATCCCTCTTAAATTCCTCACAATTAAATCTTTTAAAACTCCTCTTTACTACTATTCTAGGTGGTCTCTTTAGAATCTTAGATATTCTGGTTATGGATACAATATTGTGGTCAGACCAACCAACAGGAAACACACATGCACTTGAACACTGTTTCGGTACACTGGTAAAAATCAGATCAATGCATGTCTCAGTACGTATGCCATTCCTTATAGAAAATCTTGTTGGATTCCTAACCATCTGCTTCATATTACACCCCTCTGTAAATCTCAATAATTTAGTTTTATTGCTATTCTTGTTATCACACCAATTTATATTCAGATCACCCATATAAAAAACACTTCCTCATCATCATTTGTTGCATTATCTAGACTAGAGCATTAGTCATCTAAATAGTTCACATTTGAGCAAGGGGGTCGATATGCACATCCAATTATTAGAGGTTTTTGATAAGGTAGATGTATCTGTAACCATACAGCCTCCAGATGATTCATTGTTAGATCGTCTCTCTTTTTAAAGGGCAGATGATTTTGAATATACATTGCCACAGCTCCCCCATTTCGATTCCTTTCCTTTCTTGTAAAATTATACCCATCCAAATGGACTTGACCTTCAGTGATAGAACTATCTAGATGTGACTCAGTGATGGCTAGAACATGAATATCATTGATTTTCAGCATGTTACAGATCTCATTCATTTTATTTGGTAAACTACAAACATTTATGTGTGCAATATGTAATCCCTTCTTAGGTAATTTTAAATTCACAGAACCAGTGTGAATCATCGAATTTGCCATAGTTTAACGACCTGCATCAGATATCCATCAAACTCAGAATAACCAGGGAGTTGTTTTGGGGTCACGATACAGTTGGTTATTTATGTACAATTTGTCTGTCACTAAAGTGATGCGATCATTATGAAGTCTGTGTCCTTTCATTATGGGATAGAGTACCTTCCTCCTGTTGATGATTTCATGTGGAAATTGGTCATTTACTCCAAACTTTGTGCCCTTAAGTTGTTTTCCTCGGCTTTTCACAAGCTCCTTATGTTTAAAATGTTCAAAATTGGCAACAATGGCTCTTGGTCTGTCTTTCAACACTTTACCCATTCTGTGGACATGGGAGAAAGTGACATCTTGGCAGTTTCAGCTGTTCAGTCATGAGGGCCTTCACAACAGTTTCACAATCAACACGGTCCTCCTCTGGAATTCCTGTTGTTCCTCATAGAGTGACACTGTTGATCAAGCAGGGTTTCTGACAGGCGCTTGTTCTCTTTCTCAAGCACATTCACCCTGCTCTCCATATCCTGCACAGATTTCTTTAGGTTCCTGTTGTCACTCAGCAGTTCATCAATTTGCCACTGACTGTATTCAAGGCTAGCTTTGAGCTGATTCAAGTCTTTCATCATAACCTCCAACACATGCAGTTTGGCAAATCTATCATTAATTAACTTCAGGAGGCAGATCTCAACCTCCATGACCCCATCAGCTTCATCGTCATCACTTACTTCCTCAGAGCGTGATCTTTTACGCCCTGTTCTTTTAGGAGTTGATTTGGTGGCATCAGCTGCATCAGCTTGCCACTTTTTCTTAGCCTTCTTCTTCTTCCCTCCAGTAGGATTACTTGGTAAGCTTGCTTGTGGAGTTTCCATCCGGGTAAGTTGATATCTTTCCGCAATAAATTGCTCAAGGGATTCTATTCTTTCTGTTGAATCCAGCTTGTCACAGCAAGGAGTATTCACAGGTCTTTGTTCAGGATTAGGCCTGACTAGGCCTCACCACACACCATCAGCCCAGGCTTCATGCAATCGATCAAAAATCTCCAAGTGCAAAACTTTCTCAGTGCATCTATTTAACACTTGTCCTCTTCATCCACAGTGCCTGAAAACCCGTGATGTTCTGGAGGATGTCCACAGCAGTTTGGCGCAGCTGCTGGGTGAACTCAACAAGGCAGACGCTCCGTATGCCCTCAGTGTGGCCAACAGACTGTACGGGGAGCAGTCCTACCGGTTTGATGAGGTGTGTGTGTATTTCAGCATGTATGTATGTATCTTCAGGAGTAGGTCTGGTTGTGTTAACATATTTGTACGCTGGAGTGAATGAGATACACAAACAAGAATATTTGAGCGCAAGGAATGAAAGTGGGCAGCAGGCCAGTATAGAAGCAAGGAAAGTAGTGGTTGTGAACATATTCTAGCTGTGTTGACCTTTAACTCCACTTACTGAGTAAACTAACCAGCTTATGAATGATATTATTGTTTTGTGTGATCACAATCAGTAAATGTGTTGTTGATGGTTCCAGCAATTCTTAAGAGGCACCAGGAAGCACTACAACGCAGAGCTGGAGTCTGTTGACTTCATAAAGAGCTTTGAGGCGGCAAGGCTCAACATAAACAGCTGGGTGGAGGAGAAGACACAAGGTGGTTCATACACACTAACATACACACTCATCAGTATGTTAGTAGACACTCATGTCTCCTTCATCCAATGCAATTATTATAACATCGGTCAAACATTGTAAACTGATCTTTAACTGGAGGAGCACCATATTAATGTTAAGCACACTCACTTATGTAAGCCTCATTTTAGAATGCAGAAATAAAACGTTTTCTTGATGACAGCCTGAGAGTGGGCAGAGTTGAAGGGTGGAGACTAATTTCATCAACTTTTCTTGGTATTAATTTAAATTGTCCTGTAAATGCAAAAGAAATATCTTTTTGTGTCAAAAATATGATTGAACTACATTCTGTTGTCAGGGAAACATTGCAGTTGACGGAACCTTTTTTCAACACATTACATGCTTCAGTTGAGTGAAATCATATCATATATGATATCATTTCATCCTTCAGGTAAAATTAAGGATTTACTGGCCCAGGGTGTGTTGGACAACATGACCAGGCTGGTGCTGGTCAATGCCATGTACTTGAAAGGCAACTGGAATGAGAAGTTTGATGAATACGACACACGTGATGCTCATTTCAGAATCAACCAGGTAACACTGCTCAAAGAAAACATCCAATATGGCTACAGTGATTGACAAAGATCAGTTAAAGAAAATATGGGGTTTTAAAATGATTGTACAGCAGCATATACCATTTAGTCAGCTTTGAACCGGTCAACAAAACACTGAATCTGCATTAAGTGATTTGTAGTTAGTGCATCAGACAGAAAACAAACAGAAACACTGAAAAACAAACTCAACAACAAGCCTCCATACTGTGTCAGCTTTGTAGGGTTGTCTTAGCTTTTTATTAAATGTTCACCTTTCTTTATTTCTTTATTTCAGCTCACCACCATTTCTCACTGACTGGATAATTTGCAAATGGCTGGAGTGCGTGTTGTTGTCTACAAGACTTCAGCTGGTGTTAAGTTTCTCTTTAAGTTTTTCTATTTTTCTGTTTGATTTCAGAATGAAACCAAACCAGTGAAAATGATGCACCAGACATCTCGGTTCCCTTTTACCTTCATCCCTGAAGCCAACTGCCAGGTGATGAAGCTGTTCAGTTAATGAATCCATTACTGCAGTATGTCAGTTAATATTTATGTCAGTCCATCAAACAACTGGGATCATTGAACCAGTCATATATTCCCTTTGTTAATGAGGTGACTTAAAGTTACCTTAATCATGAAGCTATCACTTAAGGTTTTTTTTTTTTTTTTGTTGCATGTGATCCAATACATTAGCTTATCTTGCAACAAAAGATAACCAAACAGTTGACTAGTATGTGCTGCAGGGGCGGGCTGGCCTTTTTTACCCCATAAAACGGCCGCAGGTAGCACAGAGTTGACTAGTATATGCTGTACATCTGCTGTAATGTTCTAAACCTGTTGAACAGATCCTAGAGATGCCATACGAAGGAAAGGAGCTCAGCATGCTCATCTTTCTACCCAATGACATGAAGGAAGGTACAACAGGTCTGGAAAAGGTAGGAACACCCCCGGCCCCCTGCTCGCGCGAACACACACAGACACACAGACGCACACACACACACACACACACACACACACACACATAGAAACACCACACAAGAGACAGACGGACTAATAATTGGTTTTATGTCCACCCCAGCTGGAGAGGAAGCTCACCTATGAGAACTTTGTGAAGTGGACTCGTCCAGACATGATGGATGTAACTAATGTTAAGGTGGGGCTGCCCCGGTTCAAGATGGAGGAGAATTATGACATGAAGAGTGTCCTGATCAGCATGGGCATGGTGGATGCTTTTGATATCTCAAGGAGTGACTTCTCTGGTAGGAGCACATCAGACATGTTCATAAAAATGTAGAAGGAGGTCAATATTACAGCTGGGTATTGTTAAGAACCTCACGATTCGATTTCGATTCTTTAGGTCGCAATTCGAATCAATATTGACTTAAATGCTTCAATATCGATTCAGTAATAAGTTGTAATAAACAAATAAGTCATTAGAGTACCTGTTGATTATTTTTTAATTAAAAAAAGTCATCTTAAATTAAACTTCCTCTAGGAAGCTCTAGTTCGAATTGAAATGTAAACAAAGGTACTCGATGTGTTAAGTTATAAAATAGCGCAACTATAGTTAAGCTGAGAAAGTCCCATTGTTTCTGGGACTGCATGGTACATTTTTGTCTGACATAAACATAGACATGACCGCGGTCCCTCCGCCCTCCGGCTAGACACGAGGGGGTAAACGTTGACCCTGAACCCCCCTCTCTCCCCGGAGGAGAGTGCTACCCGCGGTTGCACGGTGCAGCAGCCAGGGTGAGACAGGTGTTGTGCTGGGAGTTTACAGTCTCCCAAAGAGCGGTGCGTTAGACATCAGCTACCCTCCTCCGCAACTCCGACGGTGTTTCCGCTGCGCATCACCCTCCGACCCTCAAGCAAGGTCGCGGGTGAGGCGCTTCCAGCTGCTGGAGGCGGGGACTGAGAGGCGTCCAGTGAGGGACAGCGGGTGGTCGGGGGCCGCTGCTTGCCTGAATCGATTCAGATTCATGATTCGATATTATATAGGATAAAAGATATTGCAATGCATTGATGAATTGATATTTTTACCCACCCCTAGTCAATATTGAATAGATGTCCGTCCAAATCAATGAGCTCTGTGTTTCTATGTAGGGTGAGCCCAGGCATTATATTTATTTAAATTGTTCTTTAATCCATCTCTTCTGCTGACAGGCATGTCTCCTGCTAATGAGCTGGTCCTGTCAAAAGTCTTCCACAAGGCCTTCCTGGAGGTCAATGAAGAGGGAACTGAGGCTGCCGCTGCTTCTGCAATTACGTTTAGACTAACCTCTGGCATTTTGTATTTAGTACCTCCACCCACCTTCATTGCAGACCACCCCTTCCTCTTCTTCATCAGGCATAACCCCTCCATGAGCATTCTCTTTGCTGGCCGATACTGCTCCCCTGAGTGAGCACTGTATGTATCACTAGAAGAATGTCCAGAGCATCACCACTCTAGAGCTCCCTGTAGCTAATCACACCCTGAGTTTCCATCCTGTATTTTTAAAACCAGAAAGATGTTGGATTTTCTGAACTTTGGCTTCTTGTCTGCATCACTTCTCATGAGTGATTCTGTGTTTATCCTGTGCCTTCTTGAACATGACATTCTTGCACTCTTGCACATAATCTCATCCTGAGGATATGGTTTACTTCATGTCTATGATGCATGTATGACCCTATTCGCAGCACCTTCATACCCTACCCTACTGTAACTATATCATTAAATTGTATGTTTTATCTCATAATTTACACCCTTTGTGAGAAGTTGCCTTTATTACATGTCTAGTATACCTGTTTTTTCAACCACCAGCACAGATGTTGTGACTGTGATTTTATACCACATGAACATGTGATGGGTGCAAGATACTCTGCACTTTTCATCCTTTATATATTCAGTTAACCAAAAAAGATGTGATCAAATCACATTGTCAGAAGGATATGGCCTTTAGGGTTATTGTTACGGCCGTCGCCGAGCTCTGCCTCTGTGTGTGTTTGTATGTGTTGTCTCTGAGTGGTTTCAGGATGTGGGTGCCCCTCCTTCTCGGCCTGAGATAGATAGATAGATAGATAGATAGATAGATAGATAGACAGACAGACAGAAATAATGTAGAATATTTGAGTGGTTTGCAAATACTATTTGACCCTTTTTCTTTTAAACTATTCCTTTTGGAATAGGATTCAGTTGGATCAGTCGTTGTGGAAGTGTTGCTGCTACTTGAAATGCTGATCATCTCTGAGAAGTCTATATCATACGTTGTTAATGTTTAACCAAATGTGGCGAGGTGAGCGTGTAGGTGGGAGGCCACCAAAATCTGACTGCCTGACAACACCACCTGGGGAATTTCACCCCAGGAAATATCTTATAGAATCTGACAAGACCTCAATTACATATTGGACAACACAAGTTCGTTTGACTGAGATAAGACAGAGACGTGCTTTCAAATTAAAAGAAAAATTTATTAATTGAAGTAAAATCGGGAATAGATGATAATCTGCGGAAACGGGGGTTAATAACTCAGGGAAAACAAATCAAATTATGAAAATATAACAATTTTATTTTAAGTAGTCTTTTTGTAAACACGGTAAAATGGTGTCTTTTTGAAACACATTCCAAAAAAACAAAAGAGTGGACAGAAGCCAGCTAAAGGGAGGCAGCCTACTTAAGGAGGTGTTCCAGGAGTGCAACAACTTACCCACCACGTGTGCTCACAGCAATCGTCAATCACTCCAAACTGTGCATCACTGCAAACTGTGTCCCGGTGAACTTTAACACTACAAACAGTGAGGGAACCACTCTAATGTGCCTAGCCTCCTCTATAAGCTGACCCATGCCACTAAAAAGGAAAAAAAGGGCAAAAAGAAATATTACTACAAACAATTAAAAAACACACCAGTAGGTCCAGCCTAAAATGTACAACAAAAACCAATCAATGAAGGCAACACTAAAGTAAAGCAAAACAGCAGCTGATAATGACCTATAAATTCAGAAAAGGTTGAGTTAGTACTAAAGCAAGTGACATTTATTATCCTGCTTAATTAAATTACATACCTTTATTAAAAGGTGTATGGGCTAACCCACGCTCATCAATGAGCATCCACAACATTGGAGGCAAACTATAAAAGAAGAATTCAAGATTGTTAGGACCATTTCACAGGCACCTCATGCATCAGCTTTTAACAACATACCGTCATTCACTAATTGATGCAGACACCAGTACGACCAGGCAGGAAGGAGAGAGCAGCTCAGACAGAGGAGCCCACACAATAACCAGGGAGAGACAAAGACAGCAATGAGGCCACAGGTGCCTTAAATGCCCTCAGACTAATCAGGAAGGGGTTGGGCAGAGGAGTTTGCCTGAACACCAGGGTGTGTTCAAGATCCAGCAGCCTGATTAACATGAGGAAACACTAGTTTCCCCATCACACAAACATTTAGCCAACAACCTGTGGAAAAATGAAAAAACAGAGACGAACATATTAATCTTTCAAAATCAGAAGGAAAGGGCATTGTATGAAAGGAAATCAATAAAGAGTAGCAGCAACACTGAGATCAAGAGATGAGTGGAAGACATTTATATTCCATTCAAAATACAACAGAAGACAATTATGACCAGATTAGCAATAGGACACAGTAACCTTAATGGTACACTTCACATTATAGGGAAGCATCCAACCATTCCAATCAACATGTGTTTGTTAATTGCAGTAAATATATCGTAGAGAGGAAGGACATGATGGGAGGAATGAAAAGATCAGGGTTAAATGGAGCAGGAATAAAGAGCATATTGTGTGGTGGAAGCAGACGAGGTAGAGGACACTGGGTCAGCTTGCTAATGTGAACATGACTCTCAGGGCAAATTTAAAATATAGAACAAGGGCAAAGTTTGATTATTCAAAAGGTGGCAGTAGTGCAACACTTAGAATTGCAAGGTCCTTTCATTAGGATATACTTCTACAGTGTGTATAGTATCTGCACCCACTTCTTATTGATAATAAGTTGACTTTTGTCAAATGAAGATGAAACCAGGAGTTAAGAAACCTATCCAGACAAAACCTTTTTTCAGCAGTTCTCAAGTCATTAATACAGACAAAGATATCCTCACAGACTCCTCAGCGCTGCCTTGGAAGGACTGTATCTCACAATGAACAATAAAACAGTAAGACTGTGACGATCAACGTGGAAGTTACATTATTAAAATTCCTGGAAGCTTGATAACGGTCTTTGGACATTTTGACGCTTTGCAGGAAGGACAACTTTGTTTTTGTTTGTTACTAATGTAGCCTATAAACTACAGAGTGGGCGTTGGCCTTACAAGATAGCGAGTAAAAACTAGTTGTATCCGCCCGGCTTCCGTACAATGATACAGGAGAACACAGAAGCTCATCACAAGATTTTCGGGGCGTGTCGGCACGGAAATAATCAAACTGATGCTTCCAGCAGAAGCGACCTAAAGATTCCTGAGCTCTGAAGTGTCTGTAAGTATATGTTTAAGTGAATATATTTACAATCTGTGATGCGGGTCATTTCAATACAATCCTAAATGACCATCGATAACAGCCACTATTTTACTTTGTTATAGCCAGTGTTGTGCATGAACGCGTTCAGTGAACGATCATTCATCAAATCAAATCAAATCAACCTTTATTTATATGGCGCTTTTCATACAGAAAAGTATCGCAAAGTGCCTTACAGAGATGTACAGAAAAAGAGAAACATCAAATAAAATCAGGAGAAGAAAGTTAAAAGAACCCAACCCTCCCACCCCCACAGTCATGCACAGAGACATACACAAATATGTATACGTTCATACACACATTCACACATACACACACAGCCACGCTGACACACAGACACACAGACTCACACCTACACAAACACTAGCTGTCACTACAGAGACATGGCCGGGCAGCGAGACCTGAGGTACAGAGGAGGCTAGGGAAGCTACCTTTGGGGGGCCATTCATGAACTTGTTCATATTTTGGGCGAACGTGAACTGAACGTACTGTATTTCTGCCTGATGAACGTTATCTGGCGTTTGTGAACGGCGCTCTCGCAATGTTTTACTTCGTTCAAGAGAGTGGCTGGTTTCCATCGAGGCTTCCAGGCGAAACGCGGCTAAAACACCCCGTAAACAGGTCTTAATATGTATATAATATGTGATGTGTGTCATCAAAATGCGAAGCATGGAGGCAAAAACAAATGATTGCAGCAGCACTACCTCAGACTCTGCCTTAGAGGTGGGTAAAAATATCAATTCATCAATGCATTGCAATATATTTTTCCCAATTTAATATCGATTCAGAAAATCCTCTGAATCGATTCAGGCAAGCAGCGGCCCCCGACCACCCGCTGTCCCTCGCCGGACGCCTCTCGGTCCCCGCCTCCAGCTCGCTCGAGGGTCGGAGGGTGATGTGCCGCGGAAACACCGTCGGCGGGTAGCCGATGTCTGACGCACCGCTCTTTGGGAGACTGTAAACTCCCAGCACAACACCTGTCTCACCCTGGCTGCTGTGTTGTATTGTGCATATATGACTCCTACCACTAGAGGGAGTATGTTACCAGTGTTGTGTTGTGGTTAACCTGATGGGAGTTTCATAGAGGAAGAAACACGACGTAAACACAGAAGTTATTGCAATCCAGACGTGCCTCCGTGTGATTACATAAATAAATAAGATTATAGGCTACTTTATTACAGTCGCTGCACCGTGCGCCCGAGGGTGGCGCTCTCCTCCGGGGAGAGAGAGGGGTTCATTGATAACGTTTTACCCTCTCGTGTGTAGCTGGAGGGCGGAGGGACCGCGATTTACAATTTAAGATGACTTTTTTGAATTTGAAAATTATCAACAGGTTCTCTAATGAATTATTTGTTTATTACTACTGAATCAATATCAAAGCATTTAAATCAATATTGAATCGAAGAGCGACCTAAAAAATCACAAATCGAATTGAACAAAAAATTGTTCAGAACCTCACGATACTTGCTGTCCGTGGTTCTATATGGTCTGTGGCAATAATTTATAAAAAATAATAGCTCGCAGCAACATATTGGAAAAAAAAAAGAACTATGAGCTAGCTCATTTTTGGAACTGTGAACTTAGTATACAATTTTGAATTATGAACTATGAACTGAACTAGTTCATTTTGAAATTTGTGAACTGAACTTTGAACTAGTTCATGTACAAAGTGAACTTTCTCAACACTGGTTATTGCCAATAAGTTTAGGGTAGGTGAGCAGGTTGTGTTAGAAAATATATCATGTTTGCCCTCTTTGGTCTATTTAATGTTTAATGAACTAAAGACTGAATCTTAAGTGTTAAGAAATGGTTTTAATGTATCATATGTCGTGTATTAATATTCAGAGACAATCTAATATAGAAACTCCATTTTCAGTGGAGTTGGCACAAAGAGAGAGTGAGATGGTGATCAGATTAAGGGATAAAGTTGAAATTTAAGAATAGTTAATATTATTTATGTGATAAAATGTACTCCGCCCGTCCCTTCTTTACAGGCACAATGGTATCACCAACCCCTCTATGCGTGGCCAACACCACCTTCGCTCTGGCTTTGCTCAAAAAGCTGAGTGAGGACGACACGATGGCAAATGTCTTCTACTCTCCTTTCAGCATCTCTTCAGCCCTGGCTATGGTGATGATGGGGGCCAGAGGCAACACAGCTGCACAGATGTCTGAGGTACAACACACACACACACACACACATTAACGTTGATGGCTACACCAAGTTCAGTTTGATTATGATAATAACATAATCTTTTTTTCTGTTTAAGATGGTATAATGGCTGTCCACCTGGTGCACAAATGATGCATGACTGCATGTCTTTGTGAGTAAGGGTAGGTGTGTGATTGTCCACGCATGAAAGAGATCAGAAGTGACAGTAACGTATGGCTGCTGTGAGGATTTTATAGCAGCCAGTTTCCAGAAAGTCCAGCTGTGTGAACTGCTGTCTTAGAACTTGTTCATTAACCAGCTGGTCATCAAATACCACAGTCTGTTGATGGGAATCAGAAATGTGCGGGTCAGCGATAACAGTGCATACACTGTTACTTTCAAAGAACAGAAAAACAAACAAAAAGGGTCTCATTAAGAGGACTTAAAAAATATTACACATAAGAACACAAGAATCTTGGCTGAAAACCAATACACTGGCAATCCAAATGGAGCCTTTTACAGTTGAGTTGATTGAATAAGGTAATACATTATACATACAAAAAAAATACATTCAGCTTTTCAACTAAAATTTCTCATTGAAGTAGCCTTGTCTAAACCAATGATATCCTGCCTTTTTTATTTGATCCATTGCCATATATTTCAACCATTTATCCATCACATTTAGCTAGCAGTAAACCATTTAGCCACTAGGCTCTCTTAAGATAACTCTTACCAATGTACTACCTACTTTATTTTTTAACTTACTGTCAACTAGAATTGTACAGTATTGCCTAAGCTATATATATTGTTAATGTGATATGAGACAAATGAGAGTTCCATTATATTCAAGAGAAGAGAGGCCGATATCTCCAATACTCTGCAAATCACAAACAATCTAGATGGATGAATAGCACAACAGGTAAGAGGAAGAAATCTGTATTTTTGATTTTAGGGTGAAATGTCCCTTTAGGTATCTTATGTGAGTGACTTGAGTGACTCACTATCCTTCAACATAGTGTATATAGATGCATAGCATGGAGCACCGAAGTCAACAAACTACAAAGAAAACCTTGCTAGTTTTGTAGTCTCATCTGTTAATAGGCAAAATGATCACCACACTGGTCTAATAAACTGTTTATAACAGACTGCTGTGTTTCTTTCTCAGTGCATCTATTTAACACTTGTCCTCTTCATCCACAGTGCCTGAAAACCCGTGATGTCCAGGACGATGTCCACAGCAGTTTTGAGCAGCTGCTGGGTGAACTCAACAAGGCAGACGCTCCGTATGCCCTCAGTGTTGCCAACAGACTGTACGGGGAGCAGTCCTACCAGTTTGTTGAGGTGTGTGTATTTCAGCATGTGTGTATGTATCTTCAGGAGTAGGTCTGGTTGTGTTAACATATTTGCACGCTGGAGTGAATGAGATACACAAACAAGAATATTTGAGCGGAAGGAATGATGAATGAGGGAGTGGGCAGCAGGCCAGTATAGAAGCAAGGAAAGTAGTGGTTGTGAAAATATTCTAGCTGTGATGGCCTTTAACTCCACTTACTAAGTAAACTAACCAGCTTATGAATTATATTATTGTTTTGTGTGATCACAATCAGTAAATGTGTTGTTGATGGTTCCAGCATTTCTTAAGAGGCACCAGGAAGCACTACAACGCAGAGCTGGAGTCTGTTGACTTCAAAAAGAGCTTTGAGGCAGCAAGGCTCAACATAAACAGCTGGGTGGAGGAGAAGACACAAGGTGGTTCATACACATTAACATACACACTCATCAGTATGTTAATAGACACTCATGTCTCCTTCATCTAATGCAATTATTATAACATCAGTCAAACATTGTAAACTGATCTTTAACTGGAGGAGCACCATATTAATGTTAAGCACACTCACTTATGTCAGTCTCATTTTAGAATGCAGAAATAAAAGCTAGATCTCCAGACTGCTAAAACTTTACATTAACATGTAAACTTGCATGCTATTTCAGTGCCAAGAGTTTAAACGTTTTCATGATGACGGCCCGAGAGTGGGCAGAGTCGAAGGGTGGAGACTAATTTCATCAACTTTTCTTGGTATTAATTTAAATTGTCCTGTAAATGCAAAAGAAATATCTTTTTGTGTCAAAAATATGATTGAACTACATTCTGTGTCAGGGAAAGATTGTAGTTGATGGACCCTTTTTTCAACACATTACATGCTTCAGTTGAGTGAAATCATATCATATATGATATCATTTTATTCCTCAGGTAAAATTAAGGATTTACTGGCCCGGGTGTGTTGGACAACATGACCAGGCTGGTGCTGGTCAATGCCATGTACTTGAAAGGCAACTGGAACGAGAATTTTAAGGAATACGACACACGTGATGCTCAGTTCAGAATCAACCAGGTAACATAGCTCAAAGAAAACATCCAATATGGCTACAGTGATTGACAAAGATCAGTTAAAGTTAGAAAATGTGGGGTTTTAAAATTGTTGTACAGCAGCATATACCATTTAGTCAGCTTTGAACCGGTCAACAAAACACTGAATCTGCATTAAGTGATTTGTAGTTAGTGCATCAGACAGAAAAAAAACAGAAACACTGAAAAACAAACTCAACAGCAAGCCTCCACACTGTGTCAGCTTTTCAAGTTGTTATGTTAGGATTTATACATTTTCATTATGCCCCACCGACCACTATGACCCCTGTGACCCCGGCCTACTAAATACTGCCCGTGACTCCCCTTAACAAACACACTACTTATGAAACTACACGCACATCATTCATTGCTCATTAAATTGTGACGTCTGCAACACTGTGACACATATAGATTGTCTTTTCCCATCTTTTCCTGTTATCTCACATTATTAAGAGTTGCACATTTCCTGCTGACTAATGAGATGGTCAGAAGCGGACAGAACACTTTCACTAACACTTTCACACATGAGGAGGCCTCGAAGGCCAGCGATATCACCTCCCAAATCCCTTGTGCGTATGCGACAGTGAAGGCACCATAAACAAAGGCAGATAGCGGGGAACAGGCAGTTGAGGCCAGGAACATTTTGTTTTCTTCAACAGGGTGACGTCTTCAGGAATCATGGCTCGTGTGCTGAGAAACTGGGACGAGTTTGTGCACCACCGATGGGAAGGCTAAAGTCTAAACCACGGTTTCTCCCCACCTTTTTTACTTGACTGTCCAATAATAGTATTCATCCTATCTATCTGATTGACCAATGACAATTCAACACATACATTGTGACAGCAATATATAATGTATTACATGCTGAAATTCTGCATCTTTTTCTGGGTGACTGGTTGCAGTTAACAGCGTTGCTGCTTAGGGCTCTGCTGCCTGACATTTTTCAAACAGAGAAAGTCCTTGATCAAGCTTTTTGCTTAATGATACAATTCTTCTTCTTGAATAGTTAACAGTACATCGTGCTCTGTCTTCTCTATTGGTCTGTCTACTTTCACCTCTCAAACAAACGAACACGCCTGACAGTTATGGGAACTTGTTAGTGAACAACTATCAACCTGCACACTGCAAGATGTGTGGCAACCTGGCCGTGCCATTACAGGGTTTTCACTCACCACTTGATGAATGTAAGTCCAGGTTTCACCACAACCCTACAAAGTCACCTGGGTCTTAGCTTTTGATTAAATGTTCACCTTTCTTCATTTCTTTATTTCAGCTCTGCACCATTTCTCACTGACTGGATAATTTGCAAATGGCTGGAGTGCGTTTTGTTGTCTACAAGACTTCAGCTGGTGTTAAGTTTCTCTTTAAGTTTTTCTATTTTTCTGTCTGATTTCAGAATAAAACCAAACCAGTGAAGATGATGCACCAGACATCTTGGTTCCCTTTTACCTTCATCCCTGAAGCCAACTGCCAGGTGATGAAGCTGTTCAGTTAATGAATCCATTACTGCAGTATGTCAGTTAATATTTCTGTCAGTCCATCAAACAACTGGGATCATTGAACCAGTCATATATTCCCTTTGTTGATGAGGTGACTTAAAGTTACCTTAATCATGAAGCTATCACTTAAGGTTTGGGGGATTTTTTTGTTGCATGTGATCCAATACATTAGCTCATCTTAAAACAAAAGATAACCAAACAGTTGACTAGTATATGCTGTACATCTGCTGTAATGTTCTAAACCTGTTGAACAGATCCTAGAGATGCCATACGAAGGAAAGGAGCTCAGCATGCTCATCTTTCTACCCAGTGACATGAAGGAAGGTACAACAGGTCTGGAAAAGGTAGGAACACCCCCGGCCCCCTGCTTGCGCGAACACACACACAGACACACACATACATAGAAACACCACACAAGAGACAGACAAACTAATAATTGGTTTTATGTCCACCCCAGCTGGAAAAGCAGCTTACCTATGAGAACTTTGTGAAGTGGACTTGTCCAGACATGATGGATGTAACTAATGTTAAGGTGGGGCTGCCCCGGTTCAAGATGGAGGAGAATTATGACATGAAGAGTGTCCTGATCAGCATGGGCATGGTGGATGCTTTTGATATCGCAAGGAGTGACTTCTCTGGTAGGAGCACATCAGACATGTTCATAAAAATGTAAAAGGAGGTCAGTATTAGAGCTGGGTATTGTTAAGAACCTCATGATTCGATTTCGATTCTTTAGGTCGCAATTCGATTCAATATCGATTCAATTCAATATTGACTTAAATGCTTCGATATCGATTCAGTAATAAGTCATAATAAACAAATAAGTCATTAGAGTACCTGTTAATTTTTTTATTAAAAAAATTCATCTTAAATTAAACTTCCTCTAGGAAGCTCTAGTTCGAATTGAAATGTAAACAAAGGTACTCGATGTGTTTAGTTATAAAATAGCGCAACTATAGTTAAGCTGAGAAAGTCCCATTGTTTCTGGGACTGCATGGTACATTTTTGTCTGACATAAACATAGACATGACCGCGGTCCCTCCGCCCTCCGGCTAGACACGAGGGGGTAAACGTTGACCCTGAACCCCCCTCTCTCCCCGGAGGAGAGTGCTACCCGCGGGCGCACGGTGCAGCAGCCAGGGTGAGACAGGTGTTGTGCTTGGAGTTTACAGTCTCCCAAAAGAGCGGTGCGTCAGACATTGGCTACCCGCCTCCGCAGCTCCAACGGTGTTTCCGCGGCGCATCACCCTCCGACCCTCAAGCGAGGTCGCGGGTGAGACGCTTCCAGCTGCTGGAGGCGGGGACTGAGAGGTCCCCGAGGGACAGCGGGTGGTCAGGGGCCGCTGCTTGCCTGAATCAATTCAGAGGATTTTATGAATCGATATTAAATTGGGAAAAAAGGTATTGCAATGCATTGATTGATATTTTTACCCACCCCTAGTCAATATTGAATAGATGTTCGTCCAAATCAATGAGCTCTGTGTTTCTATGTAGGGTGAGCCCAGGCATTATATTTCTTTAAATTGTTCTTTAGTCCATCTCTTCTGCTGACAGGCATGTCTCCTGCTAATGAGCTGGTCCTGTCAAAAGTCGTCCACAAGGCCTTCCTAGAGGTCAATGAAGAGGGAACTGAGGCTGCCGCTGCCACTGCAATTATGTGTAGACGACTCTCTGCTATTAGATATTTAGTACCTCCACCCACCTTCATCGCAGACCACCCCTTCCTCTTCTTCATCAGGCATAACCCCTCCATGAGCATTCTCTTTGCTGGCCGATACTGCTCCCCTGAGTGAGCACTGTATGTATCACTAGAAGAATGTCCAGAGCATCACCACTCTAGAGCTCCCTATAGCTAATCACACCCTGAGTTTCCATCCTGTATTTTCAAAACCAGAAAGATGTTTGATTTTCTGAACTTTGGCTTCTTGTCTGCATCACTTCTCATGAGTGATTCTGTGTTTATCCTGTGCCTTCTTGAACATAACATTCTTGCACTCTTGATCTTTTGCACATAATCTCATCCTGAGGATATGGTTTACTTCATGTCTATGATGCATGTATGACCCTATTTGCTGCACCTTCATACCCTACCCTACTGTAACTATATCATTAAATTGTGGTATGTCTTATCTTATACTTTACACCCTTTGTGAGAATTTGCCTTTATTACATGTCTATTATACCTGTTGTTTCAACCACCAGCACAGATGTTGACTGTGATTTCATACCATATGAACATGTGATGGGTGCAAGATTGTCTGCACTTTTTATTCTTTATATTTTCAGTTAACCAAAAAAGATAATGTGATAAAATCACATTGTCAGAAGGATATGTCCTTAAGGGTTATTAAAACTACAATCAAACAAACTGTAAAATTGCTATCATGCATTTAGTTAATGTAGAATATGTGAGTGGTTTGGAAATACTATTTGACCGTTTTTCTTTTAAACTATTCCTTTTCTTGACATTTTCTCTGATCTGGTTACGTGTGGAAATGGATTCAGTTGGATCAGTCGTTGTGGAAGTGTTGCCGCTACTTGAAATGCTGATGATCTCTGAGAAGTCTATATCATACGTTGTTAATGTTTAACCAAACATTTAGCCAACAACCTGTGGAAAAATGGAACTGAGACAAACATATTAATCTTTCAAAATCAGAAGGAAAGGGCATTGTATGAAAGGAAATCAATAAAGAGTGGCAGCAACACTGGGATCAAGAGATGAGTGGAAGACATTTATATTCCATTCAAAATACAACAGAAGACAATTATGACCAGATTAGGAATAGGACACAGTAACCTTAATGGTACACTTCACATCATAGGGAAGCATCCAACCATTCCAACCAACATGTTTGTTGATTGCAGTAAATATATCGTAGAGAGGAAGGACATGATGGGAGGAATGAAAAGATCAGGGTTAAATGGAGCAGGAATAAAGAGCATATTGTGTGGTGGAAGCAGACGAGGTAGAGGACGCTGGGTCAGCTTGCTAATGTGAACATGACTCTCAGGGCAAATTTAAAATATAGAACAAGGGCAAAGTTTGATTATTCAAAAGGTGGCAGTAGTGCAACACTTAGAATTACAAGGTCCTTTCATTAGGATATACTTCTAATCTTCTATCAACGAGGAAGTTACATTATTAAAATTCCTGCGAGCTTGATAACGGTCTTTGGACATTTTGACGCTTTGCAGGCAGGACAACTTTGTTTTTATTTGTTACTAATGTAGCCTATAAACTACAGAGTGGGCGTTGGCTTTACAAGATTGCGAGTAAAAAGTAGTTGTATCCGCTCGGCTTCCGTACAATGTCATAGGAGAACACAGAAGCTCATCACAAGATTTTCGTGGCGTGTCGGCACGGAAATAATCAAACTGATGCTTCCAACAGAAGCGACCGAAAGACTCCTGAGCTCTGAAGTGTCTGTAAGTATAAGTGAATATATTTACAATCTGTGATGCAGGTCATTTCAATACAATCCTAAATGACCATCGATAACAGCCACTGTCTTACTTTGTTATAGCCAGTGTTGTGCCTGAACGCGTTCAGTGAACGATCGTTCATGAACTTGTTCATATTTTGGGCGAACGTGAACTGAACGTACTGTATTTCTGCCTGATGAACGTTATTGTGAACGCGTTCATTCTGGCGTTTGTGAACGGCGCTCTCGCAAAGTTTTACTTCGTTGAAGAGAGTGGCAGGTTTCCATCGAGCCTTCCAGGCGAAAAGCGGCTAAAACACCCCGTAAACAGGTCTTAATATGTAGCGGAAAGTCACCCAATCTGGCAACAGCAGCCACCACAGAGTCGCACCGCACTATGTGTCATCATAATGCGAAGCATGGAGGCAAAAACAAATGAAGGCAGCAGTACTGCCTCAGACTCTGCCGTAGAGGTGGGTAAAAATATCAATTCATCAATGCATTGCAATATATTGTTCCCAATTTAATATCGATTCAGAAAATCCTCTGAATCGATTCAGGCAAGCAGCGGCCCCCGACCACCCGCTGTCCCTCGCCGGACGCCTCTCTGTCACCGCCTCCAGCAGCTGGACGCGCCTCACCTGCGACCTCGCTCGAGGGTCGGAGGGCGATGCGCCGCCGAAACACCGTCGGAGCTGCGGAGGCTGGTAGCCGATGTCTGACGCACCGCTCTATGTGTGACTGTAAACTCCCAGCGCAGCCGGTCTCACCCTGGCTGCTGCACCGTGCGCCCGCAGGTAGCACTCTCCTCCGGGGAGAGGGGCGTCAGTGTCAACGTTTAGGGACCGCGGTTTCTCAGCTTAACTATGGTTGCACTATTTTATATCCAAACACATCGTGTGCCTTTGTTTAAATTTAGAACTAGAACTTCCTAGAGGAAAGATTTACAATTTAAGATTACTTTTTTTAATTTAAAAATTATCAACAGGTACCCTAATGAATTATTTGTTTATTACTATTTATTACCGAATCAATATCGAAGCATTTAAATCAATATTGAATCGAATAGCGGCCTAAAAAATCGAAATCGAATTGAGTTGTGAGGTTCTGAACAATTTTTGGTTTAGAACCTCACGATTATTGCTGTCTGTGGTTCTATATGGTCTGTGGCAATAATTTAGAAAAATAATAGCTCGCAGCAACATATTGAAAAAAAAAAGAACTATGAACTTGTTCATTTTAAAATCTGTGAACTGAACTTTGAACTAGTTCATGTACAAAGTGAACTTTCCCAACACTGGTTATTGCCAATGAGTATAGGGTAGGTGAGCAGGTTGTGTTAGAAAATATATTATTAGGTTTGCCCTCTTTGGTCTATTTAATGTTTGCTGAACTAAAGACTGAATCTTAAGTGTTAAAAATGGTTTTAATGTATCATATGTCGTGTATTAATATTCAGAGACAATCTAATATAGTGTAAAAGAAAAAAGGTGTTCAGTGGAGTTGGCTCAAAGAGAGTGAGACTGTGATCAGATAAAGGAATAAATATGCTATTAAAAGTTTAAATTTAAGAATAGTTAATGTTGTATATAATAAGTGCTCCGTCCTCCCTTCTTTACAGGCACAATGGCATCACCAACCCCTCTATGCGTGGCCAACACCACCTTCGTTCTGGCTTTGCTCAAAAAGCTGAGTGATAACGACACGACGGCAAATGTCTTCTACTCCCCTTTCAGCATCTCTTCAGCCCTGGCTATGGTGATGATGGGGGCCAGAGGCAACACAGCGGCACAGATGTCAGAGGTACAACACACACACACACACACATTACAGTTTTTGCCTGTTGCTTGAACACATTTTGCAAAACTTTGCTCATTGTGCCAAAACTCTACACACAAGTAAACATGACACAACACTGGCAAAAAATACCGTTCACATCTGTGTGTTTCAACTTGAAACTCTACTATCAAAACCTGAACTCTGCTATCAAAACCTAACAATCCTTTGTCAAAATGCAACTCTGATGACAAAATGACACATACTTGCATCATATGCATACACTTTCAGATCAGGGGGAACACACTAGTCTACTTTATAGAAAACACTGCAGTCTTTGATTTTCACTGTTTATTCATAAGGCACATTTTCAGGAGGCACATTTTCAAACAACCAAAAAAAACCAAATAGGCCTACTCAATATTGTACATTGCAGGAACATGAATTCAGACAAAGCAAAAAAAAATAAAATAATAATAATGATAATAGAAAAAAAAACACTATACTGTAAACACAGAAAGTCATGGCAATTGTGCATACGTGGGCTCATGGATCCCGCGGTCTGTTGGGGTCTGGCCACAGGACCTCGACATTGCAAGCAATGTCTTCTCCCACTAGGCACCGGGGAAAATATCCCCTTGCATGTCGAAACCATCAATGGATTGCTGTCACCTGAATGTCGCCACAGGCCTGTTCCATTGCCTGCAGAAGAGGCATGTGGTTGGCGGTCATATACACGCCATCTCCAAGCCGAAAAGAATTCCTCTATAGGGTTTAAAAATGGTGAGTAAGGGGGCAAGTATACCACTTCAAATTGATTGTGGTTGGTGAGCCAGGCCTGGATCAGGATCAACATTATCCCATACCACCACAAACCTGGGCTGATCTGGTCTGTTCTGTACAACTTTATTATGGAGAGCATCTAGAAATGTGAGTATATGTTGGCTATTGTATGGACCTAGTTTTGCATGATGATGCAGAAGCCCTCGAAGGCTTATGGCGGCACACAATGTGATATTTCCCCCGCGCTTCCCCGGGACGTGCACAATTGCCCTTTGGCCAATTACATTACAACCCCATCGTCTTGTTTTCCTCAGGTCGAATCCAGCTTCATCAATGAAAATGAATTCATGAGGCTGTGCAGCTCCATCCATGGCCAAGATTCTCTGTAACAAAAAAACAAACAAAAAAAACATATTACTACAGTGCTACACATACAGAACCCCCACCCCATCACACAGGTACCTGTGTAGCTCTCCGAATGGATCCATGTGGTACTGATATGGTACAAATTCAGCTGCTACTGAATTTCACCAATACTGTATTGTAAATGTAAAGTACAGTTACACTTACCTGTATATATTCACGTCGAAGTCCTTTGACCCTGACACTGTTCCTCTCAAATGGGACCCTGTAGAGCTGCTTCATGGTGATGTTGTGTTTTCCCAAGGTGCGTCTGATGGTGGTGATGCTCACATGGTTTATGTTGTTGAACACTTGCCTGTCTGCAAGTATTTTCTGTCGTAGCTGGTGGAGACGGATGGCATTGTCTGCCCTCACTAGGTCCACAACGGCAAGTTCCTGCTGTTGTGTGAACAGGCGTTGGCGTCCTCCCCCAGAAGGTCTTCTAGTCATTCTAGAGAAATACAACCACAAATTGTCATCGGTTTGCTTCTTTTTCTTACAAAACTTTACTGTATATACTGTATCATCCACTGTACTGAAACATCTCAACATAAGTAATCATGGTATGTTTCACAAAAACTACCACTTTGGCTGCAAAAGGAGCATTAGCACCCTGCAACAGTGTTGTGCCTGAACACGTTCAGTGAACGATTGTTCATGAACTCGTTCATATTTTGGGCGAACGTGAACTGAACGTACTGTATTCTGCCTGATGAACGTTATTGTGAACGCGTTCATTCTGTCGTTTGTCAACGGCGCGTTCTCACAGTTTAACTTCGTTCAAGACAGTGCCAGATTTCCATCGAGCCTTCCAGGCGAAAACCGACTAAAACACACCGTGAACAGGCCTTAGTATGTAGCGAAAAAACACCCAATCTGGCTGTTGTGTATAAAAAGGACGCTGGACGAGAGGTTTGTGCAACTCGCTTTACTTTCGATCAAAACGAAACTTAACTAGTTCAGACAGAAACAGCTGCATACCAAACATGCAGTGAGACATTACCAAACGAACACAGATTAATTCGTCCTGAACAGACATAACACTGGCAACACCAGCCTCCACAGAGTCGCACCGCCGCATGCGTCATCAATGTGCTAAGCATGGAGACAAAAACAAATGAAGGCTTCACATCTGTTTTTTTATTGTGATATATCTAAAAAGTTTTGGAGTGATGTTGTTGAATCTCATTTTTTTATGCTGCTCTCTGTCCATTCTCTTACCCTTAGACATGTTATTTGCTATGTTAACCCAGAAGATAATGCTCTTGAACACATGATGAACTCCTATGCAAAATGTTTTATTCACAAACAAAACAAAATTTGCAAAATCACTACCTAAATTTTCTCCTTTTCTCCTGGAACTGAGCTCTTTGCTTAAATCTCTGATTTTGTTAAATAACAAAAAAAGTAATACCTTACTGAGTTATCATGAAAAGTTTTTCCCTGAAGCCACTGTCTGAACTATTATTTTATTTTTCCCTTTCTTCTTCTTTTTTTAAATGATTTGTTTACTCATTATTTATAATTTTATTTTAAAATTTTAATTTGTACTCTATCCTGTACCACAAACCTGAAACGGCACATTGAACTAAAGCACCCGGCTTGCCTTTCAAGGTATGTGCAAGTGAATAAAAAATCAAAAGACACAGCAACGGCGAGCCAAAAATCCTCTACCACCCAAATCACATTAACGGTGTACAGTAGCGGCTCTGTTGTCTTCATCACCCAGCCACAGCTGGACAACCTGGTTTTGCAGAATATTGGAGAGCTACAGTTTCAGTGTTAAAACTGATAAAATAATAGCTGTCTGTGGTTCTATATGAGCTGTGGCAATAATTTTGAAAAATAATAGCTCGCATCAACATGTTGAAAAAAAAAAGAACTGTGAACTAGTACATTTTTGGAACTGTGAACTCAGTTCAAAATTTTTAATCATGAACTATGAACTGAACTAGATCATTTTAAAGTTTGTGAGCTGAACTTTGAACTAGTTTATGCAGAAAGTGAACTTTCCCAACACTGCCCTGCAATACCCTGTACACGTGATGTGGTAATGTGATATACTCAGGGTTCTTACACATTTTTCAAGGTCAAATTCAAGCACTTTTCAAGCACTTTTAAGGGTCATTTTCAAATGTTTCCAGTACCTTATTGCTGGGGTAAAATACATATCTACAGGAATATATACACTCATTTTTGTACATTGTATTATGCTGCGAACATCTAAAATCATGTTTCATAATAGCAAGAAGTTTAGAAATTAAAGGAGAACACAAAGTATTATTCAAAAAAAAGGGAAGCCACTTGGCGTTCTTCAGGAACACTCGCACCGAGACAATGAGAGACTGAGAGCACCCTGTAATTTTCTTTTTTGACATAGATTTTTATGTTTCAGAATGCAGTGTTGGGAGTAACGCGTTACAAAAGTAATGCAATTACTGTAATGCATTACTTTTTGCTGTAACACAGTAATGTAAGGCATTACAAAAACAAAAAAAGGTAATATTTTACTCAGTACAAATCTCAGTAACACGTGTTATAATGCATATAATGCTAGAGAACTATTGATCGAGGAGAAGATGACTGGAAGGATGTGAAGAACATTATAGTTAAGTGCATTTTGTGTGCAAAACCAAAAGATCTCTTTACCTCACAAAATAGCACAAGTCATTTAACGAAACATCTAGAGCGGTGTCACACTAACATTAAGCTAGTGACCAAAAGAAAGCAAACTGAGGATGAGAGCGGAGAAAAAAACATTCTCCTGTACTACGATGCTTAAATCTCAAGAAGTGAGGAGACTGGTGGCAGAGTATGTTGTCAAAGACATGCTGCCACTTTCAACAGTGGATTCTCCGTCTTTTATAAAAATTGTGAGCAAGATCCCCGTCCAGGCTAGCAATGACAAGGTAAGCTATTATTGCCTCAACAGGTTGGTGCTGTTGGGCTACTGACTGTAATATAAATATAGCGACATAATGTCAGTCTGTGTTACATCAGTTTGTATCCAGATAAAACATACAAAAACTTCTGTTAAACACAATAAACATTAGCTAAAGGGCCTTACAATGTAGGCTCCCCCCTGTTTTTGAAAGGTCTGCCCAAACTGAATTTGAGTGTTAACATCGACCATTTTGAGATGTACGACCACTTTCTGCCCCATGAACAGATTTAGGCTACACTGGAAATCAATGTGTGTGTTTCAAAAAATTTCAATACAATGTAGATGCATTCTAAGAATATGTACTGTCACTGATATATAGAGGAAGGTGGGACATGTCCATGCATCATGCATGTTTAATCACATCTAGAGGACATAAGCTTTTAGAAGATGCTTTCCCTTACGTTAATAACGATCAAGGTGTTGACATACAAAAAGTTATGACACATACTGATTTTTCAATGTAAATATTCTCATGAAACAGGTACTGCACCCCAAATGTTTCAATTTTAACACTGCAATTCATGTTTATCATGTTCAGTGTGGCCAGCCCTTTCAAAAACTGTTGTTTTCAGTGTTAGTGGTTGTATATGTTGTGAAAGTAACTTAAAAGTAATGCAATAGTAGTGTAATGCCTTACAATTAGAATACAGTAATATCACAATGTAATAAAGTTACTGAAATTACAGTAACAAGTAATAAATAATGCATTAGGTGTTTGGAGTAACTTGCCCAACACTGTCAAAATGTGTCTCCTATCTGTAAGAAGTCTTGGCTTGCCATCTAATTTACTTTATTAGAAGTAAGGAATGAGAAGTGGAGAAAAGTGAACATTTCCTTGTCACACTTCAAGCTCTGACTGACGTCAGTGCCTGGTGTGACGTCACAGAGACAAACTGAACAGTCAGTTACTGACTCTGGCACTTTAGCTCTGCTGTTCACCAGTGTGAGTGACTCGTCTGCTGACTGACTGTCAGCAGAGGAGAGATGCTCTGTGCTGCATAGAGAGCTGTTCGCTTATTCATCAAAGTTTATTAATATTGAACGGGTCATCAGTCCAAATTGCATCAAATTCCACCTTCTTCTCAGCTACCAGGCTGCATGTGTGACGATACACACACACAGGCCATAGACTGCATACACAGACAGTCAGGTGCTAACTTAACGAGGTCACGTAACGTGATTAATGGTTCGCTAATTATTCCTTAGCTTGTTATGGTTTAGCTAACGTTAGCGGTTAGCATAAACAAAGTGTTAACATGCAGCGTTGGCCTAAGTTACTCAAAAAGTCTTCACTTACATGTCATGTGACTTTAGAGCGCAGACTCTCCCACTGCACACATCTGCACATCTTTTTTGCAGACTTTGCATGACGCCACTCTTTGATTCGGTCCTCGTCATAACCATTGTTTGTACTTATAATTTTCAAGCCAATGCTCGTTAACACAGCAGCCTCCCAGCATTTTGTCATCTCCTACTGTCGCTCTTCTAAGAGGGGCGGGGCTACACACAGACTGGCAGGTCGCAGAGAGGAGCAGAGAGGCTCAGCGGAGCCCAGGAGAAAACATCTCCACATACGGTTTTCTTACCGATTTTATTTCTCCTTGTAATAAGCAAACTATCCAGTCCATCTCAATTTTGTGAAAGACAGAGTTATAATGTCAAGCACTTTCAAGCACTTAAACTAAAATCCAAGCACTTTTTAGGCCTTGAAAATACAATATTGAAATTCAAGCACTTTCACGAATTTCAAGCACCCGTACGAACCCTGTATACTGTAGTACAGTGTTGTAAATACCATCTGAATAGAGTAGAAGGTAGAGAGGTGAAGACATACCTGTTTTCCAGTCGGAATGTTCTTATTACAGATGCCACTGTGAAGCGGCTTAGATGTGGGTGGACTCTCTGCCCAGCTTCCCTCATAGTCAGGCCATGGTTGATGACATGGGCCACCAAAGTTGCTCTTATATCATCAGATATAGGGGTCCGTGCATGGCCTCTTCGACCATGACCATGTCCTCCTCCTCTTCCTCTTTCTCTCGCTCTCCCTCCATCCATGCTTGCAAAGTTCTTGAAATTGCTAAACTGAGGGCTTTTTGTAGCTGGCTGATTGGTGTTCAGTTTAGCAAGTAAGTGGCTTCAGGTGTGTATTTGAGTGGTTGCAATTACCCGATGTGTTTTGTATTTTGGATACATGTGTTTTCCAAATGGTACCCTGAGATTTCATTTTTGAACGAAGTGTCTTATGTATGAAATAGAGTGTAGTATGCAGGACCAAGTGTGTTGCATAAAGGAGTAAGTGTGTTGCAGAATTGCAACTAGAGTGCAAAGCAGCGCTTTTGTTTAAGGTATGGGTACTTGTGTTTGAGGTACGGTAAAAGCTTCAAGTTGTGTTACTTTAGTCTAAGCATGGGTCTATAGTGTTCAAGCAACGGGCAAAAACTGTAACATCAATGGTTACACCAAGTTCAGTTTGACTATGATAATAACATCGTTTTTTTGTGAGTAAGGGTAGGTGTGTGATTGTCCACGCATGAAAGAGATCAGAAGTGACAGTAACGTATGGCTGCTGTGAGGATTTTTATAGCAGCCAGTTTCCAGAAAGTCCAGTTGTGTGAAATGTTTTCTTATAACTTGTTCATTAACCAGCTGGTCGTCAAATACCACAGTCTGTTGATGGGAATGAGAAATGTGCGGGTCAGCGATGACATTGGGATTCCCAAGAATTTGACATTTAACTTCCGGCTAACTATGATTAACATTTAGCAATGTGCAAACACTGTTACTTTTAAAGAACAGAAAAACAAACAAAAAGGGTCTCATTAAGAGGAGTAAAAAAATATTACGCATAAGAACACAAGAATCTTGGCTGAAAACCAAAACACTGGCAATCCAATGGAGCCTTTTACAGTTGAGTTGATAGAATAAGGTAATCTAAAAATATATTCAGCTTTTCAACTAAAATGTCTCGAAGTAGCCTTGTCTGAACCAATGATATCCTGCCTTTTTATTTGATCCATTGCCATATATTTAAAACATTTATCCATTACATTTAGCTAGCAGTAAACCATTTATCCACCATCAAAAAGCCACAAATAATGCTCAGAACAGCACCAAACTTCAGCAACGGTCTGCAAACTTTATCTCTCGAGAGGGAGTCTAACACAGTTTCAAATTTACACCAGAATATCCCTTTAAGATAACTCTCAGCAATTTACTATACTAAGCTATATTTATTGTTAATGTGATATGAGACAAATGAGAGTTCCATTATATTCAAGAGAAGACAGGCCAATATCTCCAATACTCTGCAAATCACAAACAATCTAGATGGATGAATAGCACAACAGATAAGAGGAAAAAATCCGTATTTTTGATTTTAGGGTGAAATGTCCCTATAGGTATCTTACGTGAGTGACTTGAATGGCTCACTATCCTTCAACATAGTGTATACAAATGCATAACATGGAGCACCAAAGTCAACAACGCACAGATAAATCCTTGCTAGTATTGTAGTCTCACCTGTTAATAGGCAAAATGATCACCACACTGGTCTAATAAACTGTTTATAACAGACTGCTGTGTTTCTTTCTCAGTTAATCTATTTAACACTTGTCTTCTTCATCAACAGTGCCTGAAAACCCGTGATGTTCAGGACGATGTCCACAGCAGTTTTGAGCAGCTGCTGGGTGAACTCAACAAGGCAGACGCTCCGTATGCCCTCAGTGTGGCCAACAGACTGTACGGGGAGCAGTCCTACCAGTTTGTTGAGGTGTGTGTGTTTATCTTCAGGAGTAGATGTGGTTGTGTTAACATATTTGTATGCTGAAGTGAATGAGATACACAAACAAGAATATTTGAGCACAAGGAATGATGAATGAGGGAGTGGGCAGCAGGCCAGTATAGATATAGTATATGTTATTGTTTTGTGTGATCACAATCAGTAAATGTGTTGTTGATGGTTCCAGCATTTCTTAGGAGGCACCAGGAAGCACTACAACGCAGAGCTGGAGTCTGTTGACTTCATAAAGAGCTTTGAGGTGGCAAGGCTCAACATAAACAGCTGGGTGGAGGAGAAGACACAAGGTGGTTCATACACACTAACATACACACTTATCAGTATGTTAGTAGACACTCATGTCTCCTTCATCTAATGCAATTATAACACCGGTCAAACATTGTAAACTGATCTATAACAGGAGGAGCACCATATTAATGTTAAGCACACTCACTTATGTCAGTCTCATTTTAGAATGCAGAAATAAAAGCTAGATCTCCAGACTGCTGAAACTTTACATTAACATGTAAACTTGCATGCTATTTCAGTGCCAAGAGTTTAAAAGTTTTCATGATGACAGCCCGAGAGTGGGCAGAGTTGAAGGGTGGAGACTAATTTCATCAACTTTTCTTGGTATTAATTTAAATTGTCCTGTAAATGCAAAAGAAATCTTTGTGTCAAAAATATGATTGAACTACATTCTGTGTCAGGGAAACATTGCAGTTGATGGAACCTTTTTCAACACATTACATGCTTCAGTTGAGTGAAATCATATCATATATGATATCATTTTATCCTTCAGGTAAAATTAAGGATTTACTGGCCCAGGGTGTGTTGGACAACATGACCAGGCTGGTGCTGGTCAATGCCATGTACTTGAAAGGCAACTGGAACGAGAAGTTTGATGAATACGACACACGTGATGCTCAGTTCAGAATCAACCAGGTAACACTGCTCAAAGAAAACATCCAATATGGCTACAGTGATTGACAAAGATCAGTTAAAGTTAGAAAATGTGGGGTTTTAAAATTGTTGTATAGCAGCATATACCATTTAGTCAGCTTTGAACCGGTCAACAAAACACTGAATCTGCATTAAGTGATTTGTTGTTAGGGCATCAGACAGAAAAAAAAAACAGAAACACTGAAAAACAAACTCAACAACAAGCCTCCATACTGTGTCAGCTTTTCAAGTTGTTATGGGAACTTGTAAGTGAACAACTAGCAACCTGCACACTGCAAGATGTGTGGCAACCTGGCCGTGCCATCACAGGGTTTTCACTCACCACTTGATGAATGTAAGTCCAGGTTTCACCACAACCCTACAAAGTCAGCTGTACTTAGCTTTTGATTAAATGTTCACCTTTCTTCATTTCAGCTCACCACCATTTTTCACTGACTGGATGATTTGCAAATGGCTGGAGTGCTGTCAAGGCCTGGGCTGAAGATAGGACTCAGAATTAAAGCAATTCAATCAAATTTTATTGCGAAATATATTTCCTTTACTTGAACTCTTTTAAGCAACGTGACTTAAAGAAATAGGCTATAAACCACAATCTCTAAACTGCTGACCAAGGAACATGAAACAAAACATAAGACTGAGGCAAAAGACCTCAAAAGAAAAAGGAAAAAAATAACAAAATTTGCTCACTGCGGAGGGAAAATAAAATGGCAACGACAACTTAACTACTCTGGCACTAAGGCAATACAGAACTTACAACAAAAATTCGCTCCAAAGCGGAGGTTGACAAGGGCTATAAACAAAACTACTCTATCAATATCTATGAAAGTTAAAAACAAAAGGAGGCACTCCACCAGAGGCAAACAAAAGGGTTATAAACTTAAACTTCACTTTACTGAGAAAATTACAAACAAAAAGTCACTCACTTAAGATGATCAAGAAAACAGAAATACAAACACAGTATCTTGGCATAGTTGTGGCTTGAGGAAAGGGCTGGAGATGCAGGACGAACACAAACACTCTGGCACAAGACAAAGGAAGACGCAGACTATTTAACACATGAGGGAGGGGGGAACAGGTGGAAACAATCAGGGATCGGGGATGACGTCAGACCAGGGACACATGAGGAAGGGCAAGTGACCTGAAACGAGAGGGGAATTAGATTTTCAAAATAAAACAGGAAATTCACAAGACAAAAACCCAGAGGAGACAAAACCTCACCACTGTGTGACAAGTGCGTTTTGTTGTCTACAAGACTTCAGCTGGTGTTAAGTTTCTCTTTAAGTTTTCTATTTTTCTGTTTGATTTCAGGATGAAACCAAACCAGTGAAGATGATGCACCAGACATCTCGGTTCCCTTTTACCTTCATCCCTGAAGCCAACTGCCAGGTGATGAAACTATTCAGTTAATGAATCCATCTCTGCAGTATGTCAGTTAATATTTCTGTCAGTCCATCAAACAACTGGGATCACTGAACCAGTCATATATTCCCTTTGTTAATGAGGTGACTTAAAGTTACCTTAATCATGAAGCTATCACTTAAGGTTTGTTTTATTTTCGTTGCATGTGATCCAATACATTAGCTTATCTTGCAACAAAAGATAACCAAACAGTTGACTAGTATATGCTGTACATCTGCTGTAATGTTCTAAACCTGTTGAACAGATCCTAGAGATGCCATACGAAGGAAAGGAGCTCAGCATGCTCATCTTTCTACCCAATGACATGAAGGAAGGTACAACAGGTCTGGAAAAGGTAGGAACACCCCCGGCCCCCTGCTTGCGCGAACACACACACAGACACACACACACACACATAGAAACACCACACAAGAGACAGACAAACTAATAATTGGTTTTATGTCCACCCCAGCTGGAGAAGAAGCTCACCTATGAGAACTTTGTGAAGTGGACTCGTCCAGACATGATGGATGTAACTGATGTTGAGGTGGGGCTGCCCCGGTTCAAGATGGAGGAGAATTATGACATGAAGAGTGTCCTGATCAGCATGGGCATGGTGGATGCTTTTGATATCGCAAGGAGTGACTTCTCTGGTAGGAGCACATCAGACATGTTCATAAAAATGTAAAAGGAGGTCAATTATAGGGCTGGTTATTGTTAAGAACCTCACAATTCCATTTCGATTTTTTAGGTCGCAATTCGATTCAATGTCGATTCAATTCAATATTGACTTAAATGCTTCGATATCGATTCAGTAATAAGTCGTAATAAATTAGTCATTAGAGTACCTGTTAATAATTTTTATCATAAAAAAATGATAAAAATCATCTTAAAAAAATTCATCTTAAATTAAACTTCCTCTAGGAAGCTCTAGTTCGAATTGAAATGTAAACAAAGGTACTAGATGTGTTTAGTTATAAAATAGTGCAACTATAGTTAAGCTGAGAAAGTCCCATTGTTTCTGGGACTGCATGGTACATTTTTGTCTGACATAAACATAGACATGACCGCGGTCCCTCCGCCGTCCGGCTAGACACGAGGGGGTAAACGTTGACCCTGAACCCCCCTCTCTCCCCGGAGGAGAGTGCTACCCGCGAGCCCACGGTACAGCAGCCAGGGTGAGACAGGTGTTGTGCTGGGAGTTTACAGTCTCCCAAAGAGCGGTGCAGTAGACATCGGCTACCCGCTCCGTAGCTCCGACGGTGTTTCCGTGGCGTATCACCCTCCGACCCTCAAGGGTGAGACGCTTCCAGCTGCTGGAGGTGGGGACAGTGAGGCGTCCAGTGAGGGACAGCGGGTGGTCGGGGGCCGCTGCTTGCCTGAATCGATTCAGAGGATTTTATGAATCGATATTAAATTGGGAAAAAAGATATTGCAATGCATTGATGAATTGATATTTTTACCCACCCCTAGTCAATATTGAATAGATGTTCGTCCAAATCAATGAGCTCTGTGTTTCTATGGTGTAGGGTGAGCTCAGGTATTACATTTATTTTAATTATTCTTTAATCCATCTCTTCTGCTGACAGGCATGTCTCCCGCCAATGAGCTGGTCCTGTCAAAAGTCGTCCACAAGGCCTTCCTGGAGGTCAATGAAGAGGGAACTGAGGCTGCTGCTGCTTCTGCAATTATGTGTAGACTACTCTCTGGCACGTTATATTTAGTACCTCCACCCACCTTCATTGCAGACCACCCCTTCCTCTTCTTCATCAGGCATAACCCCTCCATGAGCATTCTCTTTGCTGGCCGATACTGCTTCCCTGAGTGAGCACTGTATGTATCACTAGAAGAATGTTGAGAGCATCACCACTCTAGAGCTCCCTATAGCTTATCACACCCTGAGTTTCCATCCTGTATTTTCAAAACCAGAAAGATGTTTGATTTTCTGAACTTTGGCTTCTTGTCTGCATCACTTCTCATGAGTGATTCTGTGTTTATCCTGTGCCTTCTTGAACATGACATTCTTGCACTCTTGATCTTTTGCACGTAATCTCATCCTGAGGATATGGTTTACTTCATGTCTATGATGCATGTATGGCCCTACTTGCTGCAACTTCATACAAATAAACATATTTACAACAAACCATTTTTTTTTAATTATAATGCAAATATAAATTGTTGTTAACTAAATTTGTGCATACATTTAAAAAATTTACAAAGTTAAATGTAACTATTTACATTTAAATGCAGGCAATGCTCAGGTCTGCCTGTGCTCCTTGAGAGCTGCACTGCCTGCTCCACATTCAGCATCTTCTCAGTGTTCTGACTCATTAAAACGAAAAACTGACTCCACTACACACTAAACACACTACACCAAACACTACATAACACACTAACTACACACTCCAAACACGCTAAATGTAACAAATCTCTCAACTCTCAATATCGCTGTCCGACCGTCGTAGCCTGTCAATCATCCGCCTAGGTCCCTCCCACAACTTCCTGTTCCTCAACAACCAAACTTGCTGCTTGGACACTTTCGTGACAAAAGCCCGTTTTTACCGTTTCTTTCTGCACCAGACACAAAGCAAACGTAACGGCAATGTTCGCGAAAAAGCGTGGCGGACATTATTTACCCAAGGTCCGGTTTTGGACGTGCCGATGCGTCCGGTCCGTCGTCTCGGGAGGTGGGCCGTGTAGCTAGCACAGTTTGTTGTCCTCGCGGATCCGGATCTCCTCAGACCGGAACAGACTCGGTCCGGACTCGTTTGGTGTCATTAATCCACAACAGTCAGTTTAGATGCACAGAATGGTAGCCGGCTATATACCGCTCCAGCTCGCGCGGCTGCAGGTACAACCGCGGTCACGTGAAGCACCGGTGCGTCCGTCAAATCAGGAGGTGAGGGGTGGCGGTGGGCTCTCCAGTGATTGGACAACACACACACAGAGAGATTTCGTGCATTTATAGAAAGAGGTGTGCTGTCTCATCAGGCCTCTCTTCACTAAGAGCACAGGAGTAATACATGTTCTTTTTGCATAGATATCTTTATTAAGCAGTAGACAGATAGGAAATATGGGAGAGAGGGGATGTGACATGCTGCAAAGGACCTCAGGCCAGAATCGAACCAGGGTCGGCTGCGTATGTGGCATGCGCTCTAACCACTCAACCACCTGCGCGCATAATACATATTTTTAATGGGAAAAGGATTGCAGTGATTCAGTCTCTACTCTATGTAGTCTCACATCAGGTATATCAAATAATCACCAGGATTTACTGTATGAAATAATTTCAATATATACAAGAACAAGGAGACAAGGCACTGAGGTCATAATCATCTGGGTTCCTGCTCATGTAGGAATTATAGAGAATGAAGGAGCGGCCAAATTTAGCCAACAAGCTGTGGAAAAAGGAAACATAGACGAACATATGAATCTTTCAAAATCAGAAGGAAAGGGCATTGTATGAAAGGAAATCAATAAAGAGTGGCAGCAACACTGGGATCAAGAGATTAGTGGAAGACATTTATATTCCATTCAAAATACAACAGAACTAGACAATTATGACCAGATTAGGAATAGGACACAGTAACCTTAATGGTACACTTCACATTATAGGGAAGCATCCAACCATTCCAACCAACATGTGTTTGTTAATTGCAGTAAATATATCGTAGAGAGGATGGACATGATGGGAGGAATGAAAAGATCAGGGTTAAATGGAGCAGGAATAAAGAGCATATTGTGTGGTGGAAACGGACGAGGTAGAGGACACTGGGTCAGCTTGCTAATGTGAACATGACTCTCAGGGCAAATTTAAAATATAGAACAAGTGCAAAGTTTGATTATTCAAAAGGTGGCAGTAGTGCAACACTTAGGACTGCAAGGTCCTTTCATTAGGATATACTTCTACAGTGTGTATAGGATCTGCACCCACTTCTTATTGATAATAAGCTGACTTTGGTCAATTGAAGATGAAACCAGGAGTTAAGAAACCTATCCAGACAAAACCTTTTTTCAGCAGTTCTGAAGTCATTAACACAGACAAAGATATCCTCACAGACTCCTCAGCGCTGCCTTGGAAGGACTGTATCTCACAATGAACAATAAAACAGTAAGACTGTGACGATCAACGTGGAAGTTACATTATTAAAATTCCTGGAAGCTTGATAACGGTCTTTGGACATTTTGACGCTTTGCAGGAAGGACAACTTTGTTTTTATTTGTTACTAATGTAGCCTATAAACTACAGAGTGGGCGTTGGCCTTACAAGATAGCGAGTAAAAACTAGTTGTATCCGCCCGGCTTCCGTACAATGATACAGGAGAACACAGAAGCTCATCACAAGATTTTCGGGGCGTGTCGGCACGGAAATAATCAAACTGATGCTTCCAGCAGAAGCGACCTAAAGATTCCTGAGCTCTGAAGTGTCTGTAAGTATATGTTTAAGTGAATATATTTGCAATCTGTGATGTAGGTAATTTCTATACAATCCTAAATGACCATCGATAACAGCCACTATTTTACTTTGTTATAGCCACTGTTGCGCGCAAGTACGCGTTCAGTGAACGATCGTTCATGAACTTGTTCATATTTTGGGCGAACGTGAACTGAACGTACTGTATTTCTGCCTGATGAACGTTATCTGGCGTTTGTGAACGGCGCTCTCGCAATGTTTTACTTCGTTCAAGAGAGTGGCAGGTTTCCATCGAGGCTTCCAGGCGAAAAGCGGCTAAAACACCCCGTAAACAGGCCTTAATATGTATATAATATGTGATGTGTGTCATCAAAATGCGAAGCATGGAGGCAAAAACAAATGATTGCAGCAGCACTACCTCAGACTCTGCCTTAGAGGTGGGTAAAAATATCAATTCATCAATGCATTGCAATATATTTTTCCCAATTTAATATCGATTCAGAAAATCCTCTGAATCGATTCAGGCAAGCAGCGGCCCTCGACCACCCGCTGTCCCTCGCCGGACGCCTCTCGGTCCCCGCCTCCAGCTCGCTCGAGGGTCGGAGGGTGATGTGCCGCGGAAACACCGTCGGCGGGTAGCCGATGTCTGACGCACTGCTCTTTGGGAGACTGTAAACTCCCAGCACAACACCTGTCTCACCCTGGCTGCTGTGTTGTATTGTGCATATATACTCCTACTAGAGGGAGTATGTTACCAGTGTTGTGTTGTGGTTAACCTGATGGGAGTTTCATAGAGGAAGAAACATGACGTAAACACAGAAGTTATTGCAATCCAGACGTGTCTCCGTGTGATTACATAAATAAATAAGATTAGCGACTTTATTACAGCCGCTGCACCGTGCGCCCGAGGGTAGCGCTCTCCTCCGAGGAGAGAGGGGGGTTCATTGTTAACGTTTTACCCCCTCGTGTGTAGCTGGAGGGCGGAGGGACCGCGGTTATGTCTGTTTCTGTCAGACAAAAATGAACAATGCAGTCCAAGAAACAATGGCACTTTCTCAGCTTCATTACATTTCGAACTAGAACTTCCTGGAGGAAAGATTTACAATTTAAGATGACTTTTTTGAATTTGAAAATTATCAACAGGTTCTCTAATGAATTATTTGTTTATTACTACTGAATCAATATCAAAGCATTTAAATCAATATTGAATCGAAGAGCGACCTAAAAAATCGCAATCGAATGAACAAAAAATTGTTCAGAACCTCACGATACTTGCTGTCCGTGGTTCTATATGGTCTGTGGCAATAATTTAGAAAAATAATAGCTCGCAGCAACATATTAGAAAAAAAAAGAACTATGAGCGAGCTCATTTTTGGAACTGTGAACTTAGTATACAATGTTTTGAACTATAAACTGAACTAGTTCATTTTGAAATTTGTGAACTGAACTTTGAACTAGTTAATGTAGAAAGTGAACTTTCTCAACACTGATTATTGCCAATAAGTTTAGGGTAGGTGAGCAGGTTGTGTTAGAAAATATATCATGTTTGCCCTCTTTGGTCTATTTAATGTTTATTGAACTAAAGACTGAATCTTAAGTGTTAAGAAATGGTTTTAATGTATCATATGTCGTGTATTAATATTCAGAGACAATCTAATATAGAAACTCCATTTTCAGTGGAGTTGGCACAAAGAGAGAGTGAGATGGTGATCAGATAAAGGGATAAAGTTGAAATTCAAGAATAGTTAATATTATTTATGTGATAAAATGTACTCCGCCGTTCCTTCTTTACAGGCACAATGGTATCACCAACCCCTCTATGCGTGGCCAACACCACCTTCGCTCTGGCTTTGCTCAAAAAGCTGAGTGAGGACGACACGACGGCAAATGTCTTCTACTCTCCTTTCAGCATCTCTTCAGCCCTGGCTATGGTGATGATGGGGGCCAGAGGCAACACAGCTGCACAGATGTCAGAGGTACAAAACACACACACACACACACACACACACATTAACGTTGATGGCTACACCAAGTTCAGTTTGAGTATGATAATAACATAATCTTTTTTTCTGTTTAAGATGGTATAATGGCTGTCCACCTGGTGCACAAATAATGCATGACTGCATGTCTTTGTGAGTAAGGGTAGGTGTGTGATTGTCCACGCATGAAAGAGATCAGAAGTGACAGTAACGTATGGCTGCTGTGAGGATTTTTATAGCAGCCAGTTTCCAGAAAGTCCAGCTGTGTGAACTGCTGTCTTATAACTTGTTCATTAACCAGCTGGTCATCAAATACCACAGTCTGTTGATGGGAATCAGAAATGTGCGGGTCAGCGATGACATCACCGGGATTTCCAAGATTTTGACATTTACCTTCCCGCTAACTACGATTACCATTTAGAAACGCGCATACACTGTTACTTTCAAAGAACAGAAAAACAAACAAAAAGGGTCTCATTAAGAGGACTTAAAAAATATTACACATAAGAACACAAGAATCTTGGCTGAAAACCAATACACTGGCAATCCAAATGGAGCCTTTTACAGTTGAGGTGATTGAATAAGGTAATACATTATACATACAAAAAAAATACATTCAGCTTTTCAACTAAAATTTCTCATTGAAGTAGCCTTGTCTAAACCAATGATATCCTGCCTTTTTTATTTGATCCATTGCCATATATTTCAACCATTTATCCATCACATTTAGCTAGCAGTAAACCATTTAGCCACTAGGCTCTCTTAAGATAACTCTTACCAATGTACTACCTACTTTATTTTTTAACTTACTGTCAACTAGAATTGTACAGTATTGCCTAAGCTATATATATTGTTAATGTGATATGAGACAAATGAGAGTTCCATTATATTCAAGAGAAGAGAGGCCGATATCTCTAATAGTCTGCAAATCACAAACAATCTAGATGGATGAATAGCACAACAGATAAGAGGAAGAAATCTGCATTTTTGATTTTAGGGTGAAATGTCCCTTTAGGTATCTTATGTGAGTGACTTGAGTGACTCACTATCCTTCAACATAGTGTATACAAATGCATAACATGGAGCACCAAAGTCAACAAACTACAAAGAAAACCTTGCTAGTTTTGTAGTCTCATCTGTTAATAGGCAAAATGATCACCACACTGCTGTAATAAACTGTTTATAACAGACTGCTGTGTTTCTTTCTCAGTGCATCTATTTAACACTTGTCCTCTTCATCAACAGTGCCTGAAAACCTGTGATGTTCAGGACGATGTCCACAGCAGTTTTGAGCAGCTGCTGGGTGAACTCAACAAGGCAGACGCTCCGTATGCCCTCTGTGTGGCCAACAGACTGTACGGGGAGCAGTCCTACCAGTTTGTTGAGGTGTGTGTATTTCAGCATGTGTGTATGTATCTTCAGGAGTAGGTCTGGTTGTGTTAACATATTTGTACGCTGGAGTGAATGAGATACACAAACAAGAATATCTGAGCGGAAGGAATGATGAATGAGGGAGTGGGCAGCAGGCCAGTATACAAACAAGGAAAGTAGTGGTTGTGAAAATATTCTAGCTGTGATGGCCTTTAACTCCACTTACTAAGTAAACTAACCAGCTTATGAATTATATTATTGTTTTGTGTGATCACAATCAGTAAATGTGTTGTTGATGGTTCCAGCATTTCTTAAGAGGCACCAGGAAGCACTACAACGCAGAGCTGGAGTCTGTTGACTTCGTAAAGAGCTTTGAGGCAGCAAGGCTCAACATAAACAGCTGGGTGGAGGAGAAGACACAAGGTGGTTCATACACACTAACATACACACTTATCAGTAAGCTAATAGACACTCATGTCTCCTTCATCCATTGCAATTATTCTAACACCGGTCAAACATTGTAAACTGATCTTTAACTGGAGGAGCACCATATTAATGGTAAGCACACTCACTTATGTCAGTCTCATTTTTGGATGCAGAAATAAAAGCTAGATCTCCAGACTGCTAAAACTTTACATTAACATGTAAACTTGCATGCTATTTCAGTGCCAAGAGTTTAAACTTTTTCATGATGCCAGCCTGAGAGTGGGCAGAGTTGAAGGGTGGAGACTAATTTCATCAACTTTTCTTGGTATTAATTTAAATTGTCCTGTAAATGCAAAAGAAATATCTTTTTGTGTCAAAAATATGATTGAACTACATTGTATGTCAGGGAAACATTGCAGTTGATGGAACCTTTTTTCAACACATTACATGCTTCAGTTGAGTGAAATCATATCATATATGATATCATTTTATCCTTCAGGTAAAATTAAGGATGTGCTGGCCCAGGGTGTGTTGGACAGCACGGCCAGGCTGGTGCTGGTCAATGCCATGTACTTGAAAGGCAACTGGAACGAGAAGTTTAAGAAATACGACACACGTGATGCTCAGTTCAGAATCAACCAGGTAACACTGCTCAAAGAAAACATCCAATATGGCTACAGTGATTGACAAAGATCAGTTAAAGTTAGAAAATGTGGGGTTTTAAAATTGTTGTATAGCAGCATATACCATTTAGTCAGCTTTGAACCGGTCAACAAAACACTGAATCTGCATCAAGTGATTTGTAGTTAGTGCATCAGACAGAAAAAAAACAGAAACACTGAAAAACAAACTCAACAACAAGCCTCCATACTGTGTCAGCTTTGTAGGGTTGTCTTAGCTTTTGATTAAATGTTCACCTTTCTTCATTTCTTTATTTCAGCTCACCACCATTTCTCACTGACTGGATAATTTGCAAATGGCTGCAGTGCGTTTTGTTGTCTACAAGACTTCAGCTGGTGTTAAGTTTCTCTTTAAGTTTTTCTATTTTTCTGTTTGATTTTAGAATGAAACCAAACCAGTGAAGATGATGCACCAGACATCTCGGTTCCCTTTTACCTTCATCCCTGAAGCCAACTGCCAGGTGATGAAACTGTTCAGTTAATGAATCCATTACTGCAGTATGTCAGTTAATATTTCTGTCAGTCCATCAAACAACTGGGATCATTGAACCAGTCATATATTCCCTTTGTTAATGAGGTGACTTAAAGTTACATTAATCATGAAGCTATCACTTAAGGTTTGTTTTTTTTTCCATGTGATCCAATACATTAGCTTATCTTGCAACAAAAGATAACCAAACAGTTGACTAGTATATGCTGTACATCTGCTGTAATGTTCTAAACCTGTTGAACAGATCCTAGAGATGCCATACGAAGGAAAGGAGCTCAGCATGCTCATCTTTCTACCCAACGACATGAAGGAAGGTACAACAGGTCTGGAAAAGGTAGGAACACCCCCGGCCCCCTGCTTGCGCGAACACACACACAGACACACACACACACACACACATAGAAACACCACACAAGAGACAGACAAACTAATAATTGGTTTTATGTCCACCCCAGCTGGAGAAGGAGCTTACCTATGAGAACTTTGTGAAGTGGACTCGTCCAGACATGATGGATGTAACTAATGTTGAGGTGGGGCTGCCCCGGTTCAAGATGGAGGAGAATTATGACATGAAGAGTGTCCTGATCAGCATGGGCATGGTGGATGCTTTTGATATCGCAAGGAGTGACTTCTCTGGTAGGAGCACATCAGACATGTTCATAAAAATGTAAAAGGAGGTCAATATTAGGGTTGGTTATTGTTAAGAACCTCATGATTCCATTTGGATTCTTCAGGTCGCAACTCGATTCAATACTGACTTAAATGCTTCGATATCGATTCAGTAATAAGTCGTAATAAACAAATAAGTCATTAGAGTACCTGTTGATAATTTTTTGATCAAAAAAATGTATCTTAAATTAAAACTTCCTCTAGGAAGCTCTAGTTCAAATTGAAATGTAAACAAAGGTACTTGATGTGTTTAGTTATAAAATAGCGCAACTATAGTTAAGCTGAGAAAGTCCCATTGTTTCTGGGACTGCATGGTACATTTTTGTCTGACATAAACATAGACATGACCACGGTCCCTCCGCCCTCCGGCTAGACACGAGGGGGTAAACGTTGACCCTGAACCCCCCTCTCTCCCCGGAGGAGAGTGCTACCCGCGAGCGCACGGTGCAGCAGCCAGGGTGAGACAGGTGTTGTGCTGGGAGTTTACAGTCACTGAAAGAGCGGTGCGTCAGACATCGGCTACCCGCCTCCGCAACTCCAACCCTCGAGCGAAGTCGCGGGCGCGGCGCTTCCAGCTGCTGAAGGCGGGGACCGAGAGGCGTCCGGTGAGGGACAGCGGGTGGTCGGGGGCCGCTGCTTGCCTGAATCGGTTCAGAGGATTTTATGAATCGATATTAAATTGGTAAAAAACATATTGCAGTGCATTGATGAATTGATATTTTTAACCACCCCTAGTCAATATTGAATAGATGTTCGTCCAAATCAATGAGCTCTGTGTTTCTATGTAGGGTGAGCTCAGGCATTATATTTATTTTAATTATTCTTTAATCCATCTCTTCTGCTGACAGGCATGTCTCCTTCCAATGACCTGGTCCTGTCAAAAGTCGTCCACAAGGCCTTCCTGGAGGTCAATGAAGAGGGAACTGAGGCTGCTGCTGCTTCTGCAATTATGTGTAGACTACTCTCTTGCACGTTATATTTAGTACCTCCACCAACCTTCATTGCAGACCACCCCTTCCTCTTCTTCATCAGGCATAACCCCTCCATGAGCATTCTCTTTGCTGGCCGATACTGCTCCCCTGAGTGAGCACTGTATGTATCACTAGAAGAATGTCGAGAGCATCACCACTCTAGAGCTCCCTATAGCTAATCACACCCTGAGTTTCCATCCTGTATTTTCAAAACCAGAAAGATGTTTGATTTTCTGAACTTTGGCTTCTTGTCTGCATCACTTCTCATGAGTGATTCTGTGTTTATCCTGTGCCTTCTTGAACATAACATTCTTGCACTCTTGATCTTTTGCACATAATCTCATCCTGAGGATATGGTTTACTTCATGTCTATGATGCATGTATGACCCTATTTGCTGCAACTTCATACCCTACCCTACTGTAACTATATCATTAAATTGTGGTATGTTTTATCTTATACTTTACACCCTTTGTGAGAATTTACCTTTATTACATGTCTGTTATACCTGTTGTTTCAACCACCAGCACAGATGTTGACTGTGATTTTATATCAAGATTCAAAATTCAAGCTTCAAAGGTTTTATTTGTCACATACTCACACAGGATGCGCAGTGAAATGTTTTTGTGACATGTACTGTACTTCTGTGCTTAATTTAAGTAAAGATAAAAATATAATGCAGTGCAAGTAAAATACAATAGAATATAATAAATATAATAAATACAATAAAATACAATAAAAACACGTTTTATTCAGAGTGCAGAGTTCAGGGCTCTGATTGCCGCAGGGAAAAAACTGTTCCTCATCCTCTCTGTGCGTGTTTTATGACAGCGCAGGCGTCTGTCTGACCTGAGGGTCACAAACAGTCTGTTGCAGGGGTGATGGGGATCCTTGATAATCTGAATAATACCATATGAACATGTGATGGGTGCAAGATTCTCTGCACTTTTCATCCTTTATATATTCAGTTAACAAAAAAAGATGATGTGATAAAATCACATTTTCAGAAGGATATTGCCTCAAGGGTTATTAAAACTACACCAAGCAAAGTGCAGTACTACTATTATGCATTTAGTTAATATAGAATATGTGAGTGATTCGCAAATACTCTTTAACCCTTTTTCTTTTAAGCTATTCCTTTTATTGACATTTTCTCTGATCTGGCTACGTGTGTAAATGGATTCAGTTGGATCAGTTTTTGTGGAGATGTAGCTGTTAATAGAAATGCTCATTGTCTCTGAGAAGGCTTTATCATACGCTGTTAATGTTTAACCAAACTAAGAAAGTATAATTCTCTCTTTAATGCTATATGAGGTATAATACATACACTGAACTAAAATATAAACGCAACACTTTTGTCTTTGCTCCCATTTTTTATGAGCTGAACTCAGAGATGTAAAACATTTTCTACGTACACAAAAGAACCATTTCTCTCAAATATTGTTCACAAATCCGTCTAAATCTGTGTTAGTGAGCACTTCTCCTTTGCCGAGATAATCCATCCCACCTCACAGGGGTGGCATATCAAGATGCTGATTAGACGGCTGACGGCATGATTCTTGCACAGGTGTGCCCTAGGCTGGCCACAATAAAAGGCAACTCAGAAATGTGCAGTTTTATCGCACAGCACAATGCCACAGATGTCACAAGTTTTGAGGGAACGTGCAATTGGTGGTGACCCACCTTGGCTTCGTTATGCACTCGCGACCTCGGCGTGATTTTTCAGCTCGGCTCCTGCGACGTTGTCAATTAAGCGATCAAAATAATACTTCTGCAGGAGAAAAATATCTTTGGATATGCCAGTCCATTTAATAACTTTGAAAACAAAAGCATTACGGTGGAAACAACTCAAAACTGTTGCCAGCCTGCGGTGGAAAACAAAATGTGCCACCCCTGAATCAATTAGTAGGCACCTTAAGTGTCCTTCCACCACACCCCACAGCGCCACTCAGGCAACCTAGAAGAATGGCTCCTCCAATTGGCATGCTGACTGCAGGAATGTCCACCAGAGCTGTTGTCCGTGAATTGAATGTTCATTTCTCTACCATAAGCTGTCTCCAAAGGTGTTTCAGACAGGTTGGCAGTACATCCAACCGGCCTCACAACCGCAGACCAAGTGTAACCACACCAGCCCAGGACCTCCACATCCAACATGTTCACCACCAAGATCGTCTGAGACCATCCACCCGGACAGCTGCTGCAACAATGGGTTTGCATAACCAAAGAATTTCTGCACAAACTGTCAGAAACCGTCTCAGGGAAGCTCATCTGCATGCTTGTTTTCCTCATCGGGGTTTCGACCTGACTGAAGTACGTCGTCTTAACTGACTTGAGTGGGCAAATGCTCACATTCGACGGCACTTGGTCTGGCACGTTGGAGAGGTGTTCTCTTCATGGATGAATCCCGGTTTTCACTGTTCAGGGCAGATGGCAGCATGTGTGGCGTCGTGTGGATGAGCGGTTTGCTGATGTCAGCGTTGTGGATTGAGATACCGTGAGGAGATCCTGAGGCCCATTGTTGTGCCATTCATCCACGACCATCACCTCATGTTGCAGCATGATAATGCACAGCCCCACGTTGCAAGGATCTGTGCACAATTCCTGGAAGCTGAAAACATCCCAGTTCTTGCATGGCCGGCATACTCACAGGACATGTCACCCATTGAGCATGTTTGGGATGCTCTGGATACGACACGTATACGACACGTATACTATAGTGTGTTCCAGTTCCTGCCAATATCCAGCAACTTGGCACAGCCATTGAAGAGGAGTGGACCAACATTCCACAGGCCACAATCAACAACCTGATCAACTCTATGAGAAGGAGATGTGAGGCAAATGGTGGTCACACCAGATACTGACTGGTTTTCAGACCCCCTCCCCCCCCAATAAAGCAAAACTGCACATTTCCGAATGGCATATTATTGTGGCCAGCCTGTGCAATAATCATGCCGTCTAATCAGCATCTTGATATGCCACACCTGTGAGGTGGGATGGATTATCTCGGCAAAGGAGAAGTGCTCACTAACAGATTTAGACAGATATGTTAACTATATTTGAGAGAAATGGTTCTTTTGTGTATATAGAAAATGATTTAGATCTTTGAGTTCAGCTCATGAAAAATGGGAGCAAAAACAAAAGTGTTGCGTTTATATTTTTGTTCAGTGTGTATATATGTGTCCTGTTTCTTCAGGCCTCTCTTCACTAAGAGCAAAGGAGTAATACATGTTCTTAAAAGAAAATAACACAGAAGCCCTAATAAGACTGGGGCTGTTACACTATCCAAGTATTCTAATAATACATCTAATAATCCAAAGAATGTGTTTAAAGGGATTAAATGAACCTGCAAATGTGTAATGACACGACACTTCATTAGTGTAGGGTCTCACTCCAGCACAGTAGGTGGCGCTAATGCATCTCTGTTATGGTCCTGAGTGATACAAGTCCAAAAAGAAGAACATTTAGGGTAACGCACTTCCGCATCCTTTCCTAGCTGTCATTTTTGAAGTGTGGTTAATCCAAAGATGAGGCGCTTATCAACAAAAGACGACGGTAACATCACTAGAAATCTCTGAACCTTCGAAGCAAACTGAAATAGACAATGTGGCTAACATATTCTAGTTTAAAGGCGACGGACCAGCTAACTTAGCTCCCAGTGCTGCCTGCTGCTAATCAGGTTCTCCCTGCTTGCTTGGTGATGGAGGGGCTAATAAGCAAGCTCACAGAAAAGCATGTCCTTTTCACGGCTTCCTTCGCTATACGACTGGCCTTGGTCGCTTATGGAGACTACCAGGACCGGACTATGGTGGTGAAGTACACTGACATTGACTACCATGTGTTCACGGATGCTGCGAGGTTCATTACTGAGGTAACAAGTCTTATTATAGCTACTTTAATTGTTGTTTCGCTACATTATGCTAACGCTTCGCTATGTTATGTTACAATTATCGGTACTGCACTAAGTTACCTTCAAAACATTGAAACAAAACTCAAATTGTATAAAAAAAATAATGTTTACCCCACTTCATATATTCTCCTATAGATACTAGATGCCTTTAACATGAAGCTTTACATACAAAACACATGTTCAGTTTATGTAACATGTTATATTGTTACAGGTGAACATTACACCACCAAACATTATATGACGCAGTTAAAATGAGCTCGACCTCTACCAGCATTAAAGCTCTGCTTATTGCATGCTAATGCATGAGGAGACTAATAATGATCCCATGATGATATAACACTGACTGTTGCCATGCTGCATAATGAGTACTTTTGTATTGTAATTTTGATATTTTAAGTACATTTTGTTAAGTATTATGTACTGTTATATATATAATTTCCACCTTTCCACAGGGGCAGTCCCCATACAACCGATCAACCTACCGCTACACCCCTCTCCTGGCCTGGATGCTCACCCCTAACATCTATGTCAGCATGGTATTTGGAAAGATGCTCTTCATTGTGTGTGACGTGCTCTCAGGACTGCTCATCTACAGAATCCTCCGTCTGAGAGGTCTGCGCTCAGAGGTATGTTTTTATCAATCTGATCCTTGTTGACCAGAATTCCTTTGCGAGAATAGTTGTTTAGTAATTGCTGACTAGAGCTGCAAATACTTTATTAATTTAGCCCTGTGAAACAACAATGTTTAGAGGCTTATGGGAATGCACAGTGCAGATAAAAGTTGTGTTTTGGGGGGATTTATTTTCAGACTGCACGTCGCGTTTCTTCTCTGTGGCTCCTCAACCCACTGCCCATGGGAGTATCCAGCCGAGGGAATGCCGAGTCAATCCTGGCTGCACTGGTGCTGGGGACATTACTCTGTATGGAAGGTACATCTAAGCTCTTTAAAATTATGTGTACGTTGCTGATTAGTGAAGTAAACTAGGTACTCAGCTTCTCTGCCTTTTACCCTTTCCTTCCAGCTCGTCATCTGATGTGGGCAGCCATACTCTATGGTCTGTCCGTTCACATGAAGATCTACCCCATTACATATGCTCTGCCCATCGCCCTAATGCTGCGTACACAAGAGACCAGATCTGATGGGGGCAGGTGGAGGTGGAGGAGCTTTGTTGGATTTATAGGAAGCTTCCTCAACCAAAAGCTGTTCCTCTTTGCAAGTGTGGCCGGAGGAGTCTTCTGTATGCTCACAGCGCTCTTCTATTACATGTGAGATGAAGAAAGAAAATACGTACAGAAAAAGGTTTTCATTGCCTGTCATTGCTTCTGCTGCCTCTGCTTGATAAGTATTGAATATTGCAGATGATGTTTAAGCCTGCCCAACTATGTTTGAGCGTTCAGTAAGATTTCATGTCTTTGTCGAGATAACTTAAGAATATAAGAATAATCCATCTGCTAACACCAGATGTGGATATTCATTATTGATATTAATAACAAAAAAACAGATGCCAAATGTTTCTTTAAAGACAATTGGCCATTTGGTAGCAGTGAAACCTGGCTCAAATTAAATTTAGTTTCTGACTATTTGAGATATATTAAAAAATGCCCTTGTAGCGTTCTGATAAAAAAAACATAGAGCCAGGTGTTTGAAATGTCTGATTCATTTTTTGTATTTTTGTATTTATTTTTGTCTTTTATCTGAAGAAATGCACTAACTTCTGAATAATTTTGAATTGAAATGCTCAAATCATGTGACTCCTCTCTTGTGTTGTCAGGTATGGTTGGGAGTTCCTTCATGAGACCTACTTGTACCATCTGACCAGACGGGACATCAGACACAATTTCTCTCCATATTTTTACATGCTCTACCTCACTGCAGGTACTCACCCATTCAGCCATTCATAGCTTGTTAGTGTGACATGTTGCTGTAGACCGAGATACACTGCTTTTTGTCAGCACCAATAATTTTCTTGTTTATTTAATCATTTATATATTATATGTGTAAATGGGGAATGTAACTTTAAAGAATATGGTGTGGATTTCTAGGGATGGTCAAATTCTTTTGTCCTTTGTTGGTGCAGACAGCAGGTGGAGCCAGTGGCTTGGCCTGGCAGCATTCCTGCCACAGCTCATCCTGCTGTTGGTGGCATCATGGGCCTTTCACTCTGACCTGGTTTTCTGCTGTTTCCTGCACACCGCCATCTTTGTCTCTTTCAACAAAGTCTGCACTTCACAGGTACACAAAGCACCAACAACAGCAGAGTTCAGAAGATGCATTGTTTTGCACTTACTGCTAGCCAGTTTTGACTTTCCCCTCGCAGTCATCAAAACTGTATGAGGATTGAGATGACCTGTAAAAAGAAAAGGGATGGTTGTGTTGATCCACTTAAGAAGAGAGACAGTTTTTTCTTAGTTAGAATGGCACAACAATACATTCCAAAATGTCAAAGTGCAGGAGGCTTAATGAAAACGAAATTACCATACCATAATCACCGATCAGCGCGGCCTCAGTTTGGAGAAGCAGAGAGCCACTCCAGTCCAGATGCTCAGCTTTGTACTGCAGTGAAGGGGTCCAATGAAAAAGCGAAATTTAACCACCTAAAACAAGGCTCACGTAAAAAAATCTATAACAGTTCAAGTGACGTTGTATAGAGAAAATTCCCAGCGCTTTGCATCGCCGTCAGACCGGCTTTTGTTTTGGCACTACATTTTCTCAACCATAGAACCTCGTATCCCTAAAGGGATAGTTCGGGTTTTTTGAAGTGGGGTCATATAAAGTACATTTCTATAGTTGATCTGTTCCCTACCATAATAGGCCGGGAGCCAGATCAACCCCTCAGGATGTTTTTTGCTACCTTTTTTTCACTATTATTTCCTGTTATCCCATACATTGGGCCATCACAAGTTGATAAACTCCAGTTCCAGTTGCAGTACCATAATATATACAATTACATCATTTCGCTGGACGCTTTTCACAAAAATTGTTTTTTTTGGCCCCTGAGGCCAAACGGCCCCGAGTTGGGGGTGGAGGTGGAGGTTATCAACTTGTGATGGCCCAATGTATGGGATAACAGGAAATAATAGTGAAAAAAAGGTAGCAAAATACATCCTGAGGGGTTGACCTGGCTCCCGGCCTATTATGGTAGGGAACAGATCAACTGTAGAAATGTACTTTATATGACCCCACCTCAAAAAACCCGAACTATCCCTTTAACGTTATTTGTGAAAAAGGGAGACTTCCAATTGAGTACCCCAACCTAAGTTTGACATCTAGTTTGGGTATTGAATTGGATCCTGTCCATCTCTTTCATCATCCAGCCACAGTCACTATGAAGTTTTAATGCATGTGTGCAGTTCTATACTCTAGCCTTAGCTCACACTCCTCAGGCAGCTTTTAACTATGTTGCTTGTCATCCTTTGGTAGTACTTCCTGTGGTACCTGTGTTTACTCCCTCTGGTCCTTCCTCACCTGAGACTGTCGCTAAAGCAGGGAGTGGGACTGCTGCTCCTTTGGTTTGCTGGACAGGTAATTCAATTTATCACATTATGAAATGCAATTAAATATGACTTCTTTAGTATCTCAAGTTGTAGATGCATTGATGCCTACCAGACAGTGTTGCGTGCTGTTTGGCATCTGTCAGTGGTGACTGAGGTTGTTCTGCAATGTTTTAAATGTAGCTCTGTAACTAAAATGACCTTGATGATTTGAAGAAACTATTATATTTTCTCTCCACTGTTAGGGTATTTGGTTGGGTCCAGCCTACTTCCTGGAGTTTGAAGGCCACAACACCTTCCTGTTGATCTGGCTTGCCGGTTTGCTCTTCTTGATCATCAATTCCTCAATCTTGATTCAGATTGTAGCCCACTACAAACCAACACAAGCTCCACAGAGACTGAAGGTTGAATGACACTCAGTAATTTTAACTGATACAGATGATAAAATGGGGACGCACGTTTATAAATAAAGTATGTATTTTGGTAAATCTCTGTCTCCCTTGTACTTATTCACATTCTCATGCCGCCCAGTCACCCTTTGCACAAAGTAGAGTCATACAAGGCTATTTCTTGAGTGACAAAGCCACAATTGAATCTCAAGTCACTCTGAGTTAAACCCATTGGTAAAACATTAATCCTCAATGACTCACATAGGGCAGAAAACTTCTGTTGCACTGTTTTCTCTGGGTTGAAACTTTGAAATCTGTTCCACCTGTGACCTCGCCACACAGATGTTTTTCAATTTTTCCGTTTGCTGTCAAGAGCAAAATACCTGCTGTAGATCAGAGATCACACAGTCCACCCACACCCACAACCATGATGTTAAACAGCTTTGGACCAAAATATTTGCACAGCGCTTTTGGTTGGCATTGTCAAGTCTTGAGGATGGGAAACTCTTTCTCATTCCAGAGGGAGAAATGTTAAGATTGTGTATAGGCGGTTTTTAAACCTTCTCATGTTAATTCTCACTTCCAAAACTTGTAGCAGGGATTTTTAAGCATGATTCAGATTTCACTTTCGAAAGATCAGGGAAATGATCTGTTCTAAATCATGTCATGTCTGTGACCTGACTAGCATGAATAGAGCCCGGCCTGCACATTAGTCTAATGAGTTGGGAATGTTTTCTTAGTCTGGCGCTAAATACTGTAAAGTGTTAAGCTCATTGCTCCGCACATTATGTTGATGAACCACTGTGAAGAAATTCCAGCTGAATTTAGACCTCACCAATGCACAGAGATGCTCTTTGGTTTGATCCGAGGTACTAATATTCATGGCAAAATGTTGCTGTATTTAGGAAAAGCTAATTGACATTTTATATGAAATGTTGAATGTTGGTTGGTAATTTGATCATAAAGCAACCCAGTGATGTCAAATATTTGTACATAGAAACATCTGATAGTTTAAATAGCTTGGCGATTTGACTTTCTGTTGACCACAGGTTGTCAAAACCTTGAACTCCTAGACATATTCAAGGCACACTGCAGATTCTTGTGATGAGTAAGGGGAATGAAAATGTTGGTAATTAGATAAAGGAATGCTTGTGGGTTTGGCTGAAGTTTTAAATAAACGTCTCTGTTCTTACACTTTGTAACTCAGCACTCGGGTCCAATAATGATTACTTGAGCTAGATTGTGCTTACAGATCTGGATATTATCTACTGTCCAGATCAAGTAAGCAAATAAAGAGGATCATGCTATTCTGTTGCAGTTGCTTCCATTTTTCTATGTACATTTTAGCCATGGCTGCATGCCATCAAATGTGATTTAAAGTCTTTCACAGCTGCAGTGTGCAGTTGTCACCAGTAGGGAGAAGCATATGCCAACAAAAGAGACAGCCTGAGCATCTATCCTCGTGTAACCCTCACAGATTAATCAGTCAACTGGAGCATGAACTCAACCCAATAAAATCAGTGCTGGCAGTGGCTTCCTAATCTCACTCTACTCTCCTCCTAATCTCACATGGAAATTATTAGTGCATTCGCTTGCAGGTTTCTGACCATGTTTGCTGGCCCCGGGACTGGGTTATAATAATATCCTATATGTATGTCTGGATGCATGAAGACTTGAGGTACACAGTAGTTAAGTTTCAATTAGTGGCTTTCTGGAGAAATTCTTGTAAACCACTTTGTGTATCTGTGGGAGTGAAAGCGCTTCCTTGCTTGCTTGTGTGTTGCGTATGTGCGTGCGTGTGTGCATGACTCACGGTCAGCTGCGGCCTGCATATCTAGTTTATGAATCACCAGGTTGCACTCAGTAACCTTTCAACTGGCCCCTGGGCACATGCATAAAACATTTCATTTTAACACTGCATTTGACTGCGTAGCATCGCTTTAATCAGTTCGTTTTTATATCCCACTGTCTGAAACATATCTGTGAATGAGTTCTCATTTAACTGCTTCCTTTCACCGAATGTCTTTGTGTGGTCATAACCAACCAGGGATAGGCCTACTTGTACACCAGGAGTTGCCAGGAGGTACTTTAGAGACAATTTTTTTTGACAAAATAAGAATTACAATTCTTACTATACTTAATGTCCACATTTTAATCAATAAAAGAATAGTCAATATCCATATGGGCTGGTTGAAGTCAGCCACCAAACGTGAACATGTAGGGCAAGCATTTGAGAGTGATTCAAAAGTAGTTAGAAAGCATGCGAGGAAGACCAAATACAGTCGTTAGCTAAAAGTAGTGGATTAATAGTCTGAGAAGTTAGGCAGGTTAAACGTATTAGAGGCTATAGTAGATAAATAGTTGAAATATCAATATGGGCCCATTGAAGTCAGCTCGTGAAATTGAGTGAGAGTGACTGAAAAAGAGGCCTAGTAAGCAAGCTAGCAAAGATGGCCAAAGAGTACGCCTAAAGTAATGTGTAAACAGTTTAAATAGTAATGTAAATGTACTGTATAGTGGATGAATAGTTGAATTTCCATATGGGACTATTAAAGTCTGCTGTACAACGTGAACATGTAGACAAAGAAGACTTAACAGTTAGCTAAAAGTTATAAGTTGTTAGGTAAATGAACTCTATAGAGGGTAAATAAAAGTAATGGATAATTTTTTGAAATAGATAATAAGAATTGACAAACAGCTGAAAATAAATTAAACTTGTTAGGCTAAAGAATAAACAGTTGAAATAGTTGGCTAGAGATAGCCTTATGGATAAACTGTTTTGCCTAGCTCATTCATACAGTTAGAAATACCTTTTTAGAATAAATATCTTGAAGTGATGGGTTGATGGTTGAAAAGTCCAGGTTTCAAGTGGTATTAGTACGAATGGAAGCTTGGCCTAAACATTGACAAATAATTGCTGAAACAGTCCACTCTTACACAATGAATAGTGTTAAACAGCATCCAATTTAAAGTCATTTGAAATTACTATATATGGAACATGAAGGGTGGTTTGAAGGGGTTCTTGTCTGACATGGCTTTCGAGATACATCAAACCAAAAAAGGGTTTAAAATAATGTTTTAGCGGCTACACGCACACAGCCAAAGACAGTGCAACGGTGCTGTTTATTGTTCATTTGTTAATTGTAGTCAGGAAGAAAGAAGTGGCAAGGTTGTGAGGGATACGGGCAAGGGGATTGCGTGACTGTCGTCCATATGCTTAGTAGGGTGTGTATATGTGCATAATAATGTGCAGGCATATGTGTCTGTGCATGCGTGTCTGGGACATACCCTCAAGGATTCTCCTCATTGTCACCAGGGGATATGGGGAGAGGAGATGCGGACATTGTTGTGTCTATGCATTGGTGCATCTGCCTGTGTGAGTGTGTATTAGTGTGTGTGTGTGTGTGTGTGTGTGTATGTGTGTGTGTGAGAAAGACAGAAAGTGGGTGTGACCAATTAGGGCAAATGGTGTGCGGAGCAGCAAAGAGTGGGGTATGAACGGTCACGCAACCTTGCATGGTATAGGATTATAGGTCTTGGTTTGCACACTCACTCACGCACACACACTCTCTCCCCCTCACAGATACAGCTGTCAACAAGCATCAAACACTTTGCTTACAATACAGTTGCCCTAAGCGGTCGCTCCTCTTTCTTGATTGGATGTGCTCTTTTCATTGTTTTCACTCCTTTCCCGAGCTAACTTCTCTTTTCTCACCTCAAGGTTTTATCTCTCCACCTCTCTCTCTCTGTCTCCGTCTCTTTCTTTGTCATCCTCACCCCTTACCCCCTCCCCGTCCAGAACAAGTGTCATACAGATGGCGTGATCGAAGGTTGCGTGCATGCTGACGAATATTAAACATTTAAAGTCCGCCTCATCCTCTCCCCCCCCCCTTATTGTCACATCATCAGTCATGAAACTACAGTGAGACAAAAGCAAAGTACTCCTTTGGGGAAAAGCGGGAAAGAGAGAGATATTACACAATGTACTCACTCAAATGAGTTAGTTGTTACTCACTTGGAAAGTCTGTGTGTGTGTGTGTGTGTGTGTGTGTGTTTGTTATAGACACAATGCAATATGTAATTCATCTCATAGAGCTTGATCCCTGTAAAGCTACACAAAAACGCTATGCTTCTCCTTTGTTAGGGCTCCATACAACAACAGACTTAGTGGTGAGTACATTCCTTGATACCATTTAATAATCACCGCTCCTTTACAGAAAACCAAAAGAGTGTTTCCAGGGCCAGAACTATTAAACTTCACAACACTGTCCATGGATTATTCATGGCTTATAACTATATGAATCAAAATGAGTTATGAACGCCATTTAGCTTTTGCTGTTCCTCCCGCACTACATTTTCATTCTACTCGCCAAGTAATGAATCTCATTCATTTTTCTGGCAGTTACACCTAACCTACCCACAGGCGGCCTCCGAGCACCGTATGCAAACTCTAAACTCTATAGAAGCTCCCTGTTAAGATGAGATACACTTTAAGTTGCTGTGCAACTGAAAGGACAAAAAACATGCCATGTTTCATCTCAGGACAAGGAGGAAGTGGGATCTTATTGTTAAGAGCTTGTTTTAATCTGAGAGGAAGAGAGCAGTTCTTCTCTTCAACCGTCTGGGTCGACATGGGTGTACAAAACTTCATCGCTGACGCACATATGGCCATTTTAGAACTTGTTGCTGTGTAGATCAACAGAAATCACAAGAGGAATCAACAAGGTTTTTACGAGGAAGTGTACGTTTAAATGCAGAAATACTAGCTTTGAGGATGCCAATTATCATTGGTCAAATTAACATATGGACAGTTGGGCACGTGTATAAGACCAACATGGACTTCCATTATTACGTGCACATGTGTGTTTTTTTGATGCAGGATAATGTGAACCTTCAGGTGGTGTATTAGATCCCCTGGTTTTGGAGAACTAGTACATTAAAGCACTTTCAGGTATCTTTTCCTGAAAATTTCCTCAAATTATGTTAATAAGATGAAAAAAAAAATGGCACAAAAAGCCTTAAAAGTGATGCTGCCAACTAAATATGAAACCGTGAACCTGTACTTTATATGAAAGTTGGACCTTGAATGTACATTTTTAATAACGTGGTTGATACAATTTATACGATGTAGTTAAAGATGTGACACTCGTAACAGGATTTCCTGAAAATTCGTTAGTAGTCTGTTCGCAAACAAAAATAAGATGTGGCTATCTGGTGCTTACCCTGTTCACAAGCATGCCAGCACACACGCTTGCACACATGCAGATACAGTGCACACTCGCAATCATCCCAATCAGTAAAATCCCCACACTAACTGATCCTCGCGTATCCTGTAATTCCCTATAAGCTATACTCTGACTGTGGTGAAACAAACACAAGCTTCTGGGAGGGATTAGAGACCGGGATGACGATCGCTGTGGCAGCAGTTAGAGAGGCTTGTTTCTCTCAGAGCAGAGTAAACAAGTGAGGGACCCAGTGCAGGTAACAGTCTTAAAAATATAAAGTGACGACTGAGAGGATACAACCACACACAAGTGCCAATTCTGTTTGACTGTTTGAAACATCACCAAAGTATTTTTTATCATCTCAGGACCTCCTGCTAGGACAGGGTTCTGATGTCACTCTGTAGAGGTCAGAGGTCAAGCTCAACTAAGCATATACAGCATATGGCTGTATTTAACAATAAGTGTATTTAATTTCTTGCTCCTAAAGTTGAATGTTTGCTTCACTCTGCAGAATGTTGTAGGGCAGTGGTCTCCACAGTGAGGTAGGACACATCTTGTGTCGAGCAGTTAAACTTCTGAAACTTGCATTTTCATGTTTTCTGCAACTTTAGAGAGGAAGACGGAATGGATGCAATTTCATAGATTTTAATAGTGGCAATTACAATTCTGTAGGCAAAAACATGGCAAAGTGCTCACACAATTATATTGATGAAATGAATGAATGAAAAAAACATCTTGATATTACTTTTGGTGTTTGGACCTTATAGCATGAATTGTGATGAGTCAAAGAACAATTGTTGAACGTGTGTAACCGTCTGGGATTTTGTTTTTTGGTGTTGCACAAGCAATTAGTAGCTGACTGTTGTTTCGCGTTCACAGATCGTCAAATACTAACGGTTTGGGTCGTTGGACAGCCCGACCTCCCAGCCCCAAAGTGTTAGTATTTGATGACCTAGAAAACCCAAAGCATCAATATACGAGACTGAACAGTCTACTATATTTCTCCAGAATCCGTATTTGCATCATTAAGTAAATATGTCCCAGTCTCACAATGACATAATCTGTGGTTTTGGCGCACTATTCCTGCAGAACTTACTCCTGTGGTGATAATTAAGTTATTTTTCTTGATTTAATGCACAGTTTTCATTAGCTGCCAACTGATTTTTGCACACTGCATTTGCTCATTTCCTAAGGTTTTATTTTGTGTCCTAGTATCTGCACTGAATGAAAAGTTTATTTTGATATAGTATGCAAGCTAGATGGCATGCTGATAGCCAGCTAGATTGGAAACGGACATTTTTTCTTAATGCTGAAGACACATGAACTGATTTGTTCACAATGAAGAGCTTTGTCTAGCCCATAAAAGGCAAAAGGCCACTTGTAAATGAATAATTGTTGTTACTGTCTAGACAATGGCCTTTATGCATCCCGAGTGTGGCCTCAGAGTCACTATGATCTACATTTAGAGTGGGTGATCATTAACTGATCAGAGACCTAATTGGTTCTGTCACAATGCAACCCTTATATGATAATTTTTTGGATAGGGGTTAGAAAAATGCTACCGACTGTAATCCTGACTCTGTGATATTGAAACTGTGCCACTGTTAAGAGGGAGGGCCTTTGGATCAAGGAGACAGTGAGTCTTGAGTGACTACTTTAAACCCGACGTGCCAAGTGAGTAATTTACTACCCAGTGAGATGGAGGTCCAGCCCTACTGGGAATCCAGAGGACCTGGATATAACCACAGCTTTTAGGCTACATCTCTTTCTCTTCTGGTCCCCCTGCCTCTGTCCTTGCCCTCTACCTCTCTGTGGATGCCAACATTCCCCTGGCTCCAGCCCCTGTCCCAGACAGTGGTGAGAGACGGGTGTTGAGTTCCCCAGATCGTGTGAAGGAGCTGTCATGCCAACTTTACAGCACATTAATCATACAGGCAATGTGGCTAGAGATACTCTGTATCCTGTTCTGCTGAGTATTTATTATTAATAGAGACACAAATCTGAAGGATGAGACCACATTTGGTATATGTGAAAAATTCAGAGGCTACTAAAGAGACAAAGATGGAAACGGAACAATTGAATTTGGTCACTTTTCATTCAGGAACTCGTTCATCACAGCAGGAGGCCATCAAGTTTGACTGTGTGGTACATTCTTTCAAATTTTTGGAGTTGAGTCTTTAAAAAATGTTTTTTTTCTTTTTTTATACCATGACAAAGACCTCACACTACATGTTGCTGTTTCACTCATTGATTCCAAAATTCTGAATGAGTCATAGAGATGGTTGTCATTTACAGCTGTGTAATATTCATATAATAAGTATTATATACTATATTGTATTCTATTTTCCTAATGTATTGTTATACATGGTCTGATGGGTCCTTATAAGATGTTTATAAAGCTTATTATTTTATATAGCATCATACAAATGCTTATGTTACATTATAAAACATTTATACATACAATAAACTGCTTAACAGTTTATAGATGCTTAAGAACAATAATTAATTGTTTTTTTAAACTTGATAAGGCATTGTTCCTATTTTAGGTCTATTAGCTATTAGTTATTGCATACTTAGCTGCTAATAAATGCATAACAAGGTATGTATTAAGTGTAAAAAGGTAACAAAGAATGCATAGTAAAGCCTAACCATAATACATACTACATAATAGGTAAGCTGGTTTAACTGTATAAACAGTTTGCAATGCTATTATAAACAGTTATAAGAAGCTGTAAAGGCTTTATTAATGTTTATATGCAGTCTATAAAAGATCATTTTTATAAACAGTCTATAAACTGTAAACAAGTTTCTTATAAGTGCATAAATATATTATTATCTGACAATAAACATGCCTATGATACTATTATTAACACTTGTATTGTCCAATTAACCCATACACATCTAATGAATGCTTTTGATGACAAGGACCTTGATATAAAGCCAGACCCAAAATGCCATCACATATCACATGTTGTTATGCTTACTGCCAAACAAGCCGGCAGACATTTGTTGACTTGTTATACTTCATCTTAACAGCAAAAGAAAAACGCATCACCCAGATTTTCCATATAAAGAAAAGTCTTTTAATAGATAAGTCCCATTTGCAAAAACACGTAGAAACATTGGAAGACACTGCATATGTACACTGTGTTCGCTACCTTGCAGCTACTTCCTCCATGAGACAAGTATGACAGTCTTTTGAACAATTATCAAAAAGATAGCAAGGGGGAAAAAAGCCATATTTATTTACTTTAGTGAAACAGAAAAGCCTTCAAAACTGTAGTTTTTTTTAAAATTATGCACTTTTGCATCTTACAATAAATATGAATCATCAAACATTTATTGAAATGAACACACACAAAGAGAAAAAATACAAATTCAAAACAGTGACACCATGTACAGTTGTGCGTGTCGACTCAAAACTTGTCTGGCTAGGCTGAACCTCATCTGAACTACTCCCAGTAGTGCAATTCAGAAACTACTACAGTAGCTTCACAGAACTGAGACTCAATCAATCAATTTGGTGCTTTTTAATTCATTTGTGCAAAAATACTGATTGTGAAGACGATTTCTGATGTTTTTAGGACTGAGAAGACAACACGAAAAAGTGTATATTCATTTCAAAGGAAATGTGTTGTATCTGCAGTGAGATAGGCTGGTTGAAATGCTGATCTTGTCATAAACACTAATCCACACAATACAACATTAGTCTTGACATAAATTAACATTATTTGTACATTGTACATGAGTTTCATGACTTAAAATTACAGAATTATTGTGCGCATCGAAACCTTGTAACAGTTTTCCTTCAGTTCAAACAAACACTTCTACCTTGTCCTAACAAAGCTTCAGCTGATAATTAACACACCATTTAACCAGTGCAGACCATCTGTCATAGGTCCAAGTTCATCTTAGGCCTCTAATTTAAAGGGCAAATCTTGGTCTTGATCGGATTCAATACCTTACTCAAGGATGCTTCAGCAGGACACATGGTTGAACTACAGGTTTGTTTCCCTACTTGCCATGTATTGCCCTCATGTGTGTTTCTAACACAATAAACCAATGTATGGAATATTCTTAAAGCTTTGGCCATACCAATAGTTTGACATGTTTTGTTTCATTTGTTATGAATTGCATAAAGTTTCATTATTATAAAGTTGTTGTTTTTTTGTTTTTTTAAATGTCCTTAATGCTGTATTAAGGGATGCTCTAACAAAAGTATTGCAGTGGTTGCTACACTGCTGGAAAATCATATCCAGAACACAAACATTGATTAGCAGGGATGGTGTTGAATGCAAGTATCTTTGATGAGTGTTTACAAAATAGGCCCTGGTTGCAACTTCATGTAACTTCCATCAAAAGTGTATTTTTTTTTATCTTCAAGTGATCAAGTTTAAAGTCTCTGGAAGTTGATTTAATGATCCAGTGTGCAGGGTTTTTCTGGCATCTAGTGGTGTGGTTTCAGATAGCAACCAAGTGAATACCCCTCCCCTCACACTACCTTCCTAAGCCTGTTGGGGAAGCTGCGGTGGCTGCTAAAAACACCAACGGCTCAACGGTTTGTCCATTCTTAGCTACTGTAGAAACATGGCGTATCCGCTCCCTCAGTAGATAAAATGGCTGATTTTAAGGTAACAACACCAATTCTTATTTTCAGGTGATTACACACTGATGAAAATATAAGTATTGTACTTCTGCCAAAAGATCACCCCAAATCTTACACACTGTACCATTAATACAATTATAAAATGCATAGAAACCATTTGTTTCAATCCATACATCACTGCAGGCAGTAATGAATAAGGTAGGCCATTTATAGTTAAAGCAATAAAACATGCAACATCACCATCAAGGCAGATTAAGTTCTAATCACTGACTCCAAAGTCTGCTCTCATTATCAGCCATCTCCCTTGATGAACCCAGCCATGAGGTGTAGGTCATCTCCTGTGTACAAAGTTTTTTTTAAAAAAAGTATATTTTTACAGCAAAATCTTTGTTCCTCCCACAAAGCCAGGTGTACACGACACGATAAAACAAAATTAAACTGTGTTTCTAGACATTATTTGTCTCATTGTCACTAAATCCAAAGTGCTTGGAACCAGCTACAAAATGTATTCCTTAAAAACTAAATCATCTATCCATAAACTGGATTAAAAGTATTACTTTTGATTGTCACAACACTAACACTAGAACCTGAGCCTCGTTGGTGACCTCTTCTTCAAGCAGAAGAAGTGATTTAAATGTCGACATCCTGGGAACCCTTGTAATCAACGACTGTCCTTCTGTAATGCTGGTGCATGTGGCGCAAAATACAAAGTACTACTTTAATGCACACTTATTGTTGTGTGTGTGTGTCTGTGTGTGTGTGTGTGTGTGTGTGTGTGTCTTTGTGTGTGTGGGGGGTCGACGGGGGAAGGGTTAGGGCAGGTAATTATCTGATGATGTGTTTGCTCCAGTCACTTCTACTGCATGTAAATGTAGGGACTGGACTTGTGGTGCCCTGTGCTCATCACACAGGGCATAACGTTCCTTGGACCAACCATCATGGACTGGCTCATGTCATGAGCGTTCTCCGGCCATGGTGGGGAGTCCATTGGCTCCCGCTTGATCGAATGGATCAGCCCGTGGCCTTTGAACTCGTAAGCGCCATGCTTGTTGTAGTCCGGGTGCATGTAGGCCTTGTGAGGGTCTTGTGGGTAGACTTGTGAGTCCATGAGGTTGACGGATTGGTTGCTGCATAGAGAGTCTGTGTGGGAGAGTCTGTGCGGACTAAACTGGTTGTTGTCGTTATTATTGCCCAAGTCTTTGTCACATTTTAACAGACGCCCGGTTGTGTTGCCGCTGTTGTTGACTGCATAGTTCTGGTAGTTGCCGTTGTTGTACGGTGGGCTGATTCCTGCTTTCCCGCGCTGACAGGGCGAGTACTGCGGATCGTAGTAATCTGCCTCTGCTTTGAGATGGACGCCCGAGGTTTGGTCGTATAACCCGTTAGCATAGCGCCGATCCATGGACTCTGGGTCGCGGCAAACCCAGGGTCGGCCATAGGCATCGCAGCCGTTCTCAGAGTCCGAGTCATGCTCTACCTTGATAGGTGGCATCTCGGGCATCAGATGGCCATCGTAGCATTCTCCATAGCCATTCTCGTTCTTCACCAGGTCCACGCAGTAGGCGTCTGGATCCGTGGGGATCTGAGCATTCCCATAGAGCTTAGACACAAACACCTCACCACCTCGGCCGCTGTGGCAGCTGGGAGAAAGGCGGTATGGCTTTCCATACTGGCCGACCTTGTTCAGGCGGTTAGAGGGGATGTAGCCAACACCCTGGCCCGCTCTGAGAGGACCTGAGTTTGGCCGCAGAGGCCAGCCGCCCAGGCCTGGGCTGACACCTTTATGGGGAGCCATAGAGGACTTGCAGTAGTTGAGGGGCTCCTCCTGGTTGTAGTAAACATCAGGGCGGTACTTGAGGTTGTCTTTGGAGAGCGGGGTCCAGGGAGTGTGGTGACCTCGCTGGGAAGCACCAGGAGAGGGACAGGAGAGGAGGAGAGGGTCTGCAATGTCACCCATTCCTCCACTGAAGGAGTGCCTCCGGAGGTGTTCCCCTCGCTTTCTGTACGGGACAATGATGGAATAAGGGGTGGGGAGGAGAGGGGGATCGAAAGAAGAATGACATCATTAGTCACAAAACAAGAAGATAAATTCACCGGCACAGAAAGGTTTGAAGAGGAGATGGTCTCTTCAAATATCAGTGGTCCACTCAATGGGAATGTCCAGAAACTGAATGTTTTTTTCTGCTGATTGACGAATGACTCAAAGCCCAAGTATCTTGGTTTGGTTCATTTAAGTTCGGGAGAGAATCATTCCAAAAGTGACTCATCTTTTCCAAGGATTCATCCCATCTGAAAATTGAGAACAGAGTCAACATCCAAGACCCGAAGATCAATGACATCCAGCTCTCCTTGTTTATAGGCAGTAAAATGCTGTATATCTTAATTTTCTATCAAAACAATGCAGTGTGTTTCAGATTTTGTTTTTTTATTGAGTGCATATTTTTATTAAATGTTCAATTGTTGTTGAATTTGTTGCACTGTGAACATTTTTGATCACCACAGCAGATTTCTTATTACACAGGACAAACTGTGTGGATGCTTGAATAAGGCTAACAACTAAAAACATTCTTTTCTGCAATTTGACTTGCTGTGTAACCTGGCTTATATGATTTATTATTGCATAAATACTTTATACATTACATTTTTATCATTACATATTGCACACATATTCCTTATTTTAAAAAAGGGCCATTTCAAACAATTGTTGATAATGACAAATTTTACTTTAAACATGTTTTGTTCTGATCAACTGGTTTATTAAACACTAATGCTAAGCTGAGAACAGGAGCTAAAGCTTTGGATTAGTGTTATTGGATTAGAGTAGTATTAGAGTAGAGATCTTTAAGTAAGTATATGTGAGGAACTGTTTGTTTTGAATGTTTACGATCTAAAGCTATATGGAGCACATGTGGAGAAACAAATTTCCATAGTGGGTTATTTCTATTAGTGGATCCTGACAGCACATGGGAGGTATTTAGTGTCTATTTAACAACATCAAATATACACATTCTCAAGCACTTTTCCTTGAAATCAAGTGCCATGTATATATATATATATGTGTGTGTATGACAGGTGAGTCATACTGATGGCTCAACCCTCAACCTATAACCTTTATGGCCTCCTAATCCAACCAGCCAACATGCTGTCCACTTAGAACTAATTGGTATTTTTCTAAAGACATCCAACCTTATCCATGTCTCCCTGGCTGATGCTGAGCTGGACTGAACAGCAGAGGGGGTGGTAGTGCTCTGCTTCCTGACTACAGCTCAACTCTTGGCCTCTCAGCCTTCCAACACAGTTAATGATGCATGAAGCACAGAGGGCCTTATCCAAGATGAGACATGCATTTGTGCCTAATTGGCCACAGGTAAGGTGTCCAGCGCTCATTTGGTTTGGTGTCAGAGCCTGCTGGGTGAGGAAAAGGGATTATGTATGTGTTGGTAACTGAGTCTCAGGCTAAATGCTTGTGTGTTCATAAAACTGTAGCTGGGTAATAAGCTGGTATCTCTGGAAAATAACCTAAAAAAAAACATAACTAACGTGAGGACTGATGCCCATGTCGTTTTTTTCCACTCCGACACTGTTTTGAATGTTTCTTTTAACTCTTTGCTTGTGGATATTAGTCAAGGCAGTCGCTGAGTAAGTTTTTACATGTAAACTGCATAAATTATGAGGGTGACAATGTGCATCAGAACTCTAAGCTTTAACAAAACTTAACTGATGTCGTCGCTGTGGCCTTTCAAGGTTTAAATGTTTTGACCTTTACTTGTAGCTCTCCCATCAGACAAATCAATGTAATCTCTAGAGGCCATAACAAGGTGCCAAAAGGCATCAAGCCTCAAGTTTGGATGACTCTGAGATATCGACTTTGTGTTAAAAAGCTTGACCTTTAATTACAGTATAGCACCCCCATTAAAAACTATCACTGGATTTACACTAGGGCACACTGTGAAACTTGTGTCGCAGGGATGTCACATGTATGAGGTTCCATTCCCTCTTACCCATGCTCAAGTGCAGAGATAATCCCTCCTGCTCCTCCCTTGTTCTTTCCCCGCATCAACATGTTCTTCATTTTCATCTCAGTGATGGAGGGCAGAAGGAGGGGTACACCTATGCAGAACAGAGCCAGCTGGGGGGGCATCGGGGCCCCCGAGGCCGACTTCTTTTTCTGACCGCTGAGGAACTTCAGCCGACCCTGGAATTGCATAGTCTAGGAGAGAAGAAGAATTGACTGGTTTGAGCATATCCAATGGTCTACATCTCCAATGCTCCTTAAAAATGTTAGACACTTCAAACTGAGACTTATCAAAAACATTTTTGGAAAATCGTGTCGGGCAAACCCGTTTGGTGCATCTGAAAAAAAAAAACCAAATAGTATCTATATAATGTCAAAAAATAAGAATTTTTACATTATGTCAAATACATCTATTGTGTTGCAGCTAGCCTTGGCCCATCATTTCTTGTGATATCACTCTGAGCTGTCAGTCAGGACCGCAAGCTGCAGCAGCTAACTGAGTTAACCAGCCAACTACAGCTACAGTTAGCAGCAATTAGCAGTTACTCTGGTCATGTGCTGCCAGCTGATTGTTTTGAAGATGAATTAAAGAGGTTCTTAAATCTTACATTTTGTTACAATGCTGGCATACTACTGTTTAGTAAGTAGTGCACCTGTTAAAGCAGGTACTTGGAGGTAGTTTAGCCTGCTAACATGCAAACTTTGGCTACTTAGCGGTAAACACAAATTACAGCTGAGTTTGATGGGAATTTTTATTAGTTCCAACATAGCCATCCATCAAGCCCTGCGGCTACTGCGGCTAGCGCATTTTATTTTCTAGCATTATGAGTACTGTGCATTACATTACAACTAATGTGTCTTCAATGCAATTATGTTGAGTGATGAGGAAAACATCTTAGCAATATTTGCTCACTAGTTGGCTACAGATGCTTCAAGTACATGTCAGAAAATTGCCATCTAGAATTTCTGTTGTGCAGCCAGCGTCAGTGAAACCAGAGCAGACTTGGTGACAGTGAACTCTATTGACCCTGATGAAATGGTCCAAACCCATATTCTTGTTGCTCTGTCATCAGGGCAGCTTTTCCACTGCTCTTCTCCAAACCACCCTCGTCACAGCCATGAGGGATGAACCGAGTTCCTATTCTGCTGCTGTGTCAAGGCACCCAATTACCTCATAACGCCTTGCAATACAGCTATAAATAATTGTACACATTAAAATTAAAAATGGCTGTACCAAAGGGGTCATAATACTTTTTATAGGCCTGGGTCTTCTCCCAGAAAGTGGGCAACATTCACCCCATGCATACATTTCAGTGCTATATTCCGCACTTCTCTGTTTTGCAGAGACTTTATTGCATCGAAAACTGAAGTCAATGTTTAGTTTGGTTCAGTCCACTCACCAAGAATCCAGAGGTGCTGTCCAGGAGGCATCGGACTCGGGCAATGAAGCATCTGTTGAGAAAGCAGGAGAGCTCAGGAGGGATTCCCCCGGCCTCTGGAGAATGGAACAGGCTGCTCACAATGAAGTCTTCACCTGAGATGTAAAAGTGAAAGATGGCGGAGAATTATTTTCTTCCCCCATGCATTTCTTTCTCTAATGACACACAGCTGACTTCATGAACAGACACATTTTTGGCACTGAGTTCTTACATGTTTAATTGTTTGCTGATATTATGCATGAAAGACCACGCCCATAATGGGCATATGACCACACCCAAACTCAACTCCCCTCTCCTGAATTTGACCCATTCTCATCTGGTCACCCTATACCCACCAGTCCCTGCAGGTAGCTGGCTGTCCTGATGAGCTGATGTCCCCTGGTGCTGCGGAGGACACATGGCCCAGTGGAGCTGACGTCTGAACTCCTGGCGGTCGTCTATGTGGATGTAGTCAAACACGTTCTGGTGCATCACGTCGGTCTGTGGGGAAAATTGAGTGGATTTTGTTGAGGAAATTTCTTAGATAAAAATAGTTTTTCTCGGCCACGACAGTTTGCCAGAGACATTTTCTAGTTTTAGACAAACTTTGTCGTCACGTCACCTCCCGAAAGTCTTAAGAAACACAGCATCGTCTGCACTGTGACTTTGCTGCCATCACTGCAGCTTTGTAGCTTAGCTGCAGTTTGGAGGGGAGATTCCTGTCATTGCTGCTCAGATACACTAAGTCTGCCTCAGGATTCCCAGGGAGCATGCCAACCTCCCCCATCAAACACACAAGGACCATACTGTACACACAAAGTCACTGGAAGTCACAGAAACATACATTCACACTGCACATACACACACGCAGGAGCATTTGCCCAGTACAGTAACAGTCTACGGGCAGCTGTAGGGCCAGTGAGGGCAGCTGTGTTTGTCAAACATCGCGTGACACCAGCTCCCGAACAGCAGTCCAACCCAGCTTACCCTCCCCGTCCACACACACACATACACACACACACACAAAGTAAGTCGGGTTCTAGCCCACTCTCGTCATGCCTCTCGCTCTTTTCCAGCAATAGCTTTGCTTTCTGTCATTCCATGACAGATTCCTCACTAAAATGTTCAACCTTCTCCTCTTCCCTCTCTCCCTCCTCCCTGCACTGGCTCCATAATTTCCACACTGGTGGCACGCGAGGGTTTTTGATCGCCTGCCTCTGAAAACACAATCTGTTCCCACCGTCTTCGGCGGGCGCTTCGTCCTGTGGTTTTGGTTCCCTACCGGCAGTCAGGCAGACAGACGGATCGAGTGACTATTGTTTATGTTTCTCGTAAAAAACACAGAGAGGAAAAGAAGAGGGAAAGAAATGGAGAATAAGTGATATTTTCGCTGACCTTCAAAGGCTAACTGCCCCAGTAACAAATGGGATCAAAGGCCAGTGGAGGTTTTCTGCTCTTCTCCAGGGCTTTCTTGTGGCGCTACTTAGTGAAGCGTTCTCGTTTCTTTTTTTCTGTGGTATATTAAGGATAAGTGTCCTTCTGACTACAATTGTGGGCTCCAAATTATGTGACATGTTGTCAAAGCCTTAGAGGCAAACTATGGGACTTAAAAACAACCAATAGGTCCTCTGTGAGAGTTGAACATGTTGGAAAGGCTACGAGGATGTTTTGATCAGTCTCTGAAATATAACATAATGATCTTTGAGTACTTATTTTTCTCCATACTGCAGGGTTCAACTGTTTACTCTTAACAACATATTAAATCTTGGGTTTCTCATATAGAACGGCATGCATTCAAATGTATGTCCCCCTCAGTATTGACAGCACAGAGCTACATTAATTGAAATTGAAGTTGATCTTGTGTGTGGATGAACACTTTACTGCTGCCAGATCGTCTTTCATGAGACGATCTGGCAGCTTGGGTGACTTGAAACATTAAAAACTTCTGGATCCCTGTGTAATGGTTATTCATCATAATGTTTGAGGGCCATGCAAAACATGACAGATTTAAAAAAAGGATGGTGCTGATGGCCTTGAAGTGGTAGTGTTGGCAGATATCTTTCAGTCTACAACTATTACTGCTGTACATTCCTGGTCCCCAGAAGATTTATCTAACAGACTTAACGGATCTTCTGATTATTCATCTAGCGCCTTTATCAACACAATTAATTTCGTTGTTTTTTTTTACCAAATACCTGAAAAACGATATTTCCATCAGCCTCAACTGTACTTAGGTGCTACATAATTAGCAAATGTCAGCGTGCTTCTACGCTAAATTAAGATGATAAACATGCTAAATATTACGTACGTTTAACATCACCATGTAAGCATTGTCATTGTGAGTATGTTAGCATGCTAATGTTAGCGTTTAGCTCAGAGCACTGCTGTGCCGGCGTACAGCCTCACTGAGCCGTTAGCAAAGCCATGAAGTATATTGACAGCCAACCTTACATCAAAAAGCATGAAATATGGCTAACACCAGCTAAGGGTTTAATTACATTTTTCTTTGCTAAATGCTGAATATTACAACATTTCGCGACAATACGAGTTCACTAATTTCTCATTTCATTGGAAAAATAAGACATTGTGACTGACCCATACACATTACATGCACCTTACAGTTGTAATGTCCTTTGTCTGTCTCTACTGGCTCCCATGCCAACCTGCACACACACTGTGGCACGATCCTTCAGACCGCTTTGGTTTTCATGTCGATTTCAAGGCGCTGGGTTATTGCCCCCGTCTGCTTGTAAGCCAAGTGGGAGCGCTGTAGCAGAAGAATTCTTATCCCAAAGTGTCAGTGTGTGTGTGTGTGTGTGTGTGTGTGTGTGTAAGTAGACGTGAGGGCAAGGGAGGGATTTTAACAGTGAAAAGCACTTTATTCATGGTTTTGAAGGAGAGGGATGATTTCAGCATCGCAGGACAGGCGAGTCCGTGTTGATATCATCCATAATTAATGACTGGCTGGGTATAGCCGCGGGAGAGGAAGGAAGCTAAACCATTGGTGACTTATCAGTGCCCACACAAACACACACCCCTACACACACACACACATATACACACAGGCAGACACCCACAGTGTATCTCGGGGTGAAACGGAGGGCTTCACCTTCCTGTGGCCTCTTATAGCTGTGACTTAGTGGGTTCACTCTGCCCCGATAGAGTTAGCAGGCGGCAGGGAGGCGGAATGAAAGAGAGACGTTGACTCTGGCTCATTAACCAGAAGATGGAAAGGAAAGTGAGTAGAAAGGGACGGATGGAGGAGAACCGAGAGGATCGGCTGAGGATGATAAAGAGGATCTTGCGGAATAATGGTACTTGTTGAGTAAAAACCTTATACTTTACTGTATGTAAAAGCCTACCAGGGTGGATTTACTAGCTTACCTTTCGAAAAAAGGGTATCAGTAGGTGCTGCATGCTTCCAAAATGATAAAAATTGTTAATCTGTTTGACTACAAACTAATTTGATAATTGAATATATATCATGAGGAGTTAGATTAGAAGACTCTTAATTAGACTGGAAGAAACAAAATATTTCAATATAGCTTGATATTTCTTTAACATTATTAATTTGAGGCGAGTTGAATCACAAAAGAAAAGGCACACAGAGATTGACAAAGATGAAAAACGGCCAACAAACCTCAAACTAAATATTCATAAGACCAAGAAATTGATGAATATTAACTTTTTTTGTGTGTGCCTACATTCCTGAAATACTTTGATGGATTCAGGTTACCTTAACCTCAGACAGGAGCCCACTGGAAGACCGAAAATTTGTCAAAGACATGATTAGTTAGAGCTGGAAGCTGAGTTAAGAGGGAGGAGACAACAACAACGCACCTCCTTTTTCTGAGTGATGTTGCACATCGTTGAATGAAATATCAATCAATCAATCAATCAACTTTATTTATAAAGCACTTTTCATACATGAGTATGTAGCACAAAGTGCTTTACACAGGAAACATAAAACAATAATAAAGAAAGCCCTCCCACCCTCCGTACTATATACATGCACACATACATACACACACACACACACTCTTACTACAGGAAATAAGGAGACATGGCAAGGCACTGAGGATTGAGGAAACGCCACCTTTGGGGCCGTCCACACTGGGAGGAATCACAGGCTGTGCCACGGGGGGCACCAGTGCCCAGGCCCCCCGACCCTGACAGACAACGACTGGCTGGGCCAAAGGGACCCAGGGACAGCACCCCCAGCAGCAGCCCAGACACAGCTCCCAGTGTGGAGGACCCCCTGAGGAAACTCTGGAGTTAACCCTTAAAAACTAAAAACATAAGATAGGATAAAAACCCTGACAAAAGATAGTTAGATGAAGTGAACAGTTAAAAGGATAAAATGCATAAGATAATAATAAATAAAATAAAATAGTATCGAAGATAAATAATAATAATAATAAAAAAAAAAATTAAAAAAAAAAATTAAGATGAAAATAGTTTTTAAAAAAAAAGAAAACAAAAACAAGATAGGAACAACAACATAAAATACGATAGAACCACATAAGAATGGAATAAGAATTTAAAATATTAGTTAAAAGCCTGATTAAAAAGGTGTGTCTTTAACCTTCCCTTAAAAATATCAACAGTCTCTGCAGACCTGAGGTTCTCTGGCAGGCTGTTCCACAAGCGGGGGCCATAGTGGCTAAATGCCGCCTCACCGTGGGTTTTAGTTCTTGGTTTTGGTAGGGATAAAAGGCCATATGACGCTGCCCACTATCTTTCAGTTGAAATTGCTTATCATACAGTATTACACCTTTAATATACAGCATGTCAATTGCAGTATTGCACGTATAAAATATAACTGAGCAGTTCAACTCACCTGATGAAATCCCAGATAGTCCACAATGGTGGAGGAGGCATAAAAGACCATCCCATCACTGCTCACCACCAAGGCAAAGCCTGTCAGAGACTACACAAACACACACGCAAAGAGAGAGAGAGAGAAATAAGCGTTGACTCAGGGAAGCTCATGCAGCAAATACACTCAAGTGCAAATACATAATTGACAAACACAAACAACTGCATTTAATCGGTGTCGACTTTTCAGAACGCTAGAGTACATGATTGCCAGCGGAAACAACAGAGTCAAATGGTTTCATTCGGGACCCAACTGCGGTTACAGGCATTACTGTACAATAATTCAATAATTCTTTGAGCCAGAATTCGACGCCAGCCAGACTTTTTTTTTGTAGCACAGCGTTCAATTTATATCATTCTTTCCATAATTCTCAGAACAGCGAATAACAGCGAAAATGGAACAAAAGATAGAATAATACAACACTGGAAGAGGAATGAAAGACAGATGGTTATGGAGGAGAGTGGGCCAAATAAAACTCACTGATTTGTAATGCAAAATGCTGCTTTTGAAAGGCTTCTAAAAGTAAATTTTTTTTTTCTGGGGGAATTTAGACCCAAAGCAGTTAACTTGAGGCTGACATATGCAGCATTTTGCGCCTCTCCAAACTTGTGTATTTCTAACTTTACTAGCTTTGATAATCAAGTCTGTTTGACTGGAGACGCGCTTTGATTCGTGGTATCAAGCGCGCTGATTAAAAGCAGAGAAACTCCTGACACAAACACGGTCTCCTTCCCACTTTTTCCCTCACGCCCATGCACATGGACGGGGAATAATGTGTTTGGCCGGCGGGCTTACGAGTGTTGATTAAAAAGAAAATTTAAATAAATACATAACTGGCCTCAGTCGAATGGCAAGCGGATGGACAGATGGAGATGGAAGCGAGAGTGTGAGGGAAAAAAGAAAACACAGGAAGGAGACGTGGAAGAGGGCGAGAGGTCTTCCAAGCGTGTGCATGTGCTTGCATGTGCGCACAGCTGTGATAGCGTGACAACTGCGAGGCTACTTGACTTGCGTGACTGCCGCTGCCAGAGTCTGTCACCTCTATTTTACTGCGAGACTATGCAGGTCTTCCCTGGTGTGTGCGCGTGTGTGCGTGTTTGTGTGCTATATATCCCTGTGGCCTTTCAATTCACACTCGTACTCACTTCGCCTCCATGTCTCCCTCGTTCTCCTCCTCCTAACAGTGATCTGATTGCCTTAGCGAGCGGTGTAACGCTCCGGTCACTGCACATGCTCCATCTCAACCATGTAATGCAACCTGATACCTGTCTGTGATTGTGAATAGAGCAATTTGTCCCTAAAACTCAGGGGTGTTTGAGTCACGCTGCGACAAAAGCATATCCGGATTATGACACGGCGATATGTGAGGAACATATATGATGGGGGAGGGAAGCGGGGATGGGAGGATGACTCAGGTCCTCGGCCGTGTGGATGCAGATGCTGTTTGACAAGGTCAGCCATAACGTGTTCATGACATCCATGGGGAGGGTGACTGAAGACACACCAACACACACACTGCTTTCTCCAGCAAGCTCTCAAAAATGGAGAAATACCACATACATGAATTTATATCTGCTGTGCAAGGAATCACTTTTCCGGATTTTGACCTTGACTCAGCGCTTACTCAGCAACATTTGGGCATCAAAGATCTGCGTGTGCCTGTCACAACAAAAGGCACGCAGCATCTTTTGGACTGCATTAAAGCTTTTGAAATGAAGACATGGTAATGCGGGATAAACAAAGCTTAGTATAGCTTCCCAATATACTTAATATATTGGTCACTTGGGGCTGTGCAAACATCTGGTAACAGAATGGCTGGGCCAAATCTAATATATTTATGAAAACATTTTGTCAAAATGTAACATGCCAAAATACGAAAATGTCTAGACCAAGAATCTGATAATCTCGGATTTTTACTGTATCAAAACCATGTGTCCACAGAGAGATAAGATGTTCAGGTGTAGCTTTTTGCTGTGCAATGAAGTCCAAAGCTGTTCTGTACAGACAGAGCTCCTCTAATTCACTCATATACAGCGTAGTGTACAAAAAAAAAAGAAGCTGTTTAAACATATGGCTTCTTGCATTTACATGTCGGGTTCATTTTGGTTTATTTAGGTAGTTCACCTTTCTCCATTCCTTTTCCAAGTCATTGAAATGCCACATTAAATCTCTGTTTTTAAGGGACATTTTTATTCTTCTGGAACAAATAGGCCTTGGACTGCAACACTACATTTTGTAGGTTGCGTGCTGTAATTGACTCTTAAAAATGGAATGCTTGGCAAATATATTATAAATGAATACATTGCATTCATTTTTCAGTATGGGAACACCCATCATTTATGTTGGAATAGGACAGCCCATGTAAAATTTATTATTATCATAAAAATGACTATTTTTCTGTTTTCTTTTTAAACAAAAATGTGTCTTTCTCTAGAATAATGGGGTTCAAGAAAGAAAGAAAGAAAGAAAGCTCATGAATGCTTTTTTCGTATGTTCCCTCCATTCACAGTTCCCTGAGTTCCTTGCATACTGAAGCCTTTAGATAATGGAAACAGGCACCTGCTGCTGGCCCGCTCCAGCACATATCTGCAACTACGACGCCCCCGGCTCCCATAACTGCCCCAGGGAGACTAAAAGCTTTGACTTACAAATCTTAAGAGGCGCTTTGCACGCAGAGCCCAAAATAAAATATTGGTTCACTGGATTTTGAAATGCGGGAGGGGAGGACAAGAGGTAGAAGGTGGCGGCGGTGGTGGTTGTGGTGTAGGGGCAGCCTTGTCTCATTGTTTCAACAAGGTTTCTTTGGTTTCCCCTCTGTCTAGCTGTCAGCGTGAGATGAAAGCAGTGATGATGAGGTCATGACGAACACGGAGACCTTCTGCACAACAACACACCCACAGCCTTCACTCACATACTGAGGTCGGACTAACATGGGATTCCGATGTATTGAATTATATTTGGATAAAATGTTGGATATCAGCCAGTCAAACCTCAGCCACACATGAGAAACACATTAGTTTCCTCTAATTTTCATCCAAAGTTTGGAGCCATTTTATTGGTGTGGCTCTAGGGTTAACAATGTCGGCCATTGTGACTGAATGAACATGGTAACTGATAATAGTAACATTCTGCTTACGTTCATCATGTTATCATGAACTACTTACTGTTAGAATATTACATTTCTGGAACGGTTAAACAATAAAAAATTGGTCTCCAGTCTGGTGCTGTTAAAACATTCCAGAAGAAGTCAGTCGACAACAAGATGATGTTATTAAAAGACCAATACTCCATGGAAAACTTGATTGAAATCTGGCTTTCATATTAGCATCATAATTTGTGTCTCCTCATCTGATCTAATCAGTCTTTGCTTTGTTTTGGATTCTTTTTTGCATTTTTTCCACCTCAACCAAACATAAAAACTTTTTTTTGCAATATTTCAGCTTTTTTCAAAAATGTTATTCACAGCATTTCCCAGCAAAATAACAAATTCATGGAAACACACATATTGTCACTGTGAGCATGTTAGCATGTGGACAATAGTGTACGGCTCATATCACAGGTGAGCAGAATGGTACGTGTCCACAGGATCAGTCGTTTCTAGGCCTCCCTTTCGTTGTCTGTGTACTGTAAGCAGCTGTGCGATGCATTCTGGTCGTGCTGGGTGGCTTTTTGAGAGACAGGGAATTAGTTGCCCACTCTTCATTTGCATAAAGCTGAGATCTTGGCTAGTTTATGCAAATCGCCAAACATATCTTCAGAAACACATTTCAGTCAGCTTTTTTCTTAATATACGAGTAAGTTTCCAAATGAGCCACCATGTTGGTCTGCTTTGAAATTCGGCAGCTGACGGCCCATGAGTGGCGTTCGCCTAATTGTGTGCAGCCCGGGAGTGATCGCAAGGGTGTAGCCTGTGTTGGTCGAGTGTCCAATGCTTGGAAGATCCAAAAACACCCATGTGGACATGTACCATACAGCCTCACAGAGCTTTTAACATGGCTGTGCAACTTTTTATTTAGATGTTAACATATATTGTTTATGTATAAAAAGCACAATGTTGTAAATACAGCATAAGCACACTAACATACAAAGACTTGCAGTCCCACCAAACACACACACACACACACACACACACACACACACACACACACACACACACGGATATTTGTCTCTTCCCTCTCTTGGGATCCCATCACCATAACAACTAATGCACAGTTTGCTGTGAGGCCCCGGTGCAGGTTGAGTCACGCAACAGGAGGCAGCACATCACTACGGTCAATCTCCCCCTTTGTTTACCAGCCCATTGAGACAACCTAACACGTTAACAGAAGCATCAGTGAATCTGCTCGGCTGTGTGTGTGTGTGTGTGTGTGTGTGTGTGTGTGTGTGTGTGTGTGAGCACGCAGTTGTTGGGCGATGTTCAGTGTCATTATTCGCCGTTTGGCCGATAGCCATCAGGATATTGAGTGTGTGGCAATGATATGATGATCTCACAATCCCATGTAGTGCTGCCGTGCGTACGTGAGTGATTACACCACCCCGTACGCTCTGATGCCTTCATCAGAAACATTTTGCTTTTCTAGGAACTCAACAACAAGTGTATGATTGAAAATGTGCATTGTGTGCACTGTGTGCGTATCAACCACAACCGAGTTCAACTGGCTGACCCGATATTGAGTCAAAATAACACGAGAGTACTTGCCCTGAAATATAAACACTTATGATTGTTTGGTCAAAATCTGATGAAATGTCTGAGGTGAACTGACAAAAAAACAAATCTCGTCCCGGCTCTGATTGCTGTTGACAGGCTTGGTATGCTCTTCTCACTCTCTTCTGCTCACTTTCACACACGACCACATGCATTCAGACAGAGATGCCTCATGCAGACAAACACACACACACACACACACACACTTGACTGGATGCTCGAGCCGCCAGCGAGTGTGAGTCCCCACCTCCTTCATCAACTCTGACACTCCCGTCTCACCCTTATGTCACGCAACACCGCGGCTCGGCAAAGGAGGTCAGGGCAAAGGGCGAAGGGCACACACGCATACACACAAACACACACGAAAAACCCTCCGTTCCCCGCCCACCCCCCACCCCCTCTCCAAATTCACACTCAGTCGCTCGGACAAAAGTGGTCTCCTGACTGGCGTGTATGCCAGTGTTACAGGACAGGAGGAAAGTACAACCAAAAACGAAAACTATGACAGAGGGAATTCAGTTCAAGTGAATATGAACAAGGGTTGCACACACACGTACAAAAAAACAGCCATATGGTTCCTTACCTCCAGGAGGAGGCTGCTTTCATTGACGGTGTTGCCCAGTGGAAGGCTCTCTTTCCTGGGTTCAGGGTTAGAGGATGCTGCGCTGTTGACGTGCTTCCTGGAGGTCTTCTCTGGGTTCGCTAGAAAAAACACAAAAACAAAAAGGATAGGTGAGAAGTCGTGCGATCAACGGTGTAGAAAAACGATAACGAAAGAAGGAAATCACTCCTTGATGTTATCGCACACTCAAAGAATCAAGAGACAAGTCAACACAGGAAATGTAGAGAGTGACATCAACAGTGATTCTCCACAGTAACAATTCTTCCCACAGCCTCTGTCTTGCGATATGGCAGCGAGAGAGTTGGACGGACACTCAGACATGTGGCGGACACATTAGCTGTAACAGGCTCCTTTTTGCACTGCACTAACGCCAGGTATTAGTCTGTGCGGTGGGCCTGTCTAACAAGACAAAACAGTGGAGGATTTCATGACTTTACGGGATTCTTCTCACACGATACGGCTGTGTACACACGCAAAGCTTCCACAAGGGTGTAGAAGACAGCATTGGAAACATCTGGGAGTTTTAAGTCCCATTTTATCTTTTGCATGGAACATAATGTGCTGATGAAGAGAGGAAATTCATTCATTCATGGCAAAAATGATCTGCCAGGACAAAGTGTAACCATTGGAAACGGAATAGGAGACTACTGTACTTTTACTATTCTGTGAGGACGAGCGTCATCCCTGCTAAAGCATCCGGCGCTGCTGTTCTCTAGCTGAGCCTGACCTCTGACCCTTCCGTCAAGTGGGGCAACACAAAAAGAAAATTTGCCTTTGGATCTCAAACATCAATCCACTTGGACAATTTAAAGAATGTCGGTGCCAGCCTGCCTCTTCATCGCCCTCCTGCTCATGTACCCTCTGATATTAAACAAAGTTGAAAATATGAAAATATTCTAAAAAAACAAGTCACACTCCATCCACCACAACACACAAACGATCCCCTTTTCTGCCCAGTAAGTACGCCCTGCCTACTACCAGGCCACTGTGTGTATACATACAATTAGCCTATGCGAGAGTGGCGTGCAGAACTGTCACATGAGCATTGGTGACGCGTGTGTTGCGTGTTGTAGGCATGTTTGCGTGTTTCTCTTATGGGTGTGCTGTCAGGGGGCATGTGGCTCACTCCAAGAGATCAGCCCTACGCTCCGTCACTCATTGTAGCAGGCGCAGATTAGTCACGCAACACATACACACTCACACACACCCACCATAGCCTCATCGTAAAGAACTATCTAAGTATAAATGTATGTATCTTCCGATGCTACGTATAGTCCCCACCCCCATCAAATAACCCCATTTCGGCTTCCGTTCCTCCCCCTTTAACCTTCTTCCATCTCCTGTCCTCTGTCCATCCCTCCCCCCTAATCAACCCCTCCTCCACCCTCCTCCTCCTCCTCCTCCTCCTCATCTCTACACCATTTCTTTGTTCCACTCGGCATCGCAGGCGATCAGCGACCGATTTCGTGATGCTGGAAGAGTTTCCCGTCTCTTAAATCCACTCTGAAGCACGCAAAGCTAATGCGCCCCCCCCCCCCCACCCTTTTTTTTAACCCATACATTTTTGTCTGCATGTAATTTATTCCACCAGTTGCAGCGGCAGGTCTGTTCAAGCTATGAGTAAAAATAAAGGCCTTAATGATGTGCTGCTTCAAATCCGGATAAACGCTGATGACAGGCAGCTTCGCAAACTCATAAACGCCAGTAATAACCTTAAGTATTTTGTCATCACCTCTGCTAGGTGCAAATGCATACAAACAAACAGACTCAAACAGCCACACACACACACACACACACCTACACACACACACACACACACACAAAAAAAACGTTCTCTTGAATCATTACAAAAATCAACCAACCAGTGGAAAGTAGTGCTGAGGGAAATGAATCTAATAAGCCTCTTTATTTTCCTCCTTCAACGCCTCATGTATTTTTGTTTTCTCTCTTACGGCAGCTTTTGGAGAGGATGCGGCGTCAGGAAAGACAAACATATGGGATGATTAATTATCGGCACCGGCACTTCCTCTGCCAACAATGCCGGCTTTATTCATCGTCGCCCGTGTCTTCGACTTTGCTTTTCTTTGCCTCCATTTTCTCCCTCTCTGGTCTAAAAAGGAAAACAGAGTAGGTAATGGTGAGGCGTTTAAGTGCTCGGCGTGAGGACGGGGTGTTAAGTAAAAAGTGACAGGTAGAGGGATACGGATGCCGCCAAAGGGTGAGGCTGAAAGTGTCTAGCTCCTTTAGACGAACGACTCTGTCTTTCCACTTCCACTTCGTGCAAAAAAAACATCAGGACCACCCGCCCAAATAATCAGCTCCAGTATGATTCGATTTGCACAATTTCAGTCACTCAGGACTTCAACTGGCTGAGAGTATGACTGCAGAGTCTTTAATGACATCATACGAGTTGGATTTGTTGAAACGAGAAGATAGCGTGTTATTACGAAATGGAATTTGATCGAAATAGATAGAAAAAGTGAGGAACAATGTGATCATGATTGCATTGGACTGCTTCTGGTGCTTCTGTAATGGTGAAAAAGCTGCCAAATGTGTTCCTCGTCTACAAAACGTTCACTGCTGCTTGTCGTCAGAGGCTAGAAATGAGTACATGAGAAAAAAAAAAAGAAGTGTCTGTGTGTGTGTTTTAATCGCGTATTAATTTCTTCAACCTGTAGGGGGTGAGGTGAGTTTGGCCTTGTGCCACACGGGTGTGTAGAACAGCCTGGGTGTGTTTGTCTGTTTTCAATACCTTCTCCTCCAAAAGCCACTTCCTTCCACTACACCAAGCGCAGCTGAAAACGAGAAATATGACGAGAAAACAGAGAACAGAAAGAAGAGAAGGAAGAGCGATGTCTCCGCGGGCCTGCGGTGTCACTGACATGCTCTCATTCTGGGGATAATGGAGATTAAAAAAAACGCAAAGAACTGTCTCGCAAAATGCGGAGATGAATATTTCAATACGGGCCTGTACATCATGAGAGCACTGGATTCAAAGGTGGCATGGCATGACATTATGTTGAAGAGCCTTGCATGACTCAAAGCGTTTCATATGAATCGTGAGGACAAGGGTAGCATGCATTTTGAGCTGTAGGTGATACTCCAGGTCCACTCTTTAGCTCATGCTCCTGTCTGCAGCGAGGAGCAGGTAAGTGTTCGCGCATGGCTGCTCATAGACACAACACCAGCTGCTGTACGGTCCTCACCTGCATGCGCCCCACTCCCAATTTCAAAGAGTCAAACAGGTGCTTAATGCAACTTTTGAAGTGTTTCTAGACATTATATTTCATTTTGCTGTTGGTTTTTAAGTCATTTGTAATATGAGATCAAAAGGAATTCTATTGGAGGATGCAAATAAGTCACAAGCAGTGGTGGAAAGTACTCAAGACAGCTAAAGTGACTCGTGATGGTAACCCTTTATAATACACATAAAGTAATAAATTATACATTTATAGATAACTGTGCTTAATGCATATTCTATAAAGCATTTCAGTTGTGTCTGTTGACAGTGGAGTCACTATTAACTCAATTTTGATTAAATATAAATGGCAAATTTATAGTGAATTAAATTAAACATTACTTTTGATAATTACTTCATTGACAGTTTTATTGCAGGACTGCTTCCTCTGCTGAAGTGTATCTATCTGAATCTTTGTGTTACTTTTACATAAAAAAAAAGCGAGGCATCTGAAGGATTCTGGTGAATGATTCATTTTTTTCATGAGTCATTTTTTTTTTTTTTTTTTTTTTTTAACAAAGATTTAATTTTGTTCAGTTGTTTTCCAAATAACCCCAAATCCCCCACCACCCACCATGTGATCTTTGTGTTCAGACTCTCTGTCACCCTGATTTCAGCAGCATGGGTGCCATCTTTTGGCAGCTGATCCTCTGCTGTGTGTTTGACTTGTAAAAGAAGAGCTCCGGACCTGAACATGCGAGCGCTGTGCAGCGCAGCAGTCTCTCCCTCCCCTCCCACAAGGCTTGCGTGAGTAGAGAAAACTGTGTGTGTGTGCATATGTGTGTGCTGAGGTTGGGTTGGCTTACAGCCACTTCCTTTGCCTATTCCCGCCCCCTTCCCTCAGTGCTCTTCTTCTCTGTCTCTCTCTCTCGTTTGCTCTCTCTCCACAGGCAGAGGAAATCCACAGCGGAGAGAGCAACACCAACTCAGAGAGAGAGAGAGGGAAAGAGAGAGAGAGTAGCTGGCCGATCAAGGGCTGGTTGTCACGCGAGCGAGCCGTCTGTCAATCTCCCCCCCCTTCCTCCTGACAGGGTGCTGGCGGCTGGCCAAGGCCTTGCGTGCAAGCCGGCGAGCCACATTAGCCCATAAAGAATTTCATAATAGCAACAGCTGTTAAATATTGATGACTGCTGGCAAGCGCTCAATGGTGCTCCGCAAAAAGGTTAAGCCTGCACTGTAATGGAAGCTAATACTTCATTATGCCACAGATCAAATGTCCGGATCTCGCCCTGTCCAAATCCAGCCCGTACTATTTCAACTTTTTACTTGTTTTTGTAATGTGGCTGAGAGAAAAAAAAGAGCCACTGAAAGAAGGTTTTGGCATTTTCATAACTTTTTGAAGACAAACAGGAGCTTTTTCCACTTGTGTAACTCTCTCCCAGCGGATGGATATATATGCCTTGAATTGCAATGATTCGATCTTCAATCATACCAGTTTCATTAACACTGGATTGAGGTTTATAATCTTTCCGGTATTGCTTCGGATGAGATTGTTTTTGTGTCCACTGTTACGTATAAGATTACATTTGAAGGGATTGACTGCCAGGATTTAGAGCGATTCTCTTTGTCTGCTAACAAAACAACAATCAATAAAAAAAGTACTTTCTCCGAGGCAGTGCAGGAATCAAAAATATTCCTCTTTCGGAGGAGATTAAAATGTGAGTGAGTGATTTTTTTGTGGGGAGTGTGCTGGGGGAAGTCCGTCTCTGAAGATCGATTCCTGAATAGAACATAAACAAAGGCCTTCCTTGGTTGTGTGCCTAGATACTAAAGTGAAGGGGAAGCGATATTATGACAAAGCAAATGGGATCACACAGATTGGAGGCCGGGATGTAAACTCGATTGTTTCCACTTCTCTGTTTTGGTTGGCAAGCAGGCGCTCTAGTCACCGTGTTGTACAGGAGTAATACATCTTGACACACGAGCCCTCGGGCAAAACAGACTTGTATGGCAACTACTCTGCAGTGTGTACACTGCTACTGTATGGCTTGACTACATGGGGCACCATAAAACTGGCGCCACACACACACACACACACACACACACACTGGAGGACCATTATAGCAATCATAACATGAAAGTCATTGAGCGGCTTCTATAAATAGAGAACATGGCTGATTGTGGCGCACATGTTTTATGTGAGCATGATGTTTGTCTGCAGAGAAGATTGGTTTTCTGATGAACCCGCTGAACGAGCTTCGCACATACAGAGCCAGCTAAGAGCCTGTCTAAACACTCCTAAATTTGGCTTGTCAAGCCTAGGGAAAATTAACCACAACATAAGGCCAACGTGGTGCAATATTTATACAGACAATTAGAAAAACTAACAGGACGCAAACGGATGGAGGCTCGAGCAGAGTGTGCTTCGGCGTGAAACGATGTGCTCGCCGCTCACACACACACACACACACACACACACACAGGCTGCATTCAGGCGTGTGTTGCGTGAGATGAGCCAGTTATGCAGGAAGGCTTTTAATTTGACTGTACCCAAATGAATGCAACAGTGTATTTTCTAATTGAAGACAACAAGACGCTCCAGTCATCCAGCCGATGCCGGTGGATCCGACACGCTCCACCAGCCAAACGTCAACCCCGGGGGCCCCCAGTCCGCTCAGTGGGGGTGAACTCAGGATACAAAGTCCCTGGTGAGTCACATACGACGGAGCAGTAACCCTGCCTGGAGGCTGGACAACAATACACATGTACAGTTCTCAAAAACAAACACACAGAGTGGGAGTATATTTTGTTGGTGTCGAGGGGAAACTCCATTGTTAGGTCTGTTCTCCCCTCTCTTCAGCTTGCCTCCTTCTGCTTCTATATTTGTCTCGAACTTCCTCTGATAGTATCATTTAAATAGTGACATAATATAATATGACTCTGTGGGAAATCTACGGACTCAGTTGAGCGTACGCTTTCTACAAAAATGTTTAGTCTGGTGGCCTATAGTAAGTGATTTTTTACTGGTGAGCCAAATGTAAAATAGTAACAACTGAATACTTACTTTTACTATTGGAAAATTAAATTATATAAGGAAATATTCGCGCATCATTCACATCCGAGATATATTGCAATAATCAGCTCCTGCATGCAACTACGTGCTTGCGTGATTACTCTATAAATAGCTTGTCCTTGGATTCCTGTTTTGATGAGCATGACTGTGGCTTGTTGCTCTCTCAAGGAGCTGGCGGTTAATAAAAGTTGCATTCAGGAACCCCACCTGGCCACAATAAAGCGCCACAAGCCTTCTATTTCTGTCCTCGCACAATCTCCGCTTTCACAAGAAGTCTGCGATACAAGGGCTCAAAAATTAACGTACAGAGCGGCGCGTCCTCTTCGACCGTAAAGTTTATGTGCACTTCTTGCTAGATGCTATAAAGCCCATCTCACAGATTTTTGGGTTTAACGAGAGATACATTTGAAATGAAAACCTCCCGTGCTTCGTAAACAAACAAGGAGCTTGGAAACAGATGTGCCATAAGAGGTGGATTCAGTGTTTTAAAGTAAATATGATCGGTATTGGAGGGGGGGAGGGCGCTGAGTGAGAGACTGGCGGGGATAAATTATTTTTAGGTCCAGGACTCGGTCCAAGAAGTAAATTTGCTTCATCAACTGCAGAGCACAGGACGGCTGGCTCACAATGTATAGAATAAACAACCAAAAACACACCAGTGGTTTTGACTCTGCTTATTCATACTTAGGAAATACTTAAGTCATCCAACTCAGGGAATAATTATTAGTTCTCTCCCCCTGTACTTTAGTCCGGCTGCATTCCTGCATGACAGGGGAGGAGGGCCGGACAAAGACGAGAGAGGAGAGCGGAGGTTACAGTCTGCGGTACCACATGCACCTCCACTGGCTTCCTCGTGTTGCGTGCCAACCAGTGTCACTCACATTATTCAAAATAACAGGGAGGAAGAAGCACAACAAGCCTCAGATTATCCCTCTCAACTTTTTCTCCTCCCTGTCGGCCACTCAAAGGCATTCATCCCCGGTTTTGTGGTCACATGCAAACTGAACATTCAACAGGTTTTCAGGAAACGGAACCACACCTTTCATGAAAAGTTTGATTTCATCAGTGATCCTGTTAGCTTTTTTTTTTCTCTTTCTTTCTTTTTTTTCTTTTTTTTTTTTATATCTATGCAGCCTCCACATAACAAGCGGGTAATCTGTTAAAAAGATTATGGAGCCGTTTCGGCCCATTGAGGCAAATAATAATGGGCAGATGGTCCCCCAGGCTGAATCCATATGGGAGGGAAACTACACTAATGCTGCTGTAGCACGCAATGCTAAACAAATGCTAACCACTGAGAGACGGGGTGGAAAGAGCACTTTACGACTTCACCAAGTTGTGTTCATTTTGCTGAGCTTTTACACAAGAAGGCATCATTTTAGTGGAGGAGAAGTGGCTGACTAAACGTACTAATGAGTGGTTCTGAGCGAGTTCAGTGGAAGTGCACGCAATGATACCCATGAAAAAAAAAAAAAAAGGGGTGGAAAGAGTACAGTACAGAAGCAGTTTTACAGTCTATGCTTAAACTCTACTGGGGCACAACATCAGTGTCCTGTGAAAACCATGTAAACTCCAGAACATCAACTTTTCATGAGCTCAGAAAACACACTTATTTTTAGTTTTGTGACAACGCATTTAAGCTAATCCAGAGGGGGTTTTAAATTGTTTATTTAGCCCCAAAAAGAGGGAGAGTTTTCTCAAAACATAAAGGAACATTTATTATACAGCGTAACCCCTGGAAGGATCCACGCCGAAACGCTGCACACACATGCACAAACACACAGAAAGGCCCACCGATGTGTAATTAAATGGGTGTGAGGTGGTTAATGTGCCCCGGGTTGAGGGGGATCAAGTGATGGCCATGATGCCGATCATGCGTTATGCATGAGAGCCATTAAGTTGTCAGTCAGAGGACACTGTCAGAGGTGTTGTGTATCCGATGTGTGCATACCTGTGTGACCAATCCGTGAAGCAGGTAATCTAGAGCGATAGCATGACGTAGTATTTACAATCTCTCTTTTTTTCCCCGCTCTCTCAACCCTTCATGGTGTCCTTTTTCATCATATCCAAGTCCATCCAATTTCATCTCCTATTTCAAAAAATAATTACAAGACTGAAAAGAGTTATTTCATGCTTTGTTTTACTTCACATATTTAAAGAAAGGGTGCAGAGCATTACAGCGGCGGACCCTGTTTGCAGTGTGAGGCCTCACACTTTCAGCCTGATTTGATTTTACTCAGCAACACCTATCAGCTTCACTTTAGCATGAGCGACCTGTCTCCGGCGTTTCTCACCAGCAATATCACACAACAATTTGGCCTCCGACAGAGCTAATTCATTAAGCGACACGCTAACCCAACAGTAATCTGATTATCTTTCACCTAACACCTCGCCCCCTGTGTTGCAGGGTATAGGCCGGGGCAGCAAGGCGAACACCGGATGCTCACGGAAACACCCCCGGGCCATCTCAGCTGCTTTAACATCGAAACCTAAAACATGATGAACGTGGATGCTGAAAGGGTTTAGAGAAAACGTCAAAAATGTAGTGAAAGTGAGGACAGATTTATAGCCACACACAGCAGACATGTCCTAACAAGTGTTGGATTTTAAAGTTATATGTTACCATCATCCAACTAAAATATTTTTCCCGATTAGAACAGCTTAAGTGGTGGATAAAACCCTCCAGCAAATTTGGTTTCCATACCATAAAGAACTTAATTAACAACTTCATTAATCCAGGTCTGAATGAAGGTTTTCCACCTTGACATGAAAATATATGATATCTTCAAATTGTCTGTCTTGAGCACTGAGACAAAGTATTAGCTACAGGCAGCTTCACCCCAACAGCTTTCAGCTTTCAGCCAAAAGCGTTGGCATTTTTCTCTGGATGTGATCTGTGGGCAGACAGGTATAAACAAATGAGGTGAATACAGTGAGATGTCCATTGTCTGGACATATCGTGACTGTCCACTTCACATTCTCCCATCTGTGCCCCTTGCATGTCATCACAACACTCTAATCCAGGCCTGTTTATACCAACAGTGTTTGCTCCGATCACTTAATTTAGCTCGGGGAGGGAGGACATATACCCCCTGTGACGATATGTGTGTCTGTGTGTGTGTGTGTGTGTGTGTGAGGGGAGGATATAGGGAGGCGGAGGGCTTGATGGGAAGTGATGGTGGGATCACGCAAGCTTGCTAAAAGAGGCAAAGTCAGGGGAGAGTCACGCATGGTGGGGCTTTGCTTTAGATGCCATTCAGTCGCCACTCTACTTCCTGGCATCTGGTGTTAGCGTGATGCTACGCGTGTATATATGTATGTGTTATGTTTAATTCCCAGCCAACTGAGGAGATTTCCAGAGTGTAAACAAACACCGACTTGTCTGCTCTCTCCAAACAGCCTGTCGCCCTGAATAGGAAGACTATTTTTCTCGCTGTACATGCAACACTACCAACTGTAGCGCCCTCCACCAGGAGGCTATTCAAGCATCTCTGAGCTGCTGAGTCTATAGAGAATCACTTTCACACAGGATTACGAAACAAAACGTCATCACATGAATGCTGTCCATGTGCTTATGGTGCCATAGGATTGGCCATACTCCAATTTCCTTTTAGCGTCTCCATCACCGTTGCTCCGCCCTCAGATTGCAAAGCCACAGACTGTAAACTGCAGAATACAGAGATTTACCTGGCAGTGGTAGGAATTGTGTGAACTCGTCTGGCATGGGATTGAACGTAACAGACGTGCATTTACATATAAAAAAGTCTGGCACTGCAGGTTTAACATTAGACATAGCTAGCTAGGTCTTACTTACGGGTAAGCTTACGGGTAAGGGAGTGACTTCAGTCAAAGCAACATTTGGCAAAATGTTAGTACAACAGTAAACAAAGACATTCCTGTGCATGCATATGTGTGTGTGTATGTGTGTGTGTGTGTGTGTGTGTGTGTGTGCGTGCGTGTGGTTTTGTAAGTCTACATTTATTGCAGGTCAGCCTTCATTTTTTTGATCCGTGCAACACCGTAATTGTTTGCGCACTTATGTGTGTTTGGCCCCGGTGATGACCTCATCAGCATGTGGTTCAATCTCCCCGTCCCACCAAAATGAGATTCTGCTTCTCACGGAAGCAAAGTCGGAAGCAAGTGGTTAGCGAGTGTGCGAGCGTATTTTGCATGAGAGAAAAAGAGGGATTGTTTTGGATGGCGATTCAGAGCACAGTGGGGCTAGGCGGGGTCAGCAGACAGAATCGAGTGTCTCCGTCCGCTGACCCAGAAGCACCCGTGTCCTGGGATGACACAGACAAACACAAACACTGAACTGTATGTTTCACCGTCTTGAACTTACTGTACTATTGTCTGTCTAAAGTTCATGTCGGCTGATACTTGGAGATGGGTACCAACATTTTCTCCAAATATAGACATTTTCTTTCCCTTGGCCACTTTCCGTTGAATATAAAGTAGTTAGTTTCAGAAATCAATTCTCGTTAAACATTCAAAATCGCGTTACGATTATAGGAAATTAAAACTCATATTCTTAATTCTTTTAATGTCGGATTGCTGCAGGATAATGGCATGTGACAAAAACAATGCCAGAGCCTGGACTTTCAGGGCATCTTAGCCAAATTAGCGTAAACAGTTTAGATTTAAAAATGTCACATAGATAGTCGGGACGGAACTGAGCAATAGCTCAATATATCTGCTTATGCTCTCATACTTTGTAAAAATCTGCAGATGGCAGAGAGTAATGCTGCAGCAAGGGATAAATGTGGAAAAAGTTTCAGAGGAAATATCCCAGGCTAATTTGATTTATGTAAATAGTAGGTAATATCCACTCATTATATAATTTGATTTGTTAGGATTTGCGTTACTTATAAAGACAGCTGCTTACAGAAATCCGGGATGAAATGCAAGATGAGATCATGTGCATCTGATATTTGTTTTCGAGCTGGAGATTGAAATGTAATCAAACAGAGAGGCATGCATGTATCTGTCAAGGAATCGAAACAACAGAGAGTCCTGACGTGACTTCGGGAAATTAGCGCTTCAAGAATAATTCAGTTGAACAACGAAGGGCACTCCAAAGTCAAGGTTCACAGGGCCCTTTAAGAGGAAGGGCCGCAATTATAAGCTGAACTCCTATATAGTAAATGCTTTAAGTTGAACATCGGGACCTAATGCGCGCCACATGCTCCTCAAACTACCCTTGCAATTATCGCCTCCACACTAATCAACCTCACATTACATTACTGTGTTAGTAAACCACCATTTGGGCTGAGCAGCGTTTAAACTTCATCTACGGCTCTTTGGTGTCACCCCACAGCTTAAAACCTGTGGGCAACACTGCTGGACCAGAACCTGCATCAGCCTTTTAACTCCCATTCTTGCTATTTCTTAACTGTCACTGAATTTAAAGGGTCACTATGCCCTGGTTGAAACTAGAACAATGTTACTCCTCACAAAACTCTACCTCTTCTCTCTTTTTCGTATCTCTTCTCCGATGCTGCGACGCCCAGTTTCGTTGCAAAAATCATCAAAGTTTTATTTAAACTGAACTAACTGCAATGCTAAGTGAGATGGGAGTTTTTATGAGGCTGCTGCAGTCTTGTGGTTTCAAACCCCGGCTCAGAAACCCAAGTAGCTGCTCAGTCCTTTGAGAGCTCCAAAGTCAACCCCGGTATCATGGCTTGGTTTAACCGAACACTTAACTCAGCTTGCATCTTCATAAATCATATATTAAAACTCAGAGATATCTTCTAATAAAGGACAGATTTAAAATGATTTGAAGATCGGGGAATATTCACTTTGCTTTCATAAACACAGCATGTGATTTCCAGGCAGAGAACCCGCAACGGAGGCACCTCAAACCCAACATGTCTGAGGTAGAAGTGGAGAACATGTGTTTTCGAAGCCGTTCATCTAGAGCTGCACTGTTCTGTACAGTACGTCACTATGCGGGCCAGTCCTCCAGTATTTTATGCTTGAAGTCTGATTTACGAGCAGGACCACAGAAATTCCTTTGCAATAGCTTCAGGATGTTTCTGGAATAAGAGAAATATCTTTGATTTGGGAAAGTATTAGCAGCTCAAAACACTGCAGAGTTATTGTCGCCAACTCACGCGAGGCTGTGCAGCCCTCACTCTGTTGCATAAGGACGTTGTAACTTGTGGCATGTTTTTCCTCGTCTTCTCCTCATGAGCTCCGTTGTGAAATCTGATGGGACGACTTTCCATGACTGTCAGTTCAATAGAGCAGACAAACAACAGTATTTGCCTCATATAGTGGTTCGGTGATACTGACATAATTTGAGCATTTGAATGTTTTGTTAACTTAAAGAAATTGATGAAATGTCTAAAAATTCCCAAGCTAAATGTCATGGATAAATTAAAATGATTAAGTTAAAGTAGGTCTAATGGATAAATTAGTAAAAACAGTCAGCTAAAGGTGGATTGCATAAATGGCTAAAATGGTTAGCTAAAAGTAAACAGTTGAGAAAGTTAGCCTAGGTCGGCTAAAGTTAGCTAAAAGTAGGCTAATGGATAAACTATTGAAACTGTTAGCGGAAAGTGTTGGAAAATGTGTGACTTAGCCACATGGACTGGATGAAAAGTGGAAAAGCTAAAGTAGCTTGATCGATAAATGGTTGATGTAGCTAAAAAAATACTACATAAATGGTGGCAATAGATAGCTAATAGTAGCCTAATGAATGAACAGTTAAAATCACAAATATCAAGGATGGTTGGCTAATCCATGCAGGCCGAGTGCTAATGCAAGCTGGCTAAACATCGACAACTCCAAAAAAATTGAACAATATCCAGTCTTTGATTAGCAACACTGTTAAAAAGCAACACGTTTTTAACCAGCAATGGGGGTGTCAATGAGTTCAGCTGACAGTGTCCAGAGTGCAGGACTAGCCGGGAGAAGGGGGCTGCATATGTAAGCCCCTCATGTGAGGACGGCTCGCAAAGATACTAGAATGAATAAGTGCGGATTGTGGGGAGGGTCTGCCTGTAGAACAGAGTTCAGGATTTCTCGCTGCTCCTGGAAAAGCCTGTGTGGCTTGCTGAAGGATTCTTGAACAGCTCCTGCAGGGTCTGGACCGTCCATTCCGTGGCCAGTCTCCCGTTACACACACACACACACACAAAATAAACACACCGAATACCCACATCCTCCTCACCCAACAACAGTACTGCAACTGTTTCTCATGTGACAGAAGGGGGGTGAGCTGTTGAGCTGAGGGAGTGGCGGGGAATAGCGTGCGAAGGCCTAATACAATGTTTCAACCCCAGATGGGTCACATCAGTAGCCCGCAATCAACAAATTTGGCCCTGCCAAGTTTACACGCTTTACATGTCAAAAGGGACGGCAAAGGGAAAAGAGAGAAACCTGTTTCTTCTTTTATCCCCCCCTCCCATGCTTCTTTTTATTGCCTGCCACAGCTTATAATTATTAATTACTGTGACTGGTTTTTCCATTGTGGAGAGAAGAGAAGAGAAGAGGAGAGGAGAGGAGAGGAGAGGAGAGGAGAGGAGAGGAGAGGAGAGGAGAGGAGAGGAGAGGAGAGGAGAGGAGAGAAGAGAAGAGAAGAGAAGAGGAAAAAGGATATTATGGGACATGGACAGAAAATAAGAGCGAAACTCAGTGGGATGAGAGCAGAAAATAACAGAGAGCTGGCTAATGACAAAGTTAAAATTCTTAGTACAGCAGAAAGTGCTCAGCAAAAGCTCTGCGGTCAGCCGATCCATTTCCTCACTGACATCAGTGATTATTACCAGCACCGCAAAGCCATTTAAGGCTGGCAAAACACCTTTGTCTCTGTCCAAAGTGGTTAGGATGAGCCGAGAGGACACCTGGAGTGTAACTTTACACTGAGCGCTCCATAATGTGTTCACAGTAGGGATGTTTGAATAAGGCAGATAATATCACTGTCTCCGGAGAAATGAGGCTCGAGATAACAAAAGGTTCATCATCCTGCGCCACATTATCAGTGACGAATCACACACAAAGCATGCCTTCACTTGCACAAACACATACAGGAGCAGAGATACAAGTGCATAAGAGATATCACACACACACACACACACACACACACACACACACACACACACACACACACAGCTCTATCATCTCTTCCCATAGCAGTGTGTGGTCTTGTCATTCAGGCTTTGTTTCCACTGTGGCCTCTCATCTTTAAATAGCCCGCTATAATCTGTCCATTCAAGCACAGACACATCTAGTTGCGGACCAAATTTTATAATGCACAGTTTGAAATCCACCATTTCAGCGCAGACGTGAGGATCTGCGAGCCCAGATGTACGTCAGGGTTGTGCACATGATGATGGGGGCTCATAACATCAGTGGAAAAGGAGCTCACGCTGAAAGAGATCGACTGGAATTTACCGAATGGTCACAAAATGATGAAGAAAGAGTGCCTGGACGCTTTCTGCTTCCGCCTTGTGTGTTTCTGCTACTCGGGAGAACTATTTGACAAACTGTTGTGGGCTAATAATCATGGTGAACTTGTTTATGGAAGAGCACTTGCGTTTTCAAGCATCAATTCCCACACTACTGCCTAAAACTCTGACTAACAAAGAAGAGGCGGGAGGGGGGGACAAAAAAAGATTGGAATGCTTTTTGTGCAGTAAAAAAAAAAAAAACGACAAAAAAAAAAACACAGAAAGTAGAAGAAAAGATAAAGAGAAGCCCGGGTGGGAACTGTAATAAACTGAACAGAGAATGAGGTTCAAAGTCTTTTTCCCACCGGACAATAAAACATGAAAAAGTATGTGTTAGGAGGATGGAGAAATCCTCTGTGGTTCCACTGTACTGTGAAGGAGAGTCAGATAGAGCTCCAGATGTGTCTCAAACATGCCTCGAGTTTCACTGTGATACTTAGTGGGTCTTAGCAGAGCGGACCCGGGGTTTGTGTTAAACCCAATCCAGTCTGGCTCGCGTTCACGCACAGCCAGATGGTTAGCACATGAGAGATAGATAGTGAAGTTATGACTTAATTGCACGGTTATCTTTTTAAAGATGATTGTACGCACCCACCCACCAAATGACTTAGTAATTTTTGATTTATTGCGTAGCTACCAATGAGATGATGAGCGCTGTTCCTGCCGCACAACACTGTGCACTTTGAGTCCTCATCATTAACAAATACTTTAAAGTAATAGATGGGGTTTCTGCTATTCGTGAAAGCTTTTTATTGCAACCGCTTTTGGCTACCTGTAGGCATGACTCCTCATGAGAAAAACGCTCTAAAGCAGGTGTTAAGTCCGTCCTATTAGCTGTATGACTCCGGCGTTTTTTCGGAGCCTGATGTGTATTTGAGGAAAAAAAATGAAAGCACTTCCAGCAAATGCAGAGGATATTGTAACACCTCCCTCATTTCAACACTTCCCCCCCCATGTGAAAGTCAGCGCCTGACATCACCTCTCCTTTCCTGTCTCTCCCTCACCTCTCCTCGCCTTGCGCAGCGTTCACAGCTTCCCCCTGTCCAAACATTTAGTCTCATTATGCCACAAAAGAGAAGATCAACTCCGATCGCCGGGGGTGAGTCACCGAGGCAGGGGAGAGGTCGAGAAAGTGAACGGGGGGAGGAGAGAACAAAGATCAAGTGATTAGACCTCTTTGTTCTGGTTTGGGGTGGAAACATTATCTAATAGTTAAAAACTATTCAAAAAATAAAAATCTAACTTTGATATTTCTTTCTTTTCGATATTTCTATTTTTCCATCTTCAACCACCAAAATGAAAAAATAAATAGAATAACACAATTTTATTTTATTGCGATTTATATCTAGCTATTTTCATGATATGTCAAAACTGTTCAAAAGGGCTTGAAAGTTGGATAGAAACACAGTCAAGATGCCATAGTTGCCTTTCTGTATCTCTCATTCATTTTCTCTTGACTCCGAGCCAATCAAGCTGGTTGATATACTGCCAACGGGAACCTAAACCGTTTTGCTTCTGGCATCTTTTGGTTAGCATGTGTGTCTTTTTGCTCTTACTTATATCACATACGAGTGAGTGTAAATTTTGAGTCTGGCAAGGCATCGCGCAGCGTCATCACGTTCACTGTTTCTTTGAGGAGCAAAATCAAAGACACTTTGACGACGGAGAGGGAGAAGAAAGCAGGACTTTGCTTCCGATTTGACCCGTTCCAGGTGCAGATGTTTTGTGCGTGCATTTCTGCGCAATGACTGTCTTTGTGCGTTATCTCATCTGATCAGTGTCAGCTCTACGACAGCTCTGTATCCTGAAGGCATTTGGGAGCGTGTGTGTGTGTGTGTGTGTGTGTGTGTGTGTGTGTGTGTGTTTGAGAGTGCACATATGCAGCATGAGTGGTGCATTCATACGAATGACTGCACCACTTCGGTGTATCCAAGTGATGTGTGTGTGAGTGCTGTCTTTAGGAGTAATTCCACCTGATCAGTGTTTACTATGTCAGCTCCATATCCTTAAGATGTGTGTGTCTTTGTGTGTGTGTGTGTGTGTGTGTGTGTGTGTGTGTGTGTGTGTGTGTGTGTGCGCCTATGTGGGAGGGAGAGAGCTGGGATTCCCTAAAGCGTGTTCAGTAAATCCTCAACCGGCACGGATTCCCAGGCATCGCGTGCAGCGGGGTGGGACTCTCGAGCTAAACCACGCCTCCTCCACACACAGACACACACACACACACACACACACACAAACAGAAACACACATGCATACACTCACACACGCGAATAGTAGACAACAGATCGTAACAGAGCAAAGTGTAACAGCTAGGTGCGAGGCTTAGCTGGTGTCGTGGGAGGGTTAATGGATTTCAACCATTTATTCACCTGTCATCCCCATTAAATCCATGGCTGGCCCTTCCGTGACCAAATGAGACCTCTTATCTCCATAACAGCCCTCATCTGGTTAACCTCAACCCCCGCTCTCTCTCCAAAGGCGTGTGTCAGTGGAAATACATATCCCCCGTATGCTCCCGGCAGCACTCATGTGGAAACACAGGATGATACTTATCTCATGCGAATAAGAAAGCAATAATCCGATATACCTGCTTTTACAAGGGATGCCTTCGGAATAATCCGCAATATGCTTGTGATTTTGTCATGGCGGTTACACCTGAAGACAAATGTGGTTTAGAAGCTAAAGAGCAGGTTGGGCTGATGAGTCTCACATGTCGGGGGAGGTTGTGGTTGCAGTGTGGGTGGTCAGTCCACAACAGATCCGAGCACTGACAAGAAAAACCAGTTGAGCTGTGTGTGGATGGTGGATGTGTGTCTCGGGGTGGGTGGAAGGGTGAGAGTGCAGCCTATTATGGTCGACTGTACCAAAACATGTCATTGCTGAGAAATGGCTGGCTCTCCACCTCCAAAACTATTTCCAGTGAAATACATGCTTTTCGCTTTGAGCAGCGTATTCTACTGTGCAACTGCAGATAAACAACGTCTGCTTCCTCCTCGGATTGTTGAAATATTTACCCGTGAAGCTGGACTTTCAATTTGGAGAGTGTTAAAATCTGGCGCCCAGTTGTGAGTCAGACCTTGGTGGGATTGGTCCCGTGCGGACGTATGGGTGGATAACTTGGCACCAGGGCGACATACTGTAAAGAACCATCTTTCGACGGGAGGCTAATGAAGCTGCACAAGCTCCAGGTTTACTGAGCGAAAACGACTGATCAGCAACTTTCTGGGGCTCAGAGTGCAGTTGCAAAGTTCACTAAGCTCATTGTGAGGCGTCAGCGCAGCTAATATTTCAAGTGCACGGCGCAAGAGAAGATGGACACTTCACATGCTAACAGTCAGTTCAGTGGTAGGAGAGTACAGCCACCAGCGGAGCCAGTTGGTGTATCAGTTGAGAGGAAAGTCAATGCATCTTTTCCATTGAGAAAAGCCTTCAGTGCCATTTTTTCTCTTCTTCTTACAATGAAATATACTCTCCAGTTCTGATATAACTGATGCTCGCAGCATCTCCACTAACCCCTTGAGCAGCCAGTAATGGAGGCTCCTCGCCCGTTTTGCTGGTCGTCACACCTGAACCACGCTCGTAGCTGCCAGGAGTTTCTCACAGGACACTGACTGGTTCAGCTCCTGTGTGTTCGTCCGCAAGCGCATGGGCCGGGCAAGATGGATTGGCGAGATCACGTGATCAAACCATCATGTGAATCCAGCTGCGTTGCGATGTAATGAAACTCCCACATATGTAGAAGAACTCATCATACACCAAATTAGACAAGTGCACCACTCGCTGGGCCGTCATCGGTCTGTGCTTCAGGTTGTAAATCTCGATAAACATGGCAGCTGTTCTGGCTACAAGTCTTTAAATGTCAACATATTTCTTCCATCATGTCTGAAATGCTGTGGTGCTGCATTTTTATTTTGGGATCACGGGCCAGTCAGAGCAAACGATGCCAGCCCTCTGGGAAACATTACGCCTGATGTCTGGTTAATAATACCTGAACAAGGTCTTTGTAGCACTTTTATTGTTGCTGTTTCAGTCCTGACTTCATCTGTCCTTAGGTGTTTTTTGTTGGCATTGAAATAGCTAAATGCCTATTAATCATGTGAAAACCCCCAGAATAAAAAGCCTGTCTGGCAGAGAGCTGCACTCTTTTGACCTGTCATTCTCTTAATGAATAATAGCGCAACAACTCCATAATCTGACATATAATTTGGTGGACATTATTCCCTCATCTGTTGAATCACTCAGTAACAGGTAAAAGAGATCAGGAGGTCCACAAAGGGTGTCCCTGGACGGATGTATTACTTTTAAAGAAAGCTGTTTTGCTCTGTTTGCATTGCTGCTTTTTTTGAAAGTTTCAGGAAATAAACACTATTCAGCTATTCAAAGCACAAAGCATGCAACCTGTCTCTTCATACAAGTGTACAGTGCATAACCGCTAATCCGTGTCCATGTGCGCAGCCTTGATGTGTAAACCTGACACCATGACAACATGTGATGCACACCACCTGTGCATACAGCACTACAAAGACTTCTCTGTTTTCGTGGAATGGCTCTTTAATTAGCCTTTAATTGAGCCACAGCTCCCACAGTTAGGACAGCGAGACACGACTGGACAGCTGTGGAACGAACAGGAGGGGAGCGGAGGGAGATTAAACTGTATGAATGGCTGGAAAATGACTTTTTCCCTACATCAACCAGTCAGTAATCCGTCATTCTCAATGCTGTGATCAGCAGTTATGAGAATTGCATGCATTGTGACGCAGGATCTTTTAATTTACACGGAGATGAATAGGCTGAGGCGGTTAGGTAAGCGCACACGCACGCACACACACACACACACACACACACACACACACACACACCTCTAGACACCAAAATACTTCATGATTTACAAACCGCATCTGAGAAGTTATGCAATGTTCAAACATGTGGCCAGTATTGAAAACAAACCATGGCACGCAACGGCAGCGAGGTCATTTTAAACACTGGAGAGACTTACTGCTCCTCTCTCTCTCTCTCTCTCTCTCTCTCTCTCTCCTCTCTCTGAACCTCTCTCAACCCTCTCTCTCCATCTCTCTCTCTCTCTCTCTCCCATTCCCAGAGGAGCACTTGTGCAGCTCGCAGCGAAAGTGGTCAGACATTATTAGCTCAGCAACAAGCCACTGAGTTTTTCCTGACATCAGATGAGGCCTTAAATAGACTTAACACCGCAGCAGGGACACGCGATGTCTTCTACTTTTAGAGCCAATCGATGAAAAAAATCGGCGCGATCCACAGGCAATTTGGAATGAATGAGAAAGAAAGAATAGGGAACGGAAAATGACAATGTCGATTAAACGGCGCCAATCGCGATGACGAGGTGATGATCTGAGAGAACAGAACTAAAGCGTGCACTCAATGGCTGATAAGAAACATGTGACTGCTCCTTTGAGGTACCGTGTGCTGTGTAATTTTCATGTAATCGCTACCACACTGGGGTGGCAGAGGGCCAGACAAAAGGTTGCCTTGCTGACTCTAAAACCACTCCAATACATCTCACTCTCAATAATCTTTGTCATGCACGAATCCCCAGTGTAGCCCCAATCGTGGTATTGTTGACCAATGAGATGCCGAGACTCAGCTCACTGAGGCACCACGCGCTGTTAAAAAGCCAATTTGTGTGAGGGGGGCTGTGTGGGAGAACCTGGCACAAAGAGTTGTTTATAGTGAAAATGTGTTTTTATGATTTGATTATACTAATCTTAGGAACCCGATATTATTATGCAATTCAGATTTTATAGGTATTACATCTTGAATTTGGCAGGAGCCATCAGACTGAAATGCCCAGAAGATGGTAACCAGAAAGAAATCAGACGTGAAGTTTGGTCCTAATTTGGGATACTGTAGAGTGAGACTGCAACTACAAAGGGTTGAAGGAGAGTTTATCCGACTTTTTGGTCTACTATAAATGTTTATAGAGTAAAATATAAAGATCGATTATATTTTATATATCTATATATTTCTATCACAGATGGAAATGCTTTAAAAGATACAGTCAGGGAGAATAAAAGTTGTCGCAAATAAGAGCATATGCTAGACATGATAAAGTGTGAAGACGCTGTAAAAAAAAAAAAAAAAAAACAAGATTCCACCACTTGTTTCCCATATCCTGCCCTGTCTTTTGGCAGTTGCAGGTGCCACAAATTGCAGCACTGATTCAGCACGTGATCCGAATCTACAGACTGTTTTGGGGTTTTTTTTCATAAGAGAAGTCAACAGCAGTAAAATCAATGAAAGCGTCACGTGTGGATTTTCTGTTTGGTGTTAGTTTTTGTGTTTGTGTGTGTGTGTGTCGCACGCGTGTATATGCGAGCAGCATCCTGTGGAGAAGCAAAGGGAAACTGTACCATTGTGTCGGTGTGTGTCGACACCTCCTTCCTACCTCCTGCCACCCCAACACTTCAACTGAAACGGATGTACAACAATAGAAAGCGCTATTTTTTTTTACACTTACTTTGAAGGTCTATGCTTTGTAATACTAGTAGATCTGTATCACTGTATCACCAATATGCAAGCTTTATTCACTTGGGGATCGAGAAAGCCAATTTATTCTTAGATTCTTTTCTTCCTCCAATTATCTTGATTCCTTTTAGCATATGTTTAAAGGGAATACATCTACTACTACTGGCTCTTTAAGAAGTATGAGTCATGTTGAGAACAGTTTTTGGAAATATAGTAACCTCAAATCCTATTCGTGAAAATGTTCTTCTTTGAAAGCATTTTTGCAATTTTCATTTTCAAAACTTTGTGTTTCAAGAATTTCCTTGACACATTTTGCAGCATCGTTTTTGTTTCTCTTGGTTGAGTCAGCTGTAACACCCAAAGTAATGGATAAAGGGTTGCAAAAGTTTGCTGCAGTAATGAATGAACAGTTCAAAGGCTAATAAATGTAGGTAAATATATTAGAGAAGCACTTTAGCTGTTAGCTAATTAGCTAAATGTAGGTAGACAAATGGTGAAAATCATTAACAAAAGCAATAAATGGTTAACAAAGTTGGCTTAAATGGTTGAATAATATATATCGTTAACCAAAAGATATACATCAGTTAAATAGTAACCTGAATATAACAGATAAACCTGTTGAAATAGCCAGTTAACTTAACAGGACGCACAACTCAAACAGCTGAAATAGATTAAATATAAAATATTGAAAATTGTTGAAAAAGTTAGGTCAAAATAATTAAAGATATAGTAAGATACAGAATATATATTATAACTATATTATATATATAAAGATATATAATATAGTTATCTAAATGTTATCGATAAATGGTAAAAGTAGCTAACAAAAAGTAATAGCATGTTAAACAGTTGTGCCTGTTAGAGTTAAAGAGACAAAAAAAGTTGATTACCTATTCATCCAGTTATTGACTATGTGTAAACTGATGTCTTTTGCAATCTGGATTTTTACTCCAGCCCTAGTCTCTGAGTTTGGACCCATGTGGGATCAAAGGCCAGGCGCTGAAATGTTCATGGGCGGAGATTTTATTTCAGGAGCAAATTTGTCTCATGTGACTTTCACGTGTATTCTCCAGCACAATCCAAGAAGGAAATCGGCAAAAGGTGCAACTCTATCTGGTCTGGTCACCAGATCCACTTACTGTCTTAATGCAAGACATGGAACACGAGAATCCTCTTTGGAAAAACATAAATGGGGTATTGAACATTCTCTAGTAAGCCCCGGGACAAGAGGGAAATGCCTCTATGTACATCAGGAACGACACACCATTAAATTCACATTTACTCAGATTCCAACTGGATGCAACAGCTGTGTGGAGAATGAATTACTACGTGTAGTACTAGCACGAGGGATGGAGGGATGAAGGGGAGGATACACATATGGAGGGAGAGGTGGATTGGCACGAGTTGCCAGTAATGTATTGCTTCCACAGGATGCCCTGCACGCTCAAAACAAGCCGTAATTGGCCTTGATCACGCTCAGCCATTGAAACATACAGTAAAAGTGACAGGGGCAGGGGAGGGAGGGGGAGGGAGAGGGAGAGAGAGGAAGGGAAGGGAGGGGAAGGGAGGGAGAGATGGTAAGGCTTTGTGACAGAGTGATTTTGTAGAAGAGGATGAACTGTAAATATTGACCCTGAGAGAGAAGGGCAATATCTGTGCGCTGTGTCGTGTGTGTGTGTGGTATAATATCATTTCCCTGCACCAGCAGGGAAATGATATTATACACACATAAAACACACACACAGTTCAAGCTCTTCACTGGCCTGGAAAAAGCAGCAGTAGTTATGAATCTTATTGAGTCGAGATAAACATCACGCTGGTTTTAGAATCGTTACAGTGGTTCCCTGTCTGGTTTCAGAACAGATCTGTTTCCTTGTTAATCTGTGCGCTAGTAAACGTTTAACCCTCTTACATTTGTGGTTTGTGTTGAGTTTCTTGCTCTGATGTACATTTCTTTTTAATCTGTCTCTTTATAGTTTTATATGTATATACTTGTTATATAGCTGTGTGTCAAACATCTGCGGTAGAAACCTTAACAGACCTGTAACTCCTTTTTTCCTCTTTTAGTTCTAAGTCCCTTTGCACCAATAGAGCATTTTTTTTCCACATCATAAAAGGAATCTGCAGACATCAAGTCAACTCTGCTTTTGGATAAATGAATGGAGATTTATTAGAGGCTCTACAGAGGCTCACCCCGAAACTCCGCAACCTCATATCAGATGGCTTTTTGACCCCTTTGCACCCATGACTAATCCTCATGGCAGATCAGGCCTTCAGCTTTGGAATGCACTTCCCTGCTAGCCACAAACATTATTAACTTCGGAGTGTTCAAGACCTTTAAGTTTAGGAAGGCACACATTTTTGCCTTTATATGCTGCTGGGTTTAATGCACTGTCGACTGAGTTTTATAAATCACACAACTTTATCTTTTGATGTGGTGGGCGTTCAAATACAATTCTGACAAGAAGAATCGTTAACATTTTACAGCGCTGAGCTATTTTTTTTTATTTTTTATTTTTATTTGTCAAGATATTCACAGCTGCCCAGAATTTAACAAGTTACTTTTCCACCAACTCTCACCTCATAACAGAGCCTTTTCTCCACTAACAGCGTTTGCAGAGGACAACAACGTTCATAGCTGAATGAGGTTCGGTGCACATTTGTGTTTTTGTTTATGCAAAAAAATATATGTTAAATCACCACTCTGATATGGGGTAGTTATCGTCCAGATCTGAATAAAAACAAGGCCTAATTTGACATTTCAGTGAGGCTGTTTTGTCTGTCATCAATTAAATTTTCCCTGAAACCAACAGCATGTTATAGCACGCCACCCACATGAGGTTAGAATTAGAGATATTTACTGTGCACATCTGATATTCCTGCTGCTTCTCTTTTGGACTTTGTTACCATAACAAAGCGACCTGCGAGCCACATAATGTAAAAAAGCTTTTTCCTTAGTGTTAGACTTGAGTGTGTGAGAAAGTGTGTATCTCACGCCAAAAGCGTGAGACTTGGCTACCCCTGCTCATAACAAAGATCACGATTGTCATGTCACAGACTCGTTCAACCTTCTTCTCTCCCCCTCTCTCTCCTCGGCCCTTGTCCTGGCGTGCCCTCCCTCCTTCCGTCATGCCGCTGTCCCTGTTGAGCGACTCATGCACGGATACAATGTGCTCCACTGTGCCTTTTGAAGGCTAGCATTACTGTTCACACGCAATCTGTACCCAACACCGATATGCTTCTCCCTCCCTCTCTCGCGCTCTCATTTTTTCCTCTCTTCCATCTTTTATCCCCTCTTCGTTATTCTTACTGCTTATTTTAAGAACCGGGGAGGAAGCTGGTGGACCGTCAGCGGCATTTAAGCTTTTCACATTGACCGGCTGAACAGCACATTTTTACCGAAGTGAAATAACATTCATCCTCTAATTATTCCTCTGAAGTTACCGACTGTTACTTGTGTTTTTTTGCTCGTTTGCTGTCCGCTGCAGAATGCGCGGTGACAAATAAAATTAACAGCTTACATCTTTCTTTGATTACACAGAGCAGGTTTACAGCCTGTCTGAGCAAAAACAGTCACTGGTCTCACCACAATTACATTATGGAAAGTAACCTGATGTTCTTTTCCTAATTATTTCAAACGTACTGGAAACATGAAAACCATTACGTCACTTTGTATTTTGGAAAAAGTTTCACTTCAGGCTGAATAACAATTACTGGTAACACTTTTTAACGACCATAATCAATAAATGGTAAATTTATAGTTTATTGAACTTCAGTTAAAAGTTATTTCACAGTTGACAAACAATGAAATGCTTTATAAACCATTTGTTAAGCAATTGCTTTTTGTCAAGTTGCAGCTGATACCTCGTAAATGGTTAATAAAAACTGTGTAGTTCATCTATAAACACTTTCTAGATGGCCGTTACAAAGTTGCAACAGGTGTTTACCTTAACAAGAGCGTTATAAATGTTTGATAAAGCATTTCATTGTTTGTTAGCGTCGAAGAAACTATTGACTAACATTTAATAAAGCATTAATGATGGTTATTATAGAGTGTGATCCAATTGTGGTGTGGAATTGCAATTAAATGCACATTAATCTATATAAGAATATGGATGATTGATGGCTCCCTCTGGGAAACTGGGTCAGTCAAACAGCGAGATAATACTTGTGTAGAAAAGATAAAAATATGTAAGTAATGGCAATTTTGTAACGTGATCAAAACAGCAATTTATTTTCTTGAAGGGTTCTTTTGCTAAATTTATGTAGTTCCAGCATGAAGCCGAACTTTCTCATACTAAGAGGGAATATAATACGTTGTAATATGTAATTTAACAGTATGCTCCAAGTTGTTCCTATCTTCAGTCTGTCTTCAATTGTTACCATGTGGTCCGCCTCAGGAATCTCTCCTGGATATTCAGAGCATGCCACTGCCGCAGCGGGAATATGATACCTGACTACTTTCTCCATCTCTCTCCTGTTTTTCCCCTCTCGAGCTTCGGCGACAGAAACATTCCCTTCCTGACTCTTTTTGTGTCTCTGGCTCTTCGTATCGCTTCTCCTCAAGCACACTATCACCTGCCCTCCGTGAACCGGCCTGTAGTGTCGCTCCGTTCGCGGCTCCGTTCAAATGCTTTGAGTACAGCGCAGAGAAACTGACTCTACAGTATGAAGCAGACCAGAGGGTATTCATGTGAGCTCAACGCATGTGCATATGCATTGAAATACCTTAAGGACTGTGCGTGTGTGGCAACTCTCCAGCGTCAGTCACTGATAGTGTGGCATAGGAAGCAAGTGAACTCATTTCTGCACGGCTGCTCTCTCTCATGCTCTCTCTCTCTCTTTCATTCACTCTCTCTCTCTCTCTCTGCTCGCTTCGACAGATCGTTTTCATAACCACTTTTCTGAGGTCACAGCCTCGTCTGCAGTAGTCACGCAACCCCTTCGCCTGCTCAGTCAGCTTTACATGCGCACAACACACACACACACACACACACACACATACATCATAAGCACGCACACACACACTACTACAGCAATACTATACTACACCACACAAAGCCTGTCTTAAAGAGACAGTATGCGGCTCTCTCCCGGCAGCCACAACATGTTACAGACTCCGCTTTTAAAGGGTCAGCATGTCTATTTTTGGCACTCCGTGCTCAAAGCATTCCTCCGCTGCCAGCGAACCCACATGCAACCTGTGGCTGCAGCGTGGAAATGCAACGCAGGCCGGAGCTGATTTTCAGATTAAACCTCTTACTGTAATCACTGTAGAAAACTTTATATTTATTCTAGCGCGCATATCTAAATATCAATTAACTACAGTGGCGATACGCCTGTGTTCGCTCTGCTTCGGGGGATTCAGAAGAACGACGCCTTCATGTGGTTTGTGCATGCTCAAGAAGCAGTTGTTGCCTTTACCTCTTAACCACATGTAAGCCTAATTAAATGATGATGCCACTTGCAAACACAGGTGAGAGTCGCAGCGATGCATTCAAAGATCAGTGGAGGGATTTCTATGTGCAGAACCTCACTTCTGTGTGTGTGTGTGATAAAGTGACGGCCATGAGGAGCAGTTGAATTTCTTCCAACATCCGGAGGACAGAGCTTCGCATTGTCCTGTCCTCGCGTCTCTGTCTCGTTGCCTCTACCAACACCTCTCTGTCCTCTCGCCACCTTTCTACAACCAGGATAGCCCCAAGGAGGTATACAGAGTAACTGGGGATGACAGGGAACCAAAGGGGGAAAGACAGCGGGCAGAGAGAAAGTGAGTGTCAGTGATTTATACAGGTTTAGGAAGAGAAAGGGAGAGACAAAGGGATCATTCACAACGCTGGCTTCTAAAATGCTTGCAAATTCCTACAAAGGTCTGGTTTTGTTGGATGTCTCCTACATATGAAGTATGTGTCCGAGAACTGAAACCAATATTAACTGACAGTGATGTTGAGACAATGTGAATAAAAAAAAAACAGAACAAAAAAAAAAAAAGGTTTTGGTACCCACGGTTTTTAGTACTTTTCACATGACACACGCGATACATGGCTGTTATTTCAATCTCATGTGAACCTTTAGCTACATATCTTTTTATAGGCTACTTGGACATGCAGTTTATCGAAGAAATTACAAATATGTATAAGTTGCAAATCATTTATTCTTTGTTTTATTTAACTTTACCAGAGAGATGTGTTTGGTGAAAATAATGCTTGCTTGGGTATTGTGCTGGATTGGTGTTGCAGAGGTTTAACAAGGCCCAAATTTAAGAGAGCAGAGCAGAGTTGGTATCGATAGCTTAACTTCTAACATATTAGAATCCAGGGGCCAGATAACACATAGTGAGGGAATGCTGCAGAATGGACATGCTAGTCATGAACACGGCTTTTTGTTTATCGCAGTAACTCCAGATAACTTATATAAGATGTCCCAGTACGTTGAAGTTGAAGTGACACTGGGTTAAGTGATCACAGGTTGCAAACAGGCTGTACATGCCTACATTTGTAGCTTATGTAAGAGCAAGCTCAGCAACATTCATCGGTTGCAAACAAACATGCCCAAACAGTGTAAATGCACAGATGTGTTGTATAGATGTATGAACGCAGCGAAACCTTGTTGATTTCAAATATCATTACCTGCACTCTAGCTGTATAATCCAAGCTGACAGTTTGACACTTACTCTACACAGAGTGGACAATAATTCTTTACAAGCTGGAATGAGATTTTCCAGCTCATCAAATCTCAGTTTGTGTTTTTTGTCATGACATCACCAGCAGGGGAGGGGGAGGCCACAAAACAGCCTCAATATGGCCTGGAAATTGACTGAGAATTTGGCCCCGGAGAGATTGCATGAGAAGGAGAAGGACTTGAAGTAGCAGGGAGGAGAGGCTTGCCAAGAGAAAAGGCTCAGGCCTGAAGGCTTTTGGCAGGTGTTTTGACTCTGCTATCCATCCAGCTGCTGACTAAAAACATGGGAGGTGTTACCAGAGAATCTATTAGCTGTACAGACAGGCCGTAATCTCTGTAATCTTCTGTCTTTTAAGTCATTTTCGAAGAAATCCTGCAAATGTTGAAAAACACAAATAGAGTCAATCATAATGCAATCTTTCAACAAAACAACCGGGATCATTTTTCTGGAAAATCTGAATCATACTTAATTGTCCACCACAGCAGCATTGGCCCCATCAGCGATCATTTGGCTCTGCCAATTAGGTCAAGTGGGAGCGTTTTCTACATGAATTGGCCCATCTGACATTTTAACAAAGATGCTGGTCCAAGGATGGATGAATGAAGAATTGGTATTGTGATGGCCCAATGAATTATGCAACGGGGCTTCTCTCCTATTTTATGCCTCCTCTCGGCCTCTTACAACCCCCATCCACCTCTCCAGAACACAGCACTGTGTTAAAATCAAATTCATGTTGTTATCAGTCTTCGTGTGCCTTGTTGACCTCGTTGCAAGAGCCATCTTTTTCAGCAGTTGCTGTGCTTATTTAAGGGAAAGTGAGATGGGAGAAGGATGACAAAAAGTGGAAGGACGAGGAAAGTGAAGCAACAAAATATGAGGCATCAGCGGTTTTTAAACGCTGAGATAAAAACAATGAAAAGTGAGTGAGAGGTATCGAGTGGGAGGCAGGCTGAAGCCACACCCGGCTGAGTCAGGTTGAGGTTGTCCAGGCCTCCAGGTTCGAGGAGTGGTGGCACCGAAAGAGAAGAAGGATTAAATGAAAGATTAACAAGCTCAGAGATGGCTAAACAAGCTTTAAAAAAAAAAATCCAATACGCAACTTCCTTGACATTTGAATAGAAAGACATCGAAAGTGACAGATCAAGAAAACTTCAATAAGATCCAAACAATAATAAGGAAAAAGAAAGAAAAAAAATGTGATGTGTTTACATTGCACTGCGATGTTTACCATAGCTGATTTATGTTGGGTCAATCTGAATTACATTAATTAACTTTAATGGGTCCAACTTTATTTAACTAGGCTTGTCCCACCAAGATGAAAATCAATTTTCCAATAAAGCCCCAGGAGGGCAAACACAGAAGAGGGCAAGGCTACAATTTATAAAGAGAGGAGGAATAAGTCTGTACCGCTGCTTTGGAAACTATTTTATTATTCTTTATTGATTCATCACAAAAACATTTCATCATTATCGGTTTACACTTTCTCGAGGGAGACTGCCCCGCTATTTCTGTGGTCAGTACTCGACATGTTTTCCATAAGATGACTCTTTTGTTTAAGCCAACATGAAAGACAAAGGATTCAAATCTGAACAGATGGTGCGGATGATCTGTTAGCCTATAAAGAGATCCAACAGCACATCAGCTCAAGCGAGAGACATCGACAGACACAGGACGACCAGTATTTGCTGCTTCTGTGTGTGCATGAGAGAGGGTATTTATAAAACCATCACCACATTATCATGCCTGAGACATGTGAGCGGGCGCGGCATCTTCATCCTTAACTCGTTTAGGACATATTGAGGTCATTTTCCCCGGGTTTACACAACATTGCGTGAGAAGGGAAGGGTATCCGGTGGATCCAATTGCCCTCTGTGAGGGCGGCAGCGCCTCCATGAATGTGGCCTTTGAGTGGCGAGAGGCCAGTAGACATGCAGAAAGCCTGTACTTACAGTATCTGGGAAATAGGCCTGATGCGACTTCAAACAGCCACAATGATGTTATTATGGTCCCCTCCCCTCCTCCCTTAGCCTCTCTCTCTCTCTCTCTCTCTCTCTGTCTCTCTCGCTCTCCTTTCTGAGAACTTGTTGCTCATGAGTCACAAGGAAGGAGTCTCCAGCGATTTGTTGTTTACCCTCATATTACTCATGGTAGGACTTGGACCAAACACTGCTTCAATTTCAGGCAAAAAAAAAAGCTGGTCTTTGTTATCAACCCCTCTTCGGGAGGTTGAAGTGGAATAATCCGAGAGCTATGACTGTCTACATTCGAAAACAAAGTTGGCGGAAGTGATTTCACAACATTTATGTTTTTGAGGAAAAAAGGATGACAAAAAAAACATTGGACATCATACAAAAACTTTGTTTTTCTGGTGAGGGAAAACAAGAAGTGATCCCTGTTTTTAAAGGTAAAGGAGGGTAATTTTGAAGGGTGTAATGGAAAAGTACAAGCAAGAGCTCTGAAATGACTCTTCCACTGGAGTAATAAGCAATGAGTGAACCTTACACCGACTCTGCTCTTAACCTTGGGCAAACGTGTATTTCACACTCATTCATTCTAAACTGTGTTATCTGTATCTTTAAGGCAAGATTTGCTATTTTTTTCCCCCCGCAGAAAATCCAATAAAAACCTCCAAGCAAACATTTGACAGGCGCTATTATATGCAAGGGGTAGCAAAGTTCAACATCATCCCCCTGCAAACCCAAAGTTGTTTTTTTTACAGTAGGATGGTACAGCACGGTGTGAAAACTGCTTGTTTGAACTCATATCAGACGGATATCGAAGTCTGGTTTCACAAAATGACGCAGATAGCAGCCGCGGACGATGAGTGGATGTGACTCAGTTTTGATTTTGGTGCTATATTTACACTGGCTTTTAACGTCGGCGCAGGCTGTCATATCAACAACTCTTTTCCATGTCAGGATGTTTGCTGCATGGGCCACGCTGACAGTGAGAATCTGGGTTAGGCTTCAGAGTGACGATCTGATGACATGAAATTCATCACATAATGCTGAAAATTTGGGTTCAATACTTAACTTGTCTTGTGCATTTGAGCTAATGCAAAGCAAATTGAGGTTATGTCATTTTTGTTTCTGTCTGACATGGCACACTATCTTGACACCAGAAGTAGTTCTTTACAAAAGCTAAAAAGTCCATTTCAACTTTTAAATTAAAAATAATGTCTTCCCATTAGCTGATTTTCTTTGTGTTTTCAGGAAATGAAGATTTATATGTACCAATGCTATACTAACTGACTTCCTAAAGCATAAGTCTTGTTTTGGCTTTTGTGGTAACGTGCAGTTTAAGGGCTTAAGATGTGGAAGCTTTATATTCTGGGCTTTACAGTCGATATATAAACATGCCAAGGCTCCACTCAGCTCCCTCTTTAATCTCCCTGTTCTCGAGCTAATTGTTATCCCACACTGTGAGAAGCCATTGCACGTGTTAATCCGGAGACACGGCCAGGGAAAGCATAGCGATCCGTTGCCGGTCGAGAAACGCTGCGTCTGAGATCGAATATGATTGAAAAATTATGGGAGTGGTGTATGAAAAATAAACATGGGTGGAAGCCACTTCCAGCTCTATATTTGACAGATGACACGGTGTGAAAACAAGGATTAGACTGTCACTGCCCTGACTGGATAAATGTGGTTGAGTGCGTGTGTGTGTGTGTGTGTGTGATACATATTTAAAACATTTGCAATTTGATGATGAAAACAAACCCTGGCACATTAGCATGGAGAAATTCCCTGCTCCGCACGCAAACTTACAGCAGGGGAGGGCACCAGTGTGTGTGTGTGTGTGTGTGTGTGTGTGTGTGTGTGTGTGTGTGTGTGCGTGAGCGTGTGTGTGTGTGTTGCTGTGGGTGAAGCCGGCAGCTGTTTAAATTCAGTCTAACAGTGCTCTCCCTGCAACATGCCAATTTAAACACGATCCTCAGGGACAGAAACAGAGTGTGACACATCTCTTCACCACCTCTTCCTGTCATCTTCTCTCTTTCTCTCCTGTTCTTTCTCTCTCCCTCTCTCTCTGTCCCTCCTGCTTCTTCCTTTTCTACTTCGTTTTCCTGTTGTTACAAATATCCGCTATGTTGCCTCTGAGTTGACTCCTGATTCCCAAACACCACGGTATCCATCCCTCCAGCCTGTGTTGTGCATAGTGCTTACTTATCTTGCTGCATTAGCCATGATGAGCTCCTGCACCTGATATGATGATCTGTTTTGATCCCTTTGCTCTCTGTCATGCACCATCTTTAAGAGGCTGTGCATTTGTGCTGATGAATAAGTCATTAGATCAAGCGCTGTGTTCGTCCCTGAAAGGTCCAGAGGGTCGGAGCCCGTGGCACCATTTCTTAAAAGGTCACAAACACAAAGGAACATCCGTGACAGACACCAGACCTGCCATGATCGTGATAGATGGACATTTTTGGTGCATTTTGGCAATGAAAGATCATTTCTAACTAGAAAAGGCTGCAAATGAAATGCTTAAAATGTCTGAAAATCTGATTGTTCTGAATATTGGTTAACCTTTCAATTTGTTTTCACGATAAATTGATACATTTATTTGTTGATAGAATTTTAAAAAAAATTGTGAAAAATGCATTTTCCCGGACCCCAAAGTGATGTCTTCAAACCACTTAATTTGCTGAACCAACAGACCCAAAACCAAAAGACTCATTTTGGTGGTGTCACTCATTTAATGACAGAAATTACAGAGAAAACCCTTACAACAACAAAACGACTGAAACAATAATTGACCATCAAAATATTTGCAAATGAGTCATTTTTTGATCAACTGAACGCTGCAGCGCGTAGGCACCGATTAAAGTTACATTTTTAATCTAAGCGTAAGTGCTAAACGAAAGCGACTCGCCAGTTAAAGTAAAAGTGCTGAACTGGGTCGAAGGGTCCGTTGAAGTTCAAGCGCTGAAAGTAGCAGAAATGCCACCCGAAGTGGAGTGGATCAAATTGGGTTGAATGTGTCAGTTGCAGTTAAAGTCTAAAAAGAGATAAGTGCCAGGTGAATGTAGTATAAATTGAAAGATGATGTCAGTTGAAGTGTCGGCCGAAGTGCAAGCACTGAAAGCAGCTGCGGTAGAGCCACGAGAGATCTGGGAACTGCAAGAGTTAAAAGTGTCGGCAGTGAAAAGGAGTTCAGAGGTCAGCACAGAGCCACTAGTGTAACTCTGACAACCTCTTAAAGTGTGAGTGTGTGTGTGTGTGTGTGTGTGTGTTAATAGGGCTGCAGCAGGCGAGAGATTCTAATTTCATTTGATCGAATGATGTAACGTCAGAGGTAATAACAGCACGACCGTCGCAGCTGACATATATACTAATCTCTACTACTGCAATGCATTTATATTGCCTGTTTTTGGAGATGCTCCTCCTGTATCATATACTTTTTGTCTCACTCGTATATAAACGGAACGTGACAGTAGATTATTATAATGTTTCATAATTGAATAGTTGCATTCCCTGTTTTCAAGAATTCACAGCAAGTGCTTTCAAACCAAATAATGTCATGAACGGACAAAACAACCACAACTTATCCCGAGAAAGGCCTGCAAACACCACTTAAAAATAGCATCTATCTCCTCTATTATTCACCCACTGCGTCTTTTACTCTCTTTTTCCTCTTTCTTTTATATCAGTTGAAACTCCGATTTAAGCCACTCAGAAAGCCTCAGAGAGCTTTTACCATGAACTCCCCCAGAGGGCCTGGTGCTGGTGATGTTAGTGAAAATCTCCAGAGGGGACCTGCAATCAAGCATGCACACACACACACACGCACACACACTAACACACACACACTAAAAAATGAAAAGGTTGGCTAATAACCACACTTATCTTCCAGGCAATTTTCATCAGGACAACTTGGCCGATTTCAAGTTTTCCGGCTGAATTAACAATTTCAGCACGTTTATAAATAAAGAAAACGCTCCTAAAATGAGTGTGATGAGTCGATAGCATCTTGCCAAACTTTTCACGTTGTGTTTGTGTGTGCGTATATATGCACGTGTGTGGTGGTGTTAGATCGTCACTTCCCACTGCCATTTTGCCTAATGCCTTGATGACATTTCGAGCGAGGTTGATACATGAGGGATGTGAGACAAAATCCTCAGCCCTGCCATGATTTTTTTTTTTTTGGCCATGTACACATGCACACACACATGCTAATGTACACCTCCCGAATACATCCCAGTAAGCATTAGAGCCCCGTCGAAGCTCTGTTTACTGTTGAACACTTAAGATATACCTTCCTTTCTCCTGGCTAACAAATAACGCCTGGGGGGCTGAAGGGATGAGCTGGAGCACAAGTCACGCAACATCCTCTTTTCTTCTCTACGCACACACACACACACGCACACACACACACACACGCGCACACACACGTGCACACACACTCATCATCCTGACTCACTTGATACCTGGCTGCCTGGGTGAGACATTTGCCCCTGTAGAGCTGTTGCCCTTAAACAATGTGCCTGGACGCTGTCAAGTCAGAGACCATCCTGCTTGTGTTAACTGACGTTTGGCTCTGCTTTGTCTTTCTTTGTGGTGCCCAAGTAAATGTGTGTGTGTGTGGGTATGTGTGTGCGCGTGCGTGTGTGTGTGTGATAAGGTAACGTTGCCTTCCATGACTCTCCCTCTTGCTGAACCCTCTGCTTGCGTCTCTCTCCGCGTCCTAAAAATATTTTGTCAGGCTCACTCATTCGATAATAATTCAGATGAGAGCAGGAGTTCACTCAGAGTTCAGACTGCTCTGGGTGCTCAGAGTGCAGCTAAGGCCTGCCAACCAATAGAAACACACAAATGCTTTTAAACACCCTCTTGCATCACATTCTCTAGTCCTCTTTAATTAGCCTTTACTATGGCCCCTTCTCCCTGAAATACATGCTTTTATTTTTTGGTTTTAACATATTTTGGGTCTGTATCAGCTAAACGTGTACAGTGAAATTTTCAACATGCTCGGTCTGAGGTTGAAAAAAAAAAGAAACTCCCCCTCAGAGCTTCTCCAAATAACCCTAACTTTATATGACATGATCTGAGGAACTATTTTTACTCCGGCGAGTTACGCGGGCCTGTTTTGCCATATCAAATGCTGATGAAAGGGGACCTCATCTGGCTGACGGTAGTTAGCGTATTGAGCTGTATCGGGTCAGATGCCACCTTTGGTTAGTGATCTTTCCAACCGCATGGAAACATATCGATTTACATTAGGGAACAACAGAAGGGACTGGGCCTGGGCCACTGTAGCACACTGGAGCATGCCTCAATTAAGATAAATGGAGGTGACAGACGAAACAAGCGGTCTGACGTACAGTACGGCCGAGCAGGCAGCATATAGACAGCTGATGACATGTAGTACACGAGTCACGGCGACACGCGAGCCTTCAGAGAACAATCCTGATTCTTATCAGTAATATCTCATATAAAAGGAATGCTCTTAATTTCCTTGCATTCATTCCATCACTCAATGCAGTATGGGTATTTAACAGTGACATTTATACAGTGCCTGGTGCAGGTAAAAGCGACTTGGCATTTTTCCTGGCTAAGCTTTCTATGTTAAGAGCTTAGGATCGCGATGCACTCAGGCGAGGTTGCAGACTGCGTAAGTTAAATGTATGTCAGACATGTTGGGAGAGCATTGGGATACTAAGTACATGTATACAAGTACTGTACTTAAGTACAATTTTGAGGTACTCACAAATTACTCTAGTATTTCCATTTTCTGTTTCTTTTTTTAGTTTTTTACTTCGCTATAATTCAGGGGCAAATATTGCACTTTAGTTAAAGATTTATCTCAAAATATAATCAACAAACAAATTATGATGTAATGTTATAAACAATGTTATCAAACTTTATTGATAGGATACATAAATTCATTAATTTTGTCATTTAATAATACACATCATTCTGAAATCTGCATAATCCTATACTTGAGTATTTTGGTATATTTGGATGCCATTTCTACACTGTGGTATTATTTTTACTTCAGTAGAAAAGATCTGAGTACTTTTTCCACCACTGTGTGAGACAGACACAGAAAACTGACCAAGTTTATTGACACAGTTTGGTCAATTTTGTCCTCACTGTCTTGTGATTTCTTCCTTTCACTCGCTGGTTAATGGTTTGGTATGTTGATCCACATCGTGCCAGAGCGGCAGCGTCACTGAGTTCATTCATCAGCCACTGTGAATAGCCGCTCCATTCGCTCGGTTTAGCCATCAACAGATCGCGTTACTGACACCAGTGAGCTTTTTATGCGTCTGGCCATGTTAAATTGGTTGTGCTGTAGCTAATAGGCCCTGGGTGCTCACTGGGAGGAAACTGGTGACCATTTGCACCAGGATGAGGGCCAACGTTCTGTTCAGGGGAGTGAATCTTCAATAGGTTCATTGTGTTCTGTCTCTAAAGCATGCAAACAGGACAACGGCAGGACATAGACAAGCTTGACGATAGGAATGTCTGACTATTGGATTCTGCTACTGATTTGGTTGGTTCTGCTGTACATTGCAAAACTGCAATCGAGGCCACATTTCAGACCTTTTCTTTGTTCAGATGCGTTCCTTTATTGTTGCTAAATGAATTCAGTTTTCTCAAATTCGGTCATCCCACAACAAATAAAACTTTTTCCTAAGCTCAGGGAGCTGTTTCTGTGCAGAAGTACCCGCATGTCACAACAAATATAAAAACGGCTGTTCCGAGGCTTAATGAGTTATCAAATGGGCTTTCAACATGTGGCTTTGGGCAGTGCTGAATCTGTGAGCTATATTGCATGTTTTCGTGGAGATCAACAAAGCCTATTTGTTTGTTGTGTGGGGGGATGAATATAAATTGGAAAAGTGAAATTAGTTCATCTAAAGCCAAAAGGGGAGTCGTTGGGGTTAAGCGTGCTGGAGTTGCGTGCTTATAAAAATAGCACAGCTACGCTGCAAACCAACAGCAGAACAAATGTTTGTAGTAACAAATATGTCTGCCAATAACATTACATTACCATGGAGTTTAAATATACTTGACTTCAGAGGAGCATTTGAGATTTCTAATCTAATTCCATGATAATACAAACTATGTAAAACAACAGCTCGGAGGGTTTGTAGCACTGCTGCATTCTTAAAGTGCTTCCATAATATAATTATCAACCTAAACTCCAGGGGCTTCTCTGCGCTTGTTGCTTCCCTCCCTGTCCCTCTTGCGCTCTGTGCCGGCAGAGTGGCGCGCTAGGCGGTAGCTGTGGCAGTAATTACACAAGACAGCTTCCAACAATAGTGTTGGGCCAACAAAGGCTTCTGCTCCCCCTGCATGAGTCCTGGCTGTCTATCCACACTCACTCAAACTCCAACACACACTCTACCCGTTGGTTCGCACACACAAACTTGCACACAAGCACACCCCCTATTGCTGCACGGCCGCCACTAGCTGTTACAGTTAGCGTCTGACGGTGGGCCCCCCTCGGCACTGATTTGAGTAATTCACTTATGGCCTTTTGTGATCCCGGGGGGCTCTGTTGGCGCTCCAGGCCAACAGAGTCCAACTCCACTCAAGCGAGTTCAGTGTCTGTGGCACGAGAGGCCAGGCAGGGACAAAGCCAGTGTCATGCCTTTGATTCAAGCAACTAATGAGTTAGTTGTGAGGATCCTAAATGCAAAAGGCGGCTTCTCCATTCATGGTTCCCGACACATACAAGGGATTAGCATGGCTGGCCTGTCGCACTAGTTAACAGCTATTGTGTGGCTGATTGCTGCGGAGGGGGCGAACACACATGCAGGAGGGTGGGAGAATGAGCCGACGTGCAACTAATGTGCAATTTAGCATGGAATCATTGTGCGGATAATAACTACATGTTAGCAACAACAAAGGAAATATAACAAGATTCTAATTATAACATACGAGCAACTAGTGGGAACAGCTTGAGGAGATAATGCAAAAAAATGGTCTCATCCTACCTCAAGGAGCTGAAATTACACCTTTTCTTGAAAAAGTGACACTAACATTGGGACAATACAACCATCTCTTGGGTTTGATTTGTTATTGACCCAATAGTTTTTCTACCATGGGTACTAGGTAAAGTGAAGGCAGCATTTAAAGATGTACAATTTTTGCTGATGTACTTAAATTGTAAAAACAAATAATGTCATTATAAGTATCCACGTTGCTGTGGCTTATAAACCTATTTCTGTCTAACCCCATACACAAAAAAAGAACAGGCGTTTTTGCAAGCCAAAACAAAGCAAAAGAATGATAAGACCCTGAGCACTGGCATTAAGTTAGTCATAACAGTGAGAATGCATTAACATTTACACTGGAACTGTATTAAGCGGCCATACATCTACCTTTGTATATAGAACTCGTTGCACGGAATTACAGACATCGCATGTGGAGGAAAGAGGAAGGAGAAAAGCCTGAGCACTGGCATTTAGCCTGATCACGCACTCTCCATGAAGCACATGGAGATGAGATGTGAGTTTCTTTCACAGAGGTCAATGAAACAAACCCCATAAGGCGGAAGAGGGGAGACAGAAGGACAGGGATGAACTAGAAATGTTCATTACGGTCAAAAAAAAGGGGAAAAAGAAAGAAAAGAAGGGAAAAAAGCTAATTGTCTGTGCTTCCGCTGTATACACACACAGAGATTTGGGATGTTGTAATCCATTATCTCCCTGGATGCTCTTAATCAACATCATGATCTCACAAGGATTGAGTGGCGTATGCTGTTCACTAAAACGGATGTGGACCGGGTTGAGAAGCTATGTCAAATGATCTAATGAACTGTCAAGAGAAATCGTGTGAATGTGACCTGCTGGTTACAAGAATAAAAAAAATAAATCTCAAATGCCACTTTTGCCCAATTTCAGAGAAACATGTCATTCACAGAATCACCTTTTATTACTCATAATGTAAAAGGCTTGCAACAGCTCAGGGTGAACTGGAGATGTCGTGCCACATACACCAGAACAACGCTGGCCAGTCTGCTTGTATGTCTCCAGGCTTGTTGTGACATATGAGATTTAACTGATCTGATGGGCTGATGGGTTGAAGTCCCCGCATCCTTTGGGCTTTGATGCATTGCGTGCTGGAGGACTCAAATGTGCAATCATCCAGCGCAACCGAGACGTCCAAAAAATCAGCATGTAAGCATCGATTCACAGCTCGTCAGGTTGATACTAATTACCCAAGAAGTTTAACTGATTCCTGGTGATTTCTATCTCCTATAGTGCCGCTAACAGCGTGATTGGGTCAAACAACAGGGGTGACTCAAAAGGTCAAAGGGTTCAACCTTCAGTGAGTTTGAGTGTCCACTTCAAAAAATGTATGGACAGATGAAACAAATGGGTTAATGAGCTGTGCAGTTAAGTACTCAGCATATAGTCTCAACCAGTGATACTAGTGCCACAGGTCAACGTTAATAGATTCCTTGAAAGAACCACAATTCTTTTGGTTCTCATGCAATAGTCAGTAACCAGGAGTCTACAACCGTGTTAACAGCTTAATGAGGCTGTACTCAGGCACGGCTGGTGCTTTGAGCTAATTGCTGATACAATGAGAATGCTAACATGATGATACTTGACAGGTATGATGTTTACCATCTTAGTTTATCATGTTAGCATGCAAACATGTGCCTATTAGCACTATGGCACACCTGAGACTGATGCGATTGTCATGAGCTTTGCAGGTGTTGTACGAATAACTTAAAAATGGCAAGTGATCACCAACGTCAGTAGGATTCATCCTCTGGGTACAATGAATGGCCGTACCAAATTTTATGCCAATCCATCCAATTGTTGTCAAGATATTTCAGTTCAAGTGGTGAAGTCAGACCAACCAACCAGAGATAAAAATCTATTTAATGTTTTGAGTTATATTTAATGTCCACATTATTGCAAGAACATGATAAGTGTGAACCTACATTCAACAAGTGCTTCATCACAACATAGACATGGCATCTGTTCAAAAACGCTAATAACCCTGAAAGCATGAAAGGCCCTCTCTAGAGCCAGTGTTTGATTTGTCTGTGGGAGGGGACCCACTTCCTCTTTAGATGTAAAAGGCTTCTTCTACAGTAACAAAAACACAACCATTCTTAGTTTCAGGGTTATTATTCACTAATGAAAACACAATTTTGATAACTATTAATAATAATTCTGATTATTATATTTCAATTCTGCTAAAAGATCCCCTCAAATCCGAAGCCTTTAAGGATATGAACAACTGTGGGCTGCAGTCAACAATTTCGAAAGCAAAGACATTTTGTTGTAAAACCCGTAAACAACAGTGAAATGACCACATCTTGACCTTTCTGTTGCTAAACCTTTTCACTTCATTTATATTCCAGGCAGCTTGCTGATTTGTCTTGGCCTCTGCCCTACCCAGCTTGTCTGCCTTTGGGTTGCAGAGCATAGGGAAGGGAAAAAAGCGCGGGGTCACACAGAGTTTAGTAAACACAAAGTCCAACTAAAATGTGACCTGATACACATTTTCACCCCTTGAGCAAAGACTCCGTTCATAAGCAGCTATCTCGTTGCAGCACTTCCTCTTTCTGCGAAATGGAATGTATTGACTCGATTCGATACAGATTTGACATGAAAAAGGATTAACCCAAATAGTCAGGGAGAGAGGGGGGCTTACATCCGTGAAATTCTCCTAAACATTTTGTAGATGAGAGAATCAGAATCTAGTCTGATTGTTTTTGTCTTGTTCCGTCCTTCCTCTATTGCACGATGGTGGGTTGGTTACAAAACCATCTCCTGTCTGCTGGTTGACGTCACAGGTGGCGTATGCCTGGCGTGAGTCTGAGGGCCCTGTGGTCTTCCTCTTCCTCTTTTATTATAGCTCAGCCAGCATTTAGAGGCAGACAGCAACACATGTATTGAAACTGGCCGGCACGAGTTCAGAGATTAGCAACACAGATGCAGATCAAAACACTGATCACTGTCGTATGGCATCAGCATTTCAAGTTACCAAACTTGGCACGGCCAGGTTTACTTGCTGTCACATCTCTCATCGTATTTGTGGGCGTCTATGTGTGTGTGTGTTCCCGTACACTGTCAACACCCTGACTGGACTGACAGCTATGAGGGAAGGTGGGGCTTTAATTGAGGGCTTCCAGACGCACACACACACACACACTTATAAATACACCTTGATGTGATGTGGATAGATTTACACCGCAGACATTTATATTTGGCCATGAGATTTGTTTTGGTGGTAACTTTAGGGGTTGTTATTATGTACTGCAAGAACTGATGACTTTCAAGGCAGATGATTTACTGAGAACAAAGCAGGACAAGTCATAAAGATGGTTTTCAGGTTGTTGAGGGCTTTTCTGAGACATAAAAATGAAAACAATAGTGTGTTTTCTTTATTTAGTGTTGATTTCAGTATTGTTACTAGTGAGTGCAACAAGATTTTTTATTTTATTTTATTTTCTTATTTGTCCCACTCAGGGGTGATCATGAGAATGAGCTGAGACTTCAAAGGGAACTTTTCTGTTGGGGCGTCTAACTTAAAAAAACGGTCCTAAACTAAATAGTTAAGCAAATAATTTCCCTTTAAAAGTTACATTACCCAATCAACAGATTTTGGGGGGATACATTTAATTTCTGTGATCATTTCTAAAAATAATATATATAATATTCCCCCAAAAAAGAGCACAAACTTTTTCAACCCAACTGAAAGTGTCTACAGAAATGCCACTGCGAAATGATAGCAGACAGCCTCCTTCAGTAGCACTGGGATCAGTAATCAACCCGTGCATACTTGTTGCACTTTTTGGCTTCTCCCCAAAAAACTTGAAACTGTCAAGCCTTCGTAGCGATGCCTCTGCCTTCTCTACTCTCATAGCTGCTAGACTGTTGATTCTCCTTGATTGGAAATCCAGCAATGCACCTACTCATAATAACTGAGTATGTGACTTAATGAGCTGCGGGTTTGGAACCCATTTTTTCCCCTCTTTTCCTCAATCAGTGTTAATGTATTTCTATTTCTATGAATGTTTATATGTATTGATTGATTGATTTATTTGTTTGTCTGTGTGTTGTACGAATTGAGATTAATTCCACCCCCTTTTTTGACTTTTTCTTTGACCTACTGTATTCTGTGCTTTGATGGCTATTGATAACTCTCCCTGCTACACGCTCTTCTTGTCATTATTGCTGAAGTCTTCATCAAAACCACTGAAACTCGATGTTGGTCACAGCATTTTCCCACAGACAACAAAAACACCTGCTTCGAGGCATACCAAACTCACACCCATTCCAAACTTGGGGCAATAACTGAAAAACAACACACGTGCAAACAATGTAGTTTAAAGGTCCACATGATAGTGAGGACATATATGTGCATTGAGACATATATACGGAGTGATGGGGAATCTGATCGCAGTGCCACGAGTGTTGAGACCTGTCAAAATAAGCCTCGGTCACACCTCACCAGTACCAGCTCATCACACGGCATACAAGGAACCCAACCCACATGCTTACATGTCTTATCATGAACTTTTCTTTTCCAAGATGCGACCACATTACACACAAACAAAGCCCACAAGAGCGGTGCCAACACTGCTTTAGATTTATTGAAACGCATATCATTGCCTCTGGCTAATGTTAATGCATTAGCATGAATTACATCAACTTATATCTAGCCTGTAGCAGTGCAATATAGCCTGAACATTAGGGGAGAGAGGTCTGTCTTTTATTATGTGGACTCCGAGCCCCTCTGCCTTATAACTCCCATCTGATTCTCATCACAACCCCTGCTGCCTTCTGCTCTTGTTAGAACCCATTTCAATTCATATTAGGAACACGCGATAAGAGGGAAAAGAGGAGGAGAGAAAGGGAAAGGTGATTGATGAGCATGAGGTTCCATGTCACATGTCCTCGAATCAAATGAATGACTCCTCGTCTGTTGCTCGAGGTATCAAGTTCATTAAAAAGAGATTTTTCCCTTAAAGGTTTTCCTTTAATTACCTGATCCGCTCCAAAAGTATGCTCCTAACCTGAGTACGTTTTTGGAGAAACAAAGCAAAATTCGAGCTTCAAATAATGAGCTAAACAGCAGCAAAACACAATCAGGACTCCAGAACAGAAAACACACACATACACACACACACACACACCGGGGGAGAATTAAAGGCAATCGGGGCAGAAAGACAAAGGAGGAGGGATAGTTAATCCTTAGGGTAAATATTTAACAAGCTCAGCAATTACAGTGAGGGCAGAGGCCTGACATGGAAGGGAAGGGAATTACAGCCTGCTGACTGTCAACACACACACGCACACACACTCACACAGATACTCACATGGACCTACTCGCTGGAGGAAAAAGGCCTAAAAATGCTGGAATACAGATATCCTGACCTCAAATAAAAATTAAAACATGGGACAAAGAGCTCCACACAGCCCGTAGGCTACGAGCTGATGATTTGGATTTTTTGCATTATTGTCATTATTTTTTTAAAGGGGTGGGTTTTTTGCCCCTCTGGACTTGCGGCCCGCTTTCACTGGCCTCGGCGTGCTTTACCTGCGCCATAGCATGCTTAAACTGGATCACATGTATTTCCATTGTGTCCTCTCAACAATGCACCTTTGCAAAGAGCTTTAAGTCCTCGGGTATTATGCAATACCTCAGTGTCCACCATCAATGTCAAATTGTTTCTATTGTTTTCCGCTGGGGTGGCATGTCAAAAAAGCAAACGGAGCCATCTCAGGTCATACGTCTCATTGAGCATGTAAACACATCGCACCTGAATCTCACGAAATGTGATGAATAAGGGAAAGTGGCCGAAGAGAATCTCTGTTTGATGTCAGTTTTTATTTACACATACACACACAGGCGGGCACGCTGACACACACAGCCTCGGGGTACATTTGCATAAAGTGCATAGGTACACACTGTTCACTGCGCTCCACCCTTGAGCAGTCACGCAACCCAGACAACAGGTAGTATGTCCGTGTGCTTCCTAAACCACCTGCCACTACTTCTTCTTCTCTGTCTCTAACACCCCGTAACACATGACATTCCCATAACGGTCTTTCGCATGAGTAAATTACATAAAACAACCTGTAGCCAAATCCCATAACCTCTTGATCCGAGCGAACTGAACTACACATGAGCCCTAACCCAGGAGCCACTTCACACAGTCCCCCTAGTGGACACAAAGTTGAACTGCGTCAGTGTAAGTGGAAAAATCCTCTTCTAGAAGACATTTTTTAAATGCAAATGAAACTTAAGGTTGCAGGTTTCTTGGTTTCATAGCGTGGTTTCAGTGCATGACTCACTGTAAGAAAGAAGAAGAAGAAATTAAAAGAGCAGATTATGACTGTTGTTCCAAACCACAGGAAGGATGTGGATGCGTACTTGCTGCTCATCTTAGATTTATCTGGAAGGGCTCTGGCCACGCTCCGCATTTAAATATCGGTGGAAAAAACTGCAACCATTCAAGGCGAGCGAGCTGACCAGAGGGAGGGAGGGCAGAGATCGCAGATGTATGCAGCGCCAAAATCCCTCATGTTCCACTCTGATTAATCTCATTAGTGTAGCATCAAAAGGCAGCTAAGCCGGTCAGCACTGCCACTGATATAACAGGCCTCCAGCAGAGGTGGAGCAAACAAATAGAGCATTAATGCATGTCGGAGGAGGTAAAAATAGAAGATCCTAAAATAATTCCTTATGAATGCAACCTTTACTGTTAGCACTAGTGCCCAAACACTTCAAGTAACTTTGAGAGGTGTGCACAGAAAGCTATTAGAAACACAACCACTCATTTCAACACACCTTTCAACACGGTTAGCTGTTTCACGCACATGACTGAGCCTCCGTTTTCCAATAGGGAGGGGGAACCATCACAGCCCTCGCTTGGCGCTGACACCGCTCAGCACCGCTCTACAAGCTGGCAGCGGTTGCCGTCTTTATCTCTGCGTGATCCCTTATCCTGAAAAGGCACCTTTAACAAGTCCGATTAGCACCTGTGCTGCTACTTTCCGTGATGGCTAAGCTAAGCGAGCATTCAGGGTAAAACAACTACAGTGTGTGTATGTCTGTGTGTGCATGTGTGCGTCTAAAATTGCATGACTCAGGCCAACAGGATGCCAGCTGTTCGGTGCCATGCCAAGCCAAGGCAGCGGATGATGGAGATTAAGGGTACTGCAAGGATCAGAGGAGGAGAAGGTGAAAGAGGGGAGCCACATGTGTGGAAGAGGAGAAGGTTGCAAAACCTTCCTGTAAATCCCAACTTCTCCGAGAAAACAGGACTTTCTCTCAGCCCCTAGGACAAGGAAGGCAGCGCTTCCTCTCCGCTGCCCTCCCTTTGCCCCTCATCCTCCGTCTACTTACGAGAATTCTCCCTGCCAAGACAGAGGGAAGATGCTTTTTTCGTCTAAATAAAAAAACACTACCTCTTGTCTTCGGAGCTGTCGCATCCAGCTGCGCGTTCTGAGTTGATAAGGCAGCCGCCGAGGCCACCGGCAACGCAATCCGTTCTGAAGCGGCCCATGAATATTTGAAGTGGATTTTGGAGCAACACGAGCAGAGGAGAGGAAGGGAGGCGTTCGGTGAGTGGTGGGAAAACAAGAGTGTGCCTCAATATACCTTTTAATGACATGTGACTACAGGATACAAAGGGATGATGAGGATTTGGGATGGGAGAATAGGCAAACAGTGGCTCATATCTACAGGGAGCAACACGGGAGAATGACAGAGATTCTCTCCAATGTCAAAGAGTTCACCTGTTATAAACTGAGATGTTTATTTGCCCCTTCCATTATCAGGTAGCATCTCTGATCTCAGTTCGTGTCATGGAGCCCTGGGGGATTTTCACACGTGAGGCCAAAAGACAGAAATTTCATGACTCAGGTTATTCTAGTTTAAAATAACGCACCAGGCACTTTATCAGACTGATGATTGAGAGGTGCCTCCCTGATGCACCACTGGCAAATTATAGAAAGAGTGCAGATGGAAGCAACAAAAATTCACATACTGTGTAAAATCTCTTATACACAGTCTCACTCATTGTCTCTGACCATCACACACACACCTGCCCGAAACCTGGACAACATCATTCAGCACACGGGTTTGACTCATATGAGCAAGATTGTTTTCAGCTTTGAAAAAAAAGGAAATATTTTTGAAAATTATACAGATAATCTTGAACGTAACTATTTCCTAAATGTAGCACAATTGTATTCATGTTTGTTATTTCCTGAGCCCAGGATCTTACTGCTACAACTACACATGACTGCCACTATCATGGGGTTAAATATTTGTGCATGCTTAAACATACTTTGCGTAATTAACCGAGTTGTGAATTGTACAACAAATACACGTCAGAGGTGGACAGCAATGACGTACTTGCCAGTGTAGCAGCAGATACTCAATTATCAACCCCATGTTGGTCAAACCTTTCTCAACTCATCAACTTCATACGAACTCAAAGAAAAACACACAAGCACAAACACACTGAATTTCCCCCCAGCCCCTCCACCGTCCACTACAAATGTCATCTCTCGACCTTTACCTTGGAAGAAACTCTTGACGCGGAGGTAGGAGACTGCGAGGCGCAGCACGGACAGTTTGTCCAGCTTGGAGATGACATCCGGGGGGAACGGCAGCAGGCTGGCCAGCCGGTCCAGCTCAGCATTCAGCCTGTCCCTGTGCCGCTTGGACGGGTTGGTTTTCTCACTGGAAGAAGACGGCTTCCTGATGATGAGACGGGCAGAGGGGAGACAGACAGACGGGGTCGGACGTGTGTGTGAGGACAGAGGTCATGCACTCGGCAGGGGATATAAGAATCATTTAGCAACATGGCCCAGTCAAAATATTATTTTTTTTCCCAGTGCAGAGGCGCGCTGAGACACTCCTCAGCAGGCAGTAAGTGAAAGCAGCAGGATTAACTTGTTTAGTTTCACTTGTTGGAGTCATGCTACTGTTAACGGCAAAGTTAGTCTAAAACTCATCTGCACTTCACGACACAGGCTTACAAAGCTTACGGCCAGCCGTCTTGGTCTCCGAAATCATATTAATTATCAGTCGTTCACATTTTTTAAATTCAAAACTCTGGCTAAGATCCTTCATTTTAATCAGTGGGAAAAATAGGACGCCGCACTGTTAAAGTAATCAAGAAACGGCGGCCTCTCAATTTTGCGCCATCATTTTTTCCCTTGTTGTTATGACACAAATTACAATATCGTGTTTTGCGTTACTCTGGTTATATAGCGAACCCAAATAAAAACATACGACCGAAGAAACCACACTTCGCACAAGTCCCTATCTCTTTCAGCTGTGTTTCCTTTTGACTCAGCCTTCCCCAGCTTCACCAAGCACCACACTGATTTGTGTTTCCTCCTGTGACAAGTCTCTTTATTTGTCAGTTTGACTGGTTACCTCTCAACAAAACCAAACAAAACAAAGGAGTTAGGAGCTCTGTCGTGCCAACATTATCTCGCTGAAAAATATCCTTTATGAGCCCCTGTTCTGGAGGTTTGCACTAAAGTATCTGTAGGTACCAATATCCTCTGCAACTCCTGATGTTAACATTATCGGACAAATTGCACCTTCCTCCTCTGCGCCGCAGAGAATGCAAAATGCTCTTCAGGCACAGAGGTATTTGTGTATTTTAGTAAGGTGCACCACAGCCTCACCAACTAAACTTAACATGATCCGCATATGTAACAGTCAGCTCCGGTTTCCACAGCTGAGTGTCTCTGTTCATCTCCGCAGACGCAGAACACTTTTTACGAAAACATACAAAGGAATGCGTGTGAATGTCTTGATCGGATTATTCAGCCCAACTAAAGTTTGATTCACTTGCAAGTCCAAGCAATATCTAAGGCAGGAGGAAAAGAAACACCGACGGATAACCGAAGCTTCTGAATTACACCTCAAAATCCCCTAGAAGTCCAGTGGCATAGCTGTCAGAATAAAATTTTCTACAGTATTTTTCTACCCAGGCACATACAGTATCGACTTGATGTGGCAAAGATTTCCTCCCCAGCACGGCAGCAGAAAGCAGGGTAAAACATGAAAACTTTATAAATGCCACAGGCCTTGTTAAATTACCACTTCCCTCTTCAAAATCTTATATAAGCCCCGATTCACTATTCATGACAACGGCTGACAAGACCGTCCAAAAAAATCTGCATCAGAAAACTGCGGACTGCCTAAAACACCATCAGCAAGCTAACACACACTTTGACTCCTATTCCTGCGGGTAAGGACATACATGCAAAGTTAGATAGATAGATAGATAAATAAATAAATAAATAAATAAAACTTTACTCCAGTGCCAATAATACACAAACAGAAAGCACTTGATAATGGTGATATACCATTAATAGAGTGTTTGAGAAAAATAATCACAAGTGTCAGACTGATTATTAATTTATCGCAACTTGTGCTGTTATTTTCACACTTTTCATACTGCTGCCTCACTGACTTCCTGTGATTGAGTATGATTTAGTCACTCTTTAATGTACCACATCATGATTGAGAGTGCACATTAGCAAACACTTGTCGGCGGGCACTGATTGAACAAATAATCAGCAGCGCTCCTTAACTGCTTTTGGATGGGCTTCCTCCTCTTTCTGCCCGCGTACATGCAGTCTCCCGGAGGGATCATGGTCTTGCACTCCGCTCCGGAGGTAACAGGTGCGCTGCGGGTGAGACAGGAGAGCACGTTAACTTCAGTGTGGCCGCAGAGACAAACTTTAACACATGTGAAACTGTGACAACTAAAAGCATGCTCAGGCAGGCTGTTGCACAAGATGACATTAAAAGTCATTCCTTTGGGGGATAATTTTGCATTTAATCCCCACGTTTCTGAATTAAAAGTAAAATAACCTAAATTAAGTTCAAATTCAAACAGAAGGGTCTGTGATTTAGTTCAGATGTATGGCATATGAAAGCTTAAGAGCCTTCAAACAAGTGCCAGTAGTTAGAAAATAAAATATCACGCCGGTGGGACTTGTCTAATCAATGTTTTTGAAAAGCAAAGGAGACATGCCGGATACCTGGAAATGAATTATAAAATAATAATGTTGTTAAATACACATCAAAACGTTCACACACACACGAAAATCAAAAATAAACATAAAGTAAAAAGCACTGACCCAGAATATCGGTGGTTATCAGTTAATTCCAGTATAATGTTGGATGTTGGGTCACATTCACTTTAAGTGCAGAGTAGAGATGCGTCTCCCAGGGTGCACCGACAGCGTAATGCCAAATGATAAATCCAAGGAAAATAAAATAATTCGTAGAGGTCCCGTATGAGCTCCGAGCTGATGTTTTCATCAGCTTTGCACTGCTCGAGGCAGATGTTGGCTGATGCTTTATACCCAATTGAGTCGCCTTCACTTCCTCGCGTTTCAGGTGGTGGATTCCTCTGAATGACATGTCGAGCTCTTCGCACGCAACTCTCTGCCTCACAAACAGAGCGAGGAGGGCACACACACACAACCACACACACACACACACACACACACAACCACACACACATACACAAACAGGCTTAGCTTATGCTGCTTTCAAGTACTGCCTGTTTATAGGAATTACCACTTACATGTTTGGAGTCTAAATGCGTTCAAATATTAATGGCAAGTGGTTTTTTATATTAAAACTAATAATAAAAAACGACATGCTTACTGCGGCTGTTATTCATAATTTGCTTAGCCTACTTTGACAGGCTATGTAACCTACTTGGCAAAATTAAGAGTTGCGTGTCTACGAGCATTTCCTCTTTATTATGCTGGTACTTTAATTTATTCCCCCCGAGTCGACACCAACAGTTACATATTACATTAATAGAGGGAGCGGATTCTGAGTTAAACTGTGTATTTTCGACTCAATTAATCTTGAAACACACGATGATGTTTTATATTTACGAGGAGTACATGAAAGCAGCAGTAGCCCAACCCGACCCCAGCCTGAAGCCGCGCGCTGCACATACACATTCTGAGAGCAGCGCGAGGGGAGGGATCACACGCGAAGGGCAGCCGAGGCACAAATCTCCAGATTCACACCGAGACTGTCCGCGGTCGACGGCACTCTACGGACCGGAGGGTTTTTGGGTGTTTTTTTTTTTTACACCCACCGCTCGTTCAACGAATTACACAGTTTGCAACGAAACCTGCTGTACGTGAATGTAACGCTGCGCTGGACGGGACCGGGCTTCTTCAAACGAGTAATTAAATCAGTGAACGCAGCTTTTGGGATCAACGTTGCTCTCTGGGACAGATTAGCAGCTGCGTCAAGTTCGGTACATATGACAGTTTTTACTCCGGAAATGAGATGATTATGCCTTCAGAGCAAAAGCATGTAACGTGTCACGGCTCTAATAGCTTTTCAAATGCAGCGGGGGACGTCACGTGGACGGTTTTATTTTGAAATCTGTAACCGGAAATGGTGTTACATTTTGGTTAGCCTCGCATAGTCAGTTCATTTCGGTACAATACTGTACGCCGAATTTAACTGTTCATTAATTAAATACGTGATGAGACACGGCTTATAAAGCGTCCTTGCTTACAGTCCGTAGAACAGATAAGCGTCTTGTGTTCGTGATTTGTTGCCTACATCTCCGTCCAGAAATCATTGCAGTGTGGTTGTGAATTTATATATATACTAAACTGAAGAGGAACGAAGATGAAAGATTAATCCAGTATAAGCCTTACCATTACCTTATTATCTTATTACGATCGTGGTTATTTAGGCCTCTGTGTGTGAATGGATGGAGAAAACATAGGCTTTGATTGTGACGCATTTACTGTCGAGTTTGTGTTTAGTTTCCCCAGCATCATATTTTTTTTTTTATGTTTAAATGATTTTAATAAAGACTCTTATTTGTTGCCGTGTATAAAATTAAGCAGGACGGCTAGTTTTAAAGAGCCATTTATAAAAACTCAGTGGCTGCGAAATGCAAGCCCGAGTTGTTGAACGATCTCTGGGATAAATGCACGAAACCCTCTGCCCCTACAATCAGCTGCTAGAATTAAAGGACAAGTACAACCTACTCATATGATTTAACACAAAAGATGTATGCCGTGTAACAGAAGAGTGCCGACCAGGTGTATTTAATATATGTTCTATTGTCCATCAAATAACCATCAAATATACTTCTCTGTGTACTTTTAGTGTGTAAATGAATTAATTGTAATCTTCTGACTTTTACATGTTTATTTTTTGTTTATATGATTGCTTATAAAGCTCTTACCAAATAAAGTTGCCACTGAAATTTGTTGTGTCTTAATTGTCACTGAAACATCATCACGTACTAGATGTACTGTATATGCACATTATGCAGTGTGTATCGTAGTCTGCTGTGCTGCACCCCAGTGTACAAATGCATGCACTGCAAAAAGTCAAGTATTCCCCTCGAGCACACATTGCTTATTGTGTATTCATGTGTAGTGAGTCATGCAAGCTTATGGCTGAGATAAAATGTCCTCCTTTAAATAAAGATGACATAGAGGAGAATCCCCATGGTGCTGTTGTTGTGCCACATGATCTCACATACAACAGAAATACGACGACACCATTAACGCAGGGGGTGGAGTCGACTGTTCCTGGACACTTTGCTTTTTGATTGAGTTGCTTCATTTTCCAAGAAAATTTTAAACATTAAAATTACTAAAGAAAATGCATTTTGGCTGTCATGACATCTCTTTAGAATAGAGAAAATGGAAAGAAAAAGAAAAAATAAGAGAAACACATAATTTAATTCATATTGGTAACACTGAGATGGGCTCTATTAGATATTTTATTTCAGTTCTGAGCATTTTCAGCATCATTATTTCACCTATTACATTAAATAATTGTATGTATCACATAGTATATGTTTTTAAAATCTTTACTCACAAAGGTAGCAAGCCAGTCTACAGTCACATGGCCGAGATGCGGTTGTGTGAAGTGGCTCCACCTTCCGAAGGTTTTAAGTCCACCAATAAGATTATTTCCAAATACCATGCTGTTGTATCAAATCAGGGCTGATGTTTCATTTGCTGTGACAGGTGGAGTTGGGGATCTGAAGAGGTCCTAAGGTCCCGTTAACACAGTCAGTGGCGGCCATTAAGGCTACAGGGAGCTTTGGTATCAATGCAAATCCACTGGCAACACCATCCGAGCACCATCCTTCCAGATTAGCCCAGGTTTAAAGCTTCTGCCGGGGGAGGCCTTCGCACGCAACCGTGTGTGTGTGCGCGTGTGCATGAGCGCATGTCCGTGTCCCCTTGCGTGTGCGTGCATGTGTGCCCACAGCGTGTGTTTGTGTGTGTGGCTTAATAAACATTTCAGAATAATGACCGCAGAGACAAACAGGGCAACACTGGGAAGCCATCTGCCAGGTGCAATGGTGTGGCTTTCATTGATTAAGATGTCTGTGTAAGCATCATCGAGGGATTTCAGGAGACGTGCAGCGCTGTGGCGTGACAAGTCTGATTCTAATGGACATTCAAAATTGATGGGGTGGTCAATATCGGACAGACAACTTTAAAAAAAAAAAAAAAAAAAAAAAAGAAGATAATTTAAACATAGTCTAGCCAGAAATATTGACCTTATGCACAAATAAGTACACGTACATCAGTGAACCTGTGAATATGAGAGAAAACTACAGAAAACTTTGGTGGATTTTAAGCAAGATTTTGTCCATATCTAACAATGAGCGGGGTCAACGGATGCGATGGCCCTGAACTCAGAAAAGCAGGAGGAGAGTTCGTAGCCTGGCAAGTACCACTGCAAAGCAGCAATGCTTTCAGGATATGCAGAGTATAATCCATGACAGCAGAGTTGTTAATGGAAAAGACCAGCTCAAGAGGTCGTGTTAGGTCAGCCTGGACTCATGTTTCGACAGGAAATGCTGTGCAGACATATGTGCATACGTCACGGCATCGCGCAGACACAATGGTGCAGTTTGAAGCGTTTGAATTCATTCACTTTCAAAGATCACAAGCCGACCCCAAAGTGTTTAATACCACATCTGAACAGATTGGTGACCGGGGACGGAGGGTGGATCTGCTTTGATCTCTGACACTTAAATCCAGGAGGAAATCAGATGATGAACTTGAAAGGCACAGAGTGAAACAGCATGTGATGCCAAGAGCTTGCACAAAATATGACCACAACATTTAGAAACGTGTCAGCAGATATGCAAAATGTTTTTAGCAAAAAACTCCCTCAAATGTGATCATCATGCAACACTTCTGAAAAAAAAGATCTGTAATGGAGGTGGGATATTTTACAGGAAAACAATAAACTTTAGGGTCTAAAATGATAACTGTGCACAGACAGAGTAAATTCTGCTGTAATTTACTATATTAATAAATTACACCAAGTCTTTTTCTGCATTATAATCACTTAAAAGTGTTTGTGTGAAGCGTTCAAGCTGGATGGTCATTAAGTTTGATAGTCCATTCATTCTTTTAATTCATACTGTTTGTGTAAAGTCGGACATTTTTCATCGCATTCAGTATCATACAAGTTCAACTTCACTTGTTTTGAGCGCCAAATAAGCACCTTGCTGGTGAGACACCACCCAATTCACTCCAGAACAACTCGGCAATCTAAGCTGCTGCATATTCCACTCTGTTGTACCACTCGAGCACAGTTTTCCATCAAATATAAAGGTGTAACTTTATGGAACAAGTATATTCACCTGACAGGCAGTTCACCCTCCCTACCTGTCGATAAAAGGAAATTAAAAGATCATCTGTTGTCTATGGGATTGTCTTAATACACTGTTGTTGTTGTTTTCTTTTTTTCTTTTTTTTTTTGTGTTTTTTTTCAATAGTTGCCATTGTAATTTATCTCTTGATTCATTGTTTAATTACTAATTTAGGTTATTTTGTTTTAGTTTAGTTTTTTTTTCTCTCATTATTCATTTGCTATTTTATTTTGATAAGATACATTTAATTTTACTTATTTATTTTAATGGTGAGGTTCTCGATAAGCCCTCCTAGGGTTTCAAACCTCTCCAGCACTGATTCATTGTAGTTTATCATATATTATCTATTGTGTATATTTTTTGTTATGTTTTATTAAAGTGCAAACAATAAACAAACAAACAAACAATGGAGCCAAATGCTAACAAAAATAGGCCTCAGAAGAACTCGTGCTTTGCTGTCCCATTTAGGCCAGTTCCTGTATCAAAAGCTGTGTCAATTGGTTTATGTAGGAAAATTGTGTTTTGGGACTCTGTGGGGAAAATCTTCTGTTGACATTTTGGCTTTTCAAAGGTCATTTTATGGTCAGAACGACGGTCAGATGGAGGCCGTCCTCCCGCGTTTCCAAAATCTGCCTGTAATCTGCTGTGTCCCGTGGCTGTGTTGCTGTTTCTGTGTGAGTGTGGTGTACACAGAAACAGAGAGGTGGGGGGGACAGAGAGGTGGTGAAAGGGCCGCGGTGTTGTGTAACACCCAGGATGCTGGGAAATCCTAGGAGCGAGTGACTCACTTTTGCGAGGATGAATGTTGACAGTGGGATGCTAATGTGAAGTCAGGCAGCAACTGTTTGTTTGGGCATATTTTGCACAAACAATACACAAGGCTATGATAGCTGTGCAAGCTGTTTATTGGATGTGCTTTTAGTTTTTCGTCAACAACAGGCCTGCCCGATGCGAGGGAAAACCTGCCATGTGCAAAAACATTGTTTAACGTTGCAGAGATTATTTGACTTGCCATAAATAAACACATATTGAAGTGGAAATACGAGCTCTCGTCTCCTGTTCAGCCGTCGTGCTAGCTAACCTCACAGTCGCCACCACATTGACACCAGTAAATCTGAGGTTAGCTAACGGCTAGCCGGGACAAATGGTGCTTCGCGATGGCGATGTAAATACGATTTATCGGTTACTAATCACCAACTGCTTAAAACGTGAACAGTCCGATGGATGCGTACAAGCACGACTGCTGACAGGAATCCAGTGACAATGGGTGAAAGTGGGCAAGAGAAGTTGGACGACTCAGAACAGAAAGAAAAGTGCAAAACACGAGGTGACTGTCCTCAAAGTAAGGCTTCAAGTGGGCTCCATCCTGCAATCCCTGCTCCCCACTAAATCACAGAGACCAGGCATCCCAGGACACACACACACACACACACACACACACACACACACACACATAGGCACACGCTGTAGTAAAGCCATTGCCCTAGGTGATGTACATCTAAAAACCGCACTGGCTTGTACAGCCAGAGGCCAATGGCCACAAAGTGTATTTCATGGTAATGGCACCCAAGCTTTTAGAGAATACTCCCAAAACGCTGGGGAAAAAAACGTCTGTATCTGGCAACTTGTTTCACCGCTGGCAGAGAGCAAGGCACTTGTTTTGCATTTTGACCCAAATATCTCCACAGACACGGCTGACGGAGCACGGCACCATCACAACTCATTAAGTTCTACTCTTAATCATGACATCTTGGATTTCTTTTTAGCATTTGAAAACAATTGTGGGGGGGAGTTAACTTGTTACAAAGGAAAAATCAATTATGGGAATTGAACTAGAACAATGCCATTTCATTTGTTCCATTTCTTCATAAAGCAGATGAAATGGCTTTGAATTTGGCTGATTTTCAGTCGGCTTTCAGTATATGATCCAACAGCACATTTGCATTTGTTAAATAAGTGAATTATTACTTTAAGGGACCGTTTGCCCAAAAAATCAAAAATACATATTTTTCCTCTTACCTACAGCGCTATTCATCCAACTAGACTATTTTTGGTGTTGAGTTGCTGAGTTTTGGAGATTACCTGCCGTAGAGGTTTCTGCCTTCTCTTGACATATTGGAACTAGATGGCCCTTGGCCTGTGGTGCCCGAAGAGAAAAAAAAAATATATATATACATACATAGAAATTATTTATAAAACTCAACGACAGTGTCTTTTTTCCAGAAATCATAACCCTGTTCCTCAACATAACCCACAGACCTTATTGTCAGCAGTTTTTTTTACATCTGAGAACATTTTCTTTCTACTGAACTTCCCCCCCTGGCAACCGTATCACCCCAAAGAAGGAAGTGTGCATCTACTCATGGACGACAGGCTCGTGCTGACAGCGCAGGATGTAAACATTGATGGCATCTTCGGCTCAGCTGTAACAGTAGCCGGCTCGGTCAGCTAGCCTCTCGTCTATTCTGATAACTCCAAAACTCCAAAGCAGTCTAGACTGATAGATAGCGCTACAGGCAAGACTAAAAAATATAGTTAGATTTCGGGCTGAACTGGGCTTTCTTCTATTATTCTTACCAGGTGAAATAAATTGAGGGAGTTTATTGTTTCCAAGGAAAATCAATCACAGGAATCAATTCACTGACTGTAGTGGAATGACGACCATATTTCACCTTGAGCTAGTGCATTGTCACTTGTTCCGATGCTTTTCAGAACAGATGAAACTACTTTAAAATTGGTCGATTTTCAGTTGACTTTGGGTAAGTGATTTTGCCGCAGACATCTGCGTTCATGAGTTTGGTGACATTTTCCTTAACATCTGTCAGCACTGGACAATGTGATACATGATTACCGTATAAGGTTCAGACTAACTGCTCTTATTAAACCCTTTTTGAAGTGTCATTTTGTGCCGCAATGTTTTCGGCGCGTGTATCGAGAAATACAATATGTACTGCTGTAGGGAAGCGCGGGGTGTTTAATATTGTAAACTGGCACTTTGGCACACAATTTATCTCTTCTGGGGATCTTAACCTCGGCAGACTCAGGTTCCTTCAGTCAGCCTGGTTTTACCACAGACAGGAGACCACATTGGGCTGATGAAGCAGACATCTTGGTTAAGGCTGGCTGGAACTTAACAGTAGCAGGGGCCGTTAAAATACACCCAGTCCTACAGAAATGAATCTATTCATCACAGAAATCTCCTTTCTGAGTCCCTGTCTGCATCGCTGATGTTGTGACCTCTACTGTTTGTATGATCTACTGCATGCCTGCTGTTCCCAACTACTGCATGCCTACTGTGTTGACAGTTACAAACAATATTATTAAATGTTATTCAATCCAATCAAAACCGTATGCGAGCGAAATCAATTGGGAGGAAATTGAATGAGTCACTCCATTTGCTGCCCACATGCCACAGCGATGTTAATATATTCCAAATGGATTTCTCCCTCCAACAGTCTCTTACGGCTCACATATGAGTATACATCTGAGCCCTCAATCTGCCACAGCCCTGGAGAGGAAAGCTTTCCTACACTGAGTGATGCTTTTCATTAAACTCTACAGGAACCCTGTCGCCTGCCTGTCGGGCCAGTCCATATCCAGGTCATCAATAATGATTTCAACAACGCCAGTGTGTTGCTATGTGGTCATGTTTTGGGGATGGTCCGTGTTTCTGAAGCCGTTTGAAGAACTCGCCGTTTTCAAAAAAAGAAAAAGGCACATTTTTCGGCTGATCTCGCTCACATGGTGACAACGGCTTCGAAAAACAAAACACTACAATCCAAAGTGGACAATGGTGAGTGTTTTTAGTCCCCCTCCACTCAAAAATGTGTTTTGCTTCTTGTTGCAACGCTTGGGTGTTTGGCCCTCACTGTGCAGAGTGACGTACTTGCAGTGTTTCATACTTGAGGGCTGATTTCATGTTGAACCGCCGAAGGAGGAAAGTTCCTCTGTGCTCACTTTAAAGCTCAACCTTAACACAAAAAATACGAGCCTGCAGGATTTTGTGACATCACTAACGTTGCAAGACAAAAGTTGTGTCAGGACTTACACAAGTGTGATATTGTAACTTGAAATACTTAAGTATGACACATTGTGTATCTTATTCAGTGGAGAGCACCATTTCCAGCAGAAATGTTAAAATATTTGTACATTATAGATTTTTCGATAAAGGTGAAGAAATTATTTTTCAAAGCAGAGTAGTTCTCTGTGTCTTAAACAAGTCTGGAGTGGTTCTTTATGTTTGTGCAAAGTACGGATCAGACGATTATCGACCTGGCCGGACATCAGATCCAATCAGCATTTGCCGATCATACGAAGTGATCTGGTTTTTATGTCGGATTGCAGATAAACAAATTAATTTCAAAAAAGCAATATTATTATATTATTAAATGTATAATATTAATATATATATATCTGCAAAGTATCTAGTGGCATGAGTTATCAGATAAATGTGGTGGAGTAAAATTGAAAATATTTGCTTCTTAAATGTGCTGGATAAGGTCAAAGCAAAATGGAAATACTCAAGCAAAGTACGAGCACCTCAACATTGTACTTAACCTGTACTTAATTAGATTCCATCACTGGAGTTTTTCATTTTTACTGCCAAGGTATATTGGTTCCAAATATTTCTTGATTACTAATAACTGGTATTCACATCAGGTCATCCCTAGTGTAAAGGCATACTTGGCTACTTACTTTGACTTACACAGCTTCATGCAGCCATTGTGGCCTCAGGTGGCAATTAAGACATAATGCCAAGTGCTTAAACACAGTGTTGCGTAAGCATGAGCAGAGAAGAGTCAACAAGTTCGAAAACTGACTTCAATAATGTCGGTTGCACGGTGAAATCCATCTAACGTCTGCAAACATGAGCTACCATAAACTACTGATCATATCAGATCCGGGTAGGGCTGCAGCAGCATAACTCCTAAGCGGGTTCAAATAAGTAACATAGACTGCTTTAATGTGACAACTGATACTAAGAAGAGACCTCATAGAACATATCACAGAACTGTGTCTATGGAGCACATTACAGCTGGACAATACAACTCTGATGATTTATTACATCAATAGAAGGTCACTGCCATCTTGTGGAAAGTAGACAGTTTCACGTTTAGATTTTATTTGGTATGTAGTTTTTACACAAGCAGAGCTGGAACTGAAACCTGTTTCATTTCATAGCATTTCATTTTGGAGACTGACTTTATTTCTAGGATTTATGATTCAACTCATCATTTTAAAAGTTCCTTTTCTAAAGCATACAAGAGGTCTGCACGATATGATTAGTAAACATTATATTGTGATTATTTTTTAGATATTGTGATTGAAGTGTGTTTCACTATTAGTCAGAATCATTTTGTGAGAATGAGAATGTGACATTCGATGGTCTGTACCAAAAAAACGGAAACATGTTTTCTCACATCTGGTAAACAAGATGTATAGACTGGGACATCTCTGCAACACTACACTATGTCATTGCAATGCTGTTATGCTGTTTGTCACATTTTACCCATTTTATTTTAAAAAATGGCAATTTGGAAATTGCACTTGGCCATATTGCGATTTCAAATGCTTTGCGATTAACTGTGCAGCCCAGGCATACAGTCTATTTCTTCATATTTTCCCAGCACATTGCATGAATAAACAGTGTTATCTCCTATCTAAATGTCCCACTGAAGTCAGCCACAGCCCATCCTTTGGATTAAAGCCATGGATTATAAATACCTGATATTTAGGGATGATATAGCGCCCCGTCTGTCTGCACTGGGACCAACTGTTTAATGGTGGAGCCAGTTGCAAAAACATAGAGGAGGCTCTGTGGAAACTATTGCTCAATGCACCTCTTTCAAAGAAAATTTATACTGCTCATAAAATGCTTCCAAATGTTTTTTGCCAATGTCCTCTCATCTCAAGTCCAATAAGATCTTAAACGTAAAGAAAAAAAAAAAAAAACACAGTTATTTCATCATCATCATAATGTTTATTTATTCATGACAGCACAGTCTTGACTAAGAATTTACTTCACATAGTGGCCCATAAACCAAAGATATAAACACACTTGGAAAAGCAGTCCAAGAGACTGGATGACTAAAACACAAGCTTGGCTAATGTTCCTTTCTTTCTCCGTTTGCTTTTCTCATCAGTGCACCTTTTTTAAGTCTCGATCACAGTTTCACTGTCTAGTACCTGTTTCATGTCATTTAACTACTGTACTCATTCTCTCTTATCTTTTCACCATACAAAACGTGGCATTTTTACAAGAGATATGCATGCTTTCTTACATTTGTTCAGAGAAAATAGTCTCTCTCGGCTCAAAGTCACTTTTCTGCGGAGGCCAAGAAGGGTCGTGTTTGCAGTTATTTTTCAAATGCTCTTCAAGCTTTTTCTCTTACCAATGGGTTGATTTTTTTGCTACATCTCAAGAAAAGAAAATAATGTTTTCTAGAGATAGAAGATAGACAAGATAATTCATCACAAGAAAATGAAGGTCAGTAATTGAATTGTGTAAGAAAGTAAGACTGAAAGACAGTCTGATGCGTTTGATCAATAATGGGCACGGACACCGTCTGTGCAAACTGACATGGCACGCTCCATCTCTGACATTATGAGTAATAAGAGGATGTTTTATTGTCGTAACAGGTTGATTGTCTTGTTATTTTTCGGTGTAAGAAAAATAATTATCTCACTACCTCGAGCTAAGTGCATTAAAAAAACACAGTTGCGAGCACGGCCATTCTCTGCTTCCATACACTTCCTCTGCTGTGCATTTGATCTTCTTGTCTTTCACAACTCCCCGCTCATTACCCTCTCTGTGTAACCCATGTGCTTCATTAGCAGTCGATGTGGCAACCGTAGCACTTTGGCAAAAACATCACAACTGCCACACATCACATGCTTTGTCATATAGCAGCAGGGCACTGGACTCAGCCAGCCCTGTCACACCTCCTCTGCTTCAGGATCCATAAGGAGAATTCTTTAAGGCAGTTTGGTCCTGGAGGGTCTCATAAAGGCAGTTTATCAGGGCCTGGATGGTCATTTGGCTGCAGCGTCCTCTCGCAGTAATACCACTAGTCGTCTGGGACACTGGCGTTCAGAAGACTCCACATTATTAGTGCCTTGGCTAAAGGTCACCAGCAGTTTACACTTATTTCAGGTACCTTGGGTGTACGTCCTGTTGGGCATCAGGGCTGCTGGGTTACCTTTTGTTGGATGAGCGAACTTGGTGTCTCATCCAACCCGTTGGTGCTGATGAAGAAAGGCGTAGAGAGAGAAAATAAGACAAAGACAAGGCCATATTATGATGCTGTCTTTGTGAGGGCTGGTGCTCCAAAGTCTCCACCACAGTTCACAGTTTACTTTAAACCTTGGACACTCACAGCGTGGTTCACCTGGCTGTCTTGGATTGCTGGCACTGCTGCCAAAGGAAGACTGGAAGTTGTGGATGGTCTCTTGAAGGATCTGCCGTTCTCGGCCCTGATGAAAGCCGACCACAGTCGTTATAAACCAGTTATCATCTTTGGACAAAGATGATACTGTACTTTTACATATCGTGTGTCTCCTGCATCCACCACAAATTGTTTCTTTTAGCCAATTTCCATCATTGTTCAAAGTCATTCCACTGATCTCTGCTGGCTCACAATGTTAACAGTGTATTGTGACATTATAGTTGAGTTGTAATGTGGAAAACTGGAAGAGGAAAAAGTAGAACTGTAAGCACAGAGATTCCTGGAAACAACACTGGAAGCATAATATACGTTTAACCAAATGCACCTTTCCAGCATTGAGCTCTGATATGGCAGCCAAGATCTGTTGTCTGGGTCCATCTGTTTTAATGCCCAGCTCCTTCAGGTCTCCATCTGTCAGAGTCAGGAACGCCTCCATGTCCACCTAACAGAAAACACAAACACTGATGAAAGCACTGTATGAAACATGTGTAACAAATCGCAGACGTCATTTTCTAGGCTTGATTTGAGCACGAAATATACTGTCCACTAAGTCCATTGCACTGCACTGCTGCTGTTCGGTTATGGCAGGGCGGTTTCTTTCATGTCGAGAAGTCGTGTATCAAAACGTAATGAAACAAAGGAAAAGCAGACAACATCTCAGAAGGAAAATGTTTTTGAATTCCCCTTTGACAGGAAAGATAGAATACCTCCTGCTCCTCAAATATAGGCTGGTATTTCTCCAGGGACAGTTTCTTCAATATACTAGACAGCTCATCTGAAAAAGACAAAAAACACATAAAGTATGAGAGATAAAGCTTGGCACTCACCGCCATAGTGTCTACACATAGATTCAGGTTGTATTCTTTCATGTGCGTTGATTATTTTATTCATTGCCCATGGTTCACATACTATCAGACCTGTTCATTTCAGGCTGTGTGTATGGTAGAGCTGGGCTATGTCATTAAAATGTCTGCACCTCAAATTTTGCCTTTGGCAATGGTTAGAGATTTAGATCAGAATGGATATGCATATTTTTAAAGACTTTTCAATTGTCAAGTCAAAAATGTCAGTCATAACAAGTGAGGTTCAGTTACAGGCTACATGTTGTTACGACACTGCACATTATAAACGAACGGCACTTGAAATCCTCAAAGCAAGTTATCAGGATTTTAGCTTCCAACACAGCTAATTGTATTTATTACTATTAAAAGTTGAGCATATCTATTAATATATTGTTTCCCCTGGTCCAACTGGTACAAAACTCGTAGCAGCAGAATCATAATTCCAGTTCATTTCTGAATTCCACATGTTATCACCTTCATCAGTTATGGTTCCACTGCTGGAGCCACCACTGCTCTTGGAGCGAGGATGGGAAGAGGCTGAGGACAGGGAGTCTCCCGGCCCAGTAGGAGGCTTAGGTGTCGGGGAAGGAGATGGAGTCAGAGTGGGCGACGTGCTCTTAGAGGTGGAGGAATTCCCTGACTGAGGTCTCTTCTTCAGCTCCATTTTCTAAAGAGGAATAAAGGTGAGCAGTAGCCCCACTTCACTGACAGGGGGTTCTCTCTTAGTGTGGGGTGTTTACCAAACCTAAAGCAATGACTGAAAGAAAACAAAACCACAGACCCTCCGCGAGTGGATGTCAGAAGCGACCAGGCTGGGGTGGGAGTGGATGTCAGGTAGGCTAATATCAGGCAGTGGTAGGCCAGGTCCCGAGGGTGGCAGTGAGGGCTGGCTTTGTGTCTGGCTGTGCTGTTTCTCCGGAGCTTGTGCCTTCACATCAACCAGACCTGCTGCTCGCTTCCTTTGGGCTGCTATCTGGGAGAGAACACTGTCTGCACTGCCCCCTGGTGGAAGAAAAAAAACGGTTTAAGAATATAATCGGGTTCCCATTGTGTCAGTTCATATTTGTCTGTGTTTGTAGGTACCTGAACGGTTGTGGGAGTCCCGGTTGATCCCTGCAACTCCATTTGAGCCTCCTGAGGAGTGTGGGGAGTGGTAATGGCCAGAGTTTGACGGAGATGAGGAGGAGGGCCCTTTTGGGATGCTGGGAAACTTAATGGATCGGCTAACCACACGACTGATAGATGTCTAACATAAAAAGGAGAGAGAAGGAGGAGAGGTGATGACAAACACATAGACGGCTTTAGGAAAAAACATCCCGAAAAACAAACACTCACAATATCCGAATTTCCACTGCTGTTCAGTTTCCTCTGGGGTGGCATGGGCAGACGGGGCGCCTCACTCTTTCCGTCCCTGAGTAGGCGCGAACGATCCGAATTCCACGGTTCGAAATTGGACGGAGGCAGGAAGGGAGGGATCACTGCTTTCAGCTTGTCATTTGGCAGCCGGGTCAAGGGAGCATCATTTCTGAGCTGGAGGACATGGAACACATGGTGTGATTACAAAATCGCTGCAAAGAGCGCAAAGTGCAATCCCAAAAGATTTAATACCGCATAAATCAAATATAAATGAAAGATTTTATATAAAAAGCCAGGGCAGAAGAACAATCACTTTGCATCAAGCTGTTAAGCTTGTCAAGCCGAGCATGCTAGCTTTCTGACATCCTACATGTAACGTATTATAATCACTGTCAAAGCTTGAAGAAATGAACACTGAAACATACTTTATAGCCAATCCATCACTCCTACCATAGTAGTGATGAGAAAGTCCTCCTTTTCTGATGATGCCCTGCAAAGACCTGAAAAGTGGATAACAAGTTACAGTCACATTCTTCTTACTACGTCTTATAACATACAACTTTTGTGTGACATTTTTTTAATCATGTACACATCGAAGGCCAGTTACTCTCAATGCAGCGATGTCTGGACAATACAGCTGACAATCAAAAGCAGTGGGTCCAAAAGTCTTCTGGACCCACAAGGGGCTTTGCTTTGTTTCACATCTGAAGTTGTACTCCCTAAAACCTTTAAACAGACTTTGATGTGTAAAATATTTGGATTCTCCCCTTAAGGATGTGTTAGAGACTCCAGTAATTATGCTGTAAAAATGACCATGAATTAATTATATCACTGTGTCTCACCAGCATCTTTGCTCTTGACTGCCCAGGCAGTGCTGATGTCATTTCCTCCCAGGGCAGGGGCTTGTGCCAGCGTCCCATTAGACACGGCAGCAGGCTTCCTATTCGCCTTCATCGTGGCGTCCAGTGAAGTTTCAGCATCGTCTGGAAATGGAGCCAAGCGGTTGGATGAAAGGCCGTGCCTCAGGGTGTGAGTCAACTTGAGTCGTCGGAACCGGTTTGACATCCGACTCCACCAGGACTGGAAGGGGAGAGAAGTCAAACATGTTCGTGTCAAGGAGTAGAGTAATAAAAAGTGCTGTACATTTTGTTTAAGTTAAATAATATATAAATAACTACTACATAGTATGGATTATTCAAGCAGCATGAAGTTTTTTTCTTTACCTTAAGGCCTCCCTTGTCGTCAGGTGGCACAGGGACATTGTTGAGTGACTGTCGGCTTTTGGAGCGAGTCATTAAGGTTTTGCCGCGGTGTTTCGACTTGTCCTTGTCTACCTGCATACACACTGATGCTAACAGGCGCACCAACTCGGTGTCTGAGAAAATTCAAAGCAGACAAAGAAAATAAGTTAAGGATTCACAGGATTCTCCAAGCATCGACTGTGTCAAGTGTTGCGGTCCATTTGCTGGATAGACATAAAAGGGGGATTGATGAAGCCACGCCGACCAAGACGTGCGCCCATCGAGACGTGCCCCCATTCTGAGTCTCAACCTTCCTGGATCCTTGACGGTCCAGCCAATCCACACCCCACTCAAACCCCCCTCTTCATCCACCAACCTTGACCCCTCCTTTTCCTCACCCAACAACCCCGACCCCCCTTTCCTATCCTCTCCAAAATGTTCAGCCAATTTAAATAAACTACCTTAATGTAAAATTGTGGTGTGGTCTTGTTAGCGAAATGATTACTTTCATTATCAAGTCATCTATTGTTAACTTTTTTGATTACTCAATTCTGACAATTTTAAATAACATAAAATAATAATAATAATAAAAGAGAAATATCTGCTATCATTCATTTCAGGATGGTACTGCTATTTTCACAAATAGACACCTGATTTAAAAATCCTGCTAATCATGGCAGTATATTAGGAAGGGATTGTTTGTTCAGTCTGAGCACATTCTCTAAAAGGGATAGAAACTGATGGCAATGGGAGTACCTGGATCATTCAGCAGCATAACCAAATCAAAGGCTGTGTAGCCATTCTTCGCTCGAAGGTTGACATCAGCTCCTTGACTTAACAGATACTTCACAATGTCTTTATTTCTGGAAGGAGAGAAAGTAAAAGAAAGAGTGTGAAAGGACTGATGATAATGCCAGCATGCACAGGGTATGTACAACATTACATTATCACGTGACTTCATGGCCCGTCACATTTCCTGATTTTATGATCTTGATTTAATGGCCCACTACATCAACAAGTGTATCATAATGAACCCGCAGCTCTGTCTTACCCATGATAGGTGGCCTGCATTAAAGCGGTCCACCCGTGGACGCCATCTTGTTTGTCTATGTCTGCATTCTTCTCAACCATCAGCTGCACCACTTCTAACTGACCGCTGACAGCTGCCATCATGAGAGGTGATGCTCCCTCCTGATTGGACGAGTTCACCTGAGTCGGGTCCTCCTCCAAGATTTCTTTCACTAGCTGGGAATTCCCTGGGTCAACACACACACACATATATAGATACATAAATATGCAGATTCATTTGGACTTTTTTGTGTTTTTCTTTTCAACAAAATCACCAGTTTATCTTACAAACAAAACATGATTTACTTGGAGTTCTGATGTATCTTTTTTTTTAATGAATTATTCAATTGAACTCACCCAACTTGAGGGCACTGAACACATCTGGTCTCCTTCTGTCATCGTCTGTGGAGAAAAGAGGAGGACTGAGAACAGAAGGGTTCTGAATTACTTTGAAACAACAGTCCTACTTGGCAAAACTCCACATAGCTCAGAGTCATCTGTCAGTGTGGTGGGGTTAGGTAAATAAACAGAAACAAAATCACTGCAGATTTCACCACTCACACAAAGCACATTTGAACACAGAGAAAAGAACTAAGTAACAGGTCAAAGTAGAGATCTGTGAGATACATTAAAAACATTCTGCTGTAACTGGAAAACAGAATACTTACCAGTATTTTTAAGCCCTGAGTAGTGTCTACAGGTACTCCTCTCAGGTTGCCTACAGCCCTAACAACCTTCACCAATAAGGTAGGGCCATTGACTGTACATAATGATGGACAAATGACACCTCAGCGAAGAAGCCCAAACATCTTGATTAGCTCCGCCCCCTCCATGTTAACAGATGTGAAATGGTTCAAACAAAAAAAAAGCTCAAATTACACATCAAATACATTTTTCCCAGGGACATTTTCTTTCATTTTAGTTCATTCTTATCATACGGACTTATGTTCATGTCTTCATTTTTCTGATTAGTAGGGTTTTAATTAGTTATTTGATGATATAAAAAGGGGGGTGTGACATCAAGATTGTCTACTGTGTCCTGCTCACGATTGAGTTGGACGTGTGTATGGGTGTGGCCTCCATACCACGGCTCCAAAACATGATCACTACTGAACAGACTCAGACTCAAAATGATGTCACCGGTGGGAGGAAGTGGAGACACATATCATCCATTTTTATATGCAGTTAGCGGGTAGAGCGGCCTATACGTGTCTGAGAGGCGAAACGCAGGGCAACAAACAGCACAAAGAACCCCCTGCTGCCCCTTTAGCTCACGGCTTTGAGCAACAAGTGCATCAACATCTTTATCAGTGAAGGTCTTCTTGCATTTGGACTGTGGTGGCTGGGCTGAACAACATTCAGGGACTAAAGTAAGAAACAAAAACTTGAAAGTATAAAAATGGGGGGGGGACAAGAATAGGATTGTTAAAGTGGAAATTAAGCCCATGGCTTCTTTTCTTGTTATTAATGCCCCAGTCAGAGCTTTAAAAGACCAGGCAGGAGAACTGATGTAAAACTTGAACTACTGGTGATAAGAGCTATTAAACATCAAAGAGACAGAGAGCTAACACTGTCGGTTTCACTCTCACATCAGTGTTAATTGCAGTGCAAGACGGCTGCATTCTAGTTGCCGAAACACACACAGAGACGGAGATAGGTTGTTATTTGTGCTGACAAGACAGAGACAGTTCAACACGTCCAGTTAAACCGTAGCTCAACATTTAAAAATGTGCTTAAAACAAATTAAAAAGACTCAGATAGAAAAAAACTCTCAGACCAAAACAAAATTAAATATTTAATAGCCGGGGAAGCTGGTATTACCATGGAGGAAGCAAAACACGGCGGAGCCCAAGAGAAACCAACACAAGCACAGCTGTACTGAACTTCTTCCAAATCTCATTTTAAAAAAATCTATTATTTATTTCTCCTACTGCTACTGCCATTCTCCCCATCTTATCCTAAATATCTTATTCTAAGCTTTGGTTTTCTAACAATTTGATCTCTTCTCATATAAGCATTACACAGCTTATACTATGTACGCAGCATAACAATGCAGGATTATGATGTTTACAGTATAATAATGTGCAAACAAGTCATTTTTCCTTCACGCTTAGATTCTGATTAATTACAATTACATTGTAAACATTGTACAACAAGCTTTGTGGAGGAAAGCCTTACCTGTCTGGGGTCTGACAGTGGTGATGGAGTCCAGGTAAGCCTTGACGTCTCTCTGTTTCAGCTGCATGGCTAGTTCAAAGGCTGTCTTGGACAGAACATTGACTCGGTCTGGGTCAGCTCCACGCTCCACCAGCTGCTGAGCCACAGCCACCTTCAAGACACACACAACGTTATACGCCAGCTGCTCCAATATCTCAAATCACACTTACAACAATCAAATTGTATCATCCATCCATATTGTTTATCTATTGACCCCACCTTCCCACTGAGGGTGGACACCATCAGTGGTCCCCAGCCAGTGGTCTTCTGGGAAAAGTTGACATCAGAGCCCCACTCTAGCAGCAAGCGCACCACAGCCTCATGGCCATGCTGAGACGCCACAATCAGGGCAGTGATGTCCATGAATTCTCTGCCACCTCCTCCTGGACAGCCTTCACCTCCTCCAAAACCAGCAGCGCTGTGGAGAAAGAGGGACAGAGCCAAACCGGTTTCCCACAAAAAGGATTAACAAAGATGACAGAGAATATATCCAATTCCATTTTGTTTTGGTATATGCGTAGGTATAACGCCTGTGAGGAAACAACCCGCACCTGCAGCTGTTGTTGTTGTTGCCGTTTGAGACTGCCTCTGCAGCGACAGCCAGATGATCATAGTCATCAGCATAAGCACCGCTCTCGAGGAGCAGCTTGACCACATGAGTGTGTCCTCCACGGGCTGCCATAGTCAGTACACTCGCACCCAGCCTGTTCCGCCCGTTAATTTCCGCCCCATTCTCCAGCAGGATGTGGGCAACAGTCAGGTGACCAAACCTTGGTGTAGGAGCAGAGACGCAGACAGTGAAATGATCTACTTTTCCCCACTTTACAGCAGTTCATCAAGCATTTGGCAAATGCATTGGAGTGCTCTTCCCTTAACTGAATCAACTAGGAGGGTTGAGAAGACATGGTTCTGTTACATGCCTCACACAACCGAATTAAGTTAGGTCATACTTCATCAAGTCTCTGAGGGAAAGTCATCCTAAAGTTCATGCCTTGTGCATCTGGCACAAACATGTATGCACTTTATAGAAAGGCCCTGGGCAGGTGTTGAAATGCAGACCCTTGCTGTGACTCACTTTTAGACTTGAGTGTTATTTTATTTTCCTGACCAATCAATAATCAATTGTGCTAACTTGATGATGTCCCAAGGGCTATTTGTCAAACTGAGAGTTACAGTATTTTGATCAAATCAACATTAATACGCCCTTTGTAGATACAATGAAGCAAAGAAAAATGATTTCATCAAAAATTACCATGAAGTTATTACAGAACATTCTGCTACGCCAAACTCCATGAAATAATCTGCCAATTGCCAGAGAAATGTTCATGTAACAGGCAAACGTTTCACACACACACAACCCTTAAAAATACAACAAAAATAAACCACTGTATTATAGTTTTACAATGCCGACTGCCGGGAAAAGACGGGATGCGTAAAATAGACTGATTTTTGAATGAAGTTTGGTGTGTCAGTGAACATAGTGCAATGAGCCCCCCACCTAGCAGCCTGCATCAGCGGGGTCCAGCCGTAGTTGTTGCGGCTGTCCACCGAGGCTCCCTTTCGCAGCAAGAACCGGACCAGGTTCTCATGACCGCTGGCCGACGCGAACTGCAGGGCGGTGTTCCCCTCCTCGTCCGTACAGTCCACCGGTACCAGAGACAACATGTCCGCGATGTTGCACTCCGACCCGGCCTCTGACCGCAGCCTGCTCTGCCGCCCGGACTCTTTCGGGGCTCCGGGCTCCAGGATGCCCCGGGCGGTCTCATAGTCCCCTTCGTCGCAGGCCCGGAAAAGGAGCAGCGAATTAGCGGGGACGCCGAAATTCATCTCCTCATCTGATGTGTCGACTTACTCCGTCTCCATTCAACTCCGATGAGTCTCAACGACGATAACGGGCAACTTCTCCTCTGTCACTTGGCGGCGGCCTGTGTTTGGAATTCATGACGCACAGTAAAACGAAGTCAAATCTCCAAATGAAGGCCTACTCTTGTTCTTCTCAAACACTACACCCTCAGAATAAATATTGTCACAGTCAAAAACTTTCGGGATATCTTGACGAGTTTCTACAAAACAACTTTCTGGCACCGGCAGCCACGGCCCCGGTTCCGTTACTTGTTCAGGAATCTGACCGGCAGCAATACATGGACAACACAGAGCATGACTTCCGCTTTCATCCTTCAAAAGAAAAGCCTGATGATTTAAGCAAATTATGTGGATTGTGTTATTTAATTAGATAGAAAGGAAAGTGTCAGTAATGTAACAAAATGCACTCAATTACCATATCATTTACGAAATTGAATGATTGGCAACCATTATTATATATCCAAATGATAGAATATTATTATTATGATCAATTATGATCAATTTCTGACTGGAAATAGGCCTATCAGTATACTTTTATGTCAGCCTGTATAGCCAGACTAAGTGATTAAGCAATTGAAACCGACCACAACATCGTTGGTATCATATACCAGCACCCACCCTAGCCACAGTCTAGTCTGGGTATTTATCTACACTGAAGTTGCTTATCATCTCAATAAGGTTGGGATCTGGTGACTGCACTGGTCACTCCATATTAAAACGAATACCAGCTGACTGCTTCTTGCCTAACTAAATAGTTCTTGCATATTTTGAAGCTGAGCATGGTGTTGCAAAATGGAGCGATAGCCTTCCTCGAGTTCTATAGAACAAGAGCAAGAGTTTTCTAATGATCATCAGGAAACAGGATGAGCGAGACAGGAAGGAAGACATGCAGCAAAGGGCCACAGGTGCCGGTGCAGGTGTAGGTGCAGGTGCAGGTGCAGATGCAAACCCTGGACCACTGAGCTACTTGGGCAGCCCCGCAACCTTATAACCCTTAGCAAAAAGTAGTATACTTGAAGTTCATTTTATTAAGTATGCTTGAGTTTAAGTATAGCAAGTATACTATGGACCATGTACTTGTAGCATACTAGAAAGTATACTAATTTAATACGTCTTCGGACTAAATTGGAACATTTTAAGTTTATAAAAGTATACTTTAAGTATACTTTATAAGGACATTTTAAGTTTACACAAGTACACTTTCAAGTATACATCAAGTACACTCATCTATATACTACTAGTGTACTAGGTATATACTTCTAGTCCATATTTTAGTTTATTAACATGTAAGTTGAGGGGTAATACCTCAAAGCAAATGTGTGTAGTGAAAAACATTTTTATTCTGCTAAATTAAATGTAAGCACAACTCAATGACTCAGACTTTTTCTTTACTTACATCAAGATATTGTAAGCATTAGCACTTGTAATGTATCTCTATAGCAAGAAATTCACCTTTTATTATCATACATGCCCACTCCTTAACAGACGGGAAGTCTCTCCCAGAAAACACCCCTTCACTCACGGTGCCAAAATTTTTATCATCTTTGTTAATTCGACACAATTTAACCACAGAACAAGGATGTGAATTAACCCACAACCGTCTTACACATCATCATATTCACAAACACATTCAGGAATCATAATTACACCAACAACAACAGAATACCCAAGAGTATTTGCCCCACAGTCCACAGTATACTAAAGTACAAGTATAAGCTTTAGTATTAAAGTATAAGTCTAAGTATTAATGTACTCAGTCTTAGACTATTCTTTATACTTTTCAGTATAAGCTAAGTATACTTCACTATACTTTTCTTAAGTATATAAAATGTAGTATATAAAAAGTACACTTCAAGTATACTGTCTCAGTTTTAGTATAAAATAAGTATACTTGTAGTACACTTGAATAAACTACTTTTTGCTAAGGGAACACAACAACTACGGATTTGTTGACACAATAATTAACTATTGCACCACAAGAGTCATTGTTGCTGAAAATGGTCCTCGGTAACTATGTGTAAATATTTGATTAAAAATCCGTTTTTCAATCCAAAATCATGATTTACCACATCAGTCATGCCAAGACTGTAATTCTGATCAATTTAATGTTATTCTAATTGAAAAATATTGCATTTCTTTCAAAAATTAGGACATTTGTAATTGACCTTGAACTTTTTGGGAGCTGTGTATCCAATTTGATTTTAGCGATTCAAGAGCTTATTCAAATATGGTTGTTTTATTCTGCAAATCTTTGCCGGATCTAGGACTATCTTGTTGTGCCTATCTTGGTACCACAGACGGGACAGCAATGTCGAGTGTTGTGGGTACTTCACTGACATCTGGTGATCACATGTCTGAACTGCATCTCTTCATTCGTCGTGTCTGGTTTTGATCATGATTGTTGTATTTGCTGTTCATAATATTTGTCATGTATAAAACTGCCAGACCATAACCATCCGTACCATCGAACGGTATTATATTTAATAAATTTATTAAAATAGCAATAACTGTTTATTTGATTTATTTTGCCCATCCCTACTTCACATAAGGGACATTTTGTTTCATCTTCGTTATGATTATTTCTTTCTTTTTCACGTTAGTCTATGATCTGCCATCACACTGGTGCAGTCTGGTCACACCGCTGAACTTCACTTCACCATTAATACTACTTAGTCTTACACATAATTATGCTGATCTTAGTCGTTTACAGCTAATTGATTAATAGGTCATTACGATAACGGACTGGTGGGATTGACAGTTCAAGGAGAGTTTAGTATATTCTGCCCTCCAGTGGTTACAGAGAGAACCCGCAGCGTAGAGTACAGCGCTGCTTTAAATTCAGTAGTCAAACGCGGCCACTAGATGGCGCTGTTGGTTAAGGTGGGAGTTAAACACTAAAGAAGAAGCATGAGAACCCCGGATGAACAGTACATATCCAGGAAACAGGCCTCTCTCAGCCCTTTTTCGTGAAGAGCTGACCACGTTGGTTGCTCCCATTCCTGGCTCACCGCTGTTCGCTTGAATTTATTTCCGAATAAGTCGGTCAGGGGTATTCACAATGGTATGTGTTGTTTTATTGAAACTGTTTGTATTTCTCACGAAGCTTTCTATTCAGTTATTTCGTAACTATATGTCTTAACTTTGAAGTGAGAAGTCTACAGAGTTGATTGGCTAACGCCGACAGCTTGTGTTGCTGGAAGTAGACATCCCGCCACTTATTGTTTATAACCTGGTCGTTTTTAATAATAAACTGCGTATAGACTAAGTTAAAACGACGGAACTGCACAAGACGACATGTTTTTTGGGGGGTTTTTTTGGACTCGATTTATAATTCGGCATGCTTTAAAATACACCAGCAGCATTTGCTTGCAAGCTTTAATATAGCTAACGTTACAGCTAACACTGTCTCGCCGAAAATTCATGTTCTTGTGATTTTTATGGTCGTTTAGTCTGAAGACAAAGTCTGAACTCGCTAACAAGTTACAATCTGAAGTTGGACGGGTTATATCTGTCAACGTGTTCAGATATAAATATAAGTTGGCATATTCAAACGAGCATTAGCACAAAAGACAGTTGACCAGAATTGGCTAGTTCTCCCATGCGCCGGTTATGTGGAAACAAGTCCAATGTAGAAATTGAAGTCGGAATTTGTCCGCAGGCAAACGGTGTATGCTTCAAAACGAATTTAACCTTAGTCTAACGTAAGGTTTGTTAAATTCAATAGTAAACGACAGACGTGCTAGCCAGCCGGTGATGCGTTTACGTACTACACGTAATTCTCCAAGGTGTGCGGTGTCGACTACTATACTGACTTTTCCTATATAAGGGTATAATATCAGTGGATATCAGGGATTAGCATAAAGTCAATAGTCAGGATTTACATCACCAATCTAACATCTTTAGGGAACCGCCCAATTTTATAATAGTAAGAATGCACTCTGTTATTTCTACAGTGTTTTTACTGTCTACAAGTCAGATTTTTGATTACTGTTATTTCCTCACGTGCAGGCTTTCAAGGACACTGGCAAGGCACCTGTTGAGACCGAGGTCGCCATTCACCGCATCCGCATCACCCTTACCAGCCGCAATGTCAAATCTCTGGAGAAGGGTGAGTTGGCTCAATATTAATGATGAGAATGTAACGGACCTGAGCTATGAGGATACAATTTCTACCTGATGAACCCTGACGACTGTATACGCTATTCTGAGCCATGGCTTTTAAAAGTAGTACGGTGTGAATGCTTGGTGCTTTTGTTAAGGTTTTTGTCTTTTTCACAATCTCAGTCTGCGCTGACCTGATCCGTGGGGCTAAGGAGAAGAACCTGAAGGTGAAGGGACCCGTCCGCATGCCAACCAAGGTACTGAAGTACAATCACTGTAATGGCTTTCTTATTGGATTCTCCTCTATTGAAAAAGTGACAAATGTTTTGTACACTCAGACATTTATGAACAATACTGGCAAGGACAGACAATTTTTAACACTGAATAGTCTGTGTAACTTCCCTTAGATGTTTATTGGTATAACCCTAAATTCTAGCAACTATGAACATGCTTTTACAGTATTTTCTGAAATGACTGTCAAGCTAAGTCTGCTTTTTCTGCCTGTTTTCAGACTCTGCGCATCACCACCAGAAAGACTCCCTGTGGTGAAGGATCCAAAACCTGGGATCGCTTCCAGATGAGGATCCACAAGCGCCTGATTGATCTGCACAGCCCATCTGAGATTGTCAAGCAGATCACCTCCATCAGCATTGAACCAGGTGTAGAGGTTGAGGTTACCATCGCTGACGCATAAATGATGCGGATGATTTGAATAAAGAAAAGAATAAGAAAACTTTGACGTGGTTTTCATTGTGTGTGTGTGTGTGTGTCACAGGGTTCTAGGAAATGTACTATCAACCATTAAACTTAATTTGTGAAATTGCAATAAACACTTTGGGGGATTTAAGGGACATAAGCAGATGAACTCAACATCTGATAATTTATCAAAACTGAGGACTTGGTCCAATAAATTTCTCCCTAAAATGCATGATGAGGATTGTAAACACCTGAGAAAGCAGGTTAATCAAATACTAGGTGCCCATTATTGTTTTACATTACAGCTAAATGCATCTTGGTTGTCACTGTAGTACAACAGTGCCTCACAGAGGTGGTCTGTGTGGATATGTAATAACTACACCTTTTTGGAGTTACATTTCCAATAACAAATTTCATATAAAATTCAACCCAATAGTAAGTATTCATTTTTTTTTCCATTTGTAGACTAAACAGTTTTATAATGTAATGGAGTAATGGCGAAGGTGCATTATGTATAAGATGTGGCCATGCTTGAATCAGAAAAGCAAACTACTAAAAGAGGAGTCACTGCCTATAATGCATTATTTGTTTAAATAAAACTCAGCTTTCACCCAGAAAGACAGGTTACACAATTCATTTCATTCTCACTGTTATTCAGAAACAAGCTAAGTGACAATTACAGAATAATACTGAATACCAAAGCCTAACGTAACACAAGTAGAGAAAGTGAGTTACACAGCCGTATCTAAAGTCTGCTTACAGTAGTAAAGATGGATTCGTGGAAGCTATGGACATATGAGACAAAGGCTGTGGCAGAAAAACTCCTACATATATGGAATCAAGCATGATTCGTTAATTGCTTATAAAAGTCAGCTTTCCATTTCAAGGAAGAAGAATGTGTTGAGTGGAACATAATATAGGCCTATTTAAGGGAGTCCAGATTCTTCTATGTGACTTGTTTGCCACTGGTCACATACCTAATCACTTAGTCTCTCAACTTTGGATTTCAGAATTGTAGGCTACTCTTGAAAATTATTTACTAGGTGGACATTGAGCAGTCTTTAATGTGAATCTTTGCCCTAGAAAGTGACAGTTTTGGCTTGTGTGGGAGCCTCAGTTGTGGAGCTATTTTAGTTGCCACTCTCGTGTGAAAATGACGGTAAAGAATTACTTGGAAACAGATATCTGCTTTAGGATATTAAAGTAGCATCGATTGACTGATGGAAAACCACTCCTGCTGCTATGTGGGTATTCATTTTAAAAGGTTAATGTCTCTCCTGTCCTAAAAAACTTATCCTTAACTAAAATTTGATCATCAGAGAATGATTTGATATGTTAGGGTGAAACTCAGCAGAGCTGGAGTAGAGCTCTCTGAGCTGGTTGGTCATTCTCTGTGATTTGCTTGACTTCACCTGCTTTCAATTAAAATTGATTAGAAGCTCCCCCTGACATTCAGTGGAAGATGAGCAGACTCACATGAAGGTGAAAGAAGTCAGTTTAAAGGTCAGAATTTCGTGTGTATTATCTATTGTCTAGACTGTTAAATCTGCATATGTGCAGAGAATCAATTACAACTTTGGGGCAGATAAAGAAATTGCACTTGAATTAATAGACATTTTGGAGATTCCTTCCCTCAAGATGAATACAGCTATTGATCTGACCATTGAAGAGAGCGACAGTATGGAGCCTGTTGACATGGACTTGACTTGGAATGGTCCTGCTGTCAGAACTTCATCCCAGCAGGTGATCTGTGTTCACTTATTTTGTATTCATCAAACAATAAAACAATTCAGATTCCAGTTTGAACTCATTAAATAATGACAATACTGCTGAGAAAGCATGCCTGTGCATGTTGAGTGTACTTGGCTCTATCATTAGTTGTTCAAAAGGACTGCAATAAATCCCTAAACTCAGTGCGACGATGTGAAGTTTGTAGGCTGATGGCTGTCTTCCTTGTTTGAAGAATGAAATGCCAGGTGTTGCTGAGCAGCAGACCATGAGAGTTTACCTCCGAGTCAGGCCCTTCTCAAGAGAGGAGCTCTCCGACCATGAAGATCAGGTACAGTGTAGTTATGAAAGGTCAATTGGTAGAAAGTCATGCCGGTGAATGGGACAACTGGGTTTTCAACTTGCAAAGAAGCTGATTATTCTTATTTCTGTCTGTTGCATTTTATCTACATTGTAAATCTGACTTCCACCAATGAAAGGGACCGTATGAAAAGTACTTGGATGGGCAGGGGGGCTGATATTATATTTAACCATATAAATACTTATACGTTGAGTGAGGGCAACAGTTTTTTGAAAATACACATTTTTTAAATTAATTTTCAAAACGGTCCCTCAGTGTAGACAACAAACCACAACTTGCTCCAGCATCCCACAGCATCCGAATTTTCCTCCACTGATGCGTATGGCTTGACAGCCTTTCCCTCTTTTATTCCCCTCAGGGTTGTGTAGTGATTGAAAACAGCCAGGCAGTGACACTGAATGCACCAAAGGGTTCTGCCACCATGAAGAGCAGTGAGAAAGGCATCGGCATGTCACTCCACAAATTCTCCTTCTCGCAGGTCTTCAACATTTGACATGTTGTATCACTTCTAATCACTCCTGTTCTGGCAGCTAGATAAACTAGAAGACCAACCCAGCAACTTTGTGTTGGCTTTTTAGATTTTTGGACCAGAGAAGACACAATCTGAGCTATTTGAGAATACCGTCAAAAGCCAAATGTATGATTTCTTGGATGGGAAGAATGCGCTGATATTTAGCTACGGCGTAACCAATGCTGGGAAAACCTACACAATCCAAGGTAAACATGAAAAAAGACAACAACATTTTAATATCGAGCACCTGTCCTGTTGACTTCCTCTGCCAGTCTAAGTGTGCTGTGAAATGTTTCTTTAGGGACTCCAAAAGAGCCGGGAATACTCCCCCGAGTGCTGGATGCCACCTTTCACTACATCGAAGGCCATCAGTATGAGGGGATGGACCTGAAGCCATACCTCAGGAATGATGCACAGTATCTGGATCCTGACCAAGTCAAGCAGGAGAGAAGTGCTAAAGCTGCTATTTTTGCTTCAGTCAAAGAAGTGAGAGAAAAACTTGGTTTCCTCAGGCGGTGCAGAAAACATTGCTGGAATGACACACAGTTTGACCTCGATGCCGTCTGCAGGTAATGCATATTTCTTTTCTCCCATCCAGGAGTGTGATCCTGTCAGAGCCAGTGGCGGTGTAGAGTTGTTGTCCTCTTCCACTGCCGCCCTCTCATCCTCCTCTTTGTCCCAGGAACAAACTGGTAGCCCTAATTCATTGTACACAATTTAAAAAATATAAAATTAGCGATCCAATGCTTTAACAGTAACCAGTGAATGTTGAAACTGCAGGATCTTCCTCGGATCTCTCCATTTCACTCTTTGGCCTTTTGTTGTCCTCTGTATTTCTCCTTTAGTGTTGGCAAGCAACCCAACAGAAGCAGGCAGCAGCCAGTTTACGCTATGGGTGGCATTCTTTGAAATCTACAATGAGTGCGTGTACGACCTGCTTCAGTCTTCCCTGTGCACGAAGTCCAAGAAACGTGCTTCTCTGAGAGTGTGCGACGACGGTGCTGGAAACGCTTACGTCAAAGGTGTCAGCGCGCCTTCATTGCCTCGAGCTGGTAGAAACGTACAAACAGTAGTCCTAAGGTATCAAATTAAATTGCAATGTTTTTTTAAATTTCAGATCTCAGGTGGATCAACATCCAGACCCTGGGCGAAGCCTGCAAACTCCTGCAGTTTGGGAACAAAAACAGAAGTGCCGCAGCCACGAAGATGAACCAGTCGTCGAGCAGAAGGCAAACTTTAATGTCCCACTTCTTAACACGGTGTCATTCTCTGTTCTCAAACCTCACGCCAGCTTTCCTTACAGCCACAGCATATTTACCATGAAGCTACTGAAGATCGATGGAAGTGCAGTTAAATGGGTCTCGGAGTAAGTGTCTCATCATTAATATGTAAACTATGTTGTATGTTTTTTTTTTTGTTTTTTTTTTCTTACCTACTCATAGTTAGTCAAGTAGTTGTCCAGTGAGAGGATTAACACGGGACATGATTGCTGACCTACAGTAGCTCCGGCACCAGGAAACGACCACTTATACAGAAAATAACTGACAGCTGCATCTCCCAGGTTTTCTCTGTGTGACCTGGCTGGCTCGGAAAGATGCAACAAAACCAAGACGTTTGGAGAGAGGCTGAAGGAGGCAGGGAACATAAACAACTCCCTGCTCATTTTGGGGAAGTGCATCACTGCCCTGCGCAACAATCAGACCGACCGGTACAGTTGGTTTTAGATAAAGTATATATTTGACAGGCTTTTCCAATGCTTTGAGCCTTCAGTTACATGGCTGGACATGACCCTTAATGGTTTATATGCCTCTGCACTGTGGAACTCCTCTTTTCCTCTGTTGCTGTTGATCAGAATGAAGAACAGCTACATCCCTTTCAGAGAGAGTAAGCTCACCAAGCTCTTCCAGGCCGTTTTCTGCGGCAAGGGAAAAGCGTCGATGATCGTCAACATTAACCAGTGCGCCTCCACCTACGACGAGACCCTCCATGTTATGAAATTCTCTGCCGTTGCCAAACAGGTTATTCTGAGTGCTTGATGTGAGATGATGCAGAATTTAGCTGTGGGACCTCTCCAACACCACTAATCTTCCCTGCGTTTTCTGTAGGTGGTGCAGGTGATCCCAGACAAGCCTCTGGAATCTCTTGCTCCCTGTTTGGTCGGCCGGGATGGCAAACCCCTGTTGAGGAATGGGGGGATTGACAGCGAGGCCCTGGAGAGCTACCTGTCTGAGGAGGAGCTGCTTGATGAGGAAGAAGAGGCTGACATGTCTTTGCTGCCACAGAATGTACAGCTGCTGCTCAATATCCCTTTCAAACATTGTTTCATAAATGTATTGGAGATGCAGTACGACAGACCTCTCCAGTTGTATTTGTATTCTCAAGATCGGCACCATGCTTTTTATTTTGGATTGCTAAAAGAAGACATCCTAGCCATGATACATTAAGCTATTTTTTACCTCTGCCGAGGAGGTATTTTTGTCCGTGTCACTTTGTTGGTTGGTTGGTTGATGCTTGGATGGCTTGTAGCAAGAATACATAAACTGCTGAACCAATTTCTATGAAACTTGGATGAAGGATGGGGATCAAGCGATTTCATTCTCACTTTACTTTAACATTGTGCGATATAACACTATGAACAGGCTGTAATTGGCATTCAGCACAAAGCATCCAATGCTTGAATATTGCCTCAGAGCAGAAAGCATGGCTTTAAGCTTCTACATTTATGTAGTAAATTGTTTACTTGTCAGTACAGTAACTTGGGGATTGTTTACAGTAGCCTTTTCTCATTACAAGATTCACTGTGCGGATTGTTGTGATGTCTTGTAAATATTTCTTTTTTTTACCTTAACTCTTCTAGGAGCTCATGAATGTGATTGAGAGTATGCGAACAAAACTCCTCGCTGAGCGAAGAAGAAACCTGGTTCAGGAAATGGAGATTCGTAAGGAAATGGGAGACGCAATGTTACAGCAGATCATGGAGAGCGAAGAGCTGCGCAGGTAGGCTATTTTTTTTTTATTTTATTTTGGGAATTGCGGTTCTTTGAAAGTTCATTTTCAGAGTCGTCCTTCTTTGAGGAGGCAGAGGTTATTGGGTTTATTGGCAAAATAATGGTAATGGGATAAGGGTGAAATTTGGTTCACCCTCAAATGTAGGCATCTCCCCAGTTTTGTATTTTGCATTAAATAAAGTTGCTTTGCCTTGAAATTCATGAGGATGCAAAAAGGTTGGCGGAGGTGCTGCTACAATATCCGTTGTATCAGAACTGCAATGAAAGCTTTAGTTGATGGAAAAGATGTTTTCACTCCCCTGGTGCAACATGTGGTTAACTGACCTGATTGGTTAAAGTTAGCCCATGATAGACTGTGAACGACAGCTGATGCAGTCACCTTCATAGGCATTTTTGTTCATAGTACCTGCCCTTTTCACAACAGTTTCGAAGGATTATTTGTCAGATGGTTGTGTATAGCAATCTGGTGTGTCTAGTAAGTGAAACTTACAACGTACATAGGACTCTATGCTTAAAACTTCCCATAAATGAATAAATCTCCTGAAGTAAACCTTTTTTTTTTTTTTTTTTTTAATTGAAGTCAATATGAAACCAAACTTGATGAATGAGGTTTTGCGTTTAATGTTTAGTCGACAGATAGAAGAGCTGAAGGAGAGCTACCAAGAGAAGATGGAGAACACCTTTGAGATGTACAAGGATGCTATCAAGGAGCACGCCTACCAGAGTGCCATGAACAATCTGGAGGATGACTACGTACCTCTGGATGAGTTCATTGCTGAACAAGAGAAAGTGGAGGTAGGTCTTTTAATCAGCTGTTTAAGTGGCTCTTAAATTTGAGGCAATCTGTGCCCATGCCAAGCCTAGGAGTGGGTTCATTACAAATGCTTGTGTATATACTGTACTGTTAAATCCTGTTTAACTTCATTCAGTTCTTGAATTGCAAATAGTGGGAATCTTCAGATTTTTGCTGTTATTAAAACTTAAAAGCTCTTTCCTTACCGACTGTAGGCTCTCAAACGCAAAGTGTCAGAGTTGGAGACCTTATCGTCTAGAGGAGGAGTGTGTGCAGCTCCAGCAGTGAACCAGTCGTGCCAGACTCAACCATGTAAAACGATGGAAAGAGCAGGTCAGCACACTGTACAGACATGGCTCAACATCTTCCTCTCTCAGGAAACACCATCTTGGATGCGTACAGACAACTTTGTTTGAAATCTTCTATAATGCTAATTTGTACGTTGTCCGGTCTGCTCACCAGAACGACAACAAAAAAAAAGCGAGTGGTGTTACAGCGATGAACTTGAATCCGCTCATTTTTTTTCCCCCCCACAGCCGATGATCGTTTCAAATGGATTTACAAAGAAAAATGCGCCATAGAGAAGATGTGTGAGGACAAACAACAGGTAGGAAGGATATAATTAAAATGGTGCATCTCAATCAAATGTCTGGTTATTTAATCACTTGCTCAGTTTCACGTTTAACGTTTGGTCCAGTTGATTTTGTCCTTGGAGAAAAGGCTGATGGACCTCAGTGACACACTTGAGAAAGTCAGAGATGGCTTCATGGAGAAATCTGCCGATCTGGAGGCTCTGCAGATGAAGGCTGATGATCAGGTTAGGCAATTTCAAATGTCACACACAAAAATCAATCCAATCTAAAAATATGCTTATTATGGCTTTAAGAATAATATAATTTAAACAGATTGACTAGATGCAGGCATGTTGGACAAACCTGACTTCCAGGGAAATAATTTTTGCATGTAGATATAATGTTTATACATTTATCTTGTATTTTTTTTCCTTCAAGACAAAATCTATGGAGGAAGTCCTACTGCAGAACATTGAGAAGGACGGGGAGATTGCCTCGCTAAAGGCAGAAGTTGCCAGGCTCTCCCAGAAGTCCCCTGTACAGCCCAAAGCCAAGCGAGGCCTGCTTGCCAACATCAGGGAGGCGGTAACATCTCCACGAAAGTGTACGCCTACCCGAACCCTGAGGAAAACTCCTAAGGCTACACAACGCTGAAAATCCCAGAGACTTGGGGAGAGAGAGTTTGGGTTTTTAAAAACTTATCTTGGGCAGTTTTTTAACTTGGGTTAAAAGTGATAAATTATTTATTTTATTCAGTGTGTCTTGCTATGTTTTTGATGTTTTTGGTTTTTAATAAAAGGTAAACCATCAAATGTCTAGGCCTGAAGTAACTTCTCTTTCTTATTGACTAGATTAGTTTGATGTCATGGTATGATGTCATATCATGGTCACAGCACATGCACATATAGTTTCTTTTCTTATATTGTGCCGTTTTCACCATACAGAAACCTTTTTATACATGCATGCATACATACACTGCTATAGACATGTCACGGCAGGGAATTCATGCTTGGAACGCTGAACCTTATATCAACCTGGTCAAATGAGGCCATCCATTATCTAGAGCCCGAGGGGAAGTCAACCACAGAAGAGCCTGATGGGACAAAGAAACCATCTACAGCTTTCAATCCCTTCAAAAGCATTGCTATTTAGTTAGCTCAAGATTCCATCTATAAGATCAATAAGCAAAGTCCTTCATTCTAAATCAATGCAATATAAAAAGCACATTTCCACCGTCAATAAAAATACTTGTGTATCATATTGTCTTTAACAGTAGAGTGAATGATCCAGTGTGGTGTGCGTGAGGTGGCAGAGCGCAGCCTCCTCGCCCTCCAGTTAGTGAAAGGACTGTTGTGGCAGGGACAGCCAGCTGCTCTTCTGTCTGTCTGCTCTCAGTGATGGTTAATGAGATTAGCTGTTCGTCTTAGCCTGCGTCAGTCCAAAGGGGTCAATCACAGGATTAGCACCTTGCTTAAGAGTTACATCAGTTTATTACACCTTTTTTCTTCTTGACTCGCCCACCTCTGGGACTCTTTTGGTCCCTTTTTTTTTTTTTTAGCATCCAAAGCATGTTTGGTACCTGCCATTTAGTAATTTGAGTGGAATACTGCGGTGCATCGTGCGGCTGTGGGAATGAGTCTGTCTCAACCCTCAGCCATTGAATGAAGCATCCTACAGGGGAAGAAGAGGAGCAGCGGCAGCCAGAGAAGTGAAGGGCTGCTGGGGCCAAAATCTCGCCTGCTGTGGCAGAGTCTGAGACTCTGGACAAGTCATCCTCATGCCACTTGTAAATAACAAAGTGGGCAATGATGGCACAGTTGGCACAGACAAGGCTTTGGCTGATGGAAAGGCTCTGGTGGACTCTTTGATGAAGGTAAGATGTTCCAGGTTTTTACAGTTTTTACTTCAATGACTCTTAAGGACATACAGTGCCGTGGCGAAATGCTGTATTGGCATGTTTACGACAGTAATTTCAGTCTGCTGCTTTAAAATTGGACAAGCAGGTGCAGGTTGTCATCTTACACATTTCTGAAAATTGAATATGGGTAAACAACTTTCAGTCAGTTATGCAATGTTACTGCATAAGAGTGGAAAATTGTCATACAAAGTTTTTGCATCACCGTCTTCGCTGTATTCTTTTTTTGAAAATCTCTAATGTCAGTATTTTACGGACTAAACAAACGCAAGACATCTAAGCATCGTTTTTCCCCTGTGGCCAAAAAAGCACTCTCACTGAAAAGAACGTCTTGGTCCACTGCATCTTCGTGACCCTTCTATTATGTGTTGGAAAATGTAGAAGCCATACCAAACATTTTTATTCCCTCGGTTAATGGCCTGTATTTAGTACAGTGCTTTATCTGAAAACAGCATGTGGGTAATCTTTATTTTATGCACATATTTTTTTACTTTATATTTGTTCACTGAACATTTATTTAATACACAGACAATACAATTCTTGGTGCTGACAGCATGCAAGTTCCAGTTATGTAGATTTTTTTTTTTAGAACTTCCTGCAATTTACTTGAAGAATTACTAGGTATTGCCATATGATGGATTATATTATAATATTGGAATTAATTTTATTCATTCACCAGAGACATTTCATGGCAGCAGGTTAACACATTGATAACACATGAGAAACCTTTGTAGTAAATGAAATACTACAGTACATTTTTTTTCTATTTAGTATGCCACTGCAGTGCAATATAATATGGTGGAGATAAGCATGCTTTGTCAATGTGGCAAAAAATATACCAGGGTTCTGATAGGGGAGTAATATCATAGCGTTTAGTCATGATCAAATATAGTGTGCAAAATAATAAATGCCAATTAATATATACAGTACTCAAGCAAAGAAATGATATAGCATACGCATAGTAATAAAGTGTTCCCTTCTTCCGTCTGTCAGCGCTCCGAGAGCGCAAGGTTGTCTTGGCTTAACTAGAAATAGATCAATGATAATGAGATTATTAGTAATATTTTTCATTGGAACCCCTCCTGCTAATCCTCCAGTGCGAGGCTAATGCCTATTAATAAACCATTATGTTATCGTAGGATGATTTAGATCACTAAACTGGAAGTGTTTTACTTCGCAAATTTCACAGTCACCATTAATGTTTAGGATTAAATACAGTATGGATATTAATCAAAACTGTGTCTTACCCATCTTAAAGGGTAAGTTCTCCCGAAAATAATAATTCAGTCAGTATCTACTCACCCCCATGCCGATAGAAAGTTGGATGAGTTTAGGAATCCACATCCACAACAACATTTCTTGAGCTTTACAGCATTGCAGCATTCTCCTTAATAACTGAAGTAGCTGGGTACAAAAAAAAAGAAAACAATTACATTTCTTTAATGAAGCACTGATGTGTAAAGTGTGTATTAACTCTAAGCAACTCTAAAGGTGTCTTGGATAGCAGCACACAGCTTCATATTGTAATTGGCGCTATTACATCGCTTGTATTTTCTTCCTCCTCGTACAGGTGGTGGCATGTTACCGGCACTTGGCCTCATGTGTTGGTGGGTGCACAGACAGCCTGCAGTTGCGGGATGAGCTGCGACAAACGAGAGAAAAGGCCCAAAAGTTGGCCGAGGCCATCTGTCATCATCTGACCTCACATCTCCGAGACAAGAGCCTGCCTAAGGAGCAGCGTAAGGAGATGGAGCTCCTATGGGTGGCCTTCTCCTCCAGCCTGGAGCTCCTCCATGTTGACATGTGCAAAGTTTTCAATGTGGCTGACATCTTCTCCCTGGCCAACAGTCACACCCTGGTGCAAACGGGCCTACAAGGTAACCATAGCTCCGTAGCTTTTATTAGATTAGCCTAGAAAAAAAGCTTTGGAGGCAGTACAGCATATATTAAAGTTGTAACCTGCTAAATAATTGCACTACTCCATCTCCAGAGATGAAGTGTGCATAGGACTGTGATGTCTTTCTTTCATTCACTGAAATTACATAGGATAGAAGCCTCCTGTACTATCAAACAATAGCTAATATGTCTAATATAAGGAGCACAGATTGTAAATCAGTTGGTCTTCAGCCTACATGATTAAAATAAGTAAGTATAATAAGCTGAAGTTAGATCAAAAAGGACAGCTGCTCGTTAATAATTCAACAGTTAGTTGACTTTCAGTGATAACAGAAGATGAGCACTTAAATAACAAAAGATGCAAGTTAAAGTGAGGGCCAATAACGGTGGCTCTGTTGAGCTAGAGCCTCTCACACACTACTGGTGAGGATCTCTATTGTTGAGGTGCTGCCTCTCGTGCACTTTCTCTGCTCTCTAGCATTTGAAGAATTACACTGATTGGCCTGAGGGGGAACACAACATCACTTCTTTGTGTGTGCACATCTCACGAGGCATTTCTAGTAGTACCTTTGTCATCTTAGTAGTGCTCTCAGTAGTCGTGCTTTCATTGGAGTATTCAGTAACCTTCACAGCCACCTATTTTTAAAAGAATATTATAAAAACTCCAACTGTTATTAAAAAAATCTTTCACTGCTGGAAAGTTGACAGAATATAAACATGATAACCTTCATGATGGGAGGATTTATCAAAGTACTGTTACAGCCAGCCCTATGTAACCTGTATGAACAGTGACAACTAATATTAGTCTGTTAAAGTCAGATGATCTTGCAGCTCCAAGTCATGTGATTCCCCTCCAAAGAGTGACCACTGTAAAAGACTTTAATTTATTAGGTACATCAAATGTATTCATGTTTATCAGTGCTGCTGTGGCCATCTGTTAAAAGTTGACTTGGTATGTGGACTGCAACTATTTACTAAGTTTTCTGTTATTTCTGTGCCTTGTGTGCTTTCCAGCACCTTTTTAAATCCATGAAAAGTGTCTGCAGGTCTTTTAAAATGACATACATTTCTTAAGTCACTATAGTCTTACAAGGTTTTAAGTGCCATGTTTTATGTAATTGTATTTGATTTAGTTTATCCATATCCTAATTTCTTATTTCAGTATGAGTCAAACTCTTCAGCGTCAAAGTAAAAAAAAAAAACAAAAAAAAAAACAATCAGATTTGGTCACATTTTCTGACTGCCATGATATACACAGAAGTAAAACACAATACACAAGTGTATGTAAAATTTCAGAACACAAAAACAAGATAATTTGTTCAAAAGTTAATTATCTTGAAATGGGCCTCTATAACATTACATTTCAGTTGCTGATACCTGTAGAACAGAGCTTCACTTCTTTGGTCTTACTCAGTACTATTTATATCATATTATAGCTCTATAAGCTATTATATTATTATAAAAGCACTGGGTTAATTATGAATATCACCCACTCATTCCCTTTAAACATGCTGTCCCCCTGGTGCAGCATAAACAAGCTTAGTCCTTTATGAGAAATTAGAGGAATGTTTCAGCTTTCAGAGCTTTGTTTCTTCATTTTAGAACTGAAGAAGCCTCAGTATAAGAAGTTTTCTCAACATGATAAAAACATTTATTTTGTTAACACAGGAGGAGGCAGTGAGGTTGCAGCTCGGGCGCTCAGCCTGCCGGACCTGAACCAAACTCCAAGCCAGACCCTCCCTGCTAGCCTGGAGAGCCAAGAGCACAGCACCATGGAGCAGGAGATCAGCCAAATCGACCACATGATCGACGACATGGAGATGAAGGTCAACGTGCTGCGCTGGATGGTGGAGCCCCACGGGCCGCAGTATGCAGACCCTCTGAGCAGCACCGACAGCACCTCCCTGGCTATGCTCTCTGTGGATGAGGAGCAGCCCGAACAACAGTCTCTATGCCAGCGCAAGCACATCTTTGTGCTCTTATTGCTGTTTTGTGTTGTTTTGCTGGCAGCCACTTTATCTGTTTCTATTGTGCTTTTCTCATGAGCAAAACCTTAATATCATTTTATTTTTCTGTAAAACCTCAGCAATACTCACTAACACTGTAAAAAAAAACCCAAGTAGTTTTATCTTTAAATACTCTTTCGAAAAACGGTTACATTTTGTAATAGCGGTTAAAATATCTACTAGGGCATAAGATCATTTATCTAATAACAAATCTGGATGAAAACCAGTTTGCCATTTATTGCAGTGAATCCAAAGCTGCCATATTCTTTGACCTATCTTTGTTGAACAAAGTGACAATAAAAACACATGGTTGCCAGTTACAACTGAGAAAAAAAAAATTACAATAGCCCCTTTTCCATCAACATAGAACCGGTTCAGCTCAGATTGGTGCACCTAAATTTTAACTGCTCCGAGCATTTTGACCCACATTAAATTGATTAGAAACCCACAAGTTTGTTTCCAGCTGGCTCTGCTTAAAACAGGTGGGAACTGGTTTTGTAGATAGCAGCATGGTTCCAATAATCTTGAACGGAACTGGTTCAAGAACCAGAGCTAATTTGGTGGAAACGGGGGCTAATATAGGACTTTTACTTACTCTACTGTAAAAAGATCGAGCTTGTATTTTCCCTTTGTTTGGTACAGCGTGTTCTCCTGACTAGTCAGAAAGTCATTTCCTCACGTTATTCCTCATTGCCATCAAGAAAACATAGGTGCTGATGCTTTGTAGTTGATATACTGTAATAAGAACATTCACCTGCAATGACTGAAGCATTTTTTTGATTTATTTCATTGTTACTTATTGTGTATATAATCTGTGCTGTAGAGAACTGACAATGTATAGTTATGCATTATAAAAGTTATCAACTTTGATATGACACTGTGTTGTCCTCCATTCATTTTTATTCTTTAGCACGTTGGTTAAAAGCACTAAATTTTTACTTCAGTAAAAAACATTTTTACTGAAGTAAAAAATGTAAATGCATGGCTCTTACTGGTCACAAAGTATTTCTACTCTGTGGCATTGCTACATTTATCCAAGTACAAAATCTAAGAAGTAGGTAGTCTACTATATGAGCAGTTATGACAGAGGTAAGCTTTATTTTGAAATATACGACCGGAAGTTTGGGAGTTTCGCGTTTCGATGCGTGCCTCTTCCTCAGAGACTGGGTGAAAAGTTGCTATGCAGCCGCGGTAGCGCTGTCGGGACTTCGTTAGACTGGAGTACAGCTGCTGCTGTCACAATGGTGCTTAAACAGTGTCATACGCGATTGAAAGTTGTTCGAGTCAACCATGGAGAAAGGTGGTATGAAATCCCTTTTAATCACGCGTGTGTCCGGTGTATCGCATTCACTACACCCTTCAACAACTTGAAGCCGCAATGGGGAAGGAGACGAGCTCCTGGACTGAACTTGAAGACTATGCAGCTGTCTGCAGTGACACAAGTGTCTGCAAGAGGTAACTTCTTATGCTACCCTAACTTACATGGCATCTGGTTACATAACTAACGTCAGATAACCGCTTTTAGCCACATTTTGTGCTTGAATGCAGTGACGCAGCTCATTGGTGTCACCAATGAAAGGTAATTATTTCTTGTGTAAACAGGTGTGTCCCCTCTACAGTCCGCTGATGGTGACACCCTTCCATCAGAAATTAGTTGTCAGACACAATAACTGTCTCCATGAGGTCATCTGATGTCTCTTATTTGAATGTCAAAATAAAAGTCCTCTTCAGACGCTCTTAATTTAGGGCTTTCTTGTATCTCTGCCATTGACACATTATTAATCAGCTGTTGAATTCAGTGGTTGGTCTTCCCACCATCTGCTCACTGATACAGTACTTTGTACCTGTTATGAAATGACACTGGACCCTGATGCTAAATGTTTTCAATAGAAACCTGTGCCCACATCTCACACTGTATTCACAAAACATGGCCTCTCATTCTTCCAGGTGTGTCAACACCATCGTGTTATTGTTGTGATTTAAATGTGTGTGTGTGTGTATATATGTGTACATATATATATATATATATATATATATATATATATATATATATATATATATATATATATATATATATATATATATATATATATATATGAGAGATATATATATCTCATATATGTGTTGTGGCATAAAGATATCTTTACAAATGTTTTTTTTTTATATTTAAGTAATTGCTGACAGCATATGTAGAGAATGTGCCACTTACATTAAATGCTGTGTCTTCACACAAGCTTAAAGACAAATGTTACATAAATACAGAAAATTGTATTATAATATATGTATATTTAAAAATAAGAAATGAAGGGAAAAGTACAATTCCTGGTGATGTTTGATTTCTTCTCCTTAATGGTTTCAGAGCTGAGTACCTCCATCAAAGCCCTCCAGTATGATCTGGACCCAGGTGAACCAAAGTCCCAAGGCGGGAAGCGTTTTTTTGATACACATGCGGTGGTACGACTCTTTGAGGAAAACGGTTTGGCTTCTTTTGTTATTTCAACAAGTACCAATAAACAATATCACTCTGCTTTGTTAAGAAGCTGTTGATTTTCCTAATGAATAATGATTTTCCATGAACAGGATTCACTACTCAGCAAGCTGAGGTGTTGGTTAAAATACTGATGAGGATGACAAACTCCAATATGGACGTCATCTATGCTGAAATGGTAACCAAAGTGCAGCAGGTGAGGATCTTGTACATTTACTGTAAGCACTATGTCAGCACCTGTTTGTCTCAGTGTGTATCACCTGAAGGCTGTGCCTCCAGTCCTGTAAAGGTCACTGAACCAAGATCTTTGTGTTTATCCTACATTGTGCATCCATTGAACATGTCAAAGCATGTCAATGGCAGTGCACTGAACTAAATAACAATAATGTGATCATGCATTTGAATTAGATGTAGTGTGAGCTGAGGATTCTGGTATTAATTGTGCTGTCGTTCAGTATTTGTATAGTGTTGAGACTGACTTTTCTAATGTAGGCAGAGGATCAATCAAGGATCACTTTATTTAATGTTTGGATAGACATCTTCTGTGCTATATTGTTTAAAAAATTAAAGTCACTATCAGACAGGTGTTTAAGACCGAAAAACCTTTTTGTCTTATTATAGCCTTTTTGGGTCCAGGCGAGTAAAATGCTTTGCAGTACTACGTTTTTCTTATTCACTTTGGTATCATTCATTTGATTCCGGCAGGAGATCATGCTGCAGCGTGTGATGTCTCAAATAGCAGCTGTTAAGAAAGACATGATTATCCTTGAGAAGAGCGAGTTCTCGGCTTTACTGGCAGAGAGCGAGGTAAATGTCCATGGTCCCTGAATTCACATTCATGCTGTCCTCATTTTGATTCATATTACTAAAGATTTTAAATATTTTTCATATTTCTCCCAGAAACTCAAGATCCAGTTATTGCAGCTCAAGGTCCATCTGGCTGTAAGTTATTCCTATTCACTCAAATCTGTTTACATCCAAGTTTTTATGATTTAAGTAATTATGTAGATTTTTGATTGAATGATATTGATTTATTTGTATATCTCTGTTGCAGGATGTCATGAATAAAGTGCGCTCAGACACTATTTTGGACATGAATTTGGAGAAAAGCCGTGTAAAAGAATTGGTAAGTGTTTGAGGAAATTAAATTGATTTAATTTAATTTGAATTTTTTATTTAATTTTTATTTCCTTTTTTCATGTTGACGTAAATTTGCTTTATATTACTGATATTTATGCTTTATTATTGCATTATTGCATTGTAAACATGCTGAATTACAAGAAATCTGCAATCTTGATCCTAGCAGATTAGTGATGTTTGAAATGTATCGTTCTATAGACCGGTCGGACAGGACGACTGCATGAAATGTGAACCTGACAGGTCATGACTTGTGTTTCGTTTTCTAAATAAAACATCATTTGTCATTTTCAGAAAGCAGAGCATGAGAAGAAGCTTCTAGAAACACGAACTGATATTATGGAAATGGTTTGTACTTATGCAATACACCTACGCCTAGGATAGTCTACATAATGTACAATCACAGGGCAAACAGTGAAAAAGTAGACAGTGTCAGGTATAGGTGTAACAAGTGTTCTTTATGATGTACGTTATAGTTGTGTCATTATACATTATGCTCCTTACATAAAATGTGTTTTTAAAGCAAAACTAGAAGCACAATAAAGTACCAGTGATAAACTTCTAATAATGACTGTTACTGATTGCTTTAAATGAGAAGCAGTTTTTTCCACTATCAGTGCATTAAAGCTATGGCGCTTAAATATGTGGTAGGTCTTTGGTAAGACTTATAGATCTTTAATGTCTGACTGTGTCTAATTGCCTTTTTTACAGACTGCAGAGCAAGAGCGTCATTTAACACAGACCAACATGAAGATAGACACTGAAGTGGCTGGTTTGAAAACCATGTTAGAGTCTCATAAGCTGGATACTATAAAATACCTCGCAGGTAGGACATGGCACGTGTAGAGCATTCATAGCCTTAAACTCAAATCTTTTTTTTTTCTTTTAAATGTCAGTTGTTAAGAGTCTTCATTGCAAAGGGGAAGAACCTGTTTTTAAAGTGGGGTCCTATAGCCTCAAAGGCAAAAAAGACATCAGGTTGTCCTTCATATGTGTTAGATAGAGCAGATAAATTAGCTATACTGCACATTTTAACCCTAATGGGTAGAACACAACTGATGCAGTTTGAAAAATAAAGCACCATTAATTTAGAATGTTTTTATTGGATTAAAGTTCTAATTTGTTACAATTCAAGAGTAGTTGTCAAACACTTTGCTGATTGTAAATGAAGTAAATAGTCAGTCGCTGCTATTTACTGAAGCCAGTAGATTAATGATTGACCCACGTTTTTCTCTCTTTTAGGTTCAGTGTTCACCTGTCTCACCGTGGTCTTGGGTTTCTATCGTATTTGGATGTAAGAAGGACAATGAGTATGATTTCATATGTATATCCCCTGGTAACACTTGAACCTTCACTGCATCCTCATAATCTAACAACAGTCAGAGACAAGTCTCTTTCATGTGTGACAGTTTGGATTTATTGGTGCAATCATTATCTTTTGTTCTGAAGTGTGACTTTTAGAAGAAGCCTCTGCTAATTGATCACTGCTAGAATTTTTGGGAAACTATGTCTTCAGAGAAATAATTTTGATCCATAAATTATGTAACCTGCTCAGGGCTGAGGCCAGTCTTTTTTTTTAGCTGCCTTGGTTATTGAATAGCTGCCAGAAACATAGCTGACAAATGTACTTTGGAAAGGTTTTGGTCAGATGGGAATTTACCTTCCCCTAAAGAAACTGTATAAAGAAATGTGGTGCAGGAAATGAAATACTGACCACTTATTCAGATAATGCTATTACAAACTGAAGTAAAACTTGTTTTTAAATGTATTTATTTGTGTATATATCAGGGTGTTGATATTGAAGAGATTATTAAAAGAAGGATGGGTCAGCGTGACTCTTGACTACTCCACATTCTCACAGAAGTAACTTGTATCTATCTTTCTGCTTTGTGTTTTCAAAAATGTTTTAACATGATTGATTGACTGTAATAAATTGAATTACCAAACAATGCAAACTTTGTGCCAACAAAGTGTCTTATTCTATCGATTATGTTGGGAAATATTTGATGGCACAGTGAACACGGAAACAAGTGACATAAAATGAATAAAAAATATACAATATAAATAAGATGCTTTGTCACAGGTAGAGGGGACAGGAGCACCTGGTGCTGTGTCACTAGGGATGGTGGTGAAATATCTTAACAGTGCATCTGAAGAGAGAGGAGAAGTATATATGACCACTGGATATTACATTTAAATATAAAAAAAAGATGCTTAGTGTGTGCTATACATAAGTATAGCTCAATATAAACTAATAATGAAAATATGATGAGAGTCCACTTTATCGACATTGCAATGCAGTCCAGCCTAACCAGAGTGCAAAGGTATGGGGTTTTAACAGTAATCACTTCAAAATGAATAAACTCTATTTACAGTATTCTGACATTTGACCTTACATCAAATAAATTCCTTTATAGTCTTCACAATTGTCTCCTCTCAGAATCAACTACCTTTTTCCTTAGTCTTGAATTTGCAACTGCTATGACATCACTTGTATTTTCCTTTATGGTGTGACTGAATGAAAAACTCCACCTCCATCCTCTTACATAGGATATGGGGCATGGGAGTGACAAGGTGATATTAGAATTATAAAAGTTTGCTTTCAAATTAGAAGCCAGAGGCAGGTTACCGCTACATAGAATAATTTTAGAAAAAGAAACTAAAACAAAAACTGAAAAATTACATTGGTGCTGACTCGGACTTTAGTATTAGACAGATAATCACTGATATATAACATCCAACCATACACTGTTTGTTGTTTAATTTGGTTTGGCCTTTTTGAGACATATGGCTGTCCTTTGCCATGTCACACTGCTCTGGCATCCCCTCACTTGGGCAATAGCAATTAAGGTTTTAATTTAGTTACACAAAGGGAAGAGAATGTACCTCGCTGTGTTGAGGATCATCTTCATTCTGTGATGACTAGTGAATGGTGGACCCAACATCACTCTTGTCTGGACTCTGCACATCAGTCTGTTGACAAAAACAATTCCCTCATTTTGTGAAAATGGTCCGAAAATACCTAAATCATATCTAGGATGTTGCTTACCCTATTTACTCTAGCTCAAGCGCAACGAAAATCGGACAGCGGCTCACTTTACCGCAGTGAAATATGGTAGTAGGTCTTCAAGTAAATAATGCCGATGTATAATTTATTCATGATCGCACTTACTTTTATTTTGAAAATCACTTGAGCCGGAAGTGTTTGCCCTAGCGACTGTTGTGGGGAACAGTGTTCTGCCGTTACACGTGTGTAGCTGTCAAAGAAGCGTTTATCCCTTTACAAGTGCCCACATGACATTGAAGTGTAAGTCTACATATATGCTGTGATGCAAGTATAAAACGTCATAACTTGTAAATGATCATTTGTAACCAATGAGGCTTTAAACAAAGATTTCTTGTAGTCAATCAGCTAGCGGCTAAGCTAATTTGGTAAGGTAACGTCAACGTTATGGTCGCACCAACGGGTGGTTAGTATTCGTATCTGGTTCAGATTTGCTACGATACATTTCGTTATTGTGTAAGAAAATGCTATCGCCTCGCATTGGTAATGTTGTCAAGCTTCATTCAGTAATTATTGACTGTACCCGGTAGGCTGAGTAGATACAGGAAATGTACAATGTGTCAAACGTATTTTTCGCCTGTAGATTTAACCATTTAGGGTGTTAGAAATGTTACTTATTTTTCATTCGCTTATTGTTTGCCCACCAGGTGATATGCTGAACCATAGTTAATGTGTAGGCACTGTTGAGTGTTTTCTACGCAATAATGGCTGATGCATTCAGCAGCAGCTCGGAAACGGTAATTCAGCGTGTGGTGGATGTAACAGTGAAGACAAACACCCCTCTGGAAAAACTTGAAGAGTTGTATCAGATTAAGAAGACTTGTGAATTCATCACTGAACGTCAGTTTCAAAAGGTGAGGGCTCTTTTCTTTTCTTTTGTATACGTGAAGTCATACAAACATTCAGTTAAGAGGAAAACCTGCTTGTTTAAAACAACTCTTTGAATAAAGCTGCTCATTTAAGCAGCTGAGGTTAAATCCTGTGCAGGAATGCTTGACACACGTCTAAGAAGAGTGTGTCTAAATGGTGAATGTTCACAGGTCGCCCTTCAGTTTCCTGATGAGCTGCTGGTGGATTCAGTTGCAGTAGCGGTGGAGATTGAGAGAAACAGCAATGCCAAGCCGTACATTTTGGGAGATACATCCTATGGCAGGTAAAAACACCAGATTCAGCTGAGAAAAGTCTGATTTCAGAAAAGTCTGAGTGCCATGCCATTTATATTCTTCATGCAAAGTGATGTGAAAAAGCAGTGCCTAGTAGTACTTTTACTGACATATTTAAAGATGCATTTTACAGCCATTTGTATGCCTCAAATGTGTTAACTTCTAAATTTGAATCCAGAATGTGATAGCTTGAATCTTGAATAGCTTTTGTGACACTGATTTGGTAAGTTTTGGCAGTTTTTTAAATTTTACTTATTTGTCATCATCTTGTACGATAGTATTTTTAAGGTCAGTGGTTTATAGGCTTTTATAAGGCTAATAATACAATACAGGACATCAAGTTTGGCCATTTCATGGACAGCCAAGCTGTTATGATTTCAATGACATTTCCCATTTTTGTTAAATTCTCTCGAGCAGTTGCTGTGTGGATGAAGTAGCCGCAGAGCACGTCGGAGCTGAATGCATTGTGCACTATGGCAGCGCCTGCCTCAGCCCGTCTAAAAGGCTGCCCTTGATGTACGTCTTTGAGAGACGACCGATGGATCCTGACAAGTGCACGTCTGCCTTCAGAGAACTCTACCCTGACACACAGAGTCACATCATCCTCCTCTTTGATGTCAACTATATTCATGCCCTCAGTAAGCTCTTTTACATAGTCCTACTGCATGCTCTTCTATCTTTAGTATGAAAGAGGAGTATATCATTATGTATGTAAACCATTAAATTGGGTAGATATTCATGGTTATTTAACCGTCATCTTTCAAATTACAAGATGTAATTCTTGATTAAAATTCTAAATGTACAATGAAGATAAATAGAACAGATTTACTGTTCTAGTTAATTTGACTACTTAGTTAATTTAACTATCTGGATGCTCAGTCGAATTAACCACATCCCCAGTTAGCCACTTAAGGAACACCGTTCCAACATAGGAACACCCTTCACTAAACGAACACCCTTCGTAAAAACGAATAGTTTTTTTGCTAATAGTTTTAAGCATCAGATCTTAACAGTATATACTCACTGTTGGAAAGCTGAGACTGTCGTGATTATTTTAAGCCCAAAAAAGTTATTTCCAGACCATGTAATAGCCTTCTAAACTCACCATGACACAACATTAGAAAGAGCCCTCTACCGCAATAAGCAAGAATGCCTACATACCTTCAGAGTTGTCCCTTTTTCCACAGCTACAACGTCATTCCACAATTTTTTTTTCATAGTTCGCCAAGAGTCCATAGAATGGGAATATCCATGTCATTTTACCCAAAACTAGCTACAAGTGTCGAACCAGCAAGAAACCCCAGGGTCTTAGCTTTCATTTGAGACCAAGATTATGTTTCTAGAGGGGTTCTCAAGTTATAAGCCTTTGAATCTCAGCAGGCTCTCTTGGAAAATAAGGACCCAAGCAAAACGCAGACATGCCTTTAGAAAGAAAATTGTGAAAAATTCAAATTTTGAGTGTAGCAAGCTGAGACCTGTGGCTATGGCCTAATAGTGACTGCTGTGTCCATAGACATACCTGAACCCTTATATCTTGGTCAGTTTATTGACATTTGAATTGGACGAAAACCAAAACCTGTGTTCCAACCTCTGTAACTCTGTGTCAGTATGTCATAGAATCACACTAAACACACTAAAAACGTGAGGATGTTACCTTTCCAATGGTACCAAGCACATCCCTGAATCTCAAACTATGTGGGGGCTGTTATGCTTTTAATTTCGATATGTCGTTTTGGAAAAAGAGCCTTAAAACGGGGCCGTTTATTAAGTGGTTAAGGCAGAGTAAAGGCTTCTTAATGATTTCCTGTCATTGACTAAACATGTCTTTTTGTTTTATTTTTTCAGAGGATCTTCAGACCCTCCTTTCACCAGAGTATCCAAACCTTGTCTGCTCAGAACTTGTTGTCGAAGGGGAGCAGTGTTACAGTCATGGCTGGATAAAAAGAAAACAGGATGCCACCCGTCTGTCAGACCAGGACAACAACCAGGTTGTCTGTCAGTTTGGGAGACAGTTCTCCCTGAAAAGTGGTTTAAGCATCACGGATTACAGTATGTTCTATATAGGCCAAGAAGGAGCCGTCCTACGAAACTTCATGATGACGTGGAATCGCTGCACATTTTGTTCTTTTGACCCAATCACCATGATCGGGAGGACTGAGTCGATAAGTATAAACCGTGCACTGATGAAGCGATATTACGCAATAGAAAGGGCCAAAGATGCCAATGTGGTTGGCATCCTGGTCGGCACACTCGGGGTGGCCGACTACCTCACCGTCATCCAACAGTTGAAGGAGACAATCAGCCGAGCGGGCAAGAAGAGCTACATGTTCGCCATGGGGAAACTGAACGTGCCCAAACTAGCAAACTTTCTGGAAATTGACATTTTTGTGTTGATTGCATGTCCTGAGAACTCCCTGCTGGACTCAAGTGAGTTCTACAAACCTGTAGTAACACCGTTTGAAATGGAAGTGGCCTGCAACAAGAAGAGGGAGTGGTCAGAGGAATATGTCACAGACTTTCGACAGCTCCTGCCAGGTTAGAATGAATGAATGAATGAATGACTTTTATTATTGTGTCATGCATACAGTGTATGCCCAGCCCGCATGGGCTTATAGGACACCAAAAAAGAAAAGAAAGAACCAAACCAGATCCAGAGCACAACTGGATCAGCACAATATCATCAGCACATCAAAAATTAATTAAACAAATGTACCTGTCGTCTTTTCCAGGCTTGAGAGATAAAGCTAGCAGTTTTAAACACATTAAAATTAAACAACCACTCCAGCTTCTGCTCATCAGAGCACCAAAATATTTCAGGGTTTTGTCCATAGATTTCATGAAATAATACCTCTCTTAAGTCATCATACTTTGTACAGTATAAAAGGAAATGAGACTCACTCTCTACTTCATCTAGCTCACACATTTCACATATTCTATTCTCCTCTGGAATATTTTTAAATCGACCAACCTCAATGGCCAGAGGAAGAATACCAGATCTCAACTGTGCAACTAAAGATCCTTGACTTCTCTGTAAACGTGATGTAACATATAATTCAGGTCCAAAATTAGATTTAATCTGCATATATGTCCTTAATTTTGGTTTTAATAGGACATTTTCAAACCATTTCTCTTCAAATTTCAATAGAAGCTTATCCTTGATGAAGTTAACACTACAGCACAAGTTATTCCTATAAATATAGGCCATATCCACCTCCTCAAAAATAGAATACATTTCTTTTGACCAGGGGGAGCTATGTAATTTACTCCATATAAATACTTTTTTATTTATTCTATCCTCTGCCATTTTGTTTAGTCGATTCCACAATCGAATCATTTCACATTTTCGCTGTACACATCCTGGAATCCAGCCCATATCTCCTTCTATTGCTGGGACTGGCGCAAATTTATGGACACCCAAAAAATATCTTATAGCTCTATTCTGTATAGTATCTATAACTTTGGACTCTTTAAATCCCCATACACCTGCAGCATAATTCAGTATGGGAGAGACGCATGCATTATACAGTTGAGTATATGTAAAGTAACCCAAATCATTACAAACTTTCATTTTATTAATAACTGATCCCAATGCTCTCCCAGCTGAATCAGCAAGGCACCTAAAACCAGTTCCAAACGTCATAAAATCATCCAGAAGGAAACCTAAATATTTATGAGCTAACATATTCCAAGGGAACTGAATCAAAATAGAATGTTTGTTTACTTCTTTCTTACCTTTATTTCTAAAATGCATTATCTGTGTTTTGCTCTTATTTATCACTAATCTCCATTTATGACACCAGGAGCTAACCAAATTTAGCATATTTTGTAAATCAGACTCAGATTCTGCCAGTAAAATAATATCATTCGCGTATAATAGAATACCTAAATAAGTGTCATCCAAACATACACCCAGATGATTTTTCTTAATCTGTAGAGTTAAATCATTCACAAACAATGCAAAAAGTGATGGAGAAAGAATATCACCTTGTTTCACGCCAAAAGGGGGTTTCAAACCAATCAGTATACATATCATTGATCTTAACACAAGCAACTGGGCTACCATACAGACTCTGAATAGCTTTGTAGAATCTACCATCCACCCCTACTTCCATCAGTTTACGGGCAATTAAATCTCTATTAATCCATAGATTAGATTGGGACTTATCTCCATCAGAAATTCCTAAACCACTTCTTGTCAGTTTCTTTATGTTAAGAGACTGATTTAACAAAATGTAAGGGGATGGTGGTGTGCAGGTTCGGGGGAATGTTTTAATCTAATCTCACCCCAAATTTATGTTTTAGACTTTTCTTGTAGGATTGATTTGAAAACATGATCCAATAGTTGCAAATTCTGGCTTAACTGTGAGCAGTGGGTCACTTAACCAGCATTTTTTCTATCCTTGTCAAATTTGCACCAGGTGGACAGAGTCATGTGCCGTTGTCTGATCAGCAGGAGGACGGTGACGAGACTGACGTGTCATTAATCACAGGAGCTCTGCGGAGCAAAAATCTGTTGATCAGTGAGCCTGCAGAGTCGTCGTGTGGCTCTTCCGTGGTCCTCAGGAACCAGACGATGACTGTAGCCAACACTAACTCAGCTGGTATGTAGTGAATTTAGGTGCTGTTTGCTCTAATTTTCATACAGCCATAAGTTTATTGTATTGTAGTAATTTCTCACACATACAGTAAATGTTACACCTTGCGCAAAGTGAGCATTTAGCAAAACAGCAAAAAACACTTCAGTCAATACAGTCCGGCACAAACACTGTAAATATTTTGTATCACACAAAAAAATTCTGCTTTCTTTTTTACAGCATCTTTCCTGGCAGAAAGAAGTTGGCGTGGCTTGGAGCAGAAACTGGGGGAGACGCCTGTGGTAAAGGCAGGAAAGGGCAGGAAAGGCATAGCTATTGCCTACGAAGAGGAAGGATGATCATCTGGATAATTTACCAATACATTTACAGAACTCCCAACAGAGAATTTTATTATCTCTGCCTGCAGCTCCAGGAATGAAAGGAAATTGTTTATAATTGCTGGAAACTGTAAGTAGCGATAGTTATCACTTCTAATTTTTTTATCCATTACTCACTGAATCACAGAATGTCACCTATGATTTTGTCCTATTATAACTTGATACACTTGACTATAAATGTACTGTGATAATTTGAAAAACAAAAATGTTTAATAATAACAATATTCATAAAGAATCTGTAGGCCGTGATGAATCAGATTTAATTTATTCATGAAAAAGACCAAATTACTGGTCATTGACAGGAACCTCTTCCACAAAGGATGCAGGGAATATTCCAGTATTCCCATTACACTGCCCCTCCAACCAGTCCTGGTTAACTAAATAAAAAGAGGAGAATACGAATTAGAATTAGAATTCTTGGACAAATCACAGTATTTCTAAAGATTTGGGATACGTCTGGCCAAATGAATGGAGTCTCACCTCTAGAGAGCAATGTGATCGTATCGCCTTGATGAAAATTGAGATCCTCTGGATTTGATGACTCGTAGGAATGAAGTGCCACAAAGTGAATCTCGCTCTGTGGCTTTCCATCAGTTTCCTAAAAACAGAAAATATACATTTTCTGCTCAATTACCTTCAGTGTCTTTGAAATCATGCCTGTCTGTTGTGTAATCATGTACTACAGTTGGACTGGACTATAGGACCACCATGATTCAGGATGAAACACATCTGTATGATTCTGTTTGACTCTAAAGAAGACATAGTAGTGTCACAACATGTTTCCACAATTAAAGGCTGAAAATCAATCTGTGTGTTCCACTCCTTTTTTTTCCGTTGGAAGTTTGGCCAGAGTTTCAGTCATGTCGATACTGCCTTCCAACCCTGACAAAAATATATCATCAGGAAATACTTCATGAAGATGCTAAAAATTGCAGGTTTCATTCATAAATATTGGTATCTTTCCAATACCCATATTGGGAAACTGCGATATCAACTAAAGTAGAAAAATAGAATAGAAGGTGGAATTATTTTATAAATATAAAGTATTTCATGAGGTCCGCATGGACAACACCATATATCCCCACTGACTTACCTCTTTGGTGCCACACCACAAGGTTATGTGCCTGCCACTGGCACAACTCCACACACTTTCCATTTCTGTGTTGGCATTGATTACGCTTTGTCCTGTTACCTCAGAGGTCAAACTAAATCAAACAGAAGGATTGAATTGAAACTCTGCCAGTAACACAATAGACCAGTTACAGTGGAAATGTTTAAATGTGCACTGTACCTCAAGGTGAATGCAGTAGAAGGGAGATTCAGTTTATTACTGATTTTTTCAATCAGTATCTCATAGGGAGATCCAGGTGGTACTGAGACAGCAAAGGTGAATGTGAATCGGACTTTGACAATAAGTGAATTGTTGCTAGACTCTTCATCCTGGCATTAATGAAAGGACACGTCGGTGGAATTACCGCATTGCAGAAATGAAATAAAATCCACCTTAAAACACTTCACATGATGGTTCATTTAGAGATGTGTATTTATGGGCAGGAAGGAGCATACCTTAACTTGTGCACTTCCACTGCTGTCGTCACGACGGAGACCTTTATTACACAAAAAAGTTTTGTTCAGTGGGTCACATGTTATTTGCAAGAACTTGCTCTTGAGTAGAGCCGGTCAAATGCCATGGTATTTAGCATCAATGAGAGAAAGGCGCCTGTAGTTTTTTTAGTCGTAGTTTGCTTAGACTGTGTCAGTTAAGTCTACCTTGTTTCCTTTCAGGTCTGGTCGGTGGTGCTCGATTTGGAGGCCTAGGTATTCCCTGTACGTGGTGAATGCAAACAATGTAATTTAGAATACAGGAAAACAAAGACATAATAGCAACATACTACAAACCTTGAGCAAATACTTAATTTAATTGAGGTTTTTTTTTTAGAAACCTGGAGAGTATACCTAGAAAAAAACAAAGTCAATTTCTCACCTCATTCTGTTTAGAGGCCAAGGAGATCTCCAATCGCTCCAGGTAATTGTAGGGAACAAGTCCTCTCTATAATGGGCATAATGATGATCAATCAATGACATTAACATTATATGAATTCTCTTTACATGACACAAATACTAGTTTCAATGCTTATTTCACCAAAAGACACAAATCATTAGTATAGACGCTGCAGATGTACGGTTTCTGCACATTGTGCTCTTACTCTTTCATTGAAGATCACAGATGCCCAGTTGTCAGCTCCCTTCTGCAGCACAAACACAATGTTCCCCGGCACTACAGCCAACTCATCACTGGTCTCAGGAACAAACTCAAACAGGACAGTGTGTGGTTCACCTTCCAGAGCCCTGTGAAGATGGGAAACATCCACATGGCATCAGAACACATGCTGGTTATTGCTGTGTAATTATACATTCCTATCCTGCTCTCATATTGCACAGTGATTTAACATTTTCCTCTTATGAAAGCCGAACATTTCATAGATTTGTGACTCATAAAACTTAATACATTGTGTTTTTAGAGAGAATCGAGTTTCACTACTTCAACGCCAGTGTTCTACCTTAGGACCTCAGGTTCCTTTGGACAAGTTGGACCATCTTTGACCTGTTAAAGAGAAAACACAAACGCACAGCAATTAATCAGTGGTGCTGAAAACTGTTTGAAAATGGCTGACATTTTGCAGTGCAACAAAGAACCAGTGGTCTTTTAGTAAACAGTTACTACGTAAGCTATAAGGCAGAAAATAGGCCAACATATAATGCAGCTTGTGATACATCAGCGTTTCCTGGCATCACGGTCAATATTACAGAAGGACTGTAAATAATTTAGTGCCTATTAAGTTTTTTTAAATCTTCTATATAATAGATTCTTGATGTTATGATAATGATTTTATGATTGTATTGATTTATTTTTTATTGCTGAAGAAGAGCCCATATGTCACCTGTGGCTGTAATGGGGCAAATCCGGAGAATTCATCCTGAGGAATGACTGAGGCAACGACCTGAAGATAACAGAGAAAAGATGTAGGTTATGTATGTCAAATAATCCAATGACTTATCTGTTGAAAAAACAAGGACTGCTTAATGATAAAACATTGACATTTTACTGAGACATACTCAAAAATGGGGTGCACGTGAATAATTTAGTACCAACAAAGGTGCGTCATCAGATAGCCTTACCTTCGCTTTACCCAGGTAGTCCTTCTTCTCCAGCTCGGCAACATAGTGCTTATTTGGTTTAAAAAGCACATTTGAGGGGAACTCGACTGGTTTGAAAGGTTTCTGTTTCTGTTGGTGAAATGGCATCACAGGGGATATTATAGTGTTTGTCAAGTATTTCTAACATGAGGGTAAATTGTTATTTACTTGTGAACAAGTTCGCTAAGCAACACTGCATCATTTTGAGCTAGAGAACTGCAAACAAATAGCACTCTCCATGCCTTATCCTTGATCCTCACTGATACTTATGTATTGTTATTTGTCTATAGACCGTTTTTTTAATGAGCTGTAATCAATAATCGACAACTTGTTGGTCAGTGTGAGGCAAAGCTTAATTATAAAGTCTTTTATAACAAAGATTTGCGTTGGTGCAACACCTTGCTTGAAATAGCTGCCTTCCCACCTAAGTTGATTAGTTGATTTGTTTTAGTCTGATCCAAATTTAGTTAGAAGAAAGGCTGAGCACGTACTATTCTTTGTCATATGATGTGTAACTGAATACATTTTTGGAAGCGCTTCTGGACTTAGATAATGGTGATGACATTTTAACTGACCAGGGTGGATTGCAGAGCTTTGTCGATGAGATTGAGCTTGGCCTCTGTCTTGTAGTCAAGTGCCTTCACAAGGTTTTCCTGGGCCTTTTCCCAGTTACCCAACTGAGCCTGGGCCAGGGCCATATTGTGGAGAACCTGTGGCAGGAAAATTCTGATTAGAAACTGGTCACTTAAAAATAATAAAAATAATAATTGTCAGAAACTCCATGAGAAGAAAGGAGTGACAATATGTCAAAGTGTACCTGGGAGGATTGACTTACATCAGCAACACCAAATAAAAACAGTTTTTAACATCATAACAGGCATAAGGGCAGATGTTAAGGTTAGTTTGCAGAACTAATGAACCCCTAAACTGTTGGATATAGATCAGTCTTAAGTAATCTGATGATTGTAAATCACACAATAAATACAATTTATAAAAACCTATTGGATTGATTTTAAATACTTACCTCACATGCGTATAATTTGTATCTGAGGCCAAGTGCTTTGTAATCTATCAGCTGATTGCCTCTCAGTGCTTTAAAGGCATGCTGGAAATCGGCTAAACTCTCCTCATACCTTTGAATATAAATAATCCAGTTAGTCATTTTTGCATGTAATACACCACATAAATTGTAAAAAGAAAATAAGAATATGGTGATTAGGACTCCAATTTTTTGATAATAAACACACAGTGAATCTAATACACAGTGTTTATAAATCACAATGTGATGTGAATGTGAAAAAATAAATGTGGTCATGTCAGGTGTTGTGTCTTGCCTCTGCTTTCTGTAAAATGTGATTCCTCTTTGAAAGAAGGCGACAGCCAAATGCTCGTCCTTGCGTATGCTGCAATCAAACGCCTGAGAGACGCAAGAACAAACAGTTACTTCCTCTCGAGGAAAGGAGAAACAGTCAGCTCTACTTCTTCTTTCTCGATGACTTGCACTCTCATGCTTTAAAATATCACAGCGTTTCGCTTTTATTTATCAGCTACATCTAAACAAGATTTCACTTTTTGACGAGTACTATCACACAAAGATGTTTGTGTGCAGTGTTTTAGTCTGCCTCTCACCATCAAAGGTCATACCTTTTCAGCAGCATCCAGATCTTGGTTAAGAAGATGGAGACAGCCAATGTCAAAATAAATTTTGGAGTTTGGCTCTTGGATAGACAGGAAAATGCTGAGTGCTTCTGGCAAATCCTGTCTGTCCACACAAGTTACAGCCTTGTCCCACTGTCGCAGAGTGTCCAGGAAAGACATGGTGGCAGGTTAGGAGCACACTGAGTTACAGACCAAATTGAGGAAGCTCATCTGATTTGAACCAGGGAGATCAGGAAGTGTGATGTAAGTGGCGGTGTTGGGACATTTACATCTCACCACCACTAGGTTTCAGGGCCCAATGGTTGGTCCTTTTAGCCCCATGTGATTCATAGGCTTCTCTGTAGTAATTGTGTGTGTATGTTTGTATGTGTGTGTGTGAGACTGTGTTGATGTACTTTCCCATATCACTTTTCCCCCATGCATATAACATTGTAAATATCATACATGGGGTAGGCTACATTCATTATTTCCTCAAGGAGAAACTATACATGATCAATCTCTGCTGTGTATTTTCACTATTGTTACACCTGGAGCACCAAGAGGAGTTTTATTTGGGAAAAGGCCATTTCTTAAATCAGCGTCTGTGCCAAGCTTCAGTACATAACTGCGACTTCCGCTTTATACTAAAAATACATCGTTCCTGAATAGCTGATGAAACATGAGCGAATACCGTGCACTCTAGCACACTTTTTTTTCTAAGTATAATGTAAAGAAACTATTTCAGGAAGAAAGTATTTTTGCGTTGTAAACGTGTGTTGCTGTCTCTATCTTGTGTAGCCCACAATAAATAATGCTCTTATTTTAAAAGGAAAAAATACGTGTTTCCGTTCATCATCTCGTTAACTCTGGACTAGTTGTCCTGATGCAGCCGTCGCTAGCTAAACAAACATGGCTCTGCCACATTATCAGACAACGGGCTCTAATGATACGTAGGCACATGCGACAATTGATAACAATCGTGCAAATTGTAAAGCTGTAGATGGAGAGCTGATGCATTATTACGTTAGTTAGCTTAGTGTAGCCTTTTGTGACCGTGTTTACACATTGCTAGCCCTCCAGTTGGCTAATGCAAGCTAGCAAAATGGACCTTGGAACAATGTTGTACAACAATTTAAAAGATGTTACATGGAGCACGACGTCCCTGCCATTAGATCAGCTTGTCAGCGCTTACAGGTTGCCTCAAATTGTCAAGCTGGATAACGGTTAGTAACTTTCTGTCACTGCAAAGTTTTCTGTTGCTAGCTGCTAATTCGCTAATTTAGCAGCCGAGGTAAAAACTAGCGTATTTTATTAATTCTAAGCAAAGTTGTCCAGTTAACATGACAAAAAGTTGTAATTTTCCAATGATCAGAGTTGAAAGTTGCGGCTGTGTCGTTAAGACCTTGCGTTGGTCATGCAAATCTCACCGAATAACATCAAGTCTGTTATTTTATGGATGTTATGTAAACTGAGTGCTGTCACTCAGCCATTATGCGAGGGCAGTAAGTTAAGAGTATGAATAAGTGTTTTAAAAGTAATAGTATTTCATGTTAGGGACACAGATAAAGGTATTATAATGCTGTTGATTGTTCACCACGATGAGCACTTTAAAAATGTGTTCATGTCATCGTGAAAGGCACATGTGCAGTGCATAATTTAAGGGCAAAGTTTCAATTGACAAATGTAGCAGGATGGATAAAGTGGACTGTGGATTCAAGGCTGAAAAAAAAAAATCAATTTTGGCCTTATTCTGGGTGCAAATAAAAAAATCTGATAAAAGGCGCATTTAAGCAGAACAGTTCCCTATAGATGAAGCTAGAACATAATGACAAATGCTTGCATTATGGGGTTGGGGAATTCTTCTTGACAGCTGTTTTGCCTGAAGGTTGTGTAATATAACAAGCATGTTAAAAATGGTATGAATTTGATTTTGATGAAGCTATCCAAATCCAATATGTATGACCTTTTTAGTTTTATTCTGCATCTTCCCATTTTTTTTTTGTCACGCTCTGGCCAGCCTCTCCTGCGGGACTTGTGGTGGTGTATTGTATTTTTAAGTGGCAGTGCTTGCTTTTTTAGAGAGCTATTGATTAGGGCATTAGTTATTCTAGTCTGGAGGATAGTGACTTGAATGTGCTGAGTAATCCAATTGGCTTGAGTGGAGCACCCTGTGAAGCTCACAAGGAAAGAGTAATCATGGGATGCCTCAAAATACTCAACTTAGCTTAATATTCATTCGATATTTCTCAATCATGGACATAACAAATAAATGTCAATTCTGTCCCTATTCTAAGTAATACATAAAGGCCAAGTCACAGTGATGAGATATACCAGTACTTAAAATAATAATTTCATAATTTGCAAGTTTCATGATGTTTAATGTGTCATATATGACAGTTGTTGTTGTTGTTGTTGTTATATAACAGTTAGGATGTTGATTGTCCAAAAGCGACAGCAAATACGTCAAAAGTACTTCATTTGATGTTTTCTTTTCTATCGCACCTTGCAGTATTGCAATATTTCCTTGATTGTGATGTATAATCTGATACCTGCATGTTTTCATTTCTGCAGGTCAGTTAGTTGAAGGGCTCAGAGACAATGACTACCTCTTGCTTCATTCCTGCCGTCAATGGACAACTATTACTGCCCACAGTCTGGAAGAGGGACACTATGTCATTGGGCCCAAAATAGAGATCCCAGTGCACTATGAAGGTGAGCTACATCTGCATTGATGCTTGATGCTCTCCAGTGTTTTGATAACATGTTTTTATATGTTGCAAAACCAATAAAGTCAGTGCTGAAAGATCGTAGGAACAGTGGGCCTTATCCCAAACATGTTTTTTAATACTTGCACCGAACGGTACTGCCGGTGCTTGACCCTTTCTGTTGCATTCATTTTTCTTTTCCTGTTTTAGGTCAGTTTAAACTACTGGAGCAGGACAGAGACGTCAAAGAGCCTGTGCAGTACTTTAACAGCGTGGAGGAGGTTGCCAAAGCATTCCCTGAGAGGGTATACGTCATGGAAGAAATCACGTTCAATGTTAAGGTAGATTAAATGTCCTCAAAGGATTATTGTGATTGGTCCTGGCTTCTATAGTGTTAATTAAAATTAATATATTTTAAAACTATACTATTTCATGTTATTTAGAAGTCTAACCTCCAACTGTGTCATGAGGTGGATTTAATAAATTAACATCTCCAGTAAAGAGCAGATTTCCTCCTGTCTGAAATAATAAAACAGCAATGTTTGAATAATTTTATAGCATTAATAATTTTATTTCTATGAAATTCTGCTCCCCAACACAGATTTTAAAGCTATTTAAGATAGGAGAGCATTATAAAATTAATACATATTATCTTTGTTGGAGATTATTTTTAATCTTGGCTTCTTCTCCAACTTCTTTTAAATGCATATGTAAGGAAATGTTAAAAAAAAAATGTTTCATCTGATGTACCAGTGACAAAATCACTACAGAAAGCAGCTGTTAATGCACTAACATAATGTGTATTCACAGGGTTTTTACTTGTGCAAATGCTGTCTTCAATTTCGGCTGTACTTAGGCCATATCGCATGTTTTTTCCACAGATGGCATCGGGGGAATGCAATGAAGACACCGAAGTTTACAACATTACACTAAGCACTGGTGATGAACTGACATTGATGGGCCAGGCTGAGATCCTGTATGCCAAGACCTCCAAAGAAAAATCAAGATTCAACACCATTTTCAAGAAGATTGGGAAGCTGAACTCCATCAGTAAGATCGGCCGAGGCAAAATGCCCTGCTTGATCTGCATGAACCATCGCACCAACGAGAGCATCAGCCTGCCTTTTCAGTGTAAAGGCAGATTCAGCACCTGTAGTCCACTGGAACTCCAGATGCAGGACGGCGAGCACACCATCAGGAACATCGTGGAGAAAACCCGTCTCCCTGTCAATGTCACAGTACCCAGCAGTCCGCCCCGCAACCAGCACGACCTCCACCTCATCCGCGAAGGTCATCGCTACAAATTGGTCAACATTCAGACGAAAACTGTGGTTGTGTGCTGCGTTCTGCGAAGCAACAAAATCATCCCCATTCACTTTCCCTTTCACATGGCCATGCCTAGATTTATTATTCCAGAGGAGCTTCTGCAAGGAGAGTTATGGCTGGAAACTATGGTACATCGCTGGTTCTCCTTCTGCCAGGAGCAGTTTGACATAGACGACTATTCTCGCGCTGTCCGCGATGTGCGGACAGACTGGAATGATGATGGGAAGAGTCCCAAAAAAAGCAGTGGGAACGGTAGTTGCAGTGGGAGCAGTGGAGGCAGCTCCAATGGGTGTCCCAACCACATGCAGATACCCAGCTCTTTAACCTACGCCCGGGATGAACTCACCCAGTCTTTCCACCGACTATCTGTGTGTGTGTATGGCAGCAACCTGCATGGTAACAGTGAGGTCAACTTGCAGGGCTGTATGACACTATGTGGAGATTGGTCTCTTCTGCCCTCTGACAGCATCCCTTCAGACGTGGGGGAAAACGAGCACTTTTTCCCTGAGCTCATGGATAGCACAAACCCACAACCACCCCTCAACAAGTCGGACGTTCCTTATGAGGAGCTGTGGTTGGATCACCTGAGAGGGCAGATCCCAAAACCGTCTTTGAGTGAGGGGATTCGAGGCATTAACAATGGCTGTAGTACAACAGCAGCCCTGTCGTACCCAATCACCTGTCCTCTTGCTGCAGTAACCAGTCCAGATGTCTCTCTTACTCCACCGCCGGTCCCACCCAAGTCTGAAGCTGTGAGTATAATCTGTTACGCTTAAAAATGAAATCCTTAACGTTGCTGTCTTTGTTGATTCGGCAACACCCATGGTTACTGTGGTAATCAGAGTACAGTTGAGTGCTACAGCAAACACACCTTGAGCAGCTGCTTTTTCAGGAATACGGCAGGGACATCCGGTGTATCAGTTCACAGCACTACCACACATCATAAAAAAAAAAAAAAGATATAGTAATTATAACCCTGATTCTGGTTTTCCACGTGACAGCAGGACACCTTGGTACCTTGCTCAGGAATAGGAGTTGTGTAGCCTGTCACCTGCTTCTCTTTGTTTAACAGTCCATTGAGGCTGTTCCGTCTATACCAAAACAATCTGCTGACGGAAATAGTGTCAAAGTATTTTGTAGATGCATTTTTAGCGCATGTCTTCATGGCAATGTGTCGTGCCATTCGTTTATGGAGACACAACAATGTCTCCATAAACGAATGGCACGACACAGGAGGGCCAACTCCTCAGGTGAAGAAAAAGAATTCTTTTGTGGACAGTAATGAACGCATCTTGGCCAGAGAAGACAGATTGTTGGAAAGAGGACTAAAATAATCTGTCTTCGAACAGAGGTAGCTTACGACATAACTTGTCACCCGCCTACAATGCAGCACTGAGTTCCCTCTCCAGACACCTTAACAACCATTCACACCTGGGCTCACCTAGTCCTAGCAACCCACAAGTGGCCCTAAGAACTCTGAAACTCAGATCGCCTGTGTGTCCTTAATGACTCTGTAAGGACACTCCCACGCAGAGTTTAAAAGCCTGCAACTCCTCTCCAGTTAAATAGAACTGAAGAAGCCTCTTGGATGAGAGGTGAAACGTCTTCAAAACACTCCAGGTGTCAATTATACAGCACATAAATGCTTTGAATTGTTCATTCATATCTAGACCATAAATGGTATCAAAAATAAATGGGGTCTTGAGGATTGTAACTTCAGGCAGTGTCTGACATGCTTGGTTTCAGAGAAAAAAAATGAATATGTTGGTCTTTCTGTCAGTTTCAATGTCAGTTAATTTCCTCTCTAGGTGAAGGAAGAATGCCGTCTGTTGAATGCCCCACCTATTCCTCCAAGAAGTTTGAAACAGATGCCAGCAGTGCCCATCCTGTCGAAGCCTCGGCAGCAAGAGACTCGGTCTCCAAGTCCAACCCTCTCCTATTATTCATCTGGTCTCCACAACATGTAAGAGTTGGATCCATTTCATAGCACACATCTGACATCAATAACACTTCATTTAAAGATATAATATGCAACCAGCATTTAAAGGTCTAAAAAAAACAACCATACGTTTGTTCCATACAGTATTTTGTTGAGTTGTGTTTTTATACTATGCCAAATATTTCCAACAATGTTGAAACCCAGAGAAATCCACAAGTTTACACAAGGTAATGGTGCTTTTCATTCGGTCCCCTTTCACTGTTACTTCCTGGAGAGAGTCAGAAGCCCTTTTCACACATTAGACCCTGCATTATCCCCACAATAAAGGCTTTCGTTTACGCCACCTTTGTTTGTTCACACTGAATCAAGCAGCGCCGGCTTTCAACGCGTTTCCTCCGATTTCCACCTGTTAATCTAAACATGTGGATGAAGTTATATTATGTGATTGAGATCCTGACACACCATACATCGTGGAAAGTAACAAAATGACTATTTTGCCAGAGATAGCAACTACCACAACACAATAGTTGAAGGGAACAAAGACATGTGAGTTTTTTGCATTGAACACTGAATCACCAAATCACCACTATTCAATTGCGGGACCCACATTGCTCTCTCTTCTGGGGACGGATGCTTTTTGTGCAGAAATGTGATGAAGTGTCGGTAGGACAAATAGGATGACAGGTGCTTTTTCACATGTGATTGTGGTAATTTTTTCTCTCACAAGTTGCCAAAGACAATACCATTTACCACATTACTGTTGTTTGGTCCTCTAATGTTGCTTTATAGATTTTTTATGGACATTTTTCTTTTATTTGATGAGTGAAGGATCTGTTTAGTTGTCAGACCGTGAACACACTCAGACCGACACACCCCTGTTCTCCCCAAGTTACTTTGATGTTGAGTTTGATCACGCTGTCATTTTCTGTTTATTCTGTTTACTCGCGCCAGTGTTTATTCACTCCACTTCCAATCTCTTTCCTGTATATTTCTAGCTGTCTCCCTGAGCTTTTGTTTAAAATGTTAAATATTTGGATCGTATGATAAGGCATTCATTTCCTACAACTCTAATCTTTAATCTGTTTTTTTCATCAGTAGTGGAGCATGTGAGCAAGAGGCTGCCGAACCACAGGAACATGTGTGCTACCCCTGTAACTGGGGCAAATCGAACAGCACTGAGCCAGCTGCTACTTTGCCCAGTAGTAGCCTGCCATCGGATGGGATGTCTGCCAGGTTGTCTTGGCCAAATAACTTCAGTGGAGGAGAATCACACGCCATGGATGAATTTTCTCCTGCCAGCTGTCGAAGCTACTACAGTTACCCCAGAAAGCGATCCCCAAGCACCCCCAAAATGTGTACATCCAGCCTCGTTGACTTTGATGGCCGAGAGCACGCACGAGAGGACTTTCGACTGGAGAAAGCTTCTCTGAATCCGTTTTGCACCAAATCATCAAGTTACAATTCAGAAATGTACAGAGACAAGCCAATAGAAGAATCTAACACTAAGCAGAGCCTCTCTTGTCCCATCTTACCACCGAGAACACCAAAATCAAATGCCATAAAGACGTGCAAAGATTTACTATCTGGATTGATCTGTGATGGTGAGCAGGAAACTTCCAATTGCTCACCTACTCCACATGAGCAGGGCACAAAAGAGATATATTCCATCTCCAACTCATTAGCCCAAAACTGTCCAGCCTTTTCTCCTGATGCACAGTGGCAGCCCCCGTCCAATCTGGCTGGTCTTTCTATTGAAGAGGTGTCCAAATCTCTAAGGTTTATTGGCCTGCCAGACGACATTGTTTCTCTTTTTGTGTCGGAGAAGATTGATGGGAATTTACTCCTGCAGCTCACCGAGGAGATTTTGTCTGAGGACTTCAAGCTAAGCAAACTGCAGGTAAAGAAACTCATGCAGTTCATAAATGGGTGGAGACCCAAGATCTAACTAACAGTATATGACACCGAATCCTGTAAAGCAGAGAAAGTCATGCCTTCAGTATATGCTATGCACACCAAACACCGAGTTTCTTTGGTATAATATGAAAGGATTTCCTTGTTACTATATTTGGGGGGAAAATAGTCTGGTAATAATTCCCAGCCCACTATAAGTCTTTGGCGGCTATTTACAAACCATTTGTAAATGGAATAATTTGCCACTTTTCATGAAGGCATCTTCATGTCAGATACTTTTTGACCCAAAGGCGGCCAGTGTCACACAAATCCTAACTGATGCCAGTACATTTAAAAGAAAATACTAATGTGACAAGGACAAGAAAACATTAATCTGCTTGATGAGGACATTGTATGATTGTGGTCTTAAAGGGGAATATCAAAACATACTGCTATTTCCATTATTTTTAAAAGAGCACAAGAGCCAGAGGGTGGACTATAGTGTATATATTGCGAAAAAGAATGTAGAAAACTTACAAAAAATACAAACTATTATAATTTTTACTTTAATGAAAGTATCAAGTGGCAGAAAATGGAAATACTTAGGTTAAATACAGTACTTGAGTCAATTGTACTTGTTGCATTCCATCATTGGTTGTTCTAGATTTTGACTCACAAGATTTTCATTTTAACTGTAAATGTATTTCAGTTCCGAAGATGGGTTGTTGGTCTCCTTGATTACTTATAATGGGTATTTGCCCTGGATAGGTCAATCCTCATTCCTGCTCACTGCTAACAGGTATTAGGGTATACTTGTGTTCTTTTAAAAAATGTATCTCTTTGAGCTCCTCCTAAGCTACAAGCCTTTGTCAATTGGAAAAGAAGTGGAATCTGATAAAGAATCAGAGACCATTTATTTTCCAACTGACATAAAACAATAATCTATGTAATTTGTATCCTTTGCCCTGCAGTATCAGGCTGATGTACAGTTAAAAAATGAATTGTAAAAATGAGCCAGGGTAGTTGTTCCATTACTGAATAAGATTTTATTTTACAGCTCTGAATATATATATATATATATATATATATATATATATATATATATATATATATATATATATATATATATATATATATATATATATATATATATATATATATATATATATATATATATATATATATATTTGAAAGACTGGCTTGTTGTATGAAGCCAAAATCTATAACTTTTAATGTGAATTGAGACATAGCTGTCTGTACATCAATCTGATATCAGGTAAGAGTGTCTAGTTTTAGACGATGAAGTGCATTTGGGCTTTGTTGACGTCATAAATCCCCTCTGCATTCTTGGTGTGATATTCTACTTTACCAAATGTTGCTTGCAAGAGTCAGCCAAATGAAACGGGTAACACGTTACAATAGCCCAAAAGAATTAATGGTACATTTATAGTTAATTAAACTTGAGATAATAGCCAGTTCACTGTTAACAAACAATGACCATTATAGACCATTTATTTAGCAATTTCTATTGAAAATGTGCAACTGACGTTATAATATAATAATATGTAAATGGTTAATAAACACTGTGTAGCTTATCTATGAATATTATTAGAACAATACATTGAATATTAACTAAACTTTAACTATAAATTTACCATTTACTAATGATGGTTATTATAAAGTGTTGTCATGCTTGTGTGCATCAAGATGTTGTATTTGTCAACCTTCTTTATGCAAGGTCTTATTTCTATTTGATGCTTTTTTAATCTAGAGTTGAATTAATCTATATAACTATATTTACTTTAACCTGAAACATCTCTGCTAAAAAAACAACACTACATATATATATATAAAGAAAAAGACTGACAGGGGTCTAAAAAATGATGTCCTTACTCTAATAATGTGGAAATAACTGACAGATAACGGAACATAACATTCTACATAAAATACAAATTATGCATCATGCACTTTGGTAGATTTAAGCCTTATTAACTGCAGTTGAGGTCATTGATTATTAACCCATAAAAGAAGATTGTCTATGTAGAGAGTAAATGCACTACATGCTTTTTCTAAACTAAAATGGTACTTCTCCTTTGTTCATTGTGTTTGTTGTAAGTGTCCTCTAATGCAAGAAACATGTAAAAGATAGCTTTTCTGCGCCTTAACCCAGTGTCCTTAAAATATGTAATATTTCATTATGACTTAATATTTTCATGTAGTCAGACACATGACTTGAGAATATTCTCTAACATGAACATCAGGGAAAGATGTTAAGCGTGTATTTCGATAGACCCTGAGAGGCATGTAGGCTAAAATTGAAGGTGTGAAGGTCTGCGAAAATGAAATGTTGGTTTATATTGGTACCAAATTTTTTTTTTTCCTGTTGCCTAGATTCAGATTTATTTATGCAGCTATTTAACTCCTGTAATATGATGCGAAAATATGCAGAAATGTAGTTGTTAGACTGTGTACGGCTGATATATGAAGGTGCCTCAGCAACAACAGCCTTTCTACAACCCAGGTGTGATCTGTTGGCCAACAGCAGTTTTTTTTCCCCTGACACTTTTTGCAGTGGGGTGTTACATATTTTACTTGATATTTTTATTTTTTATGTCAGTGCAAATGTATTGTAATTTTTTAAAGAAAGTGATTACTAATGTTGAAATTATTTTTATTGAGAAAAAAAAAAGCTTATGTTCAAATTTTTGTTTTTGTATTCTGTACAACTTGGGTTCTACTTGGGTTAATAAATCCATGCATTAAAATATCACTACAGTCACCCTGGACAGTGACCAAAAAACGATGTTAATAAGCCACTTGTCCGGGTAATTATATAGATTTACATGCAACTCACAGTATCCGCATTTCTTATGGGGAATGGCTTGTGTCTCTTAACGTCCTATGCAACAGCCATGGTGCTGCAAAGAGGCCAAGGGAAGGAACAACTAAGCAATGGAGTGACAATAGAAGGCAATGTAGTATTATGTGTTAAAACTTGCCACAGTGTTTATTTCAGGGGAATTTAAATTGTGCATGCCAAAGGAATTATTCCAAATCCAAAATGTTACCTGAGTCATTCTGTCATATAAACTGTGAACACACTACAACAACAGACACAGTCCCAGGCTTGTCGACTCCGAACTGAGGACTACATGAATAAATGCCATTGGTGTGCAAAAAAACAAAAGAGGAAGGAATTGACTGTGACACTGCGTTCCACTGCATTTGGAAAAGTGTTCCACATTAATGAAATCTTGAGTTACGGACAGTTATCCTTCAACTCAACTCTTGTTTCCTTATTTTTGATTGTATAAGTTTTGATTCTATTCTATCTATTAAAATGAATTAACTGATGTTTGTGTGTTGTTTTCAGTCAGACAACTGGGCCACATTTGTAGAATGCAGAGTTGCAGAATGGAGTTGCTCTGAGTGTTCTTTTGTCATCACGGTATAATTGTAGCCAGGAATAGTAATTAACCAGTGACTGGACCTTCAGACCCAGGTGTCTTTGTACCACAATAACTTATGACACATTGACTGACCTTATTTAACAGCGGTCCAGCCAATTGGTGCTAGTGGTTTTATATCTGAGATCACCTGAGTGCAATCACTTTATAGAGGGTCAATACTTGTGCAGTCACTTATATTGCATTAGATATTTGTAATTAATTTCACAGTACTAGAAATCTGTTTTCACTTGACATGAAATCATTTTTTTTGTCAAGAAAGCCAAATTATAGCAATACAGGTGGTGAATAGCAGTAACCTGCCTTGTGCCAAGCAGTGTAACATCTCAGTTCAATAGGTAACAGCAGTTTATCACTCAGCTAGCAGGTATATCTGAAGCCTCGAGCATTCCATTTGTTCCAGGTGGTCTACAATGATGACATATTTTTGAAAATAATGATGGTTTTAACTTAAACTTAAAAAAATGTTCACATATTTGGAAAACAAAATTGTACACATTTGTGAAGGTCATATCTACATGAACCATCTAAACGGAAGTTATAGATTTAACTGAATTTAGTATGCAATCAAATATATTCCTCAACTTACTGTCTATTATTTGACAGATCATTAACAGTACATAAAAATGTATGGCAGTTTTACCAGCTTTCCAAAGCTGAGCCTCTTTGAAACCTAATAAACAGAGCAATACACTAATTTCCTTTTGTTTCTAGTATTCCAGTTGACATTTAAGATGATAGTGTTTAATCTGTAGACCAATATCTACATGAATCATTGGCATTTTGTCTTGACTGTATGAATCAAGTAATATTTTAAGTGATATCATCTGAAATAATTTGTGGAAAGTTATCAAATATTTGGTACATCAGTCTCTCAGACACCTTTAACACATTTTTTTTATTTCAAACTGACGTTACAAGACATTCATAAATGATAGCAATAACAGGATCTCTTGAAATAGAACTGAAGTGCAAGAAATGACTGACATTATGGTGTTCATGCGCAGGAGAATCTTACAGTGTTTAAATTCCCACAATCTCAGTCCTTTTTTATTGATTTTCTGTCAAGTCTGAAATAATTTTGTGTTGTGGCAAATTGTGTATTGAAGGATCAGCATAAGAATTAGTTTACACAGTAACAAAAGAGAAAATCCAATTGTTCTGAATAATTATTTAGAAAAACTAACAATCACACCCATGGTTCCCAGCCAACCCAAACTCTGCCCAGCACATTTGGGTCCATGGCTTGGTCAAGCAGACAGTCCACCTGCTTCTCCACCGACAAACCTGCAGCTGGAAGCTTAGCTCGAATGTTGTGCTCCTTCGTCCCCAAGGCCACAGCCTGCATCCCAGAGAAAGCCTTATCCTTCTCAAAGCCCAGCTTCAGTTCCTCACTGAAATAATAAAAATAAACATCTAAATTATATACAAGTCAAATTCAGAGTTCAAATCATGCCTTGTTTAGATTCTAGGAAAGAGAATAGTGACGTAAAGAATGAAGGCTGTGTAGGTGGCCATCAGATAACAAATGACAGAATGACAACAAGAACAACATTGTGTCACAAAGGTAGTTCTGATTTTGGAGTCATATTGGATTGCATTATATGACAGATTACTATGTTTCCAACCCTAGAACACATCAATATTTGTAACTGTTATTAGTTCAGCATTAGGGCTTTCTGAACACAGCCAATTTAACACTGTTTAATTGTGTTATATTGTAAATTATACAATGGAAAACATGCCACGGAACAAGATTAGGATGTGATGCTATACCTGGTTATAGCAGCTGGATTTGCTCCTTCTAGTTTTCTTCTGGCAAAGTTGACCTTCTGTAAAGGGTACCAGTTGATTTCTTTGATGTTTACATCCTCTGTCCATGTGCCTACTTTCTTCAGTTGTTTCAGCTCGAAGTTCTGTGTAATAGAAGCAAAATTTGTATTGCAGCTGATTTACTGTTAAAAGAAAAAAGCCACGAGTTAAAACAGCGAAGTACAATTTAGTGAATTTAATTTGACTTGGGAGAGACAAATATTATACAAAAAGCATGCAATAATGAACTTAAATTGAACTAAACATAAAACAATATCAAATTATGTATGACCTATACCTTAGGCACATGCATTCTGTGGGGAACAAGTCCTCAAGCTGGAGTTAGATATTATTAAAACTCTTCATCAGATCAGATTCACACCAAATACTTCATGAGACAACATACTTTGCCAAAGTTATGTGCTTGTGTTCAACCACTAAGTCTCCTTTGAGAAACTACTAGCAGCTATCTGTGTGGTTTAGGTGTGGTGACCAGCGAGAGGAGTGACTGTTTGTTTGAAAACAACAATGGCAGCTCCTCAAGACATTAGCCTAGATGCTGCAAGCATCTGTTAAATCAGAGTTCTTTTCATGAAAGAAAAGAAAAGAACAGCAATGAAGGCTTTTATTAATTATTTTCTTGAAGTCTTATTGACTTCAGTAAGAGTTTGATTGACGAACGGGCCCCACTGCTTGCATTACTCCTCTCCTGTTGATCTGATTGGTTGAAGTTAGCCTGTGATAGCAAGCATCAACAAATGGTTTGTTCAGTCACTGAATACTGCCAAGTACTTTTCTTAAAGTGCCTGCCTTCCAAAAAGTTTCTAGTGGTACCCTTCCTTGACAGTTTTGTAATACAAACCACATGGCACAGGTTACGATTCATCCATCTATTTTCTGTTTATCTCAAGACTAGTGCAGATCCAGATGGGATCCCAAGGTATTCCAAAGCCAGATGACATAATTTCCCTATCATGTTTTGGGTCTACTCTTAGTTGGCTGTGTTGGAAAACCTCCAAAGGAAGGCACCAGGATGATCCTGATTAAATCGCCAAACCAGCTCATCTGGCTGCTTTGATTTAAAGGAGCTGCTGCTCAAATCCGAGCACTCTCTGGATATCTGAGCTAGTCACTCTCTTTAAGGCTGAGCTCTGCCACCTGATGCTTGGATGTGTGATGTCATTCTTTCAGTCATTTCTATTCAACATTGTTGTAGCAAGAGCAGTGGTTACCTTCCAGTCCAGTGAGGGCTCCTTGACAAACACATCCATGGTGTTTAGCAAAAGGTCAGGCTCAGCCCTGTAAGCTCGGAGAGAGTGGACCATGACGCTCTGTATCAAACCTGACTCCTTCAAGGGCTGCATCAAATTCACAAACTGTTGAGTCAGCCGGAAAGGCATCATCTCAGGCACAGCGAGGAACTGTGAGGACAAACAAAATTACACAGAGATTAAATTGTTTATACAAGAAACGACTGTGTCTTTTCCAAGAGTGTTGTTAACATGTCACATGCCAGCAGTATGTCTCTTCTGCCCTAATGACTAACCTGTGTGGCTGAGCCAAATGCATGACCAAAGTCGATGCCAATCATGCCTCCTGTTTCCATGTTGATCATGAAGTTGGAGAGATGGCGGTCTCCGATACCTAGAATCCAGTGGCTCACACACAGCAAGGCGTGAGAGCTGATGAAGTGGGAGCGCAGCGAGAGAAAAGCCTCAGGACTGTTGCACATCTTCAGAAAAGATCTCCTAGAATAAAAAAAAGGAAAAACAAGACGTTGGTTTAGTCCAAGTGTTAACCTAGAATAAGTTTTATAATACAGATAAGGAGATTCAGCTTACTTCAGGAGATCGCCGGGCACATGCTGCAACACTTTCAAAAAGTTGCTGACAGTTTCAGCACGTTTGGCTTTCCTGGAAGAAAACAAATACGCTGTAACCTACAGCTGTTTGCTATTACTATTAAAAGAAAAACATTTTTTCCCTTATGACAATTCAGTAAAAAAAAATTATGAAGGTGGATTCATATTATTAGAGCTGTAAATAGTAAATTGCAATCAACAAAACTCAACTGAAACGGCTTATTAGGAGTATACCGTATTTTTAGTAAACAAAAATGGAACATTCAGGAAACTTACTCATAAACCACAGCATATAGCGGCACCCCAGCCATTTTTGAATTTCCAACAGCGGTTGAGAGACCCTTATTGTAGACTTCGTGAGATCTTTAAGACAAAGAACGTAAGTAAAAAATCCACAGACACTTAACCACTTCACTTAAAAGATTGTCTGGTGTCTACACGTATAGATGGAATTGAAAAATAGAAATATCTCTATAGTGAGCACAATGTTGTTAGCTGATTTATGTTGAAGCATTTACTGTGCATCAAATACATCTATAATATAATAATATATTACTTCATAATGACGTATGTTTTGTTTTCTATTATAATGTTGACTAGGGAGTGTAGACCATTTTTCAAATGTATACAGTATACTGTACCGTGCGGCCCTTTGCTGTTCCTCCTCAGTCATTGTGCTATTCACAAACTCTTTGAGAGTACAGGTGTTCTCCATCCATTCAATTAGACCAATTCTGTAAAGGCAGTGAAAGTGGTGAATTAAGACAGTTTTTCCCCAGAAAATGTTTTGACAAAAACAAAATGTTTTGACAGAAAATTTTTTGACAAGCAACATGTGGAGTGTCAGTGTAAGGACTAGTGTACTTAGTATATGCACTGAGTTAAACTAGAAGGACAGAGTGATGGATGGGAAAACAAGTGAAGTACCTTGTGTTTATGGGAATGACTTGATAAGTGCGCAGTTGCAAGCCTCTGTGTGTGCAGGCTGCGTCATGACTCAGCAAGATGTTCATGACAGCAAAAAGCTGCTCGATGCGTTGGTCTTGGCGGAGGTCCTCCCCACCTTTCACCAGAAAGGGGTGGTCCCGCTCATCATCACCACGAATGATCAGACGTTTGGGCCGACGAATGGATGACATCACCTTTACCTGCAGGGCGTAAATTCACAATAAAACACTGATCACTAGGTTTTCATACGTGCGCAGGGTGCTGTTAATGTAATCATAATCATTATTTTACAGTCAACAACAATAAAAGCCTACCCTTTCATCAAAGCCGGTTATTTTTGCATGATACTCAGGCAAAGGTTTGGATCTGCCATCATACTGTCCTGCAATGAAAGGAGGGGAAGCATCTTCAGTTAATAGAATGTAATTTTTTTAATGTTTTGATCAAAGTTATCCATGCAACTGTTATATGTCCAGTAAGTAAACAGTTTATTAATTTCATTTTGGCTATAAATTTCGAACATTTATTTTCAAACTATAACAATTTAACCTGTTTATCCATAACTTGAACTATTTTAACTGTTACTGTTATTTTTACTTTTAACTAAATATTTCAAATGCTAAGATCTTACTTTTAGCCATCCTATTACTGTAAATTAACTTTTATAACAGTTATACATTTTAATTGTTCATCCATTACTTTTTGCAAACCATTCCAACTTTCCCTATTACTTAATTGTAATTTTTGTTTTCTGAAATTAGTTCATGTACTCCTAAACTATGTACCAAGTACCCCCAGTTGGGAATTGCTGAGTTATAAGCTATACAAACCAAAAAGGTAAAAGTATCTACAAACCACATATATTAACTCATTTATATGATAATAATGGGGTCTATATAAGATGCGCCAAACCCACCTGTCAACATTGTACAATATTTAGTTTTCAACCTAACGCACCTGGGATCTCCAGCTCATTAGTGAATGCGTCTGCTTTAAATCCACTCAACCAGGGTGAGTACTCCTTCAGGTTCCCGGGTTCCTTCTGAAATCCACGCATAGATGATGCCATTTCCTCCACCTGTCGCAAAAAGCTTTTTTCTTTTCTCTTCTCAAACAGCTTGCTGCCTTTAGGTCCCAGCAGTGTCTCCACATTTTTCGCAAATTTCTGTTGGATAGAAAATATGGCTGATAAGAAACTCATAACAGTATAACAAGTGTTGTTGCTCAGGAGCTGCACCTATAATGTCTATGGCTGTATGTTTTTTTTTTTTTTATGTTTTCAGTCTTTTATCAGTCTACTACCACTTCAAACAACACAAAAGACAGTTTTTGTCAGTTCCTGTCATATGTCTTGTCTCTGGTATGGAGCCCCAAACTGATAAATATAGTAAAAGGTTACCACCCAAGTCAGAAATATCACTGTATGCACCAATAAATTTTATTGTTGGATAAACTGCATAAAAACCAATTGGCTTGTAAAAGTCAATAAGGTATTTTTTTAAATGTACTAATTGACAAACTAAATAATGTGACAAGCAAGCTTTACTAAAAATACAGGTGACTGAACACAACGAGCACCAGCTTTTTCAGCAAACAACTTAGCTGAAGCCACCTTTCATCATAAAACTACTACATGCTTTTGCTGTACGAACGATAAAGACATCAAAGTAAACTACAAACCTGGATGAATTTCTTGCGAAACATTCCATGACCGCCTGTGTTTCGATCCCCAAGTGATGAGTGCATCTCATCAAACATAATGCCCATTCGCTTCTTGTCAAAGCTTGGTTTTTCCAATTCATTTTTCACACCATCCCACCAATCCTGCGTGAGACAAAGGACAATTACTGATGACAAGCCAAATTCCACTAGGTGGCAGCTTCATTAATCCATCCATGTTTAAATTTGCAATTATTACCTTAAAAATCATTTCAGGGTTTGTCAGCTGCTGCAGTGCATTCACAAAGTTCTTCACAGCTCCACCCTTATCCAGCATGCTCCTGAGCCTGTTGTATACACATAATATCACTGAAATGCACAGGAATCCTTCTGGAATTTATGTTAATCTTTATTAGGCACATTAGGCAGTTTACCTGTTAACAAACTCCTTATGCTCGTGTCCCCTAGCAGAGTCCTCAAACTGGTAACTCTCACTGCTGATCATCAGAGCGTAAACCAGTGCTTGAGGGTAGCACTTTGCTATCTGCTCAATGCAGTGCTGCACTGCCACAGCTTCCGGCTTGTCCAACAAGGCGACCATTTGACTGATCCAGCCAATCAGCATCCAGCAGGGAATTGACATCATCTACACATGTCAAGATATTACTATGACTTTGTACAACTAAAACACATATACATTATATTAAACAGCATCAAATTGAACTTCAGACTCACTACAGCGACGATATAGTGTTTCACTGCCAAAGCCTAAATATACTTGCTGTCCATCATTTTACACCATCGTCTGAAAGATGTATGTCACGTGCACAGTAGAATTCCAATTGCAACATCGGCAAATTATGGCATTACTCAGAGACTGAGTGTTTAATCAGCTTCCCTATCAAAAATAGTATTTCTAATTCCATACTTCTACAGAAAGTTCTTGATCAGGGACAAACCAGTTAACAAATAACTCAACTCAGCAAAAAATTCTAACTTTTGGGGAATATTCTTGATCATTTTCTGGCCAAGGTGTAGATGAGAAGATGGATATCACTCTCAAATCCGTCTGTTGAAAATGTAGCTAAAGCAAGACTGGAGACATGAAGCAGATTGGCAAAATTCCATATATAGTTGGATGAAATTAAAGGACTATTTTATTTTGAGTATAATTCACAAATCTTCACGTAACACTAGTGTCATCATTTGCTCACTACCAAGAAATGGGTTAAAATATTTTGGTAAATTGTGTTTGCTGTCCACCCACTGCACTTACCTCTTTTGTCATGAGGTCCAGTGTCTCAGAGGGGTAGGACTCAATGATCTGCAGCAGACGTGGGAACTTAAGGCGAGCTTCCTCCGAGTTCATCTTCAGAGCTTTTAACATGCTCTTCACGACATGAACAGGTAGTGCCAACATGTCTGGAAATTGACTTTCTGTGGTAAAACACAAGGAAATAACTGGTTGATGCAGGAAGTTTCTTAAATTATATTCTTAAATTAATTAAGATACCCACACGAGAACACACAGCAAAATACAGTTATATATACCAAGTTAGGTATCCAATCTGTGTACTATATATGAGACCACTGTGGACAGTGTCAAAATTCACTGAGCAGGCATATAAACTACGGTACACCTGCTCATTGACAAAATCAACAAAGACACCGTTTGGGATCATCACTCACCTGTATCACTCTGCTCCTCCTCTCGCAGTCGTTTGTCACAGAAGTTCGCCAAAGCCATGTATGTCTCAATGATGCTGCTGCTTTCCACACAGTCCTGAGTATAAGACTGAAGCTCTTCGTCAGCCTTTCTGGTAGCATCACACAGCAACTTCAGTGCTTGTAACTGCAGGCCAACTTCCACTTTCTGCAGAGTAAACAGGTTTTGGTGAATAAATGCCTTGAACTCGCTCTCATTTGCATTGACAATTTGTACATTGTCAGATTTTGATTTAAAACTACTAAAATTGTCTGTGATCAACAAAGTAAAGCCTTTGTAATTCAGAGACATGAATCACCTGTGATTTGCCCACAATTTGTTGTTTGGATAGCCCATAAGCAATTCAAAGAAGACAAAAATGCCAGCTGCTCTAGTTAGACTGTAAACAAATGTTTAAATTAGTTTGCAAATAATTAGAAAATATAAGTAGATTACCTTTGGATTGTCACTGGGCCAAGCAGCTCCAGAAAGCTTTGCAACTCTCTCCACTTTGTCGGCGTCAATCGTTCCCAGGACTGAGGGACTTCTGCCTACAGCTGTGGCCAGGATGTGGAATGAAGTACCCTGGAGTATCTTTTGATATCTGAATACTTTAGATGTGGAACTCTGACAGTCAGCCTGAAGGTCACCTACAGGAGATAAAAGACCCGACATGAAACTTATGATGTTCTGGCTGACATTTCCATCAATTTCGCTACAGATTGACATCACTTGAGGTAATTTATTAGATTACATGCTGCTTCCTCTGGAGCCACAAAAGGCTTCACACAACTTTTTCCACATATGCAGTAATACTCTCCATGACCTGTAAACACACTTCAAAATGTAAAATTGGTCGAATGATACTTTAAAATTTCTTACATAATCAGAATCTGGCGAGTCAGTTAAAGCCGTTGATCATACTCAGTTGTGTAACCCTTAAGATATTGTACCGGAGTCCTTTTTCCATCTTACCCAAGAGTGGGATAGTCTTCAGCATGGCACTGATTTGATCCACAGGACCCTGGGTCTGGCTGCGCTTATGGCTGTAGCGGCTAAAACTGTGAACCCACCGCAGAAACCAGCCTCTGTTTGTTTTAGCCTCTTTGTGAAGATCCTTCAGCAGCTTGGTGGCCACAGGAAAGTTGTTCTGAAAACAACATTCATGTTCCATGGTCAGTTTTTGGTAAATAAGTGACAGAACAAAAACGTGACATCGACAGTTGTTTCCTCACCTGCTTCCACGCGCTATCAGCCATATGTAGCTTCATGTTGAACTTGCAGTTATTCACTAATGTGTCAATGCTACCTGCCGGGTCCTCTGAACCGTCCACCTCCATACTATCACTGGGAGCGTGGCCTCTCAGCTTTTCTCTGATCTTGTCCAGGAAGAAACATCTGAGAAGTAGAGGTCACATTTGATACCGTGTCACAATTTGTTATCTGAGATTTTAAAAGATGCGAAGAAAGCAGCATGTCAACACACACACACACACACACACACACACACACACACACACACACACACACACACACATCTCACCAAACTCTGATCATACAGTAAAATTAGGCAGTTCTGATCAAATAGGGGTCTAGATTTTGATACTGCTTAGCCTGGCTAAACTGCATGCATGCTGCTTTGTTATTTTCTTGTGTGTTTTGTTCAGATGTGGATTATTGAGGTGTAGGCCCCAGGCAAATGTCTTTTCAAGGTTGCTGTAGTGCTACTGTAATGCGGAACAGTTTAATGAATAAAAATGCATCACATGTTTATATCTTATAAATCAGTACACTTAATCTAAAAAAGTGTCAGCCCACAAAAGCTAGGGCAGCAGCCCATTTGTTATTTTTCTATAATGATTGGGAATGGCAATCAGGCTAACTCATATTCTCTCCAACTTTTATGTCAGCAAATAACTGTTTGCACACGACGCTGCACACTTCTTTTTATTTTTTATTATTGTGTTGATACAGCCTGATCTTTGATAACAAAGCACATTGTAGTGATTAAAATGTGTTTGCAGCTTGTCAAATTACACAGTGAGATTTCTTAGACACAAACACTGTTGAGAGAATTTCTGCATTTTGGCAAACTGATTATTCATGGACTCTTAGTCACATTCCAACATACAGGTACTGATCAATCATTGCCTATGTGCTGTGTTTTCCAGATGACATGCTCCAAGTAATAAATGTTGTCGAACTGATCTTATGCACGTGTCTCCTGTGCAAATTCGGGTAATGATTGATCAGCATAAGACACTATTTAAGGCTGTGATTAACCCAGAAACTGCAAAGTAGAACTGCACAGACTGCCACTTTGAGAACTAAGATGGCAATGTGTTTTCTACTGTTGCTGCTGATCTGCTCTCTCTGCACGGCTCAGCTTTAAACAGAGACTGACAACGAAATCATTCAACTTTGAGAACACTGAACCCCGGAGAAGAGAACCAACTCATGCACCACTTTTAGTGGTCATCTGCTTTTCGCCATGTGAGCTTACTGCTCACACAGGCCTTTTTCTTAATTTACTGTATTTGATAGCCATGCACATATCAGTATTTGTCAATTTAAGTGGCATTACTTAAGCTGATTAATAACACTAAGCAGCAACAACAATCTCTATGATAAAAACGTGTTAATGTCTCTTTCTTGATTTGCTTAAAAATACACACTGATCGACAGTGAGAGAATACTTTAACATTAAATTAAGGAATTGTACTAATCCATGACAAATGTTTGCTTTGTTGTTAAGTGTCTTTATATACAGAAGAACTTCATCAGTACCTGCAAATTCAGGTCTTACTGGAATTTATTCCATATTTGAAGACTGCACAAAGCTTATATCATCCTACAAAATGTTTAGGACTAGTATGGTGAGGTATCTTCTATCCAGGCAAAATAATACTCATGTCTAGTATAACTGAAATGAATTTGTAATTTTATGGATATTTTTCACTCTGTTTATTTGTTTATTGTGTCTTTTCCTTGTTTTTTCTCTTTTCTTTTTCTATTAGTTAATCTGTTTGTGATTTTGTATTGAGGGGGAGGATTTTATATAAGCCCTTTGGGCATCTTTTCCTCTCCTGCACAAATATTTGCCTTTGTATTATGAAATATAATTCTGTTTTTGTCATTGTGCATATGAATAAACGGAAAAGTTCCACAGCAAAAATCATTGTACATATTATATACATTATTATTGTGTTGTATTTGAATAAAAGTATAAACATATAATTTTGTTACTGTCATGATTTTGTTTCAAAATGAAATATCTGCCTATTATGAGCAGCAAACCAAACAAATTCAGCTGTACTGTCAATAAAGCCATAAAAAGGCCAAAAAAATACTTTAAAAAAAAACAAACAAAAAACCCCAAGTCAATAACAGACAGTATCTGCCAAATGTGACCATTTGGGGGCAAATGTGGAGGGGATTGGAGGAATGTTGCTTTCAGGGATCGCCAACTCACAGACAAACCACTCTCCAAGGATAGTAGTCTGATTTGCAAGCTAAATACACAATCTATTACTTACCGTGACGTAATGATGTCATCCCATAAGTTCACTGGATCCACTTTGGCATCAGGATACCGCTCAGTCCATAGTCTGATAAGCCCCTTCAGGGAGCTCAGAGACACTAATTAAAGACATACAATTGACATTAGTCAATTTTGACAGTGGGTCAATTATGTTTTTATTAAAAGTATTTACCAAGATTTTATGGAAAGAGAATAGAATAAAACTTTAAAAAAAAGAAGAAATAACTACTTATTTATTTTTTCTTTTGGTTATTTGGTTCTTTATAGTTATTGTAGTTTTTAAAGACAATAACTTCACTCACCGTCTCCTTTAATGAAATGCAGAAAGTCCAGGATTTCAGTCAAGGCCTGCACCGACTGCAGGGTGGTCAGCCGACTTTGAGTCAGCAGCGTATCTACACTCGAGTAATTCTATAGGAGAAAAAGCAATTAACAGAGTGTACAATGAATAAATGAAGGATCTTTTTGTTTTCAACTTTGAGGTGATAGACAGAAAAGCTGTGTAACGGCAGACCTCCATAAAGAGCTGCATGGCATAGTTTGTGTAGTATTTGGCACGGTCATAGTCCTCCTGCAGGATATAGAGCAAGCTGAGCTCTTGGCTGTAATGACTCTCCAGCAGCTTTTTGCGTTCCTCCACCTTCATGGCTTTGTCAATGAAGCTGAGAAGAGTTTGGTCCGTCTCACCCAGCTGCAGCTGCTTCAACATGCTGCGAATCATGTGCTGCAGGTACATTCCCTAGAACAAAAACACAAAAGACTTGGGTGAGAAAAGCATTCCAACTCTGGAGATATTTCAAAAGTATCGAGTTTATGCACCAGGTTTTCATTGCTTTTGTAACGGTATGATATGCTAAATTTTTTCCTGTTCTTGTCGAATTACCTTACCTTCTCATTGCAGTATTTAATTTATTACTGGTAGGTCTAAAGAGTCGGGGAGGGACATTCACATGCCATTGACGGCTGAGTTTACATAATGTGGGTTTCCTTTCAAGTCAATGCCTAATTAAAAGCCATTGGTTGGAATTAAAACCTGCAAGATGTCAACTCTCCCTGTTACATGACTAAGAATTTCTATCACCTGGTAGATTGGCTCTGACCACATCCTCTCAAGGTTGGGCGGAGAGGTCTCATCTATGTTCACAGTGGAGCAGTACTGAAGAGATTTCCACTCAGTCAGATGGTTGTACGCGTCCATAGCAGCCATTTCCCAGAAGTCCTTCTCAGACTCAGTGGGCTCACCATCATCCCAGTGCTCAGTGTTTAGAGCCTGCCAGTATGGAGAAAATATGCACTTTTACACTACAATGCTACACACAAAGCTAGCAATCTAGTAAAAACTGCATGTATCCATGGACATGTTGCCTACTGTAAGCACTATGCTGGACTTAATGTAGTAGGAAAAACATTACCTCATTGTATAGCTTCACAGCTTCTGCAAAGTCAGTGTTGGCTTCAGCTTGAAGCGCAGAGCAGGTTATCGACTTGGTCCCAACTTTACCACCAAAGATGCCGCGCACAACATCATAATCTTCCAGAGATCTGTAAAGCCTGAAGAAAAGAGGGAACAAAGAGCAGTTACATTTATCAAAACGTAATATATTTGTACATGTGGAGGAGGCTCCTGATAGCTACAATCCCTAACCTGCCTTTACTCCCCACCAATCATCTTATGTGATGCTACTCAGCCAATCAAATCTGTGCATCAAGTCAGTAGTGGGATGGATAGATAACAACGTTTTGAGCAAACATACCTACTTAAATCTGAACTGAGGGCAGAGACAATAAAATGTTTTATATGACACTGAATTAATGAATCGGGAACTGACTATCTATAATCAGCCATATACAGTACCTTCAACACAGGTGTGACGAGCCTGAGCTATCCAGGGAGAAGACTACTTCAAATCAAAGGTTTATCATGATATTATCCTCTTATAAGCAGATGATTTACAAAATAGATCATACAAATACTTATTACCCTTGTTACAAGCCAGCACTAATAGAACCAGTATCAAGCCAAACAACATATAATACCGTGCGAGGTTGATCCATTTATTGGTGTCTGGGGGGATTTCTTTGCGTCCGCGTGCTCGTTTGGAAGGAGGTTCATCCTGACCAGTGCCATGCAACAAGCCCTCCTCCAGAAGCAGGATGCCCGACGGCTGCTGGAGACTCACCAGGCAAGTGGCACTGATGGCTCCTGGATCGAGCTGCTGCAGCTCCTTATTCTGGTAACACATGTCCTAAAAACACAATCAGTAGAGGGTCAATTATCAGTAATTTAAGACAGTGTTTTGCAAAAGTTTTCCTACACGCTAAAATACATTGTCACTGTGGATGTAAATGTGATCAATGTACTGACACTCTCAGTGAATGCCACTGACACTGTACAGATTTAAGAATCAAAATATTCAAATAGATTCTAAAAGTCGTACCTGCACACAAGCTATGAATGGAGGGAAGCAGAGGGAACTCTTGCTCAGGAATGTATTCATGTTGACCCGCAGCTCGTCTTTAATCTTTGCGCTCTCCCCTCTTGGTTTGAGTTTTTCCATTTCTTGGAGGATACCAGCAAACAGGGAGCTAAACAGCTGTTTGGCTAAAATTGGATCTCTCTGCAAAGAAAGAAATCCACAAACTTTCATCAAAGCTGATTTATGTTTTACATTAATTCATGTTAAGTATATTTACAGCCTGACCATTTCTTGGGGAAGAGCAGTTGCAGTTTTACCTGGGCTAGTGCTTGAAGGGGGGTGATAAGGCTGCTGTATGAGATCTGGATGTCTGGAAAGTCTCCCACTCTGTAGTTACGATAAAGAGTCACCTGAGCCTCTTTGCGTAGCCTTTGATCAGCTTTCTCTTCCTGCAGAACACCGAAAAAGAGCCACTGGTAGTTAGAGACACTGGAAGTTCAGAGAGGACAAATCCAGTTCAGCATGCTGGTTCCTGCATGTTTCATACCTTTTTCTGCCTTTGTTGTTGGATCTCTTTTTGTGCATAATTCAAGCTGACTCTCTCCTGATCCTTGAGAAATCGGCGTCTCAATCTCAGGATGTTACTACGTTGCTCGTTTTCTGCTGTTGAAATATGACCACAAAAAGATATTGACATTTACAGAATTTAACTTGCTTGGAAATGTTTACATCAAAAACAAATGTGATTGTTGTGGTGGTGAACAGAACATCTAAGAGTTATGAATGACAGGACACAATTCTGATACAAATAATCATTCTACAAGTGAAATCTTCAAACCAAGTTATTACAATCATTATTATAAGAAGAACAAGAGCATTTAAAGGCTTTTTTTTGTATAAAGTCAGATTTCTAAAGGGTATTTATTGATTCCTGCAGTATTTAAATACTGTGCAAGTATCAAAACGCTCATTCCACAGAGAAATGCAAATACATTGCATTCAAACGAACCATCATGACTTTGGTGAGGTTATGGTGTCACAACTGTTCAGTCACCAACCTCAGCTTTATCACCAGCAGACCACAAAGGCAGAGCTAACGTGAAGACATAGTGAGCGGTGCCTACTCAAGTCAGATTAAGTGGTTTTGAAAAGGAACTCAAAACTATACACCACTGGATCAAAGCTGTTAACTCTGATATGAAGCTTTACCTCCGGCACCCTTAGGGGATATAATTATGTAACCTGTTAATAGTTACATCTTTCACATCTCATTTTCTGAGATCCAGTGTTGAATATTTGTGTAAGAATCTGACCTAATTCAGAACTAGAAAACTAGTTTCAACCATGCAACAACCACTCATTCATTCACCTCATATTTTTGTCTTGGGTATACTCGAGGGTCACATAAAATTAGGTGATGGCTTTAGACAGTTGGGCAACTAACCTTTGGTGTGACTGTCTACCTCATCTGTTGACGCAGTAAGACGCTTCAGGCCAAAGCCTTCTCCTACTGGTTTCCTTGCTGCAGTTCGCCTCTCTTTCTTATCAAACACCAACAATGAAGACATTGACTCAGAGCCAAGTGTGTACTCTGCTAGTGTATCCACACTGTTGCCCGTCAGCCAGTTATATGCTGTGCGTCGACCTAGGGAAAAAACAAAAACAAAAAACATTTAAATGAAAAACATATACATGTAAACTTGTACATTTTCTGACTGCAGAGCTACAGGTACTGCACATGCTTTTATCTCTAGTGCTGCTTTAATACCACAACATTAATCTACAGTGGTACCTGCTGTCTGGGTTTGGGAGAACTCCAATGAAGTCTGAGTGGCTCTGAGCTTCCCCTTAATGGATCCTGACTGGGACGCTGCCAAACTCTCTGGGCCCTGAGAGCTTTGGGTTTCCACAAACATGGGAGTCATCACTGTGCTCCTGAAGCGCCAGTTGGAGTCAATCACATAGTCCTAGAGAGTGCAAAACTGTGATTAATATATCAGTAGCATATAAATAGAAATTTAAAAATACAATTTCTAACTGACTGAGTGAAATAAATGCTGCAGATTCCAACTGACCTGAAAGGTACACTCTGACAGAGGATACTCAAACATGTTTCGTTTGAAGTCAGGACTCTGGCTGGTCATTTCCAACAGCAGATTGGTAGCCAAACTTAAGAAACACCTTTCTATTTGACAGGAGTATAGAGAACGAAGCACTGTCAACATTCGCTCCAGGGTGGCAGTGGGGAGGCGCTTCTCATGACTCCAGAAGTTACGAACATACAGCCTGAAAAACATAGTAGAGAGGGACGTTTTTCCACTAAAACACTGATTGTATATTTAAATTAATGACAGAGTGAAATAAATAAAACATCAAGTAAAGGCAGGTCAGAAATATTGGGTACTTACTGAAGGCCTTGGTTTTCTTCAGACAGCCCCTGAAGGAGTGTTTCTTTAGCTGCACTCAAAACCTGTACTGAGGTGTCATCTTCCATGCTCTCTGTATCTCTGGGAGATAAAAAAAAATAATAAATAAATAAAAAAAAATACATCATTAACATTGACATCAGAGAGTTAACAGTTGGCGGTAAGCAACAGTAAACCTGTCACTTCACATACGATATGCAGTCCATTGACCATATAAAGTAACAGTATCGTTATATGGATAATAAATAAATCACCCCTTACCTATTTTGAATCCATGTTGCATTATTTTGTAGCTAGTTAACACTACACTACATTTTGGCATAAATAATATCACTAACAAGATGCAAAAGTAGGAAAGGTAATTTGCATGTGAACAAAAGCCAAAAAAGTTCACAGTACCTGTAGTTGTCCTGGATCCACATGAGGATGTCATACATCCTCTCTCTGCACACTGGTGAGGGATGGGCGACAAAAGATGTCACAGCTCCCAGGAGCTCCTGAAGCTCGACTGGAGACAGGAGGGCAATAATCTTGTGGATGATATCCAGACAAACTCTCTGCCTTGCTTCATCCCTAGGGGGAACAGAGGAGTAAAGTGCAGAAACATGCTTGCAGCAAAAATAGATCTTCAAATGTGTTATTCATTTACACTTGCCATTTAATTTCCAGTAGTAATGTCCATAACTTTAGAAAAGGGACATACTGTTTTGTGTAAAACAGATTAACAAAAAAGCAGGGAAACCTGGTTGTAAGAGCGCCACACACCTGTACATTTGAATCTTTTCAGTGACGGGCTTTATTTGTTTGGAGTACTTACAGTGCAACTCATTATTGTCTCAAAATGTTTGTACATGTCTGCGATGGATATGAACCAATGATAATGGTAAGGACCTACCTGTGGCCCATCATTTGAATAAAGCCCTTTGTCTTTAGCTGCAGAAAGATGTCTGGGATTACGTCAGCTCGGCTTAGCACACACTCCAAACAATGTGTCTTCAAGATGCCGTGCATCTTCGGCAGGAGGAAGAAAACTAAGTTGACAAACCTGAAAATAGAAACATTTTGGGGTCAATTCAAAGGCAATTCACAGACAATGAAATCCAATACTATGATTTACAATATAATTCATATTACAGTGAAAAAGGCAGAGCTACAAACTCACTGATCCATAAATGGAGGAAAGTGTTTCGACACTTTGTTCAAGCAAATGATGAACTTGTCGTCCATGTCTTTTTTCTTCAGATTGTTTATCTTACTTGCAGCATGATTGAGTAGTTCTTGATGACACTGAGAAAAGAAGAGAATCATGAAAACAGATTTGAATTTCATTTAATGAATGAATTTGAAATGAAAAATGTTGGACAATAAATAATATTTGAAGAAAGTTTTATCATTGCCAGCATAACATTTTTTTCTACTAATGGTGCTTTGAGGTCTTTTCAGACAAACATAACTGAGTTCAACTGTCATTAAACAACACTGGAGAAAATCTCATACTTCATCCTTTTCAGTGGTATTCTTCAGGATGAGGCCAATAATTTCAGCAGCAGCTGCATAGACGTCTTTATATCTTACAAAGGACAAGTTGTTGGTGAGAGACTGGATGTACCTTTAAAAACAGAGGAAAACAATGATTGAATAACTTTGTGAGTGGGCAGTATGTTAAAAACAACACAGTCAAAAAGAAACCATTAGGAATATACTGCTTTTATCTCTTAGTTTGACAATTTAAAAAACAACATACTGCACAGTGTGTTGCCATTCATCTAGACTATATATTTTACCTCTCATATTCAATTGCACATGAGGCATCATAAGCTGGGAGGTTGTTCGCCAGGATGATTCCCAGCAGTTGTAGTCCAACAGAGTTGTCCTTACTGTTTGGGTCGGTGCCACAAAATCGCTCATATATCAGACTAGAAGGACAAGAAATTAGATAAAGCACAGGACCAGTTCAATTCCATTTTATCTATAAAAAAATAATAAAATAAATACAAATAAAAACAGAACATATATTCGTATATAATCAGATTTATCATTATTTCCAACTTGCTTCTTGCTATTGAGGGCTGAACATTGACTTGCAGAATAAAAAGATCATTACAATTTGTTGTTTTTCAGGCTTTTTGTAACTAGTAAGAGATAAATGGAGGTAAGGACAAAAGTCAGGTTGAAATCTACTTATAACTAATAAGATTCAAGGAACATTCAACCATCAAACACTCACAGGCCATAATGCCCAATGGAAGCAAAAACACCTGGTGCAGTCTGCTTTCTTTTGGCATCTTTGGAACAAAGTGAAAATTCAAATACCAGCCAGGATTTTTTCTTTTCTCCCTTTCTCTAAAATGATATGTTCTCCAGACCAATATTTTATAGAAGTTTGTTTTTAAACTGTTTAAATTTCCCATTTTGTCAAAGTTTGTAAAAGATTTTGAATATATAAAACTGATTTGAGGGTTTCTTTAGCTATATTTCTACTAGATGGTAATCCCATAGGCTAAACAAATGAATCAAAGTCAAGTCAGCAGCTGTGAAAATCTATAGACAAATAGATATCTCCATACCTCCAATTTCAACTAAAGCCTGTTTCCACGGGACATTTCTCTTCTGTTGAGTTTTTAACCTTAATGTTGCATGGTGTGAGGAGTCTGTGTCCTGACTGTTTGTGACCATGCCCATAGCCTTGTGTATAATGAACATTAATTGTCCAGTGAGAGTGTTCAAGTACTACCTGTAAGGCACATGCAGACAGTCTTTCCAGCACTCTACCAGAGTGCGAATGATCTCCAAGTTGTGGCGGAAAACTGCTCTCTTGGAGTGGAAGCTGTGCTTCATCAGGAACTCCAACAGCCGGTTGGCTAGCACTTCATCTCTGGGGTTACCCTGGGACAACACATTTAAATTACTAATGATAAATCAAACTTTCACTTTATCCACTTCTTACATCCTACAATTTGCTACTATTTCTTGTAAATCTATATTACCATACGTTGAAATGTTTATATCAAACTATTGACATATGCAAAGATCATGACAAAAATGTACTAATGATTTATATTCACAATCTTTTCAAATCTAAGTATTAAAAAACCTTGGGGCTGGCCAGGCTTGTCCAAGAGAGCACTGTGACCACAATGTCCACCACCATAAAATGGATTCCCTCTCCACCATTGTTTCCAGAGACGACAAGCTGCAGGAGCGGCCCCAACAAATGTTTGGCATACGGTCGAAAAACCTGGAAAGATGGACAACACAGTCCAAATCCATAAGTGGAGCAGAATACGAGGTGACACATATGGGTGTATATAAAAGTAGTTGCATCGTAATCATTTATTGTCAGACTGCGCATTTGTATTAAGGGACATTTACCTCCTCTGTGTTGATGATCAGCTTTGAGATGAAGAGTCTTATATTCAGAGGTGTTGCCGGATTTGCCAATTTTGCATGAAGAAATTTCATCCATGGAGGGAGATCACTAGGCATGTTTCCCTGTTTCATAAAGAGGACAGAGCAATTAGAATAACAGTTTGTAGATGTTTATATGGCTTTACACATAGTCTGTTTCCATTGTCATTTAAACCTGATAAAAACATAATGAAAATGACAGTTCTTTAAAAAGATCACAAGTCAAAGCCTGCTGTACCCGCTCTTCAATGCCACTCACCTGCTCAATTTTGGGGGTTATGCTGTTCCTTTGCATGTGTCCAATAAGACCAGTCATGGATGCCATGCATTCATGCTGATTCAGCTCATCCATCTCTAGATCCACCAATGCATCCTGGGAGGGATTTGTCTCCTCTGTCTCCTAGATGTACAAACATACCAACAAACTTCTGTTTCCCTAACTTACTTTGGTTTATAAAATCTCAAAAACATTGTAGAAAAAATAAAACATTTTAAAATAGAGTTTTCAAATAGTTTCTTAAGTCCAAAACCAAAAGATTGTTTTATTTACCATCATATTAAAAAAGAGAGGTGCAAATTCTTACATCTATGAAGCTAGAACCAGCAAGTGTGTGACATTCTGCTTTAAAAATGACTGAAACAATTAACTGGTTATCAAAACAGCTGATGATTAGTTTTCTTTTCATCAACTAATGGATCAAACCGACTAATTGTTGCAGCTCTAGAGTGAAACAAAAATTGCATTTAGTTGCCTCAAAGGACTTGGACCACTGGTAGGGTGGTCATCTGAGACAACATTTAAACCATCATATGAAGCTCAATAATAATATAAACTTAGAGCAATTGTGCATATGGGAGAAAGAAATCACGACTGACTCTTTTTGCAACGGTGCGTCTCTGTCCTTCAGGGTTCTGAGAGCTGTAAGAAAAGCTTTGGACTCCGGTGGAGAAATCAAACTGACTCATCTCCTCGCTAAGGCTGCTGTCAGCCATGTAGGACTGGGAGGACAGATACACTGGAGCGTCTATGAAAACCACAACATAAATCTCATTAACAAACTTAATGACAGACTTCAAATAAACTTTGGATACATATTATGTATCTACCTATGATAAATTCACATCACATCCAATTTTGTTGCAAAGAGCATGATATTTTTATTGGACTTAATAAGGCAGGTGTTATAAATAAGCTATAACAAGGTACAATTTAGGATGGACATAGAGTGTTAATTCAAATAAAATTCTTCTTTGAAAAAGATGGCCAATTCCAAAAGTAAAAAAAACCAAAACATTGAAATGAGTAGTAAAATACCTCCATTCTCCTCGCTCACTTCTTTGCGAATCATGACATATTTTTTCTTTCTCTCAAGTGGGACCTAAATTGATGAAATAAATAAATGGATAAACCATCACTGCAACTCAAGGTATACTTATACAAACAGCTATGTAAAAAACACAAAAAAAACATACCTCAATTTCAACCGGAAAATTGTAAGTCCTTTCGACATCAATGATGTTTTCTAGAATTAACTGATTCTGGATAAGAAACAAAAAAGAAAATAGTGCAATTCATCGTAGTCTATTGTTCCAAAATGAAAGAAGACTGCAGTGAAATGAGTCAGATAAAATTTAAAAATCCAGCCAGTACCTTCTCTGGTTTCTCACTGAAGAGGAAGCCCTGGTAGAATTTGGGCTCGTTGAAGCTGCAGCTGATGGCAGCAATGGCACAGTTGTATGCAGCACAGTGATAGAGTCTCCGAAGGCCAAGGAGCTGAGTCTCACCAGCCATGTTCTCAGTGAACGCCTCAAAACATGACCTGATGGAGATAAAAACAATTGTTAATATTTATTCATGGTTGAATAAGGACATTTTACATCACTCTCATGGCACTTCTTACTTAATCATGGCCTTGGACAGCTCATTTCCCTCTGTTTTGTCTGAACGACAGAAGGCTTGATTGATGCGGGACTCCTTGGAGTAAACCTCTTCTTTGGGAAGCCGAGAATACAGGAGCTCCATCAGTTTGAAGCAGCCATTCTTCTTCAGCAACTGAATCTCAAATTCAGTTTCATTTGACTAAAATTGATAAAGAAATAATGCACTTGATTTCCAATGTTCTCCTTCCATCCAGATAAGACAGTACTGGCTTTGCATCTAACTGCCAAATGCTTATTTAAAAGATAAATGTGCCAGGAATACATTAATATCATAGAAGTTTCCAATAAAACACCATTAAACTATAAACTGTTTTTCATCTGATATACTTCTCTAAAAGTAACAATATTAAGGAGCAAACCTTAGTGAAACGGCTGAGCAGCAAAGCAGTTATGTCAGAGACATTTGCCACAAAGAAGTCATTGAGAGCCGTGATGCTACAGTGAGAGGCAAGAGGCAGCAGAACCCTCTCCATCATGGCTTGCATGGAGTTCATGGGCACATCACCCTGCTGGATCACCACATAAACTGTACACAGTAGCTTCAGCTGCCGCTCGGTACTTGACCTAGTCAGACATTGATAAACACAGGGAATCATCACAAAATAAGAGACTTCTGTGTGATCTTCTGCAATATGTTAAATAGCCTTGTGATGGATCTTAACATGCATGTCATACATTAAAATGCATGTGTATCTACAACTGCACTTGATAACAAAAACTGAACAAGTTATGTTTAATCTATCACTTCAAAACATCTACACTTTAGATTAGGAAGAAAGAAAGATACCTCGTGTAACCTTACACAGGGTTCTCCCCAGACGGTGGAACAGCGGCGCTGCGCCGCTCTACCGCTCGGTCAGCGCCGCTATACTCCGCGCGTGACAGTGTCGAGCGTCCGTCCGTCCGTCCGTCCGTCCCCCGGTTGACGGCTAGGAGCTCCCGGCTGACGGCGATGAGCGTCCGTCCATCCCCCGGCTGACGGAGTTGATGACCGGCTGTCCGTATGTCCGTGTCTCCCCCCCCCGGACTGACGTCGACGAGCGGTCCCCCCCCCCCCCCCGGACTGACATTGACGAGCGGTCGCGCACCCCCCCCCCCCCCCCCCGGACTGATGGTGCGCCGCTATACTAAGAATTTCTGGGGAGAACCCTGCCTTACATAAATGAAGAAAGGTTGTGAAGGCTCTACTAACCGCTTAGCAATTCTTTGGAAACAGTTTTGGAATTGATCCTCCATTATGTGCTTTCTATCTCGACACAGAATCCCTGCCATCAGTTTGAGCAGGAGGGGGCTCTGAGAAAGCTCAAGGGCATCCAGCAACTAACAGACAGAAAGAAATGTAGATTACAACCTCCCAGATACCAACAAATAAAACCTGGTTAACCCAAACAGAAACACTTGCCACAGAAGAGTTCTGGGTGAGTTTTTGTAGTATGCTTGTTGTCATCTATTAAATTAACTTTCCCTCCATAACAGTGGCTTTACCTTTCGGATACAGTCCATGTAGTTGTTGCGGTGAAGCGAGCCCTTAGCAAACTCATCTGACTGCATGGGGAAGTGGGAAGCTACCAGGGCGTCCAGAGCTCTCTGCAGCTCAGCCAGTGGCTCCTCTGGGAGGGTTGTGAAGAAGGGTAAAACCAACAGGGCCTGACTCTGAAGAGTTGAGAGAATCCAACAAAATAAACTTAAATGTCAGCATTGTGTACTTGTTCAAGCAACTCAAATAGGAACTGTAAAAGAAGAATGAAAATCCACTAAATGCCCTCTCCTTTACCTTGAGATTCAGAGGCAGTTTCATGTCAACCAGCAGCATAGTGAAAGTGGAAAACACCGTTCTGAATGCTTCATGGTTGATATCAGAGCAGACCGAGGAGTCAATCTGATGAGAGACGGAATGAAATAGAAATTAGATGACATTTGAAAAAAAATAAAACAGAGCAATTTGTACTGTACCATTTCATATTGTGTTTGTTTTGCTAGTAACTTCAGCTTTATAATACCTGCAGGAGCTTGGAGAGCAGCAGCAGGGTGGCGGTTTTGCTCTCAGGAGTTGAGGATTGTCCTTCCCACCACGACTGCAGGCTTTTCCATCTTCTCAGCACCTCTTCAACCAACAGTTTTCCTTGAGTCTTCCTCACAGAGCGCTCTCTAAAGCTGTGGTCCAGCATGCCATTCAGCAACACACTCACCTGATGACAAAATTCAACATCAGAATAACGCGGTCCACAGACAGAAAAACAATAATGTTCCGTTACAGGTGCATGGCTGCCATTCACTTCATAGGCTCGAAAAGATCTAAATTTGTACAAGAAGTTAGATCTTTACCAACGATGAATCCTTCACAAATACCTGCACCCTGATAGCAACACTTCTGTACTCAGTCTACTGACTGCTGCATTCTTTGCCACAGACCTTTGCACAGTAATGCACCCTTAACTTAAACTGCAGGGTAACTAAGACAAAACACTTCAATTACTCATTACTTTGTATAGATCTCTTTTTTATAAAATGTTTCTATAATTTCTATACATCAACATTTCTAGCTGCAACTAACCTGTAATTGAAGTATGCCACCAAGTAAGCATTGTGATAAAATGGTCATTTGATTCATCTTATTTGGGGAGATTATCCGATTGGTCAATCTACTCAATACATGAGCAGAACAAAGATCACAAAAACATTGTCTATATAGTCTCATTAAGCAGGTGTCAGGCTGTAAACATGTTTCACCTTTTAAATGTTATATCTGTTGTGGGAATACTTTTGGAAATCTTTTGTACTATAACCTTTATTATTAACTGATTTAAAAGTGTGGGGAAAGAAAGAGAGAAAGAGCTACCATGCTGGGGTTTTGAGAGGAAGCTGTCATGAGGCGTGAGACTGTAGTGTCCAGACTTCTCAGCAACTCAGTGTTAATGGTCATCTGGAAGAGGCTGTAGAAATACTCGCCATGCGAGAAGCTCAGGAAGTTATGGCTATGGCTTCCAGATATCGGCACAGAGAGCATGATGGTGTTCAACAACAAGTCCACCAGCTGCTCACTCTGCAGAGAAACAGCAACAAACAACAGCAGGCAGGGAGCAGTGAAACACTTAAACTACATCATATTCAAGGAGTTTTTCCATTGACGTCTTGATTTAAATATATTTTTTAACAAACTATAAATTGGAAAGCTATTCATGTTCTGACAGTGTTTAAACTGTGAGTTTCATTGTGTCAATAGATCCATTGTCAGTTTTGTAACATTGTTATTTTCTGTCGGTTAACTGCAGCTCACCATGGATAGTTTCAATTTCATTTAATTGTATTCAATCTAATCCAAAGACCGGTAGCACTGACCTGTTGACTTAGACAGAAGGCAAGCTGAAGCAGGCCATCTGCTAGCCTCTTGGTGTTTATGTCCAAGGATGGAAGTGCCTTCCTGTCTTCACCGGGTGCTATACCTTTGTACACTGTCATTAGAAGACGGGACCCAAGGGATTTGGCATAGGCAACATCCTTAATACATAGAGAATGACAAAAAATATGTTTTCATATGCAACAAGCAGTCTAATAAAATAAAGAAGATACTGCATTACATCAGTGCACAAAAATGCATTACAGTCATTTTCAGTTCATTTTGAGTACAAATGATTGAAAACGCAAAATACCTGGCTGTGCAGAATGGAGCTGAGGAAGTCTGCTTTGTGGATCTGCTTACAGGAGGACAGAACCATTTCCATCTGGTCGTGGTGGCTCAGAGTGCTGGAATGGTAGAGGTCTACAGCACACAAGTCCTCGACACTGGAGAGATCATTTAAGAAATTAAAAAGAAAAAGAAGATGGCTGGTTTAGACAACTTAGTATTATCACAATAATCTTTTTTCAGAAATTGCAATCAGAAGTAATGCCACAGAAGAGAATGTGAGATTGTTTGTTACAATATGTTACAACTGACATGCTATTTATTTTTTGAGATTTCATAACTATGTTTGAGGCTGTCCAACTAGCTAGTTAGCTCAATCCGAGTTTGTATTTTCTTTTCTTCTGGCATAAAATATCATACATCACACAGACGGGAAAGTTTGTTTATCGAAACTGATGTGATGTCTAAATTTGCAATTTATAAAATGTGAATATTCAATTCCTCTATTTTTCATTTTGCAGCAGATAATATCATTACGAAATTGAAACACATTCTAATTGTCACTTTCTGACAATGTTTAATAGACTATTCTCAAACCGTTTTTTGTAATGATAGCAAGTGCATGTGGCCATTCTTTTTCTCTAACAGTGAACTCAAAGTAGAGCAATCAAAGACAATCAACATACCTTTTACGTGAGATTTTTGTCCGCAAACTGCCTTCAATACGAGTGTGGTATGGTGAGGTCAGCAGTGCCTTCAGTAAAGGAACACACACATCTGGTAGGTTCTTCATTACCTCCACATCTGCCATGTTGAAACCAACAGTGGATGGCTCACACACCACCAGCGCAGTCAGCTCAAAGACAGCCGAGACCAAAAGGTCTTGTTCCAGAAGCTGTGAATGAATTATGAGAAAGTGAGCAAAAAAAAAAAAAAAAGCTTTCAAAGGAAAAAATCATGCCTTTTCTCAATTCAGTGATACCTTCCAAAACTCCTGGTCTCCTTTCTCAAGAATCATAGTGGTGAACTCCAGCAGGCGGACAATTATGGTGCACTTGCTGAAGTTGTACTGATCCACCTCTCTCGGGCTGAAGTGAGAGGTCCTTTCACCCAGAGGGAAACAGCTCTCTGCTGCTGCCAGTTCATGAGTTGCCAACTCAGTCACAAAGAAACTAATAGCTTTCAGAAAGCTTGACTTCTCTTTGGAGCCTTTGGTGAACAATAAGGGAAGATTAAGAGTTTTATTCATTGGAATCACTGCAGGGTCAATGCAATGTTAAATAACATTCAATCCTAGAAAGTACAAATGGAATAGTTGACACTGATTTCAAACTGAAAATACATATTTTTTTTAGAAATGTGTTAATGTTTATGGACAATACAACAAAGCTGAAACAATTTTCCTTTTTACATGCTAATAAAATACAGGACAACAAACATAAGGTACACTGTATACATCTGTGTTGTCACACGTTGAGTATAATGATGATCAAGCGAGGCTCTGAGCAATATGACCAAATGTATGTCACTGCATGACCCCACTTACAACTACTGGCTCATTATCTCACTATCCCAGTGAAATTACATTTACTGTTTGTCAACTGTACGCAATGTTATTGACTTTGAATCTAGCTAGCATAACGTTAGCTTTCTGGCTCATCGCTGAGCGGACTAGCATATCTCCCGTTGCCAAGTCGTATCTATGGTCCGTCCTATTTACTGGAGGAGTGAACAACGCTTCTGTTGCATAAGAACCTTACGGGAGGGAAATGATTATTCCAGGTTTTAGTCAAACCCTCAGGCGTTACCAGGGAAACTTAGTTATGGCTTGTGAAAAACTTTATATTTTGATTGTAAAACGCATGGAAATATAAATTAATGGTCTTAATTTATTTTCTTTGGCAAGTGACCATGGTATAAGCGGGATAATGCCCTTCGAGGTGTCCATAAACAGGAATTAATGGACTTAGCGGAGGCAACCGTTCGACGCGCCTCCGCATCGTCCATTAATTCCTGTTTATGGACACCTCATCGGGCATTATTCCTTACATAAGAAATGGTATGGGTAGTTAAAACATAGTATAATTGTCAAGGGTTTCACAGACAAGTCTTACCAAGCATGTGATGAGGTTTGATTATGTGTAACTTGATGAAGGTGTTGTAGCAGTCCAGGGAAGCCAGCAGTAGGTCCATCCACTGCAGGGTGGCTCTGACGCTGAAAGGACTAGAGAGGTCCCTGAGAGTGGGCTGGGAGAGGAGACCCCCGCCCTCAAACCGAGAGATCAGGAAACTTATACCATGATCCTTCAGCATGCCATCCAACCACTGAGGTGGAGACTTCTTTCCTAAGTTCAGTCACAGACAAAGAGTTTAATTCACATCAAAATGAATGCAGTACTACTGGGATGATATGATTGGATTCTTTCTCTCAAATGCACGTGTTGTGTTCACTTTCATATCTGGATGATGGGGCCCTTGGCTGGATTGCTCACCTGGGAGGAGGGGTATAAACTCATAGAAGAGTTCCATGCATTTGTGGCGACACTCAGTCTGAGGGCGGCCACATTGTTCAAGGAGCCATAAAACCACATCAGAGAGGCACAGCTTTTCATCAGGGGGAAAGCCCCTGTATGAAGAGAAAGAGGAATTTAACATGCATTTCCAAATATTAATTATAATATCTCTTAATATCATAAATATTACTTTTGTCTTAGCTTTAGCTTTCTTGCACAAATATGGAGAGTGCACACACACTAAAACTGTGTGTATATCTATGAAATATGATGCTAATACACAAAACGTATCAGCTTATTTTCATTTCAAAGCAGCTATATCTTGTAAGCTTTTTAGGTTAAATTGACTTTGGGATGCGTTTCATCCATGTCCATAGAGTACCAACCTTGGGATACGTCGCTTAGCATTGTTCTGATTGAGACTGGGGGCCTTGGTTTTAATGATTCTTTTCAGGTGATCAATGGCACTTCCACACTGCTGCAATGTACCTGAGGATGGAGGAGCAGCAATAACAGCTTCATACCTTTTTGAAAATTAAATTAGCTTTCAATTATAATCCTCTTTTAATGCACAGTAGAAACAACCATAAAGTTTCTTGTGTTGCAAGAAACATTGTGTTGCATTTGAAACATAATAAAATAATACAAAATTTGTAACACACCGATATATCATCTTCCAAGAAATATCTGTTCCCAAGGCTTAAAATATAATTGCTAGTTATTGGCCATACATTTCACATCAACCTATTTGTATATCTTATAAGATGAACACATTAAAAATGATTTTTAAAACCTGTCCCGTCAAAGTGTCCTGTCCATAAATCTGAAGTGGAAGAACAATTACCCAAAGATCGCTCATCTGAGTGCGCAAGAGCCAGACTTTCGACAAATATGACGAGAACTTCGAAGACAAACTGCTCCACCAAGGAACTTTCCTCCCTACAGACAAATAAAACACAGTAAAACAACCCGACAATTTACTTTTAAAACAGCATTTCTCATGGTTAAAAAGAAGGCATCGGGAAAAAATTATTATACATATTTTCTTGGCATAAAAATGTTATTTAAATAGAATTATAACAAACATTATCACTATGGCTGTCATTAACCAAATCAGTCAAATCTTAAATATCAAAAGCAAGATACAGCTTGCTGCTGTAGGTACTACAGAAATTAAATAAAATTGTCCAAACACAGAGAAAAGAATCGTACCTGAAAAGTCTGTAGATGCTATTGAATGCTAAGGCTGCACCAAGTCTTTTGAAGCCATTGGGGTGGAGAGCCAAGCTGTAGATGCGCTTAAACAAGGATTTCATGTTAGTGGGGCTCTTCTCTTGCTGCTTGGGGGTGGTTTGTTTGATTGACCATTTGACAAACTCTTCAATGCAGCGGCCACAGAAGTCTCTGAGAGTGCTATCCATTGGGTCGACCACACCGTCCTGAACAGAAAAGCACACACAAAAGAAAATTAGACGACCAAAGTGAGGCAGAAAAGAATAATTAAAAGACATTTAGCCTATGAAGCTCTTCATAGAGTATACACACTTACCATAATGGCCTCTAGAACAGCTACTGTATCTTGGCTTTCAAACTTCTTGTTGTTGGTAAACCAATGAATCAGCTGCATAACCAGCGGTTCAAAGAGCTGTCTGGTCACCTAGTAAAACATTTTTTAATTCATTAACAACGCCTTAGACATCATCACATACCCAGTGTTCACACACCATAAATCAAATTGTGGGGTTTTGTAGGGGATTTCAAGGCCCAATTAAATGTCAGTACTGGTACAACACTGAGAATATTTATAATGACAACTTGCAGACTTTACAGAAGAAGGAGGCTACACACATGCAGACAATGGAATGTAGCCTATTAAGTAATGTAAAAGAAAAGAAAAAAAAAAGTAAAATAACTTTTTTCTTGCATAAAATATAAATATAAAAAATATAAATTCAAGCACTTTAAATTACCCGTCTTTCATCAATGTTCTATTTGTCATTTTTATGTTATTTATTTGTTGCTAATAATATGTTGGATTAATGGAAGTAAACTGATTATGATTAATTACCGAGTTTTGGAGAAGGGGAAGAATTAAGTACTTTTCAGCCATGTCGATGCTTGTTAATGGAATATACTTCGCAACATGCTTTTAATTTTATAATAATTATTTGTTGAACTAATTTATCTTTTTTGGTTTTGTTTTGACATGTCTGAAATCATTTTCAATTCATTCATGTTAATGTGTATTTTCAGGGATATTCACATTTTTGAAAAAATAAAACTTTCAAAATGTTACTGTTTATTACAATAATTTGGCAGTGACTAAGGATTCCCTATGGGTCACACACCTCCAGTTAAAATGTATGTTTCCTAAAACAAATATACTTTTGCTACAAATATTCTTCTTTCCCTGGTTTGTCAGACATTATTTTGTGAAAGGGTGGAGATGAACATTCCCTTGACAAAACAGTTGATTACAACCATCTAAATTTAAATGAGAGTAGTGTTCATTAACATACATTTCTCTCCTTGACCGGTTTAAAATCCTTCCAAATTCCATCATATTTAAGGACCTTTCATGTCCATGAACATGGGGATAACTATCTTGGTGGAGTGCACACACCTGATCCACATCACAGGCCAGACGCAGGAGCACAGGAAACAGCCTCTTGTGCAGCTTGTACATAGGTGGCAAACTGTTCTCCCCTTCAACCATCTGAGCACTCTTCCCAACCATGTAGATCACCAAGCTGTGGAGCAGCTCACAAGCAGCTACCTGCATCAAACACAAGGGAAACATGATTTCAACTGTAGTTTTTTTTTTATTGTCATCATATCTATGCCGTGTTAATCACAACCAAAAGATTGCCTCAAATACATTTTGTGAACAGCCACTGGAGGGGGAAACCCTTCCATATAAGATGACATACTTTGGTGTGTCTGTCACTTGTGGACAGAGCCAGCTCACTAATTCGAGGCAGGAATGGGTCGAGGTAGATGACTGGCTTCATATCAGCGAACGGCACTGCAAAGCTGAGCCTTTTCTCAGAATCCCAGGCAACAAATTTCTTCATCATTTCCTCTGATGACACCACTAAATGTATAAAAATAGAGGCCTTTGATCAGCAAAAACAGCTATTATTTCTATTTAATTCACACAAATGTGTCAAGTGTTTAAAAATCATCAATCTGGAACATTGCTAAAATACTGGAAATGTCAGTGCAAAATGGATGAACATGGTGAGTTGGTTATGTAAATCCTCACCAGTTACAAGGTTCCTGTTCAGCCTTCCTCCCAGGTGACCGAGCAACTTCACCACCCTGAGCCTCACAATGTCAAGTGGAGCATCTTCCTGCATTCACATAGAAGAAATCAGTACATTCAAAGACAGGGCTTCAGTGTTCAGTGTTATCATCCTGCATCATTAGTGGTTGGAAAAGGTGAAAGCCACTGAAGAGACAGATTATAAAATAACACAAAAGGCAAATTGCTCCTTTGAAAGATGTTTTCCCACCATGGTGAGCTGGTTAGATTTTTTCAGGAGCCTTGTCATCACTCGGCTGTATCCTTTGTCACGTCTTGAAGACATAGATGACATCACTTCCCAGTTGCTGTCGTCTTTGTCTAAAGGCAAGATCATCTGAATCAGACTTTATGTTAATTTGGCTGATATCATCATTTATTAAACTGAAAACCATTTAAAATGTGAACAAACTGTCCATCAACTGACTTGACTACTCAATATTATGGGCTTACTGTCGGTGGAGGTGGTTTTGAGGTATCCATCCAGAAGAGGAAGGACAATAGTGTAGCAGTGCTGCATAGTCTCCAAGGGGATGTGGGAGGACCAGTCCTCAAGAGCGTCTAGGGCAATGTTGGCCAGAGGAACATGGCTCAAACCCAACTTCAGAGCCGCCTAGAAGCACCACACACACACACACACACACACACACACACACACACACACACACAATATCACACAATGTAACCCCACAACCCTGACAGATTAGGTTAAGTACTCGCTGCTTCTTTGGCTTCACCCATCATGTTCCCAATGTGTCCTCTCGATTGATATTTAACTATTATCGTGATAAAAGTGAATAAAAGATGTTACAATATGGTTTCCATACAGGTGAATTGTAAGTGGAGAACTAACATAGTGGTCTGTTTGCTACCCTAACCCTGTAACTTGTATTCTATCAAGCAATTGTTAGACAAAATCAGTCATTCAAGTTTTATCTTATAAAAATGATAGTGAATAAAACAACTAAAGCGACTCTACAATTTTCCACATGCTTCCTGGCAACTGCAGAAGTAACAGCTGGGGTACAACTGCCACAGTTGAAAATGACTGCATTAAACTATCCATTGTACATCCACATTTTTTGTTTTGTTTGTTTGTTTTAAGCTGTATTTATTCATCTTCATCTACTTCACAAATCCACAATGAAATAAATGAGAGGACCCACCTCAAGAGCAGGACAGTAGGCCTTGATGTCCAAAGCTATGATGTTGTGATGCAGCGAGAGGACAAATGTCAAGCAGGATGCCAACAGCTCATCTTTATACTGCTTCATTCTCACGCACACCTAGTGGGAAACATGTCACCAACAACTCCGACACATTAAATTCAACAGTAATTTCTCGTTTCAGTTAATTACACCAACACGCAAGTTTATAACACTCAGTAAAAATTGTTAGGAGCAGCTACCTCTTTTCCAAACTTAGAGAACACTGCAAAGCTAGCACTTTTCACTGTGTCGCTCTGGGGGTTTGAAGAGCTTCTCAGGCCAACTCCCTGGTAAAAAACAGATTGTTAATATTTGTAAGATATATTCAATGTCAGAAGTATAATTCACAACTTACTTTTTTTCTTTCAGTTTCCTAAACTCAAAGCCATTATCCTATACCTCGTATGATTGAGCTTTACAAAATGCTTTGCACTAGTGGAACCGTACCTGGTAGTAATTGATTCTCTTCGCAATCTTCATGGCGACAGACAGCAGCTTGTAGAAGCCACTGACGAGTGGGTTTCGTATGGAGTGAAGGATAAGTTCATGGCTTAAAGGATACACCCAGGACTGAAAGTACTCCACATGCTTTTTCAGCAACAACTCACTGCAAAAAAAACAGTGTGATGGACAATGAACCACAAATGTGCTAGAAAACCAAATATGTACACTTGTTACGGCCCTACAATGCCTAACAGATTAATCTCCCCGGTTGATATGTGGATGTAAGAGAGTGAAGGACCAAAAGGTCAAAAAGTGTCATATATAAAGTAACCAGCCCCGTTCTGTTCATATTCAGACGCCTTGGAGCATCTTGTGTAGTATCAGTTACCTGCAGAAGTCAACCAGGTTGATAAAGGCAGTGAAATCTTTGATCTTATTGGGCAAAAGATGAGCTGCTGGGTCAGAGGAGGGAAGGACGTGAGCTGCATCATCCGGATTCTTACAGAGGGGGAGGCAAGTGCCGTGGATTAGTGTTAAAAAGACAGACATCTGAAGACCAAGTGAATAATTGTCAAAGTTATACTTCCAACAGAAAGGAAAAAACATGTTGACATTTTTCTCGCCATTAAAAAAACAAAAACAGGTATGTGGTGTTGTTTTTGCCCTGCGCACCTGTCAGCTATCTTTTATAAATGTCAAAGAACTATATTGCAGTAGAACCTAAGAGCGAGTCCTCACCTCTTCTCCTGTCGTCACTTTTTGCACAGACAAGTCCAATTTCTCCACAATTCGGAGAATCGATTTCACCAACTCATCATAAAGGAGACGGCTCAGAGATACCAGAGCAGTGTTCTGACTTTCAAAAGCTCCATCCAGAAATCCTGAATCCTGCAGGACGACAAAAATGGACAAAAAAAACAAACTTATATGCTCATTAAATGTCGATGAAAACAATCTCCCTTGCAGCTACTTCCTGTAATGAAGGAAGGCATGAGAGGAGACAATATGGCTAGTAAATATATCTGTCAGTATATTATGTACCTAAATATTTACAATCCAAAACTGTGCAGGCACTACTCTCAATATTTCTCATTCATTTTAATCATGGACAGTGTCAACGAGCCATGGCCACAAGCATCCAAAGTAGTTGTATGGTAATAAAGTAGGGTGGCACATATATACATAACAAAATAACCAAAATATAGACTTATTGACAGAAAATGAATAAATAGTCTTCAAAATGGATATTAAGTGGCTAAATGTAATGTAATGTGTTTATAACAGGTTACACCAACCAAACCTGCTGAAATTAGTTGAGCTTTTTTTCATATCTCAAAAGACAAAACTTAAAAGAAGATAGCTGTACCTTAAGCTGATCACAGTCTAGAAGGCTTTTATACAAAGCAAGATAGTTCTGACTCGACGGAACTTTCCACTTTCCAACACGAACTTGGGAAGACTCAGATGGACCGCCGTCTTTGTCCTGAGCAAATGAAAGAAAATTGTGATTCCAAACAAAACATTCAGCTGAGTAAATATATACACATGTGTCTGGATTCAATAATGACATCAACATCTGGAAACATGCATCTGACCTCAGCAAGCATGATGGGTTTTGAACAGACACGAATCAAGCCCTGGTGCACTGAAAAATAATGGTTAAGGTTTTAGCAGATATCATCACAGAAGAGTCATACAAGAGCAAGCAGATAATATTCACTTCCATTTCCTTTAATAAATACTATGACAGCCTTAAGGTGCGATGTGTTCATGATCGACTTACCCACTGAGCTTATGAAAGTCCATAGGACAGGTCCTTTAGAAGCCATGGCCACCAGCACCTTAAGAATGGACCTGCAACACGCAGTCTGCATTCTCTCGCTGTACTGAGGGAAGTTGTCAATCTGCACTACGAGCAGACGCTCAAGGAGAGGTGTATACACTTCTGGGATCTGAGAGCAAGGACACAGAGGGAGACAAGTCTTTCTTGCCACTGCATGACATCATGGTGCATACATGGATGTACAGGTAAGGCTGAAAATCTATGGGTATTCAGGTTATTCAGCTGTGGTCAAACTTTAATGATAGACTGAGTTTGTTACCTTGTCCAGGTGAATCAGGACACTAGCAATAGAGTCCAGGAAGCTTGGCAGCTGGTAGAGACTGTCGTCCTCCCCATCAGACTCAGTAAGATACATCTGCTTACAGCGCTGAATCAGCTCTGTGTACATCAAGTCCACATCTTGTGGGCAGACTTTCTTGCATGGCTACAGAAAAAAAGTTTTTTATTAAGAAGTCTGGACTGTACATGAACAACAAAAGATTACATTTAAGATTATTTAGTGGATTACACAGGAAACCAAACTGTAATTAAAGCAAACAAAGGCAATTAACATACGGTTGCAAAGAATCCATATCCTCGTATGGCAATGGACAGTTCTTTATGTGTAGAGTCCATGGTCTTTATGATGCCACAGAACTTCTGCATGAAGAACTTCAGCTTGCTTTTGTGCTCCTCAATATTCTCTGCCACCAGCATCGCAACCTTCAGATGATCATACAAATATTAGTTTTTGGATTTTGGGAAATATATTTACCTCTGATTTCACTATTCATCACGTTTGTCTGGAAAACCCTTTAAGTGTTTACCTGTTTGAGGAAGGATTCAAGTGCGTAGTAACTGGTCTTCTTCATCTCAGCATTGATGTGTCCACAGAGTTTAGACATGACCTCAAACAACGCTCTGTAGTGGTCCATAAGGCAGCTGCTGAACTGGGATGCATGTCTGGCAAATAGTCTAAGCCCAGCTGTTTAAGGAACAGAGTCAAAGAGAAATTAGATTTTTAGGGAGGCTTCTCTTATCTTACAATTCTGCGATGGAAATGGCAGGCCTTACCAAATGTGACAGCATAGCGATTCATTTCCATCTACAGCACAAAAAAAAAAAAAAAGGGAAAACATACTGTCAGAGGAGGCTCGTTGCATGGTTACACATGAATTTTAAATGCAGACCTGGACTGGACATCTTTTTTCACATTCAAAGCTTCTACTGAGATTGATTTCAAATGAAGCTTTAAATGTCTGTCGTAAGTGATATGAAAGTGATGATGTCTTATGGACTGCCACGACAAAGATTTTCTTTTCATCCTTTTTTGTAAGGACTTCAGTAATACACTATAACAGTGTTAGGGCTGAAATAGATTTTTTGTTGATGTGGGTATATAAATGTCATTTATGGCACTGTTTGATTGCTGCTAGACCAGCCCATTACTACAAGTGCAAGCCTCATTTTGTGCGCAGCCAGCAGGGGAGTGCGCAGTTTTTTTGACTGCAGTGAAAATGTCATTTCTGAAAGTCTGAACACCAACAAAAATGGACAGAACTTGAATATTTTGGTCGAAGAAAACCTGTTGTGAACTTTGGAAATGATTGCACCAATTTCAATAAACTTGGACTTTTGGACCTTACAACAATTCCGATGTCAACGTTAAAGAAGCTTTGATTGGTACAGCCCTAGTAAAATACAATCTAAAAACAGTTCAGCATGCATTGACACAGTACGCACAAATGTAAGGGTCAATATGATATACTAAATGGTAATGTTAAGACAGTGACACATTTCTGTTGGCACCATAAATGAATTGAGGTTCAACACACAGCACTGCACATTACATGTACACTTCCCTTGCCAACTGGGTGCGTCAACGGTTAATGACAGTTGGATAGCTGAGACAGAGACATTTACCTGGGGACTGATCGCCTTCAGGGCGTACTGGAAAATGTCCTTAGACGTTGCTGGATCTGCAAGTCAGAGACACACTAATCATGGCATTCCATGCTTTTTATTGGAAATGTGAGATGAATGGATGAATCGAGAAACAAACACACACACACACACACACACACACGCACACACACACAGAGCCAGAACGGTGACTTTAAAATTTGGCATCCCCCCCAAAAATTGGCATTGAAAACAAAACTAGTACTGAAAAAGGAAACATTGTCATTGAAACATTTGTATTGAAAACAGTTGTATTGGCACTGAAAAAAGAAACTAATTAAAATAATTAAAATCTGAAAATCTTATCATTTTATTTTATTGGGATCTTTTTTGTATTTTTCAATGACAATCTTCAGATTTTTTCTTCATGTCACTTTTTTTTCAGTGACAGATTTTTTTTACAATGTCAGTTTTTTTTCAGTGTCACTGATTTTCAGTTTCAACTTTCTGTCACTGTTTTGTCGTCGAGAGGGAGGGGCCTGAGAGGAGGGGCAAGTAGAGCGTTAATTATTTTAATTAGTTTCTTTTTTCAGTGCCAATACTTGTTTCGATGCCAATACAACTGTTTTCAATACAAATGTTTCAATGACAATGTTTCTTTTTTCAGTACTGGTTTTGTTTTCAATGCCATTTTTTTTTTTGGGATGCCAAATTTTAAAGTCACCGTTCTGGCTCCATACACACACGCGCGCGCGCGCACACACACACACACACACACACACACACACACACACACACACACACACACACACACACACACACACACACACACACACACACCTTCTTCCATGGTTTTAGTGAAGTTGACCATCAGAGCAGTGATTCCTCTCAAACATCCAGCTACGACAAAAAGTTTGGGTTCCTTCGTTGAAGATGTCATCTGAAACAAAAAACACAAAACCACAACTGAATGAAAACACATTTCACCAGCTGTTTTCAACTGGCTGCATTTGTTCATCACGGTTCAACACTTGGCACAGCCCGAACAAAAGATCATGATATTCTCTTTGTTTTTTTTCATGTCATCGCCATTTCGTCTGTCAACACACCTGTTCTTTCAGCTCTCCTAGATAGGCTTTGTAGAGTTTGTCAGAGTTGTTGACCATCTCGCTGGGGTGAACCTCTGCAAGAACTCCCAGCAACTCATAGATTTTGCCAAGGACTGTAAAAACAGTAACACAAGTATGAAAAATGTGCCTGTATTAAGACAATCTCGAAATGGTGCTTAGATTTCAGTCATCAAGGGCCGACTCGCCTGAATCTGGTAGTTTGCTCTTCTGACAAAGCTCGCTGTAATATTTGTTGAACATTTCACCGATTCGAAGCTCAGCAGCCACGCTGGATGCCTTTGTTTTTTGGAGAACCTGTGGCGAGTATTTGACAAGAACAAGTTAATATTTAAGTCCATGTTCACAAACATATTAGACAGACTTTCACAAGATATGAACAGGGAATTAGGGCTTTTCTTTTGATCTGAATGCACGCTGTCGTCCTCACCTTGCATGCTTGGGCTTGTGTTAAAGAAAATACACTGAATGGAAAAAGAAACCAACCTTTATGAGGAGGTCCAGCACTGGAGTCCTACATTTGGCCACTTTGTCCTTCGTATACACAACCATGCATGTGTCCTGCATAAAAAAGAAGAAAGAGAGTTAACAAATTAATTAATTTGCAGAAACGTGTATGCAAGCAAATGTGTGTTTCCTTAGTTTGTTGTACTGTTCCAACTGTCGTGTGTGTGAAGTTTGTAATTGCTGACATGAAAAGAAATAGAGGCTCCTGAATGTCAGCCTCAGTTTTAATCTGACATCGAATTAGTTTACTTTGAATAAATCCATTTCCATTGTTTTCACTAGCTGCAGAATGACACTTTTGCTTGAAAGGGGGACTTACTCTTATGTCAATGGCGTACGTCTTCTCCCAGCCTTTGACTCTAGGTGAGACTCGGTCCAAAAACTTCTCCAAAAAACACAAGATATCAACTCGGGTGTCACGGAGCTGGAAGAGAGATGTTTCTGTCAACAGGAGATCTTTAAATTCACTCAATTATTGTTCAACGTTTCGATTCCTGATATCTACCTCATCTGATGCCAGGGACTTCCTGAGGAAGCTGAGCAGTCCATAGTCTTTCGAGAACAATAGAGATGTCTGCAAAGCTTCAAGATGAAAATGCAAAGGTGGGATCAGAAGTATGTACATCAGAACACCAACAACTGAATATGAATTATAAACACATCAGTGCAATGTGCAAGCCTCTATTGACTTACTGATCCTTTGCTACTCACTCCACAGATTATGCATTATTACTTGCGTACTATCCTGTAACTGCAAAGAAAACCACCTCTGATCAGAGTTTTGTGGAACTAAAATGCTTCTCGACTGTAAATATTGTAAAGAAACACAGTACAAGGCTCAGCTAGTGCTTGTAATGTGATAGTACGACCGCATGTTGCATACAGCATGAACTTCAGACTGAATCCCCCTGAGGAATAAGGTGCCATGGAGGGAACCTGTGGTCTGAACAACATCCTAAAACCTTTATCAATGAAACACTTCATCCTTGCATTTTGATAGTTTTACTAATATAATAGCTAAGACTTAATGTTAACGTAATGCAGTTATAATATCTATTTTAAACCTATAATTATTGAACAAGAATCACATGGCTTTTTAAAAAATTGTACTATGAGAAAGTGTCACCGCCCCCAAACTGAGGGTTTTGGCGGAAGGCGCTGACGTGACTCGGGTAAACTAAATAAAAACACGAGTTATCGACGTCACTGAAATAATTTCTGCAAGACGAACTGATAAGTAGCTTCTAAATATCCAAACACAACCGTATCCAACAAGGTGTTTGGCGCTCGTCAACAACAGCAGCTATATTAACAATAAATTGCCAGATTTTAAATGGAGTTTGGCGCGGATTCAACCTCTTCCAATGAGGTATTAAGAGGAGTACCCATTGTCTTACCAAGTTCAGTCTCGGTCGGGGCTAGCATACATTCCTGTCCCAAGTCACCGACAATATCGTGACATTTCAACGCTGCAGCTCGAGTGTCTTCGTCTGAAAGTGATTCATGAAGTTTGAGAAGGAGCCCGTGAGTCCCCCCGGCAGTGCTGCTGTCGGGAGAAGACATAACTGCAGCGCGGAACAAAGTTAAACTAACATTAGCATCCCAAGCACCACATTACTGTACTACAAGTACGACAATCACAGAACTACAGTGCTGTCTCGACAGACCTAGCTAAAATGCACCACTGTCTAACTAGCCAGTGCATTCAATCTGAAGTCATCAGCCACCAGGAAGAATCAGGATAGGATCCACGCTGTGTGCGCTTCAAAATAAAAGCCCGTGGCTGAATACACACCTGTCTAATTTGGATCGAAACTGCTGACTTCCTCATTATAGACATGAAAACAGTATCATCGTTCATCTGCACATTGTCAATCGATGTCCTAAATCCAATAAACAGTCTTAAGGGACAGGAACATTCATTTCAGGGCTGTTTATTTGAATGATTTGATTTTTGATTATTATTATGTTAATGCACAATATTGTTTAAAGAAAAGTACACCTATGGCCATGAACTTTGGGTCATGACCGAAAGAATAAGATCCCGGATACAAGCGGCCGAAATGAGTTTCCTCCGCAGGGTGGCAGGGCGCTCCCTTAGAGATAGGGTGAAGAGCTCTGTCACCCGGGATGAGCTCAGAGTAGAGCCGCTGCTCCTCCACATCGAGAGGAGCCAGCTGAGGTGGCTCGGGCATCTGTTTCGGATGCCCCCGGGACGCCTCCCTCGGGAGGTGTTCCTGGCATGTCCCTCCGGGAGGAGACCCCGAGGAAGACCCAGGACACGCTGGTGTGACTATGTCGCCCAGCTGGCCTGGGAACGCCTTGGGGTCCTCCCGGAAGAGTTGGAGGCAGTGTCCGGGGAGAGGGAAGTCTGGGTGTCCCTGCTCAGGCAGCTGCCCCCGCGACCCGGCCCCGGATAAGCGGATGAAAATGGATGGATGGATGGAAAAGTACAAAATAAAAATAAAAAAGTCAATGCATTATTAGTACATTTCACTTGTAACATATAGTAGTAGTTGTACTTGACAATTATCACCATATTTGATGCTTTGGAATACTAACTTATAATAGTATAATCAGTAAATAAGTGTGAATGCATTAAATTATATATTATTCCTGATTAATAATGCGTAGTCGTAGTCTGTTTCCAATGCATTGAGAACAACTAAAATTATAATCTGTTCATGTGTTTATTCGCTTCTTATCGCTTCAGTTCCGTTCTTTATTTTGGAAATACTCACCAGAAGTACTGCCGTGCTAAAAATGGCTGCATTAACGCTACCTTGACGAGTGTAATATGTTGCAGTTCTTCACTCTCACCACTGGAGGGCACCAAATGCTCACAATTTTCCAGCTAGTGAGCTTCTCCACCACAGACGCTCCTCAATAGCTTCATTTTAGTCTAATTTGGAAGTTTCAAGTCTTTTTTTGGGGTGCGAATTACTTTTAATAATGAATGCAACCTTGTTTTCCTGGATAATGGATCGATGTTCGCTGGTTGATGAATATTTTAATGGACCATTCAAGAGTCTTGGTCTCATAGAAAGGTGAATCGCTACATTCTAGATGTCCCATCTACTGAGTATGATCTGGCCCAAATCTTTTATAATCCCATTTTCTCTGGAAACATGATGGAGATAAAACACCACTGAGATTTATACTAGTTAAACAAACAATTAGTCAGTATATCCAAAAAGAATGTCGTGATTAACAGATGGCTTAATGAGCCTTTACCCGTTTGACTGCACTACAACAATGCCACCAGTAGATGTCAGTCATGTGCGCTGTTTTACTCCAAGCCTCCAGTATCAGATCTATTTTCAGAGAAAAACTTAAAGGTTAGGAGTCTTTTGTTTTTTTTTAAAAATAGTTTAGGCATGAGTAAAATAAATAAAAATAGCTTAAATCACAGATGGAAAGTCAATATTTTGTGTGTAAACAATACAGAAAAGATAATCTAAATAAAGTGAGATTAAACATCAGCAAACAGCTCAGATGTGGATAAAATGTAATACAACTTTTGAGGCCTTCTTCTTATGGCATCGATTCACTGATGATATCAGACAGTTTGTAAAATATGTGACCAAGTGCAGTTCTATTACTGTAAGAAAGATCAGGGGTTCCCACACTTTTACATGTCAAGGACCCCCCCCCCCCCCGGGATAGCTGCACATTAGACAGCAGACCCCCAGTTTGAATGGATTTTGAGTGTTTTTTTAATAGAATAACAAAAGTTTCATAGTAGATCAATGATCAAACTACGATCATTAAATATCACAAAAACTCAAAACAACCAAAACACTATCTCCTCTCGTTGTTCCCTGTAGCGGGGTGCTCCCAACAACACACTCAAGAAAACCCAAATTTGAGAAGCCACTACTTTTTCTTATCTAAAAAGGACTGAGGGTTGTGTGTGTTTCTCAGGAGAAAGTCCCAAAGCCCCTGCTCCACAGAAACATACTGCAGGCAGCAGAGTAGTGCAAACTATGCCTGCAAAACACACTAGCTATTCAAGTAAGCCTCTATATAAACTGCAGGGATTTACAACCCAGGCAAACGTAAAAAAGAGTGTGCAGCCTCTGTGGCAGCAGTGCATTTTATCTCTATCACTGTGCTTCTTGTGCACAGTTAAATACAAACTCATCAGGCTACTTTATGGATGTCACTTGATTTTTATTGGGCCTGTTATCTTTAACAGAGTGACGTGGTCAAGATATTTCACGGGGGTTAATTCAGATTGGTCGGATGAGGTCAAGTCCGTCAGAATGATACCGGAAGTAGATTGCAAATTGCGTTCATAATGAGAGTTTAACGTTTCTCTCAGAACATTTTCTTTTTAAGACTACATTTATTGGCTTTTAATTCAAGTTGTAAGTATTCATGATCAATTTTACATTAACACTTGTTGTTTCACTTGAGCCTATGAGATCAAATGGGCACGGTTAGAAATTGCATAGTATGAAATTGATGTTGTCATAGTTCCTATTTCGTCTGTTGCAGCTTTAGAATATGAGGCATGATATGTGGATACAAGGATACATATTGTACTCAAATTTTTATTTTCTAAATTTAAATTCCCTTATCATTCTTGGTTTGGATTTAAGCCTTTCAAATGTACGCTAATTCAGATGCGGCAAGTTGTGATGAATTTAGCAGCCGGCTGGAATTATTTTGAAAGGCACAACCGGATGTGTGTTGGTTAATTATGCATATCTTGACACTTTAAAACCCTAGACACCTGTTGTTATGGGAGGAATACACACACACACACACACGCGCACACACACACCAATCACAAGTTACATCCTACATCACATGGAGAGAGGAGGTGATTGAACAGAGCGGAGCTTCGCCGGACAGACAGTGAGGGGCTCCGGGGATACGGCTGTGAAAGATAAGGACGTACGGCGCTGTGTCTGTGGATTAATTTGTCTTTCTCAAGACTGGCCATTTTTCACGTTTCAGTTCTTTTTGTCTCCGGGCTGAAATGTTTCAGAATCCAACAGCAGGTGTGTACTTGTGTTTGAGAACTGACCATTTGTTTGAGTAGCGACTAAAGTGAAGTTCCGTTGATAAATAATGTTAGCTAACATCCAATGAAGAGGAGAAGTGTCTGGACGCGGTTGAAGTTACGTTTTACTCTGAGATGTACGCGAGCTCCGTCAGCATTTAGCCATTTAATGCTGCAGTTTGCCGGCAAACCGCCCAACGTTACTTGTTCTGGATCTTTATTAAGTTTTAACCCCTTCTGTTATTTTAACACACCTTCAACACGCGAAGCTTGTAACGTTACGACTTCAACAAAAACCCCGAAGTTCAGATTTCTGCCGAGCTAACGTAACTGACGTTACAAACAAATGGTTTCCGCGGTTTAGCGGTCTGAACTGTTTGCAAAAGTCGAGATTTTATGACAAATAGTGTTGCTTGGTAGAATGTATGAATGCCGACCCAACTACTGGACATTCACAACCCGATATTCTTAACCGGGCTTAAACTCATCATGTTTTATTCAGCTATATGCAAGAAGTCATCACACTTCAAGATTTTTGACCAGCAATATCGTGTCCTATGATGACCTGTGAGCGGGGACATGCGCCCGGGCGCAGTGTAGATGGGACAGCGTGACTTTAACTCTTTCTCTCTACTGTTTATATTATAGGATGTAGATTAATACAGAAAGGGGCATTTGTAAGTGTGAAAGCTGTCATCACAAACTGTGTCCACTGATTGAGTATATTATGTGTCTATAAATCTCATGTCCTGTACGACATGTTACAAGTCTTCTGAAGGATAACTCCATGTTTGGGATGTCACAGTTAAAGACTAGTTTGGTCTGTCAGATTATGTTTTGGGTTGTAATTTGTATCATTATTGTATTAAGCTCGAGACTACTGAGACCTGTTTAGCCCTCCAACAATTACCCGATCGAATTACCTCACAAATTGTCCAAAATAGTACACTGCTTGTGAAACATTGCAGACAGACAGCAGCACTGTTCAGGAACTGTCCAGCTACACACACACACTCACACACTCAGCATTTTCTTCTGATTGACCCATTCAGACTACCTGCAGATTCATTGTGGTCAATATCAAGAGGATATATGGATAATCCACGTGTTGATTATTGCCAGCAGATGGCAGAGAATAAATATGTCATAGTCTTCCGAACACCATGAAGAACATGTAGCAGAACTTCTGAATGAAGACTCAGACTCAGACAACTTTATTAATCCCACCAGGGGCAATCGGTTTCAGCAGCTTGCATACTGGCACAGAAGAAGACTCCAGTTTACGTGTTTACACCTCTCAGGGTGGATGTCCTGCTAAAGTCCAGCTGGTAATGTGCCACACCTGTATAACGGAACTGTCATGGCATTTTTAATGGTTCCTGTGAGAATTAAATATTTTACTCTCCTTGGCAGCTTCCTTCATCCCTGTTGTGCTGCAGTGCTGGATCTGAGCCGGAGCCGAACTGCCAGTAACAGCCACCAGGCCCGAGGGCCGCTGGACCAATAAGACATGCTGGCTGCCATGCTGCGCCAGAGTACAGGCGGAGGATCAGGAGGTGGCGGAACAGGCAGTGGTGGTGGAACCAAACTTCCTCTGGGCATCTCCCGACTCTCCAGCTCCAGCTTGGGTTCAGCAAGCCCTGCCAGCGCAGGCTCCTGGGTGCCAGGCAGGGTCTCCAAGAGCGGCTCTGTGAGCTCGGACAGTCCAGACCTCCCCGCCTCAGATCCGAACTATATTATGCAGCTGGTCAGCGATGTGCGCAAGTTTGCTGATGTGCTTCTACAACTTAAAGAAGTTTTCAACTCCAAAGGTATGTTTGGAAAGAAATGTTGCAAAAGACACACTGTTTTGTAATGTCTTACTGTTTGAGTTGCTTTATCACCATTCTCATCTAACTGCTAAGCAATACTGTTTTGGGGAACTGGTGTCCTGGTGTAATACATCCCATCAGTCATATTCCCACTAATGTAACTTGAGCTTTATCTTCTGCTATATTGTACCTCCAGTGTCTCTGGAGGTAACCTGTTAATGATTTGTGGCCACAACAAATGGCCATTGTGAATATGGGCTTTTCAGTGAGTGACACATACAATTGCTTCTAGGAATTAGCCATGACATGTCGTCACATTTCCTGTGATGACATGAACGCATCGTTGTGGTTAAACCCAGCCCTTTTTGCTACATGATTATTACTTTAAAAGGCGTGTGCGTCATTTAATTTCTGAACTTGTCGCAGCAGTGTATAGGGGGGAAAAAAATGTGAATAGTGTAAACACAGCCAAAGGGATTTGTAACGGACCGAAGCTGCCTGTCAACTCTATGTGTACACACTGTTGCTTTTACCACAATGTACACAGACCCAGGTCTATCAACCTGTTTTGTCCCGCTGTGGCCTTGGCTGCTCGGTCAGTCAACCAGCCTTATCTCACTTTTAGTTTGGTTCTTGCCCTCCCCTCTGTAAAACAGAAACCACAAAGACAGTGCTTTCACTCGTCTCTCAAAAAACGGTTTAATAGGTTACTATTACAGGAAAATCTCATTATTCTCTGAAGTTTTCAGGTAAAGGGGTGTTTATTGCCAAAGATTCTGGGTTTAGAAAGAGTAAAGTACCTTGGAAGGACATTTTAACCAGATGTGATAAGGATTCCCTCTTTTAATGCCTTAAAATTGCGGTGGCCACATTTAAACAACAGCAACCTTCCAGCTGATGCTATTTTAGACGGTATAAAACAGCCTCTAAGTCTGTAATTAACAGGCTTCATCAGTGATGAAATGGATAATTTCCAAACCATAGGGAAGTGTTGACACCGAGATGTACTTGTGACTGTGTGTGTGTGTGTGTGTGTGGGTTTTTTTGTGGGCGGTTATTACATTCCTGACTCTGTGTGTTGCATTGGCTTTTGGCTAAGTCCCAGATTTGTTAATCCCAATACCTGTTTTAAGGAAGGTCTGAATAAGATGAGGTGGTAGCTTTTTTTTCTCCACTCCCTTTCAACTGTGCCATGACACCCAAGCCAGGAAAAAGGAATCCCAGGCTTTGTTTTTTGTCTGGAGGGGTCAGTAAAGGTGCTTGACCCGGCTGGACATGTCGGAGTGGGCCATGCTGTAGGCACTTTTTTAAGCTCGAGAGACTTTGGTGACCTGTCAGCATGCTGGGGATCAAAGCAGTAAATAATCATGTTCAAGAGGTCGACGTCTGCAGCTTTTTGGAGTTGAAGCTTGATTTAAAAGTGAGATATGGCTTGAGCTTTAATGGCTGCACATTTTTTGTGTCTGACTTAGTCAAGCGTGATCAACGACAGATACCGTTTGGTCTTTTTAATAACAGATAAACACATGGCGTGTACACACAGGTTCTTGCAATGTTACAAGGTTGCATAACTGTCATACTAGACTTTTTGCCCTTGCTGTTTGCCATAAAGAAACCGGTTTATAATCCGTGTTCCCTCCAAATAACAACTGCATAAACTGAGCAGAACGTCAGAACATGAGACCTTAAATGGGCCTAAAAACAAACTCTCAGGGAATATAATTCAGTGAGTGTCTGCCCACTCTGCTGCTAATGTAACTGCACACAATTTACAGGTCCAGTAAGCGCAAGCTCAATTATGCAAATAGAGTCACTGAGATGCCAACACTTGATTGTAAAGCAAAGTATTCCCATTAGAGGGCTTATTTGGGCTAAATACAGGAAAGGGCAGATTTGGGAAATTAGGCTGATTAGGATGTAGAAAACAGACCTCTTCTCCACTGGTGAGGAAACAAGCAAAGAGACCATTGTGCCTCAAATTCCAGGAAAAAGTTAAGTTCAGGGTGTGCACGGATGGAAATCGTTGAAAATGCTTGAATTTTAATGTGGTGTTTTCGGGATTTGGAAAGCGTTTGGAGTTAGGGTAAATTGTATTACCTTGTTTTATATTGACTCAGCCAGGCTGTGACTGGTGCCAAGTCTACAGACAGGTGACACGTTCAAACATGCGCAACTTTTTGTTTGTCACCACTCTGTAGAATGCTGAAATCAAACATAATCTTGGTTGCTTAGCACCGTAACATCTGATTTGATGTAAAAAATCGAAATAATCATTTAAAGTGTATATTTTTTAAAGATATGTTATTGACTACAGCTGAAAGGTTCTGGAAATACTTGAAAAATGCACCGTGAAAATGCTTGAATTTGACTCTGAAAAAGCTGTAGGAGCCCTGTAAGGAGAATCTTTGACAAATCAGCAATTTCACTCCAGTGCATGCAAACACAGACCTCATATTAAAGTCTTTGGATTTCATTTGTTGGTCGTATCATGATGGTCTGTGCTCGACACATCTTCCAAGTGCCATTGTTGAGGTTTAGCGTCCTTTAGCTTTAGCTTTAGCAGAGCTTGCTAACAGATTGTTGGGAGTCACTGACCTGCGCTGTGATTGGATGCGATTTAAATCCCCCTCTAATTTATGGCCATATTGTCTCTGCAGTGCTTCACAATAGTTCAAACCTTTCATCACCCGGCCACTCACTGAAACCTAAGTGAACCCTCCCTTTTTTTTCCCCCTTTTTTTTTTTTTTTTTTACCACGCAGGGCCAATAGTCAAGAGCAATATTCAGCTTAGAGCCCTCGCAACAGTGCCTGCATTCACAGTCAACGATGTGAGTCTGACACCCATTGTCCCAGGAGGCATCCATAGACTAGCATGCTGCTGCTAACTGGCAGCTTTTACAGAAATGATACTTTCCCAAGTCAAGAATAGCTGCGGCCTGTGGGATTGGTCCCTGGGGAATCTCTTCAGCCAATTCCATTATGACAGTGTTTATAAAAAAAAAAAGTTTATTTTCTTGCAATGCACATCAACCATAAATGGTCATTGTATCGTAGCTGTGGTTTGAGTCAATGACGCATGACTGCATTTTGTTTTTTACTAGTGCCTGAGAAGACATTCTTGTTTATGTGGCTTGATTGCCATCAGGTCAGCGCTGAGCTCTCTTCACACAGTGTGACATATGGTTACATCCTTCTTTAAGGTCAAACGTGTCCAGTGGCCACTTGTGAAAGAGATGTCAGTAATTGGAAGGGATTATTATTTTGAAGGTTGGTCTCAACCCGGGGTCAGCAAGGACGTTTGGAGACCAGATGATGCAGTGGAGGTGGTCCCTCTGGCCCTTTGTGTTTGTGACGGTGATGGGGCCCCTGAAGCTCTTCATTCTAAGATTAGCGTAGCAAACATTTGGCCCTACTGTGACTCCGTTCAACAACCAACAGACTCTGAAATTGTTTTGTAGTCGTCGTGTTTTGCAGGAGCAGTGCAGAGGATTGTTGTTCACCTCATCATCTATTTTGGGATTGATGGTGTATTGTTGTGGCTGCCTGCCTGACTGGCCCAGGTGTGTCATCATTGTTTTTGTCCTCCGTTGCTGCCGAGCAGAATGATGGCCAATTTTGTGCGTCAGCTGCTTAGGAAGGAAAACTGCACCAACAAGCTATTCACTGAGTGAAGGTGAGGAGAACAGCTTACAGAAGGGCTTCCTAATTAATTAATAACAATGAACAATTATTTGCAATTTTCTGAATAGCATCTGGAACTGTCTAATTACAGAAGATTGATTTTGCTTTGAAACAGTTATTATTTCGTACAGATAACTAAATGCTGTTCCATTTTCAGTTACCGAACAGTTTGTGTTTGTCTTGTGTTGTTGATTGATTTTGCAGACATATTATTAACAATATGAACACAGCTTTCCGAAAGTACGTCTTAGAATTAAGTAAAAAATGCATACACTGCTTCACTCATTTCATCTCTCTGTTACCACTCCTTTTTCTGCCGGACAAACAGCAACAGCAAATGCCCGCTTCTTCCTTTAGTCTGTAAATCAACAGTTGTGAAACATGCTCACAGTGGGAACATTAATGAGTTTTAAAATCATGTAGAGCTGCAATTATTATTTGATGAAACCATTAGTTAGGTAGTCGATTGAAAGCAAATTAGTTGCCAGCAGGGCACAAAATTAACACCAACCAGCAACCAAATACTGGTAAAATATACACATGGCTGACAGATCTGCTTTAAACTCCAGCAAAATATTGTATAAAATATTTTAATCCTGTTGCATGGCAGGTAAAATTTGAAAACTCACTAGTCATTTGGCCAGTGGAAAAAAAGTAAATTTTGTATGCTGATTTGCCAGCTATTTTGATATCAATAAATTGTGTCAGTGATTTTATTTTTCTCCAGCAAAAACATAAGAATTTATCTTTTTACCTTCTTTTCTTTGTATTCTTTCTAGTAACAATGCTGGTTGGTGTCACAGCTCCATCATTATTAGTCACACTTTTGGTATTGATGTATTACTCGTACCCCCCCTCCCTTTCCACATGTCAGCTGTGTGTTTTTAGTCATAAGCATTGAGTCATAGGTGTCCTTAGTTAATCAGTTTTGATTACTATTGGAGGCTCACCTGTCAGTGAATGCATGGTTCTGGGGTTTTAATGATTTAATGACTCCCTACTAAAAATGTTCTGCAGGTGTTGAGTAATGTTCAGTTATGCACTGTTATGACACCTGGCCACTCAGAGTTTTGTGGCAAATAGCCCAAAATGTTTTAAGAGTTACTGTGTTATTTTTCTTCAAATCGTTGGCAATAATAAGTATGGTTCAAAGGTTGCTTTGATGTTAAACTTCCCTGAGCTGCATTTTGGCTTCATTTTTGTGACTTTAGTTGGAATATGCTGTACGATATGGGGAAGAACGTGCTTTTTCTCTTTTTTGAGGAAGAGAAGCTTGTTGAGTACTCTACCGTGATGCTGAAGCTTTGTGGGAAAGTTATTCTGGTCTGGGTCCTCAGAGAAAGCCTACATGCTATTTTGGTGATTTGTATTACATATCACCCCTTGTGAAATACCAGCCTAAAATTAGCCCTACTTGGGCTTTTCACAAACCATTCCAGACTTTCTTAATGGCTGTAACTGGGCTGTGTTTAGACAGTCTATCCCACTGGGTCTGGGATCCACTATAAAGCATCGCAAGCTCCAAAAAGTTCCTTTTATGGTTCTTTTAGTGTGTCCATTTGTAAAGCCACTGTAAATTATCACAAGCACAAGACAACTAGCCTTCTTTACTTCAAAGTCGTCTCGTGTTGCATTCTCCAAATCAGATTTTCCAGAGATCTCCATTTAATCGTACTGTAACCTTATCTCACTAACTATAAGACTAAGCTGCCTAACAGGATTTATTGCATTACCTTAATTGTTTTGAGTGATCTTTGTTGAAAAGCACTGCTAATGTTTTAGCATTATTTGATGAAGCACGAGGGTTAGATCTTGGGATTGTTACCCCCTGGGATTAAAGGTATTGTGACATATGGCAGGTCCATTTATCCCCTCTGCCTGAGGAAACAAAACATGGATCATATACTGTACAGAGCACCATTAACTTAAAATCAATCATTTGGCAACACACAATGATGTCACGCTGTATACCGGAGGCAAAACCATGCTGACCTGTCAAGTTTAATAGCCCGGCTGCACTTTAAGATTTGTATGCTGTTTTTAAGTTGTAACCCGAGGGAGCTCCTTCTCTGTGTGTATCTCCCCTTCTTCCCCTCTGGTAAAATTTATGGTTATGGGCCCTGTTTTTGCTGGGGCAACTTTGTTCCAGGAGGCTGTCGATGGCTGCCACACACTTAGATAAAACTTTAGGATTCCCACACTACACATGAGAAGCCAAGGATTGTAGGCTCTCTGATGAGGGGCTGTACTTTAGAAACTCTTACTGGAGACTTCTTATACGCAGAGTTGAGGTTTCTTGTCCGACTATTGCAGTTGGGCATATAACTCAGGGCAAAGATGGCAGATTAAACCACCAACCATTTGGTTATGTGATCAGAAGATCAGATCAGAGGCTCCCCTCAGCCTTCTCAGATTAAGCCTTTGGAACGAAGATGACAAATTTATCCTCTGAATAAGCTTAAGTAGCCCTTGAATCTGTAGCCTTTAGCCCTGCATTGGATTAAAGTAATTAGATATTAGACAATGCAGCAATCATTTGACATTCTTTATTTCACAAGTTTGGGGCTAATTATTGATTAATTAATACAGTCATTCAATTTGGATGTATCCACTGGCAGGGATACAATTCATATATTGATACAATATGAATAATATGTAATAATAATATTTTTTGAATATTTTTAATGATATTTATTTTAAGAGCTAATAAAAACATTAAATGTACTGTAGTTGATAAGGAGTACTATATGAATCATACATTAAATACATTCTGCTAAACAATTTGAATCTAAATAAAACAAACAAATGCTTGTTTTGTCTCTTGTTACTCACCAACTGGCCATCCAAAATTAAAGGATTTTGTGGATGACTCAGGATTTTCTTGATAAAGTAGCAGGCACTCAATTGGATTGCTCGATAAACAAAGTCTGTATTAACCATTTGTAAATCATTCACAAATCCCTGTATCAAGATGGAAAATAACATGGACTGCCTCAAGTGTTCGGATGTTTAAGAGCGTATCTATGTGGTGAGCGAAGTGCACTGTGTGCAGTGTGTTATTAAAATGTAGCATTTCAGATTTGCGAGGCAGAATTTTCAAAGAAGAGTCAGTCACAGTGAACTAGATTAGATGCTGCAGATGACAGGTGCTTATTTCAGTTTCAGTCAACATGTCATCAAGGTAAGTAATAGGTCTAACAGCACAGTGACTAACAGTGTTTATTACACGTAATTGGCCTTGTTTTTCTGTCAGAGACAACCGTATGGCATTCTTGCATGTGACTGGGTCAGCCCCATGCTGGGCAGAGCTCATAACGTGAAAGGCCAGTGGAGCTGATGGGAGCAGGAAGGATAACCAGCTACTGTCTTTGTCCACAACATTTTAGGTTAAGGAACTCGGTTGCTGTGCTCAGTGAAAGGAACAGGGACCCTGTTTGATGTGGAGGTAAACAGACTGAGCGTGAAGCATAGCCAGGACCAATTGGGGTCTGCCCTGTCTTGTGAGACTCAAATTAGGCCCCACTGAGGTGTAAAAGGGGCATGGGAGGAAAGGGGAGCTATTGGGGTGTTATTGAACTTGCCAAAGCATACAGCACACAAGTCTGGTGAATTGGCTTCTCCAAACTGATAATGGTTTCCATTAGATTGGGGGCCCATATATGCAGGAGGCCCCTTGGCATTAACATGTTAAGTACCTTTTACAGGACTTCCAGGTGTAGAACAGCAGAGCTTCCACAGCCCAGAATACCTTCACTGCCATGTTTGGCCTGTCTGCTCAAGCTGTAACCATGAAAAGACGCAAAACAGTGCCTTGTGCTCACAGAGGACCCTGGTTTGTCTGTAGGTCTAGAGATGTTTTTCTTTATCATCTATCTCAATTAAATGTTAGGTAATAATCAGCAGTCTTGTAGTCTTCATCTTCTTTAAACCATTGACGTTGCCCAGAGTTGGGAGATGTATGGAATTAGAAGAAGTTGCTTTTTGTACAACTTACTAAATGACAATTATCAGACTAAGTTTTCTACTGCAAGCTTTTTATTGCACAAAGCCCTTTCTCTCAGGATTAGGATGCAACTAAAACTAAACAGTGTCCTCTTGTTCTCAATGCAGTGTTTGCCCCCCAACCTCAGCCCCCTTACCTCCCACTTCTGCCCCTTGACAGGTGTACTAAAGGGGCCCGTCTTTGTTCTTGTTGGACAGCTCTGGCCTGCTGATGTTCCTTTGCCTACATTACAGAGCTTGGGGAGCAACTGTAGTCTCTTCATCCTAATTCCTGACCAGTTTAGCTGCCAGCTAGAGGTTGCACGGTGGGGGGATTTGCAGTTTCTCTTAAAGAAAGCATCGTTGGAATGCCAGCCTTCAGAGCTTTGCATCAACAGTAGGCGGCGGTGGTGGTGGTTGTGGTGGTGATGTGGGGGGGATAACCAAAGAGAAAGGTTGCCTGTCTTTCCTCACTGTGACAGACAGCTCCACAGAGAAATGAAAGAGGGGGAAAAACAAATTCCTCACTCCACACTGGGTATCTCATTTATATGCGAAGGACTAAAGAGAGAAATATCCATGGGTAAATGTGTCTGTTGTCTAGAAAGAGATTTTGAATCATTTTAGCAGTGTTTCCCCTGGATAATTTTCAATTCCATATCAGATATTTTTTTTAACTTAAGTTTGCAATATGTGGTTATATTGTGTATTCCTCCATACCAAACCTAACATAATGCATTTCCTATATTCAGCCGTAATTGTGGATAATTTTTCATTCTCTTTTGGTTTCCTGCACTAACAGCTAGCCAGCCTGACAAAGGCAGCAGCCTGCAGAGTGTGAACATAAAAGCCCCCCACCTAGGTGAAAGGTGCTGTGTGTCTAGCCTAGAGCTCTTTTTTAAACGCTAGCTCTTTGTGCATCCAGTCATGGGAAAAAGAGCTTCAAAGGTGTAGCAACAGGGAATGCGTCGGTATGAGTATAGAAGGCTGGGAAGGCAAGGTTCTCCTGCCTTTTACCAGCTGCATGTAATCTGCTAATCCGAAGAGTGGACTGCCGGTGGTCTGTCGACAGAGGTTGACCAGGGCCACTGACCACAGGAAGTACATGGGCATGGGGATATCAAAGGATGTATGGGCCACCCATTGCAGTGACCCTGCCCAAGTGTTAAAGGTTAAATGGAACCGTTTTAACAGGGCCCTTATAGTTGGGCAAATAGTTCAAACTTCGGATTCCTATGATTACGGGCTCATTTTGAGCATTGCGCATAAATACCTTAAAAATGTGGGAGGCTTATGTGAAAGAATGTGGCATTTCACCCCAGCCAATTAAAGAAGAATCCATCTGAAAGAAGTAAAGGTTATTGAGTCACACAGTGATTGATTATTAGATCGACGTTTTGTTTCTTGTCTTCTGAAGAAGGGGGCAAGTTTCAAAGGTGCCCCTTGAAATCTAGCCTAGCTTTTGATGAATGCACAATTTCTTTGAAACAACTGCCACTACAGAGTCCTAGTTAGTTATTTAGGGTTGAGTCGCAGGAATGTCCAGCTGTGGTCTGACTCAATAGGAGACATTGAGAGGTTTTGATTGACATTGGTCATGGCTAGCCTGTCCAACATCCTATTTAGCCCCCTCTGCCAAAAGCTCCTTCCATTTGATCAGACCTCTGCAAACCCAGTTGTGACATGTTTAGTGATTTCACACTTTCTTTATGGCAATAAGCACCCCTCCGTTCCCTCAAATGTTTTGAAGCATAAATAATACATTGCTCCCATGATTTGCAATGCATGACTGAGCATAGCTAGGGTCTGAGCGAAAGGAATGTTGCCAAGTCATATTGTGTCAGACCCTAGTGGAAGTTGTGTGCTTCAAAGAGTCAAGCCATTGATGCCAAGTACTTCTAAGTCAGACAGTTTCCTTATGGTACACATAAAGACTGCAAAGTCCATGTGCACATGTAAATGTAAAACAGATGAATATGGCTTTCATTTGGTAAGGAGAATATGTACAGTCTTTTTGTAATGTTTGCTTTTTACAACTTTTGGATATTTATTTGATTCATAGGGCTACAGCGTGATTATACACTGATTTATCAATGCAACAATTAAAAAAAAAAATAAAATTCTCACTAAGTGATTGCAGGCTACTTTTATTGTACAGTGTATATGTATAGATCCATAATTAAGACAAACAAATATATTCAGGGTCAGCAATCCTCACCAAACTCAAGCAGTAGCCCAGCTTACAAGATAAACAAGACGCATGTTTGTGTCTGTTACTTCATCATCAGCTTGGTTCAGCCGTAAGGGACAGAAACAGCATCAAAATGCATGTTGTTTGTTCATTATGTATCATTGGTTGTGCTGTAAGGAATATACAGCCCAGTCTAAGGTGATTATGTCACAGGTGGTCATAATATCAAGGATTGAGTTTTACATTTAAAATTAGTGATTGTTCTGCAGAGAGATACAGTCTTTAAAGAGTTCATTAAAAATCATCCACAAAATATGGATTACAAATGTCAAAGCTGCACTTGCACACTGCTACAGCTATAGATTTCATACTCACCAATATTGCCTGCGTAGAGTAGATCAACAAATATGATGTTAGAATAGAAATGAAATTGGAAATGAGGGTCTCTGGCCTTATGTGAGTATATATGTAGATGGGTAACATGTAAATGTCAGATAGCCTCTGCTCCAGAAGTGCATCAGAATGTTTTGGTACTGAGGTGTCATCTCGATGGTGAATGATCTGACAATGTTTTCATTATGGATCCCCCTCCTCCCCTTGCTCCTGCAACTCCCATCCTCGCTCCCAAACAAGAGGCTGGAATGTTGGGTTTCCATGACGCTAATGAAGTAAAAACCTGGCAATGTGTTACTGGCAGCCTCAGAGCAGCTCCTGATCCGCGGCCTCCTTCTCATCAGGATCAGAGTCTGATCCCCCTGTAGCCTTCATTCACCAGGGCTTATTATGCCCAGGAATGTCTCTCACTCGCTCCTTCTCTCATTCGCTCCTTCTCTCATAACCCCCACTGAAGCAGGGAAGTGGGGTGCAGGGGTAAATTTGGGACAAATCCCAAGGGAGAATACTACCCCAAATAACACGCAGCCCCCCAATCCCTATACCCACCAAAACTCCTCCTCTATCACTTCTTACAATTCTTGCACAGCCAACCATCAAACATTGACAAAGAGACATACATACATACACACACACACACACACACACACACACACACACACACACACACACACACACACACCCCTTCTTTCCTGTGAAAAGTGAAAAGCTGCCGTTGTGATTTATTGTTCCATAAATGCTCCATGTGGCAGGCCCATGAGGCGACCAGTCCCTCTGTTTGCTAGTGGCCCCAGGGACAATAGTAAGTTTCAGCTCTCAAACAAGACCTTGCACAAAACTCAGGGGTCTTCCATGGGGAAAACAGAACAACCATCTTAGCAGCATGTTTGACAATTTTCAGATTGCCAATATTTAAAATGTAAACATCTTCTGTCATTTCAACTTTCTTCACTTAATTACCATTTCCCAATATTCTCCCTCATGTAAATCACAACAATATCACCATAGAAACAAAACAACCCAGTCAGATGTTCCTTTAACCAGCCCTCCCTGGTGGGAACAAGTCTTTTTCTCTTTGTGTCTCATCCAGAATGGCAGTTGAGGGGTTAAATAATCAGTCTCTGTACATTATCCCGTGTCCTGCTGGGCTGGTGGACGCAACCATAATGTCTTGCTAATTAGCCTCCATTTAGGATGGTCCAATAGGCCACACAACCACCATTGAAGATTGAAGCCCATGGAGCTTTGCAAGGGAAGACCCTCTGTCTCGTGGGCATTCATGGTTTAGGCTCGTCCTTAATAAACCTCAAGCTTGCCCAGGCTTGATGCCTCCAGGACTTGGGATTCAGTTACTCGGTCGATGAATGGGGTGTATAGCCTCTGTGGGCATGATTTAGGCCATTGTGTGTATTTTGTCATTGAAAGGATAATGTCCATAAATGGGATCTAAACTGACCAGGACCAATTAAGGGCTCAGGGGTTGAAGCGGCTCATTGTAAACTTTTACCCTTATCAAATGATTGTGGGGAGGGATCCCCATATAAGGCTGCAGGAGATAAAGTCTTTGGGAAGGCTGGGTTCTGTTGACAGTAAGGATGAACACTGCAAAACATTTGGTTAAAGGAAAATATGACATGTTTTTAGCATTTCAAATCTGATTTTCTTTTGCATTTACTCCAAAAATTTACATAATTTGCATTTTGTTGTTAATGCAAACTTTCTGTCAAGTATTTTACTCCGCTCTATTTTCTAAGAGTAAATGTTATACAGCTACAAAATTACTGAGCACAGTTTTTCTCAGATACAATCATTTTCCAACTGACATAGTAATCCATGGTACCAACAAAGAGTTTGACCTTCTCTCTACTGTGCGTGCATTGATGGATACCGCATGTGCATCAATTGTATAGACAACTCAGTTTGATGTGTGGTTGTGCCAGAAGTGCACTGCTGGCCCTTTTCCTGCCTTGTGGGGAGTTGGGCAGCTGAAACAAAAGGATGAGAGGCTTTCGTCATCAAAAACCACTAGGTCCTTGGCACTAGAAGGAGCTGCACATGACATCTGATGAAGATGGATGAAGATGGTCTCTATGGTGAAGGATAGGACTCTCCAGGTCCTATGGAGCAGCTTTTTGCCCAGCTAGAAGCAACAGGGCATCTTGGCATGGAGAAGTTCATGTGGTAGTAGGACAGTCTGCTTTGTGCCTGACCATTTTGGGGTTTTGAGCTGTCTTTTGATTCGATTGCATGTGGATCGTTTGCAAGTGCTTGATGTTCACCTGGAATTACCTCTTGAACTCATTGCTGTGTTATTTCCTGGAGTTATTGCACTTCACCTAATCACCCCAGATATTTTGGTTTTCCTTAAGGGGCCCATTGTTGATTGGATTGCAGGGGTGTGCTGATTAGCTGCAATGAAGTTGTCAGTAAAGCGGCAGCAAGTATGACCATTTGGCACATTATGACTGTTGTATCTCATTGATAGAGGGGAAAAACATGGGCTGCCAGATTCCCGTAAGAAAGGTTGAACATGCTATAGAGAAAACACACAAGTGTGGTCCACTTTTTTGGCAGTTGGCGAGTGAATTTTGTCCCGCGTATTGTGTCGTTTTTGTGGTGCTTCAAACTGGATGATGGATTATTGTTGTGATGTTGTGACCCTTTGGTCAATGTGAACTTGTCACCTGCTGGTCGGTTGGCTGGATTTCCGGGTCAGGCCTCAGCTAGCATTGTCATGGCGGCCACACAGACCCAGCATTATTAGCCCCACTGGCGGCACTATTTGTCCCACTCCAAAAAAGAGGGCTAATGAATAAAAGAAAAAATGGGAGACAGCTAAAGTCTTTCTGATCCCCCTTTCCATGAAGGGGTAATCCAGGGGTGATCGTCAGCACAAAATGTGGCTTTGACTGCCTGTATCCATTCTTTGTGTGTGTGTGTGTGTGTGTGTGTGTCTGTGTGTGTGTCTGTCTATATATCTGTATTTTTTCTTTTCTTTTGCAACCTTCATTTACCAGGGGGGCATAACGAGATCTTACCAGGAATAAGATCATTAATACACATGACTGACTTTTTTGGAAGTGTTGATTACAACTTCTAAAGCCGCCCACTATATATTTAGTTTAATTACAGCCTAGGACTGAGGCATATTTTTGTCAAAATGCCAAGTATGTATTCCTGCGTGTGTGTGTTTTTGTGTGACAGAGAAGCAGAGAGATGTGTCACCATTTGCTTCACCATTTCCGTCTGAGTCATCTTTGGGATTATGTAGATTCCAATAAAATAGAAACACCTTAACCATAGTTCATGTGCTCATTTACATTTTTCTCATTTATGACCTCACTCCTCAACCATGCCAAGAGCACATTGTCAAGGTTACTTGATAGCAAAGTGCATTGGGTCCCTTTTGTAAATGGTGATGACTCAGTGTTAGTAAAGTTGAATTTAGTACACAGAACCACATACCTGAGATGTTTTCTTGGGTTAAATGACTAACTAAGTGTTAACTCCAAGGAGAATACATTAGATCATGTTTATATATGCACTGGGCTGTCAGGTTAAGTGTAGGTTTGCTGAGTTGTGTTTGACTAGACAAGCCATTGATTGCTACAGTGTTGACTAGAACTGCTGTGAATGGATGGCAGTAGTCTCACATGGCTGCCATGGTCACTCTTTCAACCAACAAAGCTGGAATGTCATCCAGTAATCCTGTTTCCAATGAGGTTGCACCATTCAGGGCAGGGATACTTTTAAATAGCTGAACTCTAGGTCCAATCTGCACAGGTTTTCATAGCACATTCATTCTTAAGCCTCTATGCTGAAATTATACAATTAAAGCATTTTTCTAGCACGATTCATAGTTTAAAAGAATACCTGGTAAAGCCTCTATATTGCTGATGTTATGAAGCAAAAAAACCTCATTGGACACATAGACTTGACATCATTGTAGCCTCATTAAATGTCTACTATCACATTGTGAGTTAATCTACATGCAGGTTAATACATTTAGTTTATTGACTACACAAAGAGAGTCCTGTACTCCACAATACAGCCACACTTTGCTTATTACAAGGTAGACTGCACATAACTCGAATGAAAGCATGAAGTTGTGACTGAAGGAGGTTGAGAACGCATTCACCGCCACAATAAAAGTGTTTGTCTTTTGTCTTTGTAACTTTCCAGAGCACCAGGACTGCCTCCATCACGCGGTCCACGAGCGCCTTGGGGAGCTGCTGCGAGTCCTGAAGGCCATTATCAGCAAACACCAGAGCCTCAACTCAGTGGACATCCTCAGTACTGCTGGAACCGTCATCGCCACGGTCAAAGGTGAGCTATGATGACCCAAGCTCCCTTAAACACATACACACACATAACTCAAAGCTTTCCTGTAAAACATACCAGCTACTCCTCCACTCTTCCTTTGGTCTGTGTTTTGTCTCTGCTTATCTATTCCCCCCTCTCCCTCGACAGCTTTATCTACTGGACATCCACTATTACTATGTCCTCTCTCTCGCACTGTCCTCCCAAGTTAAGCTAAAGTTAAAGAACTTCCCAGGGAATGTTCTGAGAAGTTTTCATATAGCTTCAAAGAGATGACGCTCTTCAAAAGGCACTCAAATGCTTAGAATGCAGCAGCATGTGTTTCAAACCCCATACAGAGAGTAAGAAAATAATATTTTGGAGTCAAATACCTGATTCAAGAGGCGGGGAGAAGCGGGTGTCCTTTGTGCTTTGTCTGCCAGTCCAAAGGGAACTGCACTGAGGAATCCTATTCAATCTTTCATTCTCTGAGATTATGATCTGGCATGCAGGTCAATTCTTAACTTGGCTGCCACACAAGAATCCCCTGAGTATACCTCTTCCTAATTTGCATTGCAAAAAGGGCCATAGAGGGGCAGCACAGCTTTTTGAAAAGCTTACCCTTAATAAGGAATGGTGACACGGTGAAGTGAACAATGCGGAGGAAGCGCTGCATGTGAAATATTTTGAAGTCCACAAACATTCACATAGGTGTGTGCATTTGTGTGTATGCCATAAACATTACGTGCCATCTTTCGTGCAGCAACTTGACTTTTTGTGTGGCATTCAGACATGTTGATACACACAGATTAGGACCTTTTCAATAAGGAAGACAGATTTGACAGCTTAATAGTCGTTCAATAGAAGCCTTTGATTTAGGCTCCTAATGAAATGAAATTAATGAATGGAAGGATTCTTAGGAATGTTGATTAAAATGCATCTATTTTTCAGAGCAGTTGCTTATAATAGCTACTGGTTTAAGGGCACCAGTATTAGTGATGCATTTGAACAAATGCTTTTGATGATTAGCAAATATTACAGGCTTGGCACTTACTGTAGCTGCAAAATGTAGTCTTTTCATACGTATGTGCAGTGATGAATGCTGTAACGTCTTTTCTGCCACTAGGTGGCCAGAATTGTCCACTTCTTGACCCTCACATTGTGTCATGGTAAAGCAGATTTACAGTTTAACCCTTATTTTTTACTTTTTACCAAATCTGAACGCTATGGATGATGCATGAACATGAAGATGTAACATTTTCTAATGCCATTATTTATTGAAGTATGTCCAGGAGGTTGTGTTTTTCTTTGGACATGAATAAAAAAAATACAAAACAATAAGTGTACTGATAAGAAATTAATGATTTTTTTTTTTCGAGAGAATTTAGTATTTATACATGATTACACTTGAAGATACACACCAACACACCATATGTTTGTTTATACAGTCTTGTATGAATTTCCTCCATCCTGTGATACTCCATGTTCCATTGCATGCCAAGTTGCTACACATTCGCATAACTATTTATTGGAAGAAAAGTTCTGCTTAGACCTGAATTCTGCGTTGGTCTTTTTGGCTGTCGAGTGTTTCGACAGTGTTGAGCTTTTCACTGAAACAATACCATTTTTTCCCAATGATGTAATTTCCACGTTTGAACCACTGGTTGGGGCCTGAGCGAGTACTGGCATTGTATTCCAGCAAGCCTCAGGATGTCCTGTTGGGGGTAGGGGTTGGACAGAAGAGTAGGAGATGTAACTGCAAAAGGGAATTGCGTGCTTTGAATAGTGGTGGCTACAGTAGCTGGGCTGGGGTCGAAAGAGGCTCTCGGGGCCCCATGGACATTGGAACCAGTCAAAATCCTTTCTTTTTTTTTTTTGCACCCTTCCGACAGCTTTAACACTTCCTGTGCCTCAGTCTGAGCAAGAAATTTTACGTTGGATTTATTTCTCTTTGCGGGATAGAGGAACATACTATTGGACCTCTTGGCATGTTGAAGATATCTGGACATCAAAAATCGTGTTTTCGTCACCACTTAAAGTAGTCATTACTAATGAAGACGGCTCATTTCTGTTAAACAGGAGGAATGCTGAAGAAAGTTTTGAGGTGGGTTATTGGTAGTTTTGCCATTTGTAACAAAGTATACCACTCTGACAACTCTTCATGTACCTGCATTTGTTAGGCGTTGATAAGTGGGTGCTCTTCAGTTTTCATTATATGGCATATATGGTACATTTTTGGAGGACTATTGGAAACAGTCTTTGTGACATGTAATGTTAATGTAAATTAGATAAATAAGTAAATAAGTTTGGACTCTTCCCAACTTGTCAAAATCTCTCTCTCTCTTCTTAGGTTACAAAAACATGATTCACAACTGAACCTTCCAAAACAAAACCATCAGAGAACCAAAGCTCTGTAACCAAAGGCAGTAGGTTTTCTATTTAAAATGTCTGTTCCATTTGAACTCTAGAAATCTCCATTGTTCTAAAGGAAAGGAAAGGCTGAGGAAATCATGGAGGGAGCACAGTGGTCAGTGACATCACTGATTTATTGCTTGCTGTTTGGTCTCATTTTCTGAGCATCTCTCTCCTAGTTTATTTTCTCTCTGCTCAGTCAGGACAGGAAGTTTATTGTGAAGACTGATTACAGCTGTATTTACGCTGGTGTTTTTCCCCTATTCTGTTCTCAGTCAACGCTGTGTTTAGACTCTCAGCAGGAAACTACTGCCTTCCCAGATTACAGCCAAATATACACAGTTGAAGTCTTTGCTTATCTCTTCTGATTTGACGTACCAAGTTGTTTTTGGGTGCTTCTGAAGGATTTTCAAATGGCTGCACATTTGAGATACAAAGTGAACAATTACTTAGCTCTCGGTGGGATTGAAGGAGTACTGCATGACTCAAAGAGATTTTTAATGACTCTGTCCTTGACGTCAGGCACAGGATGATGAATCATACAGTGAGATTCATGCCTTAAACATGGCTATATCAATGGCGCCAGCGCAGGATGTCTTCAGTATGCAGGGTTTGCTACAAAAGCTTGACTCAATCGTTCTCATTATAATTTAACAGGGGTGAACTTTAAGGAGGTGAACGAAGAGAACAAACAGAAGCTTTTTGGAGAGATCTACACCGCTATCGACACATTGGCATTCACCTTTGGCAATGTGTAAGTATGATGTCATCGCTGTGATTCCCATGGTTCATTTCAAACTGCAGATAAAATGACTCTGTCTTCCACTGTATTTTGTTCCAGTCAATTCTGGGATTATGATATGAGTATATAATCATTGTACATAAATGAGTATTTATAGAGCAAATTTTGAACAACCTGTGCAGGACAGAAAATGTAAGGTTACATACAAACAGGAATTAGTAATAATTATTCTCAAAGAAAGCAATAGAGATAACATGGAAAAAGATAAACTGAAAATATTTTGACACATGGTGCTTTTCAAAGTTACCAAAATTACCCTGATTATGTCATCTTATCATTATTTCTAATTTCAACTTTACATTTTTACATTATATACTAGTGATTGGGGTTTTGAAAAATGTGTCAATTTAGAAGGGGACAGAAGGGATGATATGATAACAGACAGAGTTGCATTATGGGAACTGTGTGGTCCCAGGTTGTTTGGAGCTTGACCCATGTTAGATATTAAAAGTCAGGAGATGTCAGGCTCTGCTCTGTTGATTTTGACCGCTTTTTGAGTCTGCCTTTTTGGAGCTCCCCCAGCTTCATGGAAGTGCAATGATAAAACGCAGGAGGACGCATTCAAACCACTTTTATTTAAACACAAAGAGAATTTGAGTTGTTTTAAACTGATTCCTGCATGTGCATTCTCTAATCAATTTCACCCTTTGTCAACCCAATGTGTTAATTTGTGTTTTCCCTCAGAGTGTCTGACTTCCTTATGGGAGATGTAGAGAATGGATCAGTGTTGGGGCTCCCCCTGACTAAGAGAAGCAGGGTAAGAAAAGTAAATTATATATATTGTATAAATCAAATATTCTAATTAATTCCGCACAGCTGAGGAATGAAATTGGCACTTACCACCTTCCACAACTGTATGTTCAGGATTACAGGCTAATATGTATATATTTCTTTAGCACCCTCTCGTAAACATACATTCATCATTAGTTAATTCAGTGTCTATTAACGCCAGGATGTGGCCCACTGCCCCTTTATTGTCCCTGGCAGAGTTCAGGGGTTAAGCTAGCAAGTGCGTGTTGACGCATGTTCCTGAAATGACCTCCACAAATGATGAATTGATGTTATGTATTGTTGTTTTCCTGCTGTATGTTTTAAAGCTGCTCTGAAGAGGAAGTAAGGTTCTGATAAGCTTTGTTTTAAGCAGAGCATACCATGCCTTGAAAGGAAATTCATCCTCCTTCTTGTCGGTCTTTTTCCCCCGTCTGTCTGTTTTTCAGTCTTTTGAGAACCTCTCTGTGGAATCCGGAGGATCCGGTCCCGAGAAAGATGATCCACCAGGTAAGACGGATCTCTATAACACACAGCTACTGCACTCTGGTGCTGCTCTGTGAAAGTGTCAGGGGAATAGAATCCTGGCAAATTCGTTAGAAAGAACCTAGAAAAAACATTAATCTGTTTTAAGCCTGCTGTTCCTGCTTTATTAGTGTGGGTTATTTCATTGTTTGTGCTGTGTCACTGCCAGTGGGATGTGTGTGGGGGGGTTATATAGGGTTAGGGCACAACCAGCTCTCTAGTCTTGATCACCAGTCGTCTTGAGCACTTATTAATACATCCGGCAGTCGGTCTCCTGTCAGCATTACTTTGCTTCAAATGGTATTAGCTCATATCCTGCTCACCCAAGGTCAGTGTGGGCTCTTCTCGCTGACTCACAGTCACAGATGTTGCTAGTTTTACACATGGTATGTGCAGCATGTGTGTTGGGTGGGGGTTGATCGCTTGAAGCCATGTATAAGGCCATCTTCTATAACCTTCCACGTGGGATTCCGGTGGTTTTCACAGGGCCGTCGCCGCCGGTTCGGCCAGAAGAGGTGGACAGGACACTGCAGCGGCAGGACAGCGGGGTGGAGTCAGCGTTGCTCTACGCCAAGGCCTGGTCCAAGTACACCAAAGAGTTGCTGGCGTGGGTGGAGAAGCGTCTCAGTATGGGTGAGTTAGGGAACAGGTTGAGGAAGGAAGCAGCTAAGTAGCACTTTTACACTGGAGTCATAAAGTCAGCTGTCATGCGTTAGCGTCATAGACCATGTACTTAACTTCAGTACTTCATTACATAGTTAAGTGTAGGTTTTCATGTCAGGATATCTATGAGATATTTTCATTTGCATGTCATGCACATGTAGGGTTTAAAATAGCAACAATATGGGGATTAATCAGAAGCCAATATCCTGAGAATCACCTGAGTTGGACTTAAATAGTTGGATAATAAAGTCTTATCCAGGCTCAAGGTTGAGTGCACAGTGTGGGAGCTTTTGTTTGGTTCACCGGTTAATGAATGGTTTCAGTCTAGTACTTAGTCACTTGGCCAGTCAACACTATGAAACAATGCTCTCACTCAGGCTACACAGTACATGTGTTATCATGCATGCATGTTTGTTTAACACATCCCCATTGGTTAATGCTTTATGTAATGATTCATTTTATAGACTTAAATCATGACTAAAGGGACATTTTTTAATGAGAAAATGCTAAATGATTTTGAGTAAGTATTGAGATCCAACAGTTGATACAAAATTCAGCACATTGCACACCATTGATGAAAATTCTTAGGCCTTTACAAAGGATTGTGTATGTTGTTAAATTGAAGCCAACCTTTGTGTCGTCTATTTGCAGATATCGAATGTGCAAAGAGTTACGCCAAAATGGCAGAATCTGCCAAGACTCTTGCAAGTCAACAGGTGAGTAGATTTTGCAGCCTATTTGACTTACACATCCCAATTTTGCTGCAGTCTTTTAGCTGTTGGGGATTGACGTTTACACTTCCTCCTCCTCCTCATGTAAGGAATTCATGCCTTTCCGTGAGACCTACATGACTGCTTTCAAAAATGACATTGAGTTCAGCCAGCTGGTACTTCACACTGCAGCAGTACTCCAAAGCAACAAATTCATGCAGGTAATCTAAATCAAAAGATGCATTTATCAAATAGCACTTTTTTTATAATGGAAACAAAAGGACTTACTGTGTGGGGCTTTTTTGTGTTTCTTTCCAGCCTCTCCTTGCCAGAAAGAATGAGTTGGACAAACTAAGAAAAGAGGTCAAGGAGCAGTGGCAGAGAGAGCAAAAGAAAATGGTGAGTTGATTGACATAAAGGTTGCATTTTGTGAAGGGCCACACACAAATGCATACAGAATCTAAAGTTGTTTCACTGACCTGTGGGCTCAGTCCAAGAATGCTCTTGAAATGCCTTAGCCTGGTACACACATGCATACAAATGCTTTGTTTTGTCATGTAGTGATGCAGCCTAGTAAGCTGTAGTTCAGTTTCACCTATGACAGCGGCAGTGTCATAAACTAAGCCAATAACACTTAACACTACAATTGTACAAGGTCAGTCATCTGTAAATTAATTAGTATTTAACATTTAGTTAGTTTTTTATGTTACTGTCTCAGCTCCCATACTTGTTACACTAGAAAGTACAATACTGGAAATTACATTGGCTTTGAGTATTTTTTATTAAAAGTGTGCTTTCATATGAATTTTAAGTAAGTAATACAGATTACTATTAACTCGAATAGGATATAAACTTAAAAGCTATATTTTTGTGTTGGCTTTAGTTAGCATTGCTGGATTTGGGGTTGGGTCGTTGCTGTAGGTTTAGATGTCTGTATATTTTCCTGTGTTTTAAATCTTCCCATGTATATATCTGGAAAGACAGTTGTTGTAGTAGTAGTTTTCTTTTGAGTAGACAGATGCACTGGAAGGAAGATAAAGAAAAAAACAGCAATACAACAAATGGTAGACAATCCACAGTGTTGCACCATGTGGTGTGATGTTTCATTATTTGTGTATGAACTTGAAATACATGTGTGCATCTCTAGCACGAGGCAGACAGCGCTCTAAAGAAGGCCCGGCTGCTGCAGGCCCAGCGGCAGGAGGAATATGAGAAGGCAAAGGTGTCCACAAGCCGCCTGGAGGAGGAGCAGATCGGAGGAGGAGGAGGTGCAGCAGCAGCCAAACAGCTAGAGAAGAGGCGCAGGCTGGAGGAGGAGGCCCTGCAGAAGGTACAGCATCTCCTCTGTTGGGCCTGTGGCTCTTTCACTGTGGTAGATTGTAGATGTGCTGAATTAATATTAACATCATTAATTATGTTTGTTAAAATAGGTTTTAGTAATTCAATCTGACCTATTTTAAATTGTAGGTAGCTTTATTTGCCATTTAGAAGTCAATTTCATTTAATAGCATAGTTGCTGCTTCATAAATGCACCCAAGCACTACACACATCCTCCTGTTTCACTGTACTTTGACATTTATTGGACTTTGAAAGTACAGAGAGACAGAAATGGGTAGAAAGGCATAACAAGTATAGTGGGCTCAGACAACAAACTCAATCTCTATTCAAATTGCATTTTGTCAATTAAACTATAGCTGGATGACCATATTCTGTTTGGTGTGCATTCAGACAGGCTCAAGGAAATTGTTCTCAAGTAACAATAAAGATGGCAGCTCATTTTCCCTCCAATCACTTATAACTCATTCTTGTAGCACTAGTCTGAGCCGATGAGCATCAGAGTCAAAGCCCTCATACAAATTAAAGTACTGAGAATTATAATGAACTGCATTTCCTCTGTTGGCAGGCTGAGGAGGCCAGGGAGCACTGCAAAGCCTGTCAGATTGATGTTGGGGTGAAGAGAGTCGATCTGGTGACAACCAAGAGTGAGATCATCACCCAGATCCGAGAGATGGTCTCCCAGTGCGACCTCACCCTCAAGGCTGTAAGTACTGACTTTTCTGCTCTAAATGTCAGACATTTAAAATTCCAACCACCTTAAATATCAGAAATAATTTTCTACCCATGATAAGGTTAATGTTGCTTGCTTATTGCTGCAGGTGACAGTCAACTGGTTCCAGCTCCAGCAGGCCCAGGTCGTATCCCTCCCCGTCAACCACCAGAGTCTGTGTGAAAATGCCAAACTGTACGAGCCGGGCCAGCGCTATATCGATTTTGTCCGGAGTCTACCAACTGATGGGCCTCGCCTGGAGTCCCACTCGTTTGATTCAGCTGTCACACAAAACACAGGGTGAGCCATCAAGATACTGGGTTCAATAGCTCCTGTTATCATTGTGTGGCAAGTGATTTCAGTTAATGGATTGTATTTTTATCTTAATGACGCTAATTTTTAATTTGTTACAACCGTACATTATTAGCGAAATATCATGAATAACAAGTCATGAATGAGTTTTTAATTTACTATAGCCTATGTTGTATGCCTTAATTTCATTATGTAGCGTGATTAGATAACAAGTGCATTTTGCACAGATATGAATACAGATGTGCCTTGAGATTTTGGTTTGCCCTTCGGTGTACCTTGGACCCAAAAATTTTGAAAACCACTGGAACTGAGATCTGATTCTTATTATAGATGAATTGTGTTTATTGACTCAGTGCTCAGTGGCAACTTGACTCAGTGCTCAGTGACAACTTGACTCAATGCTCAGTGACAACTTGACTCAATGCTCAGTGGTATCAGGTACTTTTCCCCAATTTCGTTTTCCACTGCAGCTTGTACCCACTCAGTGTACATCGAATTCTTTAGCTAATCATCAGAATGACTCATGGTTTAACTGCCATGACGTCATCTTCAAGATGAGACACACAAACAGGAACAATGGAGGAAATCCTCTGCTTTTTGAAATCTTTTTATTGGCAACCAAACAGAGGAAAATTAGCACTTTGTTAATAGACCACAGTATTTGTGGGATACTATTTTTTCTTTAATTTGGTTTAAGTGAATAAATATTTGTCCATCACTATTTGTGGCCTGTGTGCAGGACATCAGTGTTACTCAGGTGACAATTCTAATGATGATTCTTTCTGACCAAACAGTGGTCTGCAGTGTTTTATCTCCACCTTTTAGTATCTGCTAAGCTTACTTGGAACCTAGACTAAGGTATTACAAGTTATCAAACTTTTGACAATGTGGGGGGGAAAAATAATAGTGGAGTTGAGTGGAGCCAAGTCGTACCATGCACTGGAAACGCAGCTTTAGTCATTTCCTTGATTCAAATCTGAGAAAGTAAACACAAACACTGATAACTGACTTATTTTTGTAAGACGGATAAGGTGGTGGTTCTCAGAGGGCTTCACAGTCCGAAACAAAGTTAGTTTGATTACATTATCTGTACTGACTCATTTAAAAAAAAAAAAAAAAAAGTGTACATTTATCGACTTAATGTTGGCAATTATACAGTTATTTTGATGTAAATTGCTTAAAGCTTGCATCACAGGATTCAGTGGAACGATAAGTATTTTTGAATAGTAAACAATGGTTGTAAATCCAGTGAAATGAAGTGATTTGTGGTCCTGGAGACCTGACTGATGAGAGGTGGAGTGATTGAGTGAGTGAGCTTGTTTTGGAAAGCGTAAAACAATTGGGTTGGCCAGGGCTTCCTGCGGAAATGACTGTGGTCACAGGAAAGAGGAGTTGGGGCGGTGGGCTTACCATCAATATCACCAAACCTCTGTGAAAGTTTTCAGTAGCTTTCAGAAGCAGTGTGTGTATACAGTGTGTATAGTGTGTATACACACACTGCTTCTGACAAACATGAAAAACGTTGTGGTCAGTGGGTGAAGTTAGTACTAAGTTCTTGTGAGGACTTCAGTCGAAAAAGTTGGTTTTCCTTTAGGAGAATTTGTTGACATAGATTTGTGGTCTCTCTCATACACTCACACTCAAACACACACCACACACCACACAGATGGAAATAAAGAGAGTGCTTTGTTCTTGAGTAGTTTTCTCCCGCTACCCCCTGCCCCCCAACTCTGATCCCTCTGATCAAAAGAATTCAACTTGGGAGAGAGGAAATGAAACTTTGACACACACACACACACACACACTCACATGCATCGGTCTTCAAAAGGTTAAAAAAAGACTGCTGACCTATTTTGTGAGATTCAGTAAGACTTGGACTTTAAACAACAATGGTTGCATGGTTAGTACGTTAGCCAATCATCAGTCTGACAGAATGAGTTAATCATCATTAAACTCTTTATCAACAGCTGTCTTTGATAGTGAGGCTGATCTCGTGATATCGTAATTATTCAGGGAATTGAAAATGAGATATAGGAATGACAAGCAGATTTACTTTACAATTTTCTGAAAAGAGAAATGTTAAATTAGACACAAATTCTAGTCTGTGCTATTGCTGGTCTGAGATTTGAAGACTGTGAAATGTGAGTATAATTTTTGATTATAATTTTGATTAGTTGAATAATCAATTAAAAATTAAAGAATTTTGAAAAAAGCTCATTGCAATTTCCCCGAACTCAATTGAAGGTATTCAGATTGCTTCTTTTGTCCAACCAACAGTTCAGACCCCAAAGATCTTCACATTTAAAAAGCAGTTATAAACAAATGTTTGACTTTATTGCCTGAAAATGACTTAAATGACTGATTATCGATCCATTTTCTTTCTATCAGCTACTTGATTAATTGACGTAATCGTTGCGGCTCTAGTTGTTGTCTTGTGAATTCTTTAATCCATATCCTTGTTTAGTATCGATGGGTTACTGGTGTTGTATGTTGTATTGATTATAAAGCCCTCTAAAACAAATGTGTTATTACCAGCTATTTAAATAAAACTGACTTTACCTGACCTAAATACATTTTTAGGATTAGCAATATTCCACATCAAAATGTAGTGAATAAAATCACAAAATATTGGACATCACGAGTCCAAAGTTCATGGTATGTGTTTCAGGGTTCAAAAATGTCCTTCCTATTATTTCCCTCCATAGGATGCCTTTCAACAAGCGCTCGCTCAGTGGCAGCCACTCATCCCACAGTAACCTATCACAGGCATCTGTGACCTCTGACATCCTTGGTGCAGATGACGTGGACAGTCCCATCGGTGCCCAACACACCAAGATCGCAGAGAGGCGATCCAACAGTAGCACTGACATCCAAGGTACGCAGGTTGAATCAGATAGCATAAGCTAGTTTCTACTGGTATTATATTGCACTGTTAAAAAATCTTACAGGGCAAACTTCATCCAACCCCCAATATTTTATTTAATATTTTAGTTTATCTCTGATGAGCCCCCTTTTTGGTTATTGCTTTATAACAAACATGTCACAATAATATGAAAGGTAAAGGTAACAGAAGATATAAATTGAAACCACTTTCCTAGGTTTGTTGTCGTTATATTTAATTTTTTTAAGCTTCATATGCAAAACAGACTGAAGTTTAGGAGTGGCAAATTGTCCATCACACTTGGAAGGTTGATTGACCGTTAAATGCATTCTTGTGGGTGTGTGTGTGGGTGTGTGGGTGTGTGCACAGCTGTTGACCAGCATTTGTCAGGAAAAAAATAACATTTTCTGTAGCACCTTAACCAGAAGATTGGTTTGTTAAAGACAGAGATTTTCAAATGCATACCCTTTGAAACGAGTCTTGGGTTGTTAAATAATCTATTATCGGTTTTAAATGGAAAACTTTTGGATTTCAGTAAAATTTATATATCATTTATGTCTAGTCTGTCATAAACAAAATATGTAAACGTTATATTTTTGCAACACATAAATGGACTGTAATAATTTGCCTTTCAACGTTATCATTTGTTTTGAAACCAGCACTTCGGATTCAGGCCCCATTTCGTCCGTGGGCCTCAGCCAGCCAGGGTGGAGGAATGTGCAGCGACTCGGAAAGTGCTGGAGGGAGCAGTGAGTCTCGGTCCATGGACTCACCCACTGCGAGCCCAGGTAGGGCAATTCAGGCAGCCAGCTTAATTTACTGAAGCTTACCTCAAACTGTGACTACCACAGTTTAATCAATTTTGTTCCGCTTTAAATTGAATTTTTTTTCAAACTGGGCAAGAACATTATGAAATAAAAAAGATAAACCAGAACATGTGGGAAGGTATTCCTTTCAATTAAAATGCTAAGGATTTCTTAGATTTTTTGAACTGGAAGGTTCCTTATCAGTTGAGTGGAAGCTATTTAAATGTCCTCAACACATTACTGGCTTTAACCATTTTTGCATAAACTGTTGTAATAGGTGTGTGTGCTACTAAATGGCTCATTAACAGGACACTTATCTAACAACAGTCATCTTTACCTGTAATCGTCTACTTAAATATTTACATGCCTTGAATCTGAACTATCAAGGAACTAAAACCCTTTCTGTCCAACTTTTATGTTTACTCTCTAGTAAGCCTAATCATCTTGTTTCCCGCAATTGTTACGTGACACCTAGCTTTAAATATCAGGTTTAGAAGTCTTATGTCATTGATAACGAAAAACGAAAAAAGAATTGCAGGTGATAGACAGGAGGGACATTTCTCAATGCTGACTGTCTTTAGGTGCCCCTGAGGCCTGCAAACACTTTTTTTATAATCTCCATGTTTACCCTAACCTTATTGCGGTGTTTTGTTAAAATCAAGTGGCTTAGCAACCACTTACAGTGGTGGCTCTTTGTTGAGCATTATGCAACTCTGTAAGTCTACAAATACACAAACACAACAAATAGTAGTTTCTGGTACATGTTTGAGCTTGTCAGTGTTTCCTTTGTTGCTGTGCAACATTATATGTGTGTCACAGTGTATGTGTGTCCTATCCTGTCCTGTATTGTAATGTTGGGCCTCCTCAAATTGTTTATAGTAATAGATCTTTTGATATGTGTTCTCCTTATCAAGTCAGCTTTCACAGCCGACTCTTATCAACAGGTTATTCTATAACAAGTCACCAAGAATTTTTTCCCCAGTTCATATCATGAATCTTATCTAAAAAAATCTAATTCAAAAACTTCACAAACTTTAAAAACTGAAGTTATCAGACTCCAAATACATATTTAGCTATATTTAGCAATTTTTGTAGTTTGCCCCCCGAGGCTAAATTTGAATGTCATAATTTTATCATTCTTGCAATTCTTTGTATTTGTATTCTTAGCCTCACCTAATGCTTATTTTTCACATTTCAGTAGTTGTTGCCAAGTGTTTACAATAATCAAATCAACCACAAATAATTTTTACCTGAATGGAGAGTCTTTCATTTCAAAAATAAATTTTACTAAAATATTGTTTTACTTTCTTGCAGCTGTGTATTATTATTATTATTATTATTATTATTATTATTATTATTATTATTATTATGATGATGATGATGGGTTATACAGTTTAAATGGCTTATTCTTTGCATATTCCACTAGTTGCAATATAACATTCAGTGGTTTTATTTCATAAGCAGATATTTGTAGTTGCCCAGGTAATTACCTGTGACCCCCTACCCACCACCCCCTATTCATGATGAGCCTCCTTATTGGGCTCATTAGAAAATCCACAACATCCATGAAATGCCTGTTGAAGAACATTAATCAGTCGATGAAGGTGTAAATCACCAACAATCGCCCACTGGGAATTTAATTAACAACGCCAGTCAACGGCATAGGTGGGCCACACCTTAAAGAGAGTTCTCTCGCTCCAGGGCTCAGGACTTCCCACTACTGTACATAAACCACTGGAGCTTTGAGCAGAATTGACCTGATGTCACTGTGGAGATGTGGACTAACTGGTGTGTAATGTTTTACTGTTCAGGAGACTTTAAGAGGAGATTACCCAGGACCCCCTCCACTGGCACCATGTCATCCGCTGATGACCTGGATGAGAGAGAGCCTCCATCTCCCTCTGATAATGGTGAGTCCCTCATGTTCTGCATGTAGTTTGTGTGTTTTTTAGTTCTTAACTTTCTTCATTTGATCTGTTATGTGCAATCTGTTTTCTTTTGTATGATAATAACCTCTTTCTCAGTGGGATTCAAAAGTATCCCTACATTTATACAGAAGAAGAAAAAATAATGGCTTCTGTTTCTTCTTTCTTGTCCTCCACTCTAAAGGTTTAAGTGAGATGATAATCGAAACAGCCAGCTCCCCAGGTCCTTTTAGAAACACCCAGATGTCCAAGGCTGCCCAAACTCACAAGCTGAGGAAGCTCAGAGCTCCATCCAAATGTAGGGAGTGCGACAGCCTGGTGGTGTTCCATGGAGCAGAGTGTGAGGAGGTAACCTTGGTTTCTTTTCTTTTTATTTTGTTTTAGAACAAATGAAACAAAACACGATCCAAACATGATCCTCTATTTGGACCTTAAATGTTAAATGTTGTGAGTCCACAGCATTGAGAGTATTACAAGTTCAAGATGAAGATTGCCAAAGTTTCACAATAGCCCCTTTATCACTCATGGTGAGCAAAAATCAAACAGAAACAAAAGGGAGAGACCACCTTTCCCCTCATCTAAACCTTTGACTAAAGGGAAAAGTTGAAACTGGCTACAGGCTCTCCTCAGAGACCAAGTCCACCAACTGGTCTCAGTCGGGGAACGGGCAGTGGAAACTGAAGACCTTTTGTTCATCTTCCGAGCAGTCGCCTCCATTACCCCTGCACCCCCCACTGTTTATTTTCGATCCAATTTCTTTCCATATTTATTAGATACACTGAAGACACACAAGATAATAACAAAGAGTTTGCTAGGTTATGTAATGCTGGTAGAGACATTGACAAGAGAAGAATGACACTAACTCTGCAGTGTATTGGAAACATTCCATGTTTTTGGTCCAATGGGTTACAAGAATGAAGCACTTCACAACCAAGCAACTTTTAGGCTGTAAATAGCTTGGACCAGCAGGAGTTGAGGGTCTGACTGGCTCCAGTGTGAGATATTAAGCAATAAGTACATCTGTTGGTCAAGGTCAATTTAACTAAAGATTTGAAATTGGATTAATCACCCAGTTTGTTTTTTTTTAATTTATTTATTTTTTTACACTAGTTGCAATTACAATCCAGAGAGCCAGTGAGTGTGTGTTTGTGGTATTGTTCTGATTGGTTATGTATAATCGCTGAACTTAAGGGTTATCCTGGTGTTATCTTCACTGCTGCTACTGTAATGATCAATGTCCATCGGTTAGTTCCATCTCGTCTTTTATGTTCTCTGCTTTTCAGCAGTGTCTTAAACGGTTTGACCCTATCACTTTCATAACTGAAATAAATGTTATTATGTTTGCAGTGTTCGTTAGCCTGCCATAAGAAGTGTCTGGAAACTCTGGCCATCCAGTGCGGCCATAAGAAACTCCAGGGAAGGCTCCACCTCTTCGGCATTGACTTCACGCAAGCAGCTAAGAACAGTCAGGACGGCATTCCCTTCATCATACAGAAGTGCACATCAGAAATTGAGAACAGAGCGCTCAACATCAAGGTATTCCAAGCCGAATATGATAGAATAAGTATTATTGAAAGATCAATACAGATAATTGGATAATTACTATAAAAATATTACCAGAAAATGATTGGTACTATATATTGCCTCTATTCCACACCAGCTGTATTGTTTAATGATGATGTTGGCCACAACTATGATTGTGTTGCCTCTGGTTCAAAAGAAGATGTAGCTGCATCCAACATTCTCTCATTGGCTTCACTAAAGAGGGTCCACTGTTATGATCCCAAATTTTACTTCCAACTATATCACATTAATATTCTGAGGTGGTTGTTAGACAGTTTTACCATGCTGATCCTAAAAATTGCAGCAAAGTTTCCACTGTTGAATGCATTTTGTTTTTGTGCTGTGAAGGGGATCTACCGTGTGAATGGTGCCAAGTCTCGGGTTGAGAAGTTGTGCCAGGCGTTTGAGAATGGCAAGCACCTGGTGGAGCTCTCAGAGCTTTATCCCCACGACATTAGCAACGTACTCAAACTCTACCTGAGACAGGTCAGCTGCTTTTGAAACCTTATGATTCATAAATGTATTGTTGATATTGTATAAATACTATGGTTTTTAAAAAAAAAAAAAAATTTAATCTAACTTAGGTATTTGGACCATGACTCCCACTTCTTATCTCATAATCCAATTTCTATTTTTGTCCCATTTGTCTATTTAATCACATAATTCTGGTGTTTCTGTTAATAATTCCTTGTTGCATATATTTTTCTTTTTTTCCCACATACTTTCCTCTGCAGCTTCCAGAGCCGCTCATCCTGTTCCGCTACTACAATGATTTTATCGGTTTGGCCAAAGAAAGTCAGAGTATCATTGTGGAGGAACTGGAGGCATTGCGGCTCAGTCCCACCTCTGTGGCCCCGGCTCAGGTCAGTGTGGAGCTCAACCGGGTTCTCTTCAAAATCAAGGACCTGCTGAAGCAACTGCCACCAGCTCATTACAAGACACTACAGTTCCTCATTGAACATCTGCACCGGTATGGCACCTTCAGTCAAACACATTTCTGCTCAGTGCATTATTATTGGTTATTATTATGAGCAAGAATCCTTCCTCTCTCCAGTGTGACAGAGCAATCAGAGGAGAATAAGATGACAGCCAGCAACCTCGGTATCATCTTTGGTCCAACACTGATCAAACCAAGGCAGGCGGACGCCGAAGTTTCCCTTTCATCTCTGGTGGATTACCCCTATCAGGCACTCATTGTTGAGCTCCTGATCAGGCACTACGAGATGGTCTTTGACACCCCACTTAGTCCACTGAGTAGCACCTCACCTACAGAGATCGATGCCCAACCCCGCCCTGACACCCGCCTAACCCACCAGGAGAAGGAGCAGCAGCTGAGCAGGCACTCAAAGTCATTGGGAGACATTAAGGAGGTAATTAGACATAAGTTTATTTTTTGGCATAGCATGTAGCAAGATTTTACATCAGTGTTATATACAGCACATTTGTCCATTTGTCATTTAATATTAAACAGTAGATTGATGCTTTGTATTCTGTCCTGATTCCTGTCTTTCTTATCATTACAGCAGAGCTCTAAGGTGTATAAGAGGCATTCTTCCATAATTCCTTCTTCCCACTTATTGGCTGAGGTTCAGGAAAGCACGCGAAGCCTTGACGGAAGTGACTTTGAACCTGGTCAGTATTTTTACCAAGCTAGGTAACCTATAGAAGGCAATTCTGTCAGGCAGTTATTCCAGAAGTTCTTTTATTCTGGCAGCGGGATATTGTCTTTGATTGCTACAGTCCACATCATTATACTTGATATGCTAATAACCTCTTGTTAATCTCTTTTTACAAAGCTGATGAAGTGGATTCAGAGACCTTCAATGGGGTTTTGTCATCAAGTGTTGATGAGGTCCGTAAACCTGGCGAGAGAGGCCTCAGTCGTTCTCAGCATATTACCGTCACCAGGGTCCAGCTTCGACACCCTCGCAGCAAACTCTCCTCCAGGCCAATCAGCATGCCGGCTGAACAAATATTCAACAGGGGCCAGGTTGACGAGAACAACACGAGGAACAGCACTGACCAAGATGACCGCAGGGGTGGTAGCTTCGACCAGCCCATTGAAGAGGTGGACGAAACTGAGAATACAAAGTTGCGAGCAGGCACACATTACCGGAGTACATTTATTGACACACAGACACTACGCAGAACTTGGGACAAACAGTACAAGCATGAAGTTGCTTCCAGAACTGTAAGAATTGTGGCCAGTTTGCCCACAGACAGTACAGCAGTGGATGCCAACAACATATCCGCTTCTGTGTCCTCATCATCCTTCTCCCTTGGGACTACTGGGAGCTCTATTAGCAACATCTATCCCAACAGACCTTATACTGTCGCAGTGCGACCCAGCAGGACTTTAAGAAGGGAGGACAATGTTACCAAGTTCAATCCTGTTGCAACAGCTTTCAGGGCTCCTAGAACTCTCCAGCCTCCCCCAGGGACCTTCTACAAGCCCCCGTCAGGGAGCAAAGCGAATGCGCTGCAGAACTGTGCATTAGCCAACAGCGCTGAGGATGAAGATGAGGAGGAGGAGGAGGATGAGGATGAGGAGGAAGAGGAGGAGGATGAGGAGGAGGAGGAGGAAGAGGAGTTGGGGATTGAGATAGAGGTGTCTGTAGATGAGCCTCTTGAGGAAGGTAATGAGGCTGAGCAGGCAGCCATGTCTCCTAGCTCTAGCCCTGAGCAACTGGGCCCAAACCAGGCCAAACCAGTGTATCAGAGACTGAGACCCAGACGCCTTCAGGAGGTAGAACATCGAGAAGCTCATTTTGTGTGATCATTTGAGCATCACTGACCATCAGATCTTCAAAAACAGCACTCGAATGCTAACAATGTGTGCCATATTCTATTGGAAAAAGAATACGAAACACCTGTAAAGACGATTTCCGGATGTACTATGAATGTGGGCACTGTCTGGGCTATTAAATGTACCTTTTGGTCCTCAGAAGACAAACAAGATGCACTTAAAATGCTGTATATTTTTAACAAGATTCACCAATATTTCATTTACCTATCACTCACTCAGTACACTCTGGCCCTTCGTCAGAATATTTATGATTATTTTTGAGACTGTGCAATGACTTTTTTTTGAACAATTTTGTACAAAGTTCTTACAGGCTCACTATCTATATATGTTTATATACCAAAAAACGGTTTGAATTGTTACAATAGTGCATGTAGCCACATTTTTAAAAAAAGTTTGGTGCACTTACCTGACATACTCTTCCACAAATCTTTTCAGAGTCCTGTTAATTGTCAGAATGTTTTAAACTGTTACATTTAGGTTATAACTAATCATTTTGATAATAACTTGTGTATAAAGCAATATTATGACCTTTGTTACATGCTGTACTGGGTATGTGTATAGGCATTTGGTAATGTTTTGAAGCACCAGTTGCAAAGGGTATACATTCACTTGTTTTTATACTGTTGAACTTGTATGTTGTCAACTTAAACTGATCTGAAAAAAGCTTTTAGAAGTACCCCTGGATTGTATAATGGCATTATCTTTCTTATTTTAAGATAACATTTACATTTCTTATTAGCCAAAGCTGTTCTTCTTTTCACAACTGAAGTACTTCATCAATAACCTAAACCTTACAGGTTCTGTGTAAGTAATTGGAAGTGCATCATTTATTTAAATGGTATCTGTTTTTTATGGCAATGTACAAGGTTGACAGAATGTTGAAAAGTTCAGTGTAAAAAAAACAGGTACTTGAAAACAAAAACCCTTTTGTAACTTATTAAAATATATCCGACAACTTCATTGATACTTTGTTTTTTCTTCTCCACATCTTTTAAACTTGTAGCAACTTTATATATCAAAAAAGTATTCCCATGATTACTCGTAGTTGTGCAATGTTATTGTCGAGCAAACAAACTGAATGTATAGAGATGCAAGTTTTTGTTAAGTTGTAATTATAAGGGGGCATATTTATCTTTTACCACTTGTAGGAGTATAACTGAGAGAGGATTATACAGTGTAACGTAGGGCAGGTGGTTGGGTCATGTCGGGCTCCACAAATGGATGAGAGAGTTAGCAGCCCTCCAGCACTGAGAAAGGAGATTAAATCAATCTGCTTAACTATTCACAAGGTCTGGATTCGAGCTGTGTTAGCAACCCCAAGGCGCACTCGGTAGAATATGTGTTGTTATGCTTTATTTACTGGATAACAATTTGCAGAACAGGTGCTCTTCTGAGGTAAGTGATATATCATGCTAGACTATAACCACTTTGAAATGTAGTCAATGAAATTTGTGAAGTAGTAGCTATAATATTGCACAAGACTTACCTAGATTCAAGTTGATATTGATACAAGCATGGGGAATGTGCAATAATTAGCATTATTGGGTAGATGGAAGAATAATGAGTAGTGCCGAGAGAATCTTTATAGACTGTTTAAAGGTCTATGACTGTTATGCTGACCATGTGAAGTGTCTTGAGCTCATTAACCTCATTACAGAGCTATTGCTAGCCTTCACATGGAGCGCTCGCTGGATGAATGGACACCACTATGTTGTACACAGGAGTTCATACAATTAAACTTTCAGAATTACTTTTAAGTCATATTTTTGTTAAACATTTGGTAGCTTTATCTAGCTTAACACGAGTATTGTGGACTGGTTGAATACAGGTTTGTTGGCTGGTGCCAGCCCCCGCGGGGGTGAAAAGGAGGAGAGATGGGGGCAGGAAGACAGGTCAGACTCCTGCTGTGGAAGAACTGGACAGTCCGCAGGAGGCAGAGGGTAAAATCCTCTCATCCATCAATTTCACACTGCATTTATTCCCATGAGGGTTGGAGTTAGCTAAAACACCTTCAGGTGTCATTCTTTGCAGGAGATACAAGTTCCTTTAATGAAAAGACTTTCTTTGTCTGAAAAACTGGACCATAATCAACTGGAATGTGAAAGCACTATAATAAACTACAGGAAAATGTCTTTTATTTTTTTTGAGTTAACTAATCCTCTTTAAAGCAACATCATGTAAGTTTTTTTTTGCCATTTGTGCATTCCTACAGCTTTCAATCGCAAATTGAGTACACTGCTGTAAATATGGAAACTTGTACACTTGCATTCAATATGATCACAATACTTGTACAAAAAAATTGAGAGTCCACAGCTTTTTTTTTAACGCAGCCACACTTAAAGCAAGTGTGACAACACAAGGCTACAGTACGGTAGCGCTTGATAACAGTTAAGAGCCATTTTGAGACTTAGTCCTACCCCTTGTTTGGTTACCTGGTGGTCCAAAAGTTTCTGTGCTAGTCGTGTAAACGCCAACAATCCCCCCAGTGCCACAAACTCCCCATCATGTCAGCTAACAGAGCTTCCTAGCTAACGACAGCTATGGTTAGCAGCAGTGGTTACTTAAGCAGTAAGTAAAGCTATATCGAACGAAGAGTCGAGGCAGGGCAGCCGGACAACATCAGACGGAACCAGAAAACCTTTTTTCCAGGAAATATGATACAGTTTTACTAACGTAGTTGGTGGTCTGTGACTTGGTGCCTATTCAGTTTCAGTGTTGATGGCACTTTCTCGGAGGACAACCTACCCAATTTAAAAAAGTGCGATAGGTGTTCTGGGAGGAGAATGGGATTGGTGAATGATTTCAAAATAGTTATTTTAGGGTAACCCAGTTACTTAAAGTTGTTTTAATTGCTCTTGAAAGCTTACCCAGAGCTATTAGCAATGTTACTCAGCTTGCATTCACAGGAGATTTATTATCAAGTGAGAACATAGTGCTGAAGCTTTGTTGCTCTATTTTGCCAGTTTTGGTCGTTTAGCCTTTTACATACAGCAAACACTTTGGTTTTCATCTGACTCACTCATTTGCTGCCCGGAAACAGCATTTAAAAAAACAAAGTGCATCATAGCTAAGTTTAGAATATTAAATTTATGTTGCACTACTCAACCAGGTGCGCTTCTTCATGGAGATCATGTGGCCTGTCATGCTGTTCATGGGACTAGTGTGGCTAAGAAGAGTGAATCCGCTCTACCGTCAACATGAATGTAAGCAAACAACTCTTCAAAAATATCAGAAACGTGTTTAATCCATAGAGGAATACATAGGATGTCCTGTGCGGTACATGTTCATAAATATTCACAAATGAGATTTTTTTTTTTTTTTTTTTTTTTTTTTTTATGTTGTTTATTTCGGGCATGTCAATTCATAAACATCACATTTCATCATTGTTCAAATAATACAATACACATGGCCGAAAGGGAAAAGCGGGAGAAGCCAAAGCTTATCAAGTCCCGCCCCCATTACCCACAGGATAAAATCTTCATCCTGATCTTTTCTTGTCATTTGCATTTTACATTTTCTTTTCTCTTTTTTTTTTTTTTTTTTCAACTTCTTTTGTTATGACCTTTGACAAAACATATTACAGCAGTAGCATACAGAGCTGAATTCAAGCTCTAGACAGTACATACAGATTACATGTGTGTCTACTGTTGTGTGCCGATTTACAGGGCTAGTTGAGTTCTTCACAGCTCAGAAGAACTTCTGATAACTCACAGTAGTGTCACAGTGTTCGTACCTAAGTTATCTCACATTGTTGATACACATTATAACAACATCCTGCTATGTACAACTGGCATTGGCCTTGGATTTGTAAAGCACTGAAAGCCAACTGAATCTCCTCTACCTCAGGCCACTTCCCCAACAAGGCCATGCCCTCCACAGGGGTCCTGCCATGGATCCAGGGAATCCTTTGTAATGCCAACAACCCCTGTTTTCAATACCCCACCCGTGGTGAATCTCCTGGCCTGGTGTCCAACTACAACAACTCCATGTAAGCATCACCTTGGGTTTGTAGGGGCAGGATGTTTAAGTCCAGGCATGTCAAATTCCTATGAAACATTTGAATCATGCAATGAGGTCAAAGACAATATGTTTAAATGTCTCTGGATTGGGTTCTACTTCTATTGAATCCTTGCTGGGTACATACAATCATATGCGAATGAAAATGCTGTTAAGATGCTGTTAATGTGTGTGATTTGATACTGACCCTGCTCCTCAGTTTGGCTCGGCTATACTCGGATGCCCAGGAGCTTCTTTTGAGTGACCCAGAGTTTATGCAGCTCGGTCGTCTCTGGAGCGAACTGAATGCCATGAGTAACTTCATGGACACACTGCGCACCCATCCTGAACGGATCTCAGGTCAGTGCTCCAGCCTTTCATCGACATACTGTGAAAACGTAATTTTCGCCAGCGGCTTACCCAAGGTCAGTTAGGTTATTCTGGTTAGCTGGTATGTAGCATGACACATTTGGCATTGCAACATGTCTTTGTTGTTCTGCTCCTGGAAGAGCAAACAAAAAGTTTAGTTCCAGGCATTTAACACGATTCCTCTACCCAAATTGGCTTGCCATTGTGATTTGTAAAGATATGATATTATTGTGTGACTATATAATGCATTGGTTTGTTAATTTTGAGAGAAATGGGCGATAAATGTCAGGTCATGGTTTTTAAAAACTTGGAAAAAGTCTGAATCATCTGCTCAGAAAGCGCGTCACGGTCTCCATCAGATGTCACACACTTTCCCATCAATCTGTCTGTGTCTCTATACACTATAACAGGATTATGTCACACAGGTTTAGGAGCGGCCTGTAATGTAATCTGCTTACTTTCTCCACCAATGTCTTGTTTATTTGGTGGGAAAGCAAATCACGTGCTCCCCCTATCCATGTCCCTCTCTCCATGAGAGAACTTAGAAACACTGATCCCATCTCAAGGGACACTAAACAATGCAAACAGTTCTCTGCTCATGTCATCATACCCATTATATATAAACCTATACTGTGTATCCAGCATGTATCCCTGCTGGCAAAATAAACCTTTATGATGGGAGTGGAATGAGGCTGAGTGCATTCCAGGCTGTGAATGATTATGTCTGGTTGCGCTCTATGCTGCCTCTCTCATGGAGAATTATGGAGATGGACTAGCAGAGCTAACAGCGATATGGATCTACATTCCACACAAGTTTCCATGAGACCCTGGAAAGAAAATTTAATCATGTTGAGAACCAAGTTATGTAATTTTTGAGATGGACTCATCCTGACCGGGCAATTTAGCTAGAAAAATGCCAACAGTTTGTGTGGATGTGTGCAATTCATGTGCAAATCCCTTGATTGTGAGCAAGTGTGCGTGTGTGTCCATTAATGTGTGCATGCACCTGTGTCTATAGGTGTATATCCGCATAATTATATATATAAGAAAAGCCTTCTGTCTGATGGAAAGTTATTAAAGGAAATTAAGTAATGCTCTTAAAGGATTTTTTAAATTTATTTCTTTCTACCTATTTTTTTACTTATTTCTGGTGGAGAGTTAGATGACAACATCGATAGCTCCTCTCATATTTGTGCATTAAATATGAAGGTATAGCTGGTTAGCGTAGCTTAGCACCAAGACTATAAGCAATTAGAAACAGCTAGCCTGGTTTGCTAACATCAGCTCTGCAGAACTTATGCGCTGTGTTGGACTGAACTAACGTTAGCTACTGTTGCTCTTTGTTAGCAGAGTGGATAGAGGCCCTGAAATGAGGCACTTGAGTACGTGCCTAAAGTCACATCCTTTGGACTGTCGCAGAAAGTGTAACCCAAGTCCTCCACAAAGAAATCCACAGTTCAGTAACATAAAACAACTTGAACAAATTGTCCACAAGCTTGAAGTGGCATCCGAGAGAGACAGGGAAGGTCTCATTTTTCAAATAACATTACAATCCACTCACATATGGCCATTAAAAAAAGTAACTGATACATGTAAAATGCCACAAATTGTTACACAGAGCCACTTTAACACTCTGTCTTGTTTGTTTGTTCACAAACATACTAGCCAGGCTAGATGTTTTCCCCTTTTTCTGGTCTGTGTGTTAAGCTAAGCTTACAAAAGGCAGCAAACAGAGTAATTTACAGATGCCCTACATGCACAATGCAGTGATGAAGTTTCTATTGTGACTGACTGTATAACTTGCTTTTTATAGCTGTTTGACAGCCCCAAAGACTTTGTGTCAGTGGTGTGCATAACCTCAGTTCATAAACAAGCTGTTACCATCAACAGAATCACAGTTTTTGATTTTGTCTGGATTTTGTTGGCTCACTGCTCTGTCAGGCAACTTTTTTTCCTCAACCCCTCCTGGATAGAGACAAGCCCTCCAAAACGTAGATTTTCTCACTCTTTCCCGCTTTTCAGTTCCTTTGTTGTTTCTATTGGGTGCATGGGAATGCCAAGGCAAGTGAAACTAGGGCTGAACCTGGATGCAGGCCACACCAGCACTTTGTTTGGCAGAGCAAACTTTGTTCATGCACAGACAGGTCAGAGGAAATAATGAGACAGTGCAGAGGTGGAGTGTCTTTGTCTGTGTTCCTAAACGTTTAATGCTACAGATTTGTCACAACCTGCCCAAATATGTGCACTGAGTAGCCAGATTTTTTACAACATATCCTGTATCCACTGTCAGACTCGTAAGGAGGGTTACGAATGTGTGTTGGTAGGCAGTGTAAAGTCGTTACACCCAACAAAAAATGAATACATAATTACAGAATGAAAATGATCACTCTGGTCTCCTGTCGTTCTAACCAGAGCAGTCATACACATAATTTAAGTGTCATTGCCCTTCATATGAACTGTGTTTATCTATCTGTGCAGGTCGAGGTGTGAAGTTGGAGACTATCCTAAAAGACGATGAGACTCTGACATCATATCTGCTGAGAGACGTTCCTCTGACAGAGTCTGTGGTGAATCAGCTAGTCAATGCTCAAATCAGGCCTGAACAGGTACACACACGCACGCGCGCACACACACACACACACACACACACACACACACACACACACATACAACTCATTACATGTTTGGATAGGTATTGCAATGTGTAGCATTAATTTAACATTGCTTTTTAAAATATTGCAATGCATCTGCCAACATGTAATCACCACATCATGGATGTTAACATCAGTTATTCTGTTGAGGACGAGAAAATAATTTACGAGACTCGCTCCTTCTGCACTTCAGGGCACATCTACTTCATTTTTGTGTTTAGTTAGTTGTCTCGAGCTATGATGGATGTATCTGATTCATTCAGTGGTACCAGTAATCCTCGCTGAAAAACAGCTGGATGACAATTTCCTTTGGCAATCTACACAGTAAGAGACACATACATCAATCCACGGCACTTTATCCTGACACATGAGGCCAACTGTCAAGTCTACAGACACTCCACTCCCTCTTCTCTGTTTGTAGCATTCAGTAAATCACTGCTTGCACCCGTGTGGCACTTCAGCAGGCAGGATTATATGGTAAACCCAGTAATGACGTCATTGGATGGTCCCTGGGGTTGGTCTGCCTCAGGAGTTACTTCGATGTAATATTCAACAGTAGTGTGAAATACAGATAAGTCATCAAATTTGAAGCTTAACACTTTATAATAGCCGTAATAATAAATGGTAAAGTTAATGAAACTTTAATTAAAGTATGATCCACACTGTTTTTTAAACCATTTTCAAAGTATTGTAAACATCATTTTCAATTTTGGACTGCAGTGTTAACTCCATTTCAATTGAGGGAAAGACTAGAAAATACTGATCTGTGAAGTTTAACAAAGGACATCAAAGTGCAACGATATCGGCAATCAGCTTCCTCAAGTCCTTTCTCAAAACCAACCAAGTATGTCTCCTGTCCACTTCCATTCTCCCAGTTTGCCTTTGGGGTTCCAGCCTTGCATTTAAAGGACATTGCCTGCAGCCTGACTCTTCTGGAGCGATTCCTCATCTTCCCCAGCCGCAGAGGACTCTATTCTGTTCGCAACGCCATGTGCATCCTTACCCCACAGCGCCTTCAGATCATCGAGGACAAGTTCTACGCCAATGTCGACTTTTTCAAACTCTTCCGGCTGGTCAGTGTTGGCTGAGACTTAGAGGGCTTAAACATTTGCTAGTAGTAGGTTTAAAGGCTTGAAAATATGAGCATGTCGAAGGTAAACGTAACAATATTTACATACAAAATAATAGCAGTTTCTTTAGCCATTTTGGGTAAATAATACCTTCAATCATTACCCCAGTAAATTGTGGACATGTGCCATAAGTCTTAATTGTCAGTTAATTAACTCCATTCTGTCATGATGAGACCTTGAGCTATTGCTCCACATTTATACACTGGTCATGCCAGTGACAGACTTTTTCGAGCCATACGTTGTACTCTGACTGTATAAAGCCTCCAGACACATAATTAGATACATACATTTGACATCATTTGGCAGTTATCCCTATAGTTTATGAATAGACAATGCCAGTATAGAGCTGTGGTTGGATGAGTCCCATTTGGGATGTTGCCATGTTTATTTACAAAAATTTTTGATTGCTATTCACAGTCAGCTATTTAGCTGGCGCAAATTCTTGAAGTTAAACTGGCTTAGGGCAGTATAGTGTTTGGCAGGACATGAAATTTGCAAAACAGTAATCAAGCAGTGTCATATGTGCGTTAATGATTGTGTCTGAGTGATGCCTTAATCTGGTTGACCAGTTAATTTGTTGAGAGATTCTGTTTTTTAAGTGATTAGAATAAATCACATCCCCATTTTGGAAACTGAAAATGCCACATTTATATTAGGACCTTTCCCCTTTCTAGTTTCTCACGACAACATGGTATTTTCATTGTCTACATTTTAAAGCCATGTTTATGAACTGTTTCTGAAGAGTTATGCCAATTATTTTAAAGCCATTGTAAATTAAATCCCTATTTGCATCATCACACCACTTAAGGAAGATGTCATAGTTTTTACATTTGGGGTATTTGCTCCTGATTGCAGCCTTTTCTGACTTTACATCAGCAGTTTGTGCTCAAATCACATCTGGATCGAAACTTAACAAGCTCACACAGGCCTCTCATAGAGCCTGTTTAAAGCAGGACACACAGTGGATAAACAGCTGTCATTACTTTTATAAGAGCGCTGACTCACAGGGTGGGACAAATATTTCTCAGGGAAATGCAAGTTGGCTTTGAGTCTAAAGTAAATAAAGTCCCAATTCTACTAGAAATAGTACCACATCTTTTCTCGGGCATGTTAAAGAACCTTTACTGCTTTTTAAGAATGCACATGTTCATATCACAGATAAGCTTGATATAAAAGGATGGAACATTTGAAATATAGATATCAACCTGCATCAACATGTTGCTGTTGAGTCTTGTATAAATAAAATTATATGTCAAGGGTGTATAATGATAGAATTATTAAAATAAGATAACAAACCTTTTGTACATGTGAATGACAATTTCCACAAAAGAAGATTAATTCTTACACTCAGACACTCACAAGATTTTTTTTTTTTATGTTGATTAGAATTTGCACATGTGGAGACCATTAAATTAGATGTTGAAACTAAAGCTAAAAGAACATGTAATATTAACTGTTTTATTAGAAGCCACAATTTAGATTATATCTAAATTATAGACTGAATTACTTCCGTTGATCCCCACTTGTTTACCTTGATTTACGGTCTGATTAATGTAATACTTTATAAACACAACAAACACACAACATTATCTCCAAATATGATTGAGCTGCCACCACTCAGTTGAAGACATTTCCTTGAAGACCTTACATTGGAGCATGGCCTGTTTTTTTTTTTTTTTTATCTGCAATAGTCTATATTACGATTGTGAGGTAGCTCTGCCAATGTGCTTCAAATAGGTACAGAAGGAGTCATGCAGACTACTTGTGAAACAGCCATAAGCATTAGCTGGGCTGACTTTGCCTCTGTAATTAGCTTAGTGAAGAGACACTCCTCTCTTAAGTAATCATGGGGCACTGAGAGTAAACATGGGCCACAATGAGACAGACAGCAACAATGGCTGCTCTCTGCCTTAACCTAATCCAGCCACAATCACATGGGACTGGGCCAAGTCTGGGCCAATAGTCTGCCTCTGATTGTGCTTGAAGCAGGAAGCTAAAGTGCTTTTCTCCATCATTCTTTGTAGCAGTTCAGTCTTAAAGTACATTTAGCCTTTATTCAACTATTCAGTTGTCCCAGTGGGATCACAGATCTCTTTTTTTGGCCACTGGGAGCCATCTATCATCAATACAGCCATTGACATATCTTAAAATTACACTTGAAAACGTGTGGAAATGGAAAAGAGTAGGAGTGGTGGTAGTGTAGATGTTTAAATGAATTTAATCCCTGTCTGTTGATGCACATAAATCTTTTGCCACAGTGGAGTTGGAGCAGTGAGTGCAGGCTGGGATGATATCCAAATGGACAATGAAGGGCTGTAAAGATAAGAATAGACGAGACGGTATTTTAAGTTGCATGCTCGTGTGAATGAAGTTAGTCGAGGATCCTCAAAGAAGGATCGCTGTGTAGGACGTGCCAGTTTCAAAGCGTTGTTTGTTTTATCTGGAGAGGCGCTGGATTGTGAACAGTTGAAAAGCAAACACTTGAGGAAGTTTGGCGCTTGGGCTTCTTGTCCAATATGGAAAGTCAATGTGTGGTCACTGCTCTCTGATAGGCTGAATCTATATATGTAATAGGGAAGGATGTCTCCTCTGCTAGTTCTGTGTCTTAGCCTCATGCTGTTTCCTGGACCTTTAGCCTATTGTGTTGAGAGCTGGCTGGAGGATCTTTGGGCAAACCTGCACATCCTCAAGAAAAAACAGTGTCCACCAGATATAGACAACATATAAAATGTGAATTACAGTGGCAATTTGCAGGTATTTCTCTCTGGTGCAAGAAAACTTCACACATGTTTACGGTCACTCAGTGCCTAATTACATTGTGGGTAATGGAGGTGCCAGGTTTTTGAAAGCAGTCAACAGGTTTAGCATTGCATTCCACTAACACTGTTGGACTCAGTATGGAACCTTTGAAAAACATGCCTTCGTCTTCCCTCATCGAAACCTGCTGCCTGCATTACCCACAATGCAACTTAGTGACATCCATGGGGGCAATTACTCAGCAGCTACATGCAGCTTTCCCTGGAGCCACACAATGCGATATCCTACTTTTTCACATATGCAGTACTGCTCCTACAGACCTGTAAAACACACTTTAATGCGTCAAATTGGTGGATTTACCCTTTAAGAAACAGAATTCTGCTGCTGCATAGATTGAATATTGTTTCTGTTTTTCCCCAGCTTCCTCTCGTGCTTGACAATCACTCTCAAGGCATTGACATTCGCCTCTGGGTACGGGTCATCTCTGCCACCTCGGACAAACTGCAAGAGGTAAGGCACGGCTCACGCAGCCCACAGTCTAGCTCCATTCAGAAGTTCACTGCCTGCTAATTTTAGCTGTCAGGAAACAGTTGCTTCCTCTCGCCTGAGTTTCTACGCAAACACAGACAGTAGGGGGATATCATTTAGTGCGTATGAGGAAGGCTAAATCCAGAACAGGCCTGTTTAGCCTCGAAAACAGATACATCATCACTATGTGACCATCCCAGTTGAAACAACACTGCGGCTGCGGGAACAGGTGAAGCTTCCAGACACGGAAAAGATTAAACACAAGTGTTGATTGAGTGATCTGTTTGTGTTTGTTGTTCTCTCACATTCTTATTCACCTGCTTGTGTTACCCTTGTCAGTGTGATCATGTTTTCCCTTGGGTGAAGTGTCTCATTAATGTAATTTGTGGTGTACCTGTATTTGAAACATTCAGTCGAACACGGGTTTGTGGAAATACTTTTCTTGTTTGTTGTGAATGTTTCCATGGGTTATTTAGTGCAGCTGACAGTCCAACATCCTGTTGGCAAGACACTCGTCTATGTCCCGACGATAGACAGTCTGTCGTCGAGACCGTCGAGGCGATGAGTCATTCCTCGCCTTTAAAATCAAAGAGCAAAGATTCCATGAGGCTTCCATAGACCCTTTCAACAACTAAAAACACTGTGACCAAACGAGTTTTTAAGAGTTTAAAAAAACACTTTGTGACATTGTATTTTATGTGTAACATAAGATTAAGTTTGGGAATTTTCTCGTTTAAGTTATCTGAAAATGTTTTAAAAAAACAAGATTTTGCGACACGTGGTTTTCATTCGACAGCGACAATAGGTAGATCACCTGTTTGTTGCCAAATAAGCATAAGGGTTTACTGTACCTTGGATTTTCTAAGGTTAAATAAATACAGGATGAAAAGGCATAGAATCAGCGTGAATGGTCCTTGATGAGGTGAAAATATATATGCAAACATATAAACTAGTTCTGTGATCAGCCAGAGGTGCTAATCTGAGCTGTAGCAAGTTCACAACACTGATCTGTCGCAATCTGAGACTACAACCAAGAACAAAACTTCCAACATCACTCTTCTCTGTTCTTATTGAAGCTCTGTTTTTCTTCTTATCTCTCCACAGATGCCCCAGAGGAATAGTTTCAGTGAGCTTTTCGAGGTCATGACCCCTCTCTTCCAGAAGGATCTCTCCTTCAGGCAGGTGATGGCTGCTGCCTCCAGCCTGGTCTGTGGCTACACTGAGGGCGCTTTCTCCCGAGTCACGTCCTTCAACTGGTACGAGGACAATAACTACAAAGCCTTCCTGGGGATCAGCGGCGGCAGGGCGCAGGGCGACTACACGTACGACAACAGCACAAGTGAGTACTATGTAGTAGTAGTAGTATGACAGATGACAGAGTACGCATTCTTCCTGTATAGGCTTTCAGTTTTACTTTAAAAGCAGCAGCCTTTTTCATGAGACAGGAACCCCCCCCCCCCCCCCCCCCCCCCCCTTTTTAAATTTGATAATTCTACTACTCTAATTTGTGTTACATGTCTGTGGATGTAACTTTGTACACTATCAATTTAGTAACCTCTGCCAAAAAATTGGTGGGGGAAATTGGTGGAAAGGAAAAAACAACACCATAAACGCTAAATGTTAAATTGGTGCACTTCATTGTATTATCGCTCATACATTCTGTCCCCTACCAAATGATGTCATGTAGGGGCTTTTTCCTTTTGTTCCGAGTTCCTTTTTTCAAGATGGCTGGCATCCAAGCCTAAAGTTGCAGACCATCTTCACCCTGCTAAATATGGTACACAGGGGATTCACTTAGAGGAGACAATTTGGCACAAACATTTTTTTAAAACGTCTTCACCATATGCAATTTTTCGGCAATGTAATGCGAGTATAGATATGAAGTCAGAATAGATCAATTCGACAGAAAAAACGTGCATAACAGTGTATCAATAATGCAGTGCGTAGGAGTTGAAATTGCGAAAAACACTCTGAATAAAATGCACATGGTTGGGCGCACAAGTAACAGTCATCATGCATACTTTAAGTATTCTTACAGTAAAGAAACGAAGACTTTCACAAGAATTCATGATTCATTCTAAGCACAAGACCACAGGTTATTCAGTCCAAGAAAAGTTAGCTACACATTTTTTTAAATAATCGCAGCAGCCTGATTAACTGTACATCAAACCAAACACAATGTCCCAGAGTAAATAGGGAGGAGACATTGGAGTCAATTTAATGCATTACAGTCTAATTTCACAGAATTCGCTGATGACATCTGTTATCTAATGAACAATAACAGTTTTCCTTCACATATTATAGGCTGTCGCTAAACCTTATCATAGTGTACTGTACAGATGGGGCTGTGGGTTTTTGTCATAATTCTGCACCAGCAGAAGCCAGTGTCAACTGCAGGTGCTGATAAAGTGCAAAAGGTTCTCATTTTCAAGTTAACATTTCTCTGTGAGAGCTATTTTTCAGAATATAGTCAGTATATGTGGGTAAACACAGATACAATTTATCCATTGTCCATATTCCTTTCAATAAAATGTATTAATGACACATTGTCCATCTCCTCAGGTCCTTTCTGCAACGACATGATGAAAGAACTGGAATCCAACCCTGCCACCAGGATCGTGTGGAACTCTGTCAAGCCAATGCTGATGGGACAGATCCTCTACGCCCCGGACTCACCGGCTGTCAGGCAGATCATACGAAATGTAAGCAGCATTGGCAGCTTGGTGGATGTATTTATCCAAAGCAGCGTGGTCTATTTCACTAGTTTCTATTGGACAAGATGACAAAAGGCTACTCAACAAACAAAGACAAAAGTGGCATCAAGAGAAACACAAAGACGGAGAGAGAATGAAACATATATAAAAATACATTAAGATTTCCCAGATTACCACCTTTAGATGCTTTCTGTTACTCCATGACATCCATATCTTTTATTTTCTTTGTAAGCGAGCAAGCCTCCATTGAACAATGCTTTTAACCTCAATAGGGGATCAACTTTCCTCATGTCATGTCCAGCCCTTTGTATCTAGATGTAGATACGTGTCGGTCAAAGCCCTTCAGGGGGGCAGCAGTCATGGATGGCTTGCTCGCAATGGAAGAACACAAGCCCATCGGCTGTGGTGACTACCACACAGTCCACTGGCGCCATGGCTTTTTCAGTGTTATGTAAGCAGTAAGAGTCGGTCCTTAAAGACGTGTGGTCGCACACAAAGAGACACACACACACTCGTGTTTCCTCTCTTTCCTGACCTTCAGTGCCCTCTTTGTTTACCTCTTCCCTCAGATTGGGATCTTAATTGCACCAAAATAGAAATGACTGAGGGGTTAATCCATTACTTTACGAGAGCAAAAACATCCAACTTCCTTTTAACTCCGTCATGCATCAGTTTGTTTCAGGAGGAACACCATGCATTCAAACATATGTTGTCACGCTTCATGCGCTACAATATATACATAATAAATACACTTTCATAGAGGCATCAAAATTGGTATGTCTTCATAGTTTATGACAATACATTTAAAACCAGGATAAAGTATGCAGGGCATTAGCAAACTTTTGCACTCAAAAATGTCAGTTTCCAAACATTCTATAACGTTAAGAAACAATTTAAAAGGTCTATATTTAAACCCTTTGCATATGCTGCTTAACAAGAACAGCTGAATGAATGGTAGACATCTTACATAATCGGCGGAAAGGATTTTGCCCAGGAAGTTGAGCCAAGGCACTGGCATTCATTTATAGGTTTAATCACAGATTATCTATTGCTAATACTGCATTGGCCTTGTATTAATTAACAGCAGAGTAGCCTTGGCTTTACCAGATGTCAAGCTTTGCTGATAGGCAGCATATTCAAGTCTTTTTTTTTTTGTTCTGTTTTAGCAAGCTACTTGATTTGTTTGTTACCCTCTTGCGTGGAGGCAAAGATGCATCCGAGTTGTATAACTCAGGGCATAATAAATAACAGATAATACATGTGGAACTAATGCAGCATTCCAGTCAGTGTCAGAGTTAAGTTTCCTTGTTGAAATTTCCAACTGCCTCCCTGATCTTGGTGCACAACCTCAAAAGTTAACAAAACGTCTCTTTGGGGAGTGCACACACACGAGTGAACCTTCAGCACTGAAGCTTCCTTGCATGTAGTGTATGAATCAAGAGACGATTTAGAACAACACATTGGGTTAACATTTTATTTTACAGCTCATTTATACTGGGAAACATCTGAATATTCCATTCACTTGCCTAATACAAATGCTTATTTCACAAATACATCCTACGCCCTCCCCATGGGTGCTGCCATTGTTGTGTGACGTCAGACAACTGCTCCCTCATAAAGTCAGGAATAGTTAAGTAGGAAGTAAGAAATTCAACTTTGTGTCGCGTTTTTTCGAGTAGGAGTTTGAAAATGTTCACGTTCCGAGTTGTCTGGAACACAGCAGTAGCTTGCTACAGGAACGCACTCTAATGCAACATATATAGGTATATATTAACTGAGGCACAAAATACCCAACATATCCACCAACTACGAGAACCCATCGACTACCCCCTTGAAGAAATCACCTCAAGGAATCCCCCAGTCCTCCTCCTGCTTCTGCCTGCTGTTTTAAACTGCCCCGGGGAATGAGGAAGCACTCACTTGTGGGAACCTGACTGGGATTCACTGGGCAGGCTGAATGCATTCGGCCAGTTGTCACCAATGGCCTCCATTGTCACCCTGGCTCCATTGTCCCCATTGTCACCCAAAATCAGACACACACAAGAGGAAGGCGTTTAATTGGGTGTACTCTTGAGCGCTTTCATCCCCCACTGCACATGACTGAATACTGAAATAGCCGGCCTTTGGTATTTGCCACACAAAGCACTGTACCCACACACATCCAAGGCTTCGACGATAAGCGTGCAGTAAATATTTGACGATTTGGCACAGAGCGCATTTGTCGCACAGTTGCCGGTTATCTGAGCGGGCCGCGGGAATTCTTTGTGTGAGAATGTGTGTGTTGTCTTTGCAAAGCCTGTTTTCGCAGAGAGTTTAATGTGGGAATGGTATGTAGCAGGAGATTAGGAGGATGTGTGTGTTTGAGTTTCTCCATGTTGTGTACACATGCGCACGTGTATACATGTGTGCATTTGAAGTTTTCCCCACGATGATTTCTTTCATACACAGCTGCAAAATGTTTGTATTTCCATGTGTTTTCTATATTTTTGAGTACCGTGCACAACATTTGTGAGAATAGTTGTGTGTGCATGTTTGTTTTTAATAATACCTTGCTGCCCTTCCAATCTTGGCCCACAAACCATTTACACACATACACACGCACACACACATTTCCCTCTCTCCTGTAGGCAAACACTACATTTGAGGAGCTGGAGAGGCTGAGGACGATGGGGAAGGCCTGGGAAGAAGTGGCACCTCAGATCTGGGCTTTTTTCCAAGATGGGGTCCAAGTCAAGATGATCCGGGTAGGATAATAATATAGTGTGACTGAATAATTAGGTCTGAACAGGACACCATTAGTAAAGAGGACACGTATGATGTTACTTTATCCAATCATGGGCCCATGGTAGAAACTGTTTAAACACGCAGGTATATGTTGGAAGAATCATTGAACAAAATAAAAGATTGAATGCAAGATCACTGCATTTAAATCACTTTAAACTACATTAGCTGACTTAACTTCAATTGTGGTTTAAGTTACATCCACGCACCAGCCCTACTGTACCTTACACAGCAGATATGATCAGTATCTACCTCTGTGTCACCATTTAGCTGACATCCAATGCCAAACAATTGTTCCTTTGAATGAAATGACTAATGATGTTGTTGTTATTTCATCCTCTTTTCCTCGCTGTTTTGCTTTTTGTCGAGGCCTCGGGAGTTCACGAAGTTTCCTGCTTGAATATAGAGCCTTATCTTTCAAAAATATGCCATCTCTTTCCCTTTTCCACCCACCCCCCCTCTGCCCTTCTTGTTGTATCTTTTCTGCCTATGAACACCATCCATTTTTTAAAATGTTTTGTCCTTGTATGCTTGCATATCCCTAACATTCTAATCTTTCTCATTATGTCACATTTGCCAACAATTTGTGTTAGAATTTTTCAGTGGAAGGCAAATTTGATGACATTGTTAATGCTAGATTAAGTTGCATATACATTTCTGTTTCCTTTTTCCTCCGGATTTACTGAAATTGTAGCTCAGCTGGTGACTTAGCAAGGTCTCTCTTAGAGAATGGAAAATATCAATGTTAATAAAGCTTATTCCCTCATTTCCTTTTGTTCCAGGACACCATTCGCAATCCATCAGTGATGGATTTTATTGACAGAACTCTAGAGGAGACGCCGTTCACCTCCAAACACATCCTCAATTTCCTGCACAACGGCCCACCGGAGGACCGTCCAGCCGACATGCCTGATTTCGACTGGCGAGACATCTTTAACCTCACTGACCGGGTCATTCGGATGCTCAACCAGTATGGGGACGTAAGTGGGCTTTACTAAAAGACTTTTATCTTTTTTAGCATCCCCTTCATTTTGTACTGGGGGAAATTACCTGCCTCTCAAATACCACTGACTGGATTTTGAGAGACATGCAGAATTATACCGACTATTCAAAGAGGTCTCCACATTTCCAGATGAAAACAAAGTGTCAGGAATGATTTGGACTCTGAGAGAAAGAATGTGGACTGTTTTTCCACATTTCACTTCACCTGAGAGATCAAGTTCTAGGACAGGCCTTTTCAAGAAATAATCCAATTAAGCACAGGTCTTGACACTTGATTTTCAAAACCCTGGTTGCCTAACCACTATGTGCCAAAACCTTTCTTGATGTGATGTGAGCGTTTAGCTGCCTTTGGGCTCTGCAATTTGTCCCCCCGTCCAGAGACATGGCAATCTACCCAGGTGGGCGAGAGCCAGAGCAGCAGACTAGCTGTCGAGTCTCTTTTGTTTACTGCTGATGGAGTGGGGGGTACGAAAAAATAACATCACAAACCTTCTCTTGTGTGGACCCTCCACATTTAGTGGACCGATGCATTTGAAACAAAGTTGAAATCAGGTCTTTCCCCGCGGAGGCTAATCAGGATGAGAGGCCTATCGCACTGGGGGGTGACACGGGGGGCACCTGGGGGCATGGCTGGGTGGATGGTTGGTGCTCTTTGTTTTTGTCCAAGTTGAAGCTTACAGCACTTGAGTGTGACAAGGAGAGTGGGAACGATTGAGGCCGATTAGATACAGCTGTCACTCCCTCCACCATCCTTTATCAAGCAGCAACAATGACCGTGGGCTTGATGGCTGGTTGGCTGCACGTTGGTGGCATGCATGCATATCAACCCACACAGTGGGGCTGCTGTGTTAGTAGGGGAATGTAAATCAAGGGATGGTCTTTAAGAGTTGAATCATTTGTTGGGTATGTTTAGTGTACATTGTGTCTGTAAATGTATGCAACATATGTGTGTGTGTTTTGGACGCATGTGCATGTTTGGGGTGCAAATTGCGTGTATGTGTGTTTGGGGTTCAGAGGGGGGAATCTTTGCATGGGAGCTCAGCAGTAAATAGTTTTGGAGTGTTTCGTTTTGGATGAATGCCCTCCTTTGCATTAGCTTACAGTGAATAGCAACATCAGACGCGCTTTGAAGGGAAGAGACAACTGCTACTGTGGTGTCACCGTGTGTAGAGTGTGCATCATAGTGTCTCGAGCCAACTCCGATCTTTTTACCTTTTCAGTCATACTGGCAGCACAGCCATAAGGATCGCAATGTCACTCTGTGGGTCCACCACTTTTGTCCAGATTGAAATTATTATGTGGTATGCCTTGACATTGTGTGCAAACATTCACAGCCCCCAGAGGATAAATTCATGACGATCCTTTGGCTTTTTCTCTAGCGCCACCTGGAGGTCAAAATATTACTTCTCCAGTGAAATAACAATTTTTACATGTATGGACACTTGTATGGACAACCATTTTCCCTAGCGCCACCATACAGTTTACTTTTTAAGCACTGCTATACCTCAGAACAGTCTCACAGACACGTTGGTTTAGGAAGTTTTGATTAACAAAACTAGGTTTCACCTATTTTTACAGCAAAGAATTGAAAAAACAGTTGGCCACTGTGGATATTTTGGAGCCTTTTATTGAACAAGTTTCATGTCAGTTCACACTTAATATTGCTCATATCTGAATGAAGTATTTCAAGTTATGCAGGCAATGACTTAGAAGGAAACAGATTTTTGTGGTCATCTTCTAAAGTAAAACCAAATAGTCTTCAAACAGACAGCACTCACGTTCAGTAAGTGATTCTAGGGGATGCACGGGAATGAGACATCTGTCTTACATATTGCACCTTTGAAATACAGTTTGGCTGGGGGGCTTCCCTGGTACTGTAGTTTAACACCTGTCCAATTATTTGCCGGTCTCTCCTTTCCCTTCCAGTGTGTGGTCCTGGATAAGTTTGTGCCTCTGCCTGACGAGGACACCGTCACTTATCGGGCCTTGGACCTGTTGGAGGACAGCAAGTTCTGGGCAGGCCTTGTCTTTGTGAATGTCTTCCCTTGGTCCACCAAAGTCCCGCCTCATGTTCAGTTCAAGATACGCATGGATATTGATTCAGTTGAGCGTACCAACAAGGTCAAAGACAGGTTAGAACCTAAGCTGATTGGAAATTATGGATTAAGTATAAGAATGATACACTTAAAGACTAATAATTATGCGTGTATTTCTCAGGTATTGGGACCCTGGCCCCAGAGCGGATCCTATGGATGACTTTCGCTATGTTTGGGGTGGCTTTGCTTACCTCCAAGACATGATAGAGCACGGGATCATCAAGACTCACACTGGAAAGGAGTGGCCACTAGGTGTTTACCTACAGCAGATGCCCTACCCTTGTTATGTGGATGATCTGTGAGTGGAAATCATTTTGCAATACACTACTTAGTTGAAAACCTTTTTTGGTAGTAATCCTGATACATTGTGACAATCACTCAATATTTGGTTCTAGGCTTCAATAATGGGTCCTCTCTCCATCTTGTTTTCCCTTTCCCCTTCACTGTCCAGCTTCATGCTGACATTGAACCGGTGTTTCCCCATCTTCATGGTCCTGGCCTGGGTCTACTCTGTGTCCATGATAGTTAAGAGTATTGTCCTGGAGAAGGAATTACGCCTGAAGGAGACCCTAAAGGCCATGGGGGTCACCAACGGCGTCATCTGGTCCACCTGGTTTATTGACAGCTTCCTCATGATGGGCACCAGCACCGCTCTCCTCACCGCCATTATCATGGTGAGGAAAGACTTACCAAAGAGTTTCCTCATTCCTGTGCTATCTGATTTATCTCCCGCAAATACTTAATGTTAGGGCAGAAGATGAATGTATGACCTGTGGTTTGAAAGCTGATGACACACAGTCTACAGTACTGTTTATAATGCCTTTCACTTTGTAGCTGGCATTAGAACAATCCACCTATTTTACAGACATATCAATTATAGCTGTGAATCCAATGATTCGTTTTAATGATTTATTCAGTGTGTCTCTGATGTTAATGTTGGTATATCCCCCAGTTTTACTGTGAATCATTAGCAGATCTTTTTTTATCCTTGAGTGATAATATTGTACTGGCTCACTGATACTATTCTTATAAATCATTAATGAAACAAGTGTGAATACCATGACATCATGGGAATTATGTCAGAGACTTTGCAGGAATGGGATTGTCAATTATTACCAGAGTACCCTTGAGAACATTAACAAGTCCTGTCTTGTAGTCAGACAGTGCATCAGCTGACATATTATAGTAAGATGGGCTGTTGTGACCTCTAGTGGATGATATGTGAAAGGCCATGAATTAGACCAAGATAATCAAACTAATGTTTATATTGCATGTAATGCAATTGAACTTAAAGCTCCCTTTAAATTTAGTTTAACATCCAGATGAGATGTGTCTACATCTTTCAAAAAGGCTGGGAGGAAGACACTGTGAATTATTTTGATTTAACTGTAAACACACAGTTTCCTTTACTTGAATATTCCACTCAGTTTAAGCGTCATGTTTAACTAATGCAGATAGAAAATAAACTGCAAATGTTACATTAAAATAGAGTGTGAAAAAATGGCTTTTCTAACTTTAATGCAAAATATTAATCTTTATAAGAATCAAACCAGTGTATCCAATGCAACTTGATCCTTGATCAGTTTTTGGTCTTCACTTTCTCTGCCAAATTATTTAGAAAGCATATATATAAAGACACAGTTTTCTCATGTATGTTGGTCTTCCAATTGAAAAATTAATCCCGTGTGTTTCTGTCCATCTCTGGCCTACAGGGAGGAAGGGTGTTGAACTACAGCAATCCTGTCCTCCTCTTCCTCTTTTTGCTCACCTTCACTATGGCCACCATCATGCAGTGCTTCCTCCTCAGCGTCTTCTTCAACCATGCCAACCTTGCAGCCGCCTGCTGCGGCATTGTTTACTTCACCCTTTACCTCCCGCACATCTTCTGCTTTGCCTGGCAGGAGCACATGACCAAGGACCTGAAGATCCTGGTGGTAGGTGTCGCAGCTCAGCGTCTCCTTCTGTCTATAATGAAAACATGCAACCATATGTACAGTGATTATTTAACTTCAGCTACGGCAATAGATGTACCTCCCCAGAATCATCAATACACAGTTCTTCCTATGTATATTATTAGATATATGAACTGAATTTGATTGATTTACCAACGATGTTTAAAACACAGTTAATTGTTGCTCCTTATTTAGATTGATTAGAACAGTAAATAAATTAAGCTTTGAATATCAACGGTAGACAAACAATGACTTTATCCTCCTCTCAGAGCCTACTGTCCCAAGTTGCATTTGGCTTTGGGACTGAGTATCTGTCACGGTACGAAGAGCAGGGCCTAGGCCTGCAGTGGGACAACATCCAGACCAGCCCTCTGGAGGGGGACGAGTTCTCCTTTCTCACCTCCATCTGTATGATGGGCCTGGACTCTATACTGTACGGTGTGCTGGCCTGGTACCTGGACAATGTCTTTCCTGGTCAGTGCATTAAAAAGAAAGGAAGGTTTGCTGTTTGATGTATTTATCGTAGCTCATCATATATTTGTTCATTACAGGACAGTATGGAATTGGGCGACCATTTTACTTCCCATTCCTGCCCTGTTATTGGCTCAACAGTGTGGCCCCAGCTTCAAGTAAGCTTACTAACTTACCATTTCCCTATTAGACCACTGCCAATAAGAAAAGATTTATGCTAAGACTGATAAATAAAGAGGTCTGTTAGGAGTTATTGTTATCCAGCGACAAAATGTACCAGTCTCAACCCTAAGTCCTTAAGTTCTTTTTCTCCAAAGGCGAGCAGTTCGATAAGAAAGGCTTTGATAACCTGGCAAACAAAGACCAAGGAGAACAGCAGAAAAAAGAAGAGGAGGAAAACCAAGACCAGGAGAAACCCAAAAGTCAGGAGGGGTCAGCCTCATGTGAGCACCAGGATCAGCGTGAGAGGCTGGAGCAGGAGAGCCCAGCGGAGGCAGAGGAGAACCAGGAGAAAGATGGTATAATATTCATAGTCATTTGTGTGAAATCCATCAGATTGTGAGGGCGCGCAGAGCTTTACGCAGACAGGCCCAATTTGTTAAATCCATATCCAAAGCTGTGCAGAGCTATTACAAGAGCCTCTATTCTACCCCAGGGTTTAAAGGAAACAGCACACTTCTAGTATAATTATACTATTATACACACACATTAACTGGTGCTTTTGATTAACTAACCAACAACTCTGCTTCATTCTGAAATCCGGCGAACAATTTATGGCACAATCCCACATATAATTAACAACGGATCTCGTTAATATTGCTGGTGTAATATTTATGAATGCAAACACTTGATCTCCATTCAGGATTGAGGCCAGTCTCTCCGTTTGCTCTCACTTTCTCTCTCTGCCAATCAAATTCTTTGTGTGGGAACTCTTTGCCCTTGTGGGTGTGTTTGCACTTGTCGGCATCTGTGAACACACATGCTGCTAGCTGCTCGGTTTCATGCTTAGTTAATAAGTAATTTTAACGGTTTTCTTTATGCTGTATGACATTCCAATCCCCTGATCTCATATGTTGCGTGCCTCTTTTGTTCACACTTGGGAAATGAAATAACACATACATACTCTCTGACAAGAGGTATATTATAATATATACTATATTTTATGTGATTGTCACTTTTTACAATTTGCTCAGTCTTTTGCTTTGTTTACTTGATAGATGTGCCCATCTCAGTAGATTTCTTTTTACCTTTTTAAATTCTCATCCCTTGTCCAAACAAAAAAGTAATATACAATGTACGTGGTTGTTTTTTTCTGAATGTAGGTCAACCATTCTTTGAAGCAGAGCCAGTCGACCTGGTGAAGGGTGTCTGTATCCAGGACCTGTTCAAGGTATTCGGCAGTAGCCTCAGACCGGCTGTGGATGGCCTTAGCATCAGCTTTTATGAGAGCCAGATTACTGCCTTTCTGGGTCACAACGGGGCTGGGAAGACCACCACCATGTATGTCACACAGATGTCATATATCCATGCATACTCATACAACACAACCATATGCATATATAGTTGTAAAAAAAAAAATTGTCAAACATTGCGGCCACTAATTAGTCTCCCTTTCCTGTGTTTCTTTCTCCCAGGTCCATCTTGACCGGTATGTTCCCTCCCACCTCAGGGACAGCCACCATCTACGGCAAGGACATCCGCACAGACATGGACAGCATCCGCCTGTCCCTGGGAATGTGCCCTCAACACAACATCCTCTTTCAGCAGTATGTAAATCTCTATATCATGAACAAGTAGTTTACCGCATTAGTCATCACCATACAATGCGACAAACAAACACAAACCTTGCTTGAATTTTTTGTTTATTTTTTTGCATCCCATTCCATCTCTTGTTCTCAGTATGACTGTGGCGGAGCATATCCTCTTCTACTCGCTGTTGAAAGGCCGTCCAATTGCGGAGGCCGAGGAGGAGGTGGAGAACATGCTGCAGGATATGGGTCTTCCCCACAAGCGAGCCGAACTGACCCAGAACCTCTCAGGTCTGTCTGTGATGCGTCTTCATCACAAAAAAAGGATGGATGTGTTTTATTTGTATGGATTATTGTTTTGATAGATAGACCATAGGTACAGTAGTAAGTAGGTGTATGCAGATGTCTATTAATGCTCACTGTGATGCAAACCAGTACTCAGTGTATCATGATGTTCTGATCCAGGGGGCATGCAGAGGAAGTTGTCAGTTGCCTTGGCGTTTGTTGGCGGGGCTAAGGTGGTGATCCTGGATGAGCCCACTTCAGGGGTAGACCCGTACTCCAGACGCTCCATTTGGGACCTGCTGCTCAAATATCGTACAGGTAACACTGACCCCTGCTGGCTAGAAGAGGGAATAGAGGGTTTTTGCATCAGCCTCTTAGATAGACAGATTTTTATAAAGATTTCTTCTATTATCAACAGACGAATAATGGTTTTAGTTGCTCCATTTTTGCCACATTTGACTGTTTTATAAAATGCTTGTTACAGTCTTATATTATGCTCTAATTATAAAAGTCATGCACCTAAATGCCTTAAATTGTATTATGACCACTGATGTGGACACCATTCATTTGTTAAAAAATAAGTAGCAGTTCAAAATGACAATCTATAATTTAAATGATGTTTATTGATTCCTTATTTTATGTTATCTGAATTTATTGTATTGTTTCAATGCAATGTTGTATTTGTAATAACTGCCAGTCATGTGTCGTCAGTTAGAGTTTCTGGATGCAGGGAAATGTTTCAAACGTACAATATTAAAAAATGTGTTTCATTATTGCTGTGAGACATTACTTCAGCCTTGCTGATAACACAACAGTAGTGTATCTTGTCGTGCTATATTATATGACATGTAGACGGTGAACAGCCATGACCAGTTTGTCAGGCCACAAATAATTCAGTCTCTGTCCTGCACAAAACATTGCATCATTGATGCTGCTAGTGACGCAAGGTCTGTAAGTTTCCCCCCTCTGATGAATTTAAAATTTAAATTTAAAAACTTTCTGAGCTAAAGCTGTAATGTGTACAACAATGGAATATCTCTGTCTTAAATGCCAAAGGACAGATGCTTTGAGTTTAACAATCGCAATTGTGTCATATATTCTTGGGCCCTAAGAATTTATGATGCCGCATTAAGGCCATCTGTACTGAAATACTTATATTGAACATAAATGTTTTCACAGCACAACAGTATTTTTAGATCCTCTCTGAGCTAAGAGAGAATGTTTGTCCTTAATCATCCATCCTTCTTTCATACAGTATGTCTCTATTTATCCATTCTTCATTGTCCTTCTGTGTCCCACGGTTGCAGGGCGCACTGTGATCATGTCCACCCACCACATGGACGAGGCCGACCTGCTGAGTGACAGGGTGGCCATCATCTCTCAGGGACGCCTGTACTGCTGTGGTTCCCCCATCTTCCTCAAAAACTGTTTTGGCGCTGGCTTCTACCTCACTCTCGTACGACGAATGAAACATGACACGCCAAAGGTATTCTTATGAAGATGGATCCTTGTGTCTGTTTGTGTCGATTAGGCTCTTGACAGTACAAAGTTGTAGTTTTAAAAGTTTTAAAGAAGATTTATCCAAGTAGCAGAGTGAACACATGGGACAACATTTCATTTATTAGTCGAAGATATTCAACATCAGACTAATAAAATGGTTTTGCCTTTACGAGGCCCTTTCTGATTTGAATGTAAATGAGTCCTGCGAGAATAAGATGGAGCAAAAATGTATGAGAGAAATTAAAAAAGAAAATAAAATTAATTTATGTTTTCTAATAACACTGTGTCTTGCAGGCCGGCTGTGACTGTACAGAGGACTGCTCCTGTACATGTTCAAAGTGTTCAAAGTTTAAAGTGGACCAGGGGGAGAGCCAGACCCCAGACAGACAGATGGATGGTAAGGTCACCATCAGTTCCATTAGTGTCGTGTGAATTTCAGAGGCTGATGTCATGCTGTGTTCATTGTTGACCTCCTCTATTCAACTTCCTAATGAAATGGAGGATAATCTCCTTGTCATGTTGATGAATAGCACTTTTAAACTGGATTGTGGTCGGTCTACATACACACCTAGAAACACCCTGTACTTACTGTACTCATTGTACTATGTAAACCCTTTTAAAGGTCAATGGATGCACAGTTTTTTTCCAGCTGTGCTGTAATTGCATGTGTTTGTCTCTATCCCCTGTTGTTAAAATTACCTCCAAATCAGTGCAACATTAAAGTGATGTTTACATTAATGCTCAAAAAATCATAATCTTGTGCTATGATATGGTATGTAATTAAGAAATGTGCCATCCTGCATTAAGACTAATGTACTAATTCTCTTTTTATATTAACACATTGTATATTCACTTATACGTACTACAAGGGACTTTTGTCTGGTTATGAAACAGTATCAGTAAACAGTAAACAGTAGTAGTAAAGCCATCCTTTACCACTCATATCCAGGTAACTTGGAGAACATCACGGCCCTGGTCCATCATCACGTGCCGCAGGCTCGTCTCATTGAGGCTATTGGCCAGGAGCTGACCTTCCTGTTGCCCAACCGCAACTTCCAGCCCAGGGCCTATGCTAGCCTCTTCAGAGAGCTGGAGGAAACCCTGGTGGACATCGGCCTAAGCAGCTTTGGTGTGTCTGACACATCGCTGGAGGAGGTAATTGGATAAAATATTTTTTTTTTTAAAGAAAAGAAATGGTAGCAGTTAGAGTTATGATAGCACTGCTTGTATTTAACAACCACATGTTGTGATTTATTAGGAAAATCAAAAAAGTAATTTCTGTTTACAAATTACATTGTTGTCCCAGGCCTAGAAGAAATGAGACAATAGATCAAACTGACAATGAGCTCCCTAACAAGAATGATTATTAGTTATGGAAGTACATATGATATTTTCATTTTCAGTGCTAAACAGCAATTTTTGTCCTTTTTTTTCAGCCAGTACACAAGAAAACAAGCGTAGTTTTATTGAGGCAATCTGTCACTGCCTGACTTTCACCTTCACAGTGATTAGGCTCTGATTCATATGGCTTTGTAATCAAGAGCATCTGTTATCTTGGGTTCTGACAATGAAATATGTTATTTCCTTGTAGATCTTCCTAAAGGTTACTGCTGATGGGAATGCAACCAACAGGAAATGTATACAAGGTAAAAAAAAAAAAATACAAGTTTTTGTGGCACTTTCCTTTCACTTCTTTTTCTCATCCTTTTGTTGTGTGACCGAATGCATCGTTCACTGTCTTGTAGCTGTCTGTTCTTTGTCTAACCCCTCACCATGTGAACCACATCCTTTGTATCCCATTCTCTGACACCCTCAGAGAAGAAATCATTGCAACAGATCTCTCGCACTAGTCTCTGTGGATTCAACAGAGTGGCAGTTGATATGGAACCCGCAAAAGGTGACATTAGCTTTCAGCTTACAGCTCTGGACAAATGCTGCTGTTGTGGGGGAAAAAAAACCATCTCAGATTCTGTAATTTAAGAGGCTTTACAGTCAGTTCTGTGTTGTAAGATGAAACGTATTCAACTTGGAAAAAGAACATGTGACGTTTAACTGAGAAATAGTTAGATGCTTTGAGAAATGCCCTGGCTTGACTGAAAACAGTCTTTATGCTAAGATTAACAGCTAGCTTGGCTTTGTCCAAAGGGAACAAAACCTGCCTCAAACACTTACAAAGTGCACTAATTTACACGTGATATCTAGCCTCACGATGAGAACAGAACTCCAGGGAGTTGCTGTTCCTGACCAAAAAATGGTCTGGCACAGAAAGACTCACATAAACTTTCAGAGCTGCTGATAGGCGTTTTCTTACATGTTATGGTTACCTTTGGCAAGAGCCAGGCTAGCTGTTTTATTGGATTTCCAGTCATAGAACTAAGCTAAGCTAGCCGGCTGCTGGCAGTGGCTACATATTTACCTAATGGAAACAAAGTCGTACCAAACCTTTCATACAAGCGCATTTCCGCAAACGTCAATTTAAACATTCCTTAAAGGTGCAATATGTAAGAATGTTAGTCACAAACACAACTGTATTTTCTGGTGTCAAACTGCGTTCCGCCCTGGTTCTGCTGTGTTCAACAGGAGGCTGTTGAGCTCAGTTCTGTTGCCTGTTAGCCAGTATCCTATTCTGGTGCCCATTCTGGCACCACCCCTGCCTACATTAACCAACACTCCTCTGGTGCTCCGAGCTCCCTGTCCTGGCTGAGTGAGCTGAAGACTGCTAGCTGCAAGGCTAACTATCTAATGGCGGCTACAGATAACAGTTATTCGGTTGAAATGTTGCCCAGTATTCATTTGGAATATGAATTTGTGAGGTGGACAGCTCTTACATATTGGAACTTTAATCTATCCCTTAAAACAAATATTCTGCAAAGTTTTTTTCCCCAACAGCAGTGTAAGGCAGATGGCCATTTTAACCAATAGCGCATGACCATCAGATGTATCAAAAAAATGGATTTCAATCTAGAAATTCCACTGGCACACTGCACATGGTTTGATGCTGAATTACATCCCTAAGGCTAGAAGAGTGCTGCTGGATATGCTTAATGATCACTGGTCACAGAACACTGAACATGCTGGGCTTGCTGGCTGGCCTCTTAATCTAGTATTTACACTTAAAAGTTACTGCAAGTCACACTGTGCGTGTTTGACTGGGGCTCTTTATTCCAGAGACAGATGGAGCTTTGCACACCAATGGCCAGGGCCTGTGTGATGTCCCAGAAGGCAGCACCGGCCGGGGTTCCTACCAGGTCAGAGGCCTGTGTCTGACCATCAAACAGTTCTTCGCTCTGTTGATCAAGAGGCTGCATCACGCGACACGCTCCTACAAAGACTTCTTCGCCCAGGTAACCATCAATCAAACTGTAATCCACTGCAACGCTGTCAGTTATCAAACTAACATTTGATTTTTTTAAGCGTTGCCATATGTTTAGCTGTAGGAGATCTGAAAGAAGTAGAATTTTGTTGGGTGTTTTATTCTCAATTATGTCTCTGTCTTTGGTAGATTGTGCTGCCCGCCAGTTTTGTTTTCCTGGCACTGACATTCACTCTGATCGTTCCACCTTTTGGAGAGTATCCAAGTTTGACTCTCAGTCCCTGGATGTATGGCAGACAGTACACCTTCTTCAGGTGGGCGTAATGGGCTCTGTGTCACCTACCATCATGAGGAGACTAACTGGTCTTATACCAATACTTCTAATTGGATTTAACTAAAATAGCTAAATAGTCATAATGATGTGTATTTCATATTTTTTATATATTTTTTCTATTTTCCATTGCAGTAATGAGCGTCCCATGGACGCTCAGATGAGATACTTTGGTGAAGTGTTGTTGGACAACCCTGGCTTTGGGACTCGCTGCATGGTGGATGAACCACTAGAGTGAGTCGCCTTCACAGATTTGGATCTTTTAAAACAAACAAACAAAAAATCTTCCCTGACTGTCTTCTGGGCTGTTTTATTTGACTACATGGGTTTATTTCTTCTGATGGTAGAGATTTCCCATGTAACAACATCACTACAGAGTGGGAGATGCCCCTGGTTAACCCTGCCCTCATAGAAATGCTGGACAGCTCAGAATGGAACTCCCTCAGACCGTCTCCAGAATGTCAGTGCAGCACGCCCAAGAAACTCACCATGCTTCCTGTGTGCCCTGAGGGTGCTGGAGGGCTGCCACCTCCACAGGTTGGTGGTTGGGTTACAGATAGTGAAAATGTGCACACAGACACACACAAAATCCACCCTCTTATGCATACTGCTAAATGGCTTCAACCCACTCTTATATACCATATCAGTGGTACTTGTTTGACTGAAGCAGCACACATTTGGTGGTCCACTACTGCTGTTTATGGCCTTATTTATTATACATTGTGTGTAATTTTTTTAATCAGAGGATCCAGTCAACAGGAGATGTTCTCATGGACCTAACAGGCAGGAACATCTCTGACTACCTGGTGAAAACGTACCCCATCCTCATCAGAACAAGGTATACGATCCTGAAACTGAGAAGAAATGTTAATTTATCATTGGTCTCTCAATTAACTATATTTCAAACTATGTCCAGTACTGAGAATGTAAAAGTAAACACTGTTAATTTTAGATAAGATATTAAAAAGTTCTGACCGTATTGGTGGTGTTTATTTATTATTTATTATTTATTATTTAAACTTTTAATCTCTTTTCAGCTTGAAGAGCAAATACTGGGTGAATGAACAAAGGTAATTAGTATCCAACTGCTTCAATGTCTGATTGTAGTTAAGTCCAACTATGTGGTGCAGTTTTCCCTCTTGAAGATTTAACGGTGCGGTTACAGTAAATGACTGCAGATGTCAGCAGGATTTTTCTCTGTGCTGTCCAGGTATGGAGGTATATCAGTGGGAGGGCAGCTTCCTGTTTTAGATGTACAGCCAAAGACCATCCAGAATGTAGCTGCACAGCTGGGACGACTGCTCAATGTTACTGGGGTATGGCTCTAAAACTCAAAACTATGTGTTTATTTTTGTGTCTATGCGTTGATTACTTTGCTCCTGAGTGATTTATTATTTTTCTAATGGCGCTTTGAATTTTCTGCTGCAGGGTAAACACTCGAAACAAACGCTGAAGGACATAGGGACGTTCCTCAGGTATATGGAGACTCAAAATAACGTTAAGGTCAGTTTCATAAAGCCTCACATTCGTCACTGTGATCAACTTGCCTCATAGTATAACACAATTATACATTTGTTACAAACCAAATAAACGCTGTTAGACATGGATGGCATGTCTTATTTTTTACGTATAAGACACCAATACTCTTTCACTCTCTTTCACAGGTATGGTACAACAATAAGGGCTGGCATGCAATGGTTTCTTTCATGAATGTGGCCAACAACGCCATCCTCCGTGCAAACCTGCCCAAAGGAGCTAACCTGCACGAATACGGAATCACTGCCATCAATCATCCACTGAATCTCACGAAGGAACAGCTGTCTGAGATCACTGTGTGAGTGACCTTTTTCTAGGTGTTTGCAAGAAAAAGAAGTAGAATTAGGGTGTTCTACCCATTCTGTAACATAACATTTACTGTTAAAATAACATAAAATAACATTTATGTTATTTTAGCTAACAATTTCCCTCTGTCCTTTCCGCAGCCTGACCACCTCAGTGGATGCAGTGGTGGCCATCTGTGTCATCTTTGCCATGTCCTTCGTTCCAGCCAGCTTTGTCCTCTATTTGATCCAGGAGAGGGTTACCCAGGCTAAACACCTGCAGTTTGTCAGTGGTGTCAGTCCATTGGTCTACTGGATGGCCAACTTTCTCTGGGACATGGTACAGTGACCATGTTACCTTATGAGATGTGTACCAAAGCCTTGGAAATGTTAATATTGTAAAAGAACAACCAGGGCAAAGATGTGTCAGTAGGTTTTCTTCTCTGTGCTCATGAAATATCTATAGACACTAGTACCTACTGTGTCTGTGCTGTTCCTCCAGGTGAATTACTCCATCAGTGCAGCCATGGTGGTGGAAATCTTCATCTTTTTCAATAAGAAGTGCTACACATCACCAACTAATCTCCAACCACTTATTGCCCTGCTTATGCTTTATGGGTAGGTTTTTGTCTTTTTGAAGCTCTAAGTGCATTTATCTAGAGAACCCTGCTCTACTATAACCGTAACTATTGACACTGCCATAACTTTAATGTCGTGCTAGTAGTTTCACAACTGTGTCCTGTACTAAACTAACACAATTATTGACTGAAATCAAATATAATAGTCATAGTTATGTTTTCATTAGTGTATAATCACAATGAACTCAGAGTGGTTTTCATTGTCTTAGAATGAGCCTTTTATATCTACAGAGGAAGCAGGACCTCTTCCACAGAGTCTGCCATAGCAGACAAACCAAACACTGGCTCTAGAGGGAGCCTTTCACATTTTTATGTTCCCCAAAGGCCACCGTAGGTTCTTGTACATCCTAAGAAGGTTTCAAAAGGAGGTGTGTTCAGTTGGTTTCAATCTGCAACCTCACTCTGAGATGCCACTGAATCTAAAACACGCATACTTTAAATGTCACCTTGTAAGTTCCAGCATTATCCTCTGTCAGCTTTACAGGGACTGTGTAATTGTTTTTGTAGAGAAACATTTTCTCTATCAAAAAGAGAATTTAAATCCTAATACTTGAATTGATTACACAATAACCTGCAGATTTTTAACAACAGGATGATACAGGAATTTATACCGCTAATAATTATACCGCTGTTTTTCATTCTGTGACCACAATGATCAGTTAACTTCTTACACACATTGGTGGATTTTCAAGTGCCTGCTGTGGCAGATCATTTCCTAGATCATCTAGCCTACATGTCACCACCAGATTGTTGTCATGCTCCTGTGGGTCGAATTTACTCCAGAGCTCATGCTAGCTGATAACAGACCCAGCTGAGTGCCTGTCACAGTCAAAATATCAACAGTCTAATCAATGTAATGGATAGATTTTCACAGTGCACATGCAAACTCAACAATTTATGCACACACACATACTGTATATTACAACTTCTGTATTCAGTGTTTTCACAAACTTAATACGTTTCATCTTTTACCTTTTGTATGCTGTCAGCAGCACAATGTAAGATGTTGTATAGAAATGGGGCTGCAAATCTTCAAGATTTAATTAAGATAGGGATGATTTACTGATGTTAACATTTTGCACCTTTGATAGGCTTTAAAATATACAGTTATTTTACAAAGAACTGGAGATTAATGCCTAGTACAAAATTAGACCCATTTCCATGTTTCAATTCGTTCAGCATCGCCACTTTATCAATAAGTTGGATTTAAAAGGCTGATCAGCAGGCAGAGCCCACAACTGGTTTGCATAATAGTACATCATTCGTGTCTGGCATTAGATTGCCACAATAATGGCACCTAAGTGACGCTGTTGTTGGTCTCTCTCCTTCTGTTGTAGGTGGTCTGTGACACCCATGATGTACCCCATGTCCTTTATATTCAGTGTCCCAAGCACAGCCTACGTCTCTTTATCATGTATCAACCTCTTCATCGGTATCAACAGCAGTGCCATCACCTTCATCCTGGACCTTTTTGAGGGCACCACAGTAAGACCACGGGGATTGGTGTTTGTAAATTTCATCTACAATGTGTCCTCTGTATCCCACTTATTTTGCGTGTGTTGGATTTCTGTTTAGGCTCTGTATAAGCTCAACCAGCTGTTAAAGACCGTGCTGCTCATCTTCCCCCATTACTGCCTGGGCAGAGGCCTCATAGACATGGCCATGAACCAGGCAGTGACTGACATCTACGCTCGATTTGGTAATACAAGGCACACGCATACGTACATACATACAAGACATATGCATAATAGTCCCAAAAGAAACAAAAAACATGGGCAGAGTTGTAAAAAATGACTGTTGGGGCTTGTTCAGGCCTGTGAGAGCTGACCAATCAAAGCTGAATGGGCTTTTAAGGGACGGGCACTTAACAGCAAATTCAGGGAGAGGGTGAAAAGAAGTGCTGCAGCAATGAACAGTATAAGAATAATAATGTGTTTTTTGATCATTAAAGCATGTGAACATATTCTAATTGAAAATAAAAATAAAAACGTGAACCTAAAACAATATGCATAATATATAATATATATAAAAGTGTAAAAATATGACTGACGGTTGTGTAACATTTATGTGCGTCTTCAGGTGAGGACTACAATCTGGACCCCTACAGCTGGGACTTTATTGGGAAGAACCTATTCTGCATGGCTGTTGAGGGATTCGTCTATTTCATTCTTAACATTCTCTTCCAGTATCGCGTCTTCCTAAATCACTGGTAAGTGCAGTAGAGTTTGAATTACGAAACCATCTTTGCCAGATGTACTTTAGTGTTTGCTCTTTCAAAATTAAAATGTGTGTCATAAAATGCAGGGATGCTGTAACACAATCTAAAATGTGCTGTGACTAGGAGCTGATTTGATGAGCAGTTCATTTTTCCATTGGCAGGATACCAGATTGCCCAAAGCCGATTTTGGATGAAGATCTCGATGTGGCAGAGGAAAGAGAACGAATTTATATGAGTGAAAAAACAAAGGACATTTTACGTGTACGAGACCTGTCCAAGGTGAGACTTTTTTTTTCTTTTCAAGCTATGATCAATCCTGGACAATTTTTGTCTTCATTGTGTTCTCATCTTGCCCTGCCAGACGTACACAGGAACAATCATCCCTGCAGTGGACCGAATCTGTGTTGGAGTATCACCGGGAGAGGTTTGTATGATGCACTCTACTCCACAGAAGGAACATTCTGGTGACTTTACTCCTCATCTCTCATGGTTTATCTCATGATCCTCTGCAGTGCTTTGGTCTCCTGGGAGTAAATGGAGCAGGGAAGACCACAACGTTTAAGATGTTGACTGGAGACATTGACGTTACCTCTGGAGAGGCCTCAGTCGCTGGTCATTGGTTTGTAGTATATTGTTTTTTTTCTAACTGGCTGTAACCAATATGGAATTTGATCTGGCTTGTGTATTATAAATCCTATTGCTCACCAGAAATGTTTTTCCCCTAAATCTTTAGTATTTTGACCAACATCCTGGAGGTCCACCAAAACATGGGATACTGCCCACAGTTTGATGCCATAGATGAACTGCTGACAGGAAGAGAACATTTACACCTCTATGCCCGCCTCCGTGGAGTTCCAGAGGCTGAGATAAGCAGGGTAAGATGCAGCCTTAGCCAAGAAATTAATCATTTTAAAGAGGGTTAGCAACACTGTAAAATGATTAAGATAAGTAAATCATTAACCTCTTTCACACTGGACAAAAAACCCACTAACACCCACTAAATCTGGCTCCTGTCTTCAGTGGGAAAGAACTAACAGTGAAAATCATAAAGATTAATGAAAGGTGATATAATAATTTTTTACCAAATGCAAGCTTGTTAGAACAGAGAACAGAGATATCAGCATATCAGCTAGACAAGGAAATGGCAAAGTTGACCATAAATGGTCATCATGTACTACTCACGTTCAGAGAAGTTCAGTTAGAGACCCTATCTATTTTAAATCTACAATATGTGCTATTGTCATTTGGATACATTCTGTGTCAAGGATACAGCTTTACTTTACTGAGGTCAGACAGAATTGTAGCCTGAGACACTTATTGTCCTCGTCCTCAGGTTGCAGAGTGGGCCATCCAGAAGCTGGGTCTCTCAGAGGATGCAGGCCGAAGTGCAGGGACCTACAGTGGAGGTAACAAGAGGAAACTCTCCACAGCCATTGCCATGATAGGCTGCCCTGCGCTGGTGCTGCTGGTGAGGCCAACACTAATGACAGTGCTAGGTTTTAATTAGAGGTTGCAGTTATATGAGCATGGTTTGGTGTTTCTGTCTGTATGTTAATGTGTTACGAATACTGTATACCAGGATGAGCCAACTACAGGCATGGACCCTCTCTCCAGACGCTTCCTGTGGAACTCCATCATGAGTGTTATTCAGGACAGACGAGCTGTGGTCCTCACCTCACACAGGTACTACCTGCTGTGGGTGTTTGACTGTGTGTCTATATTGGGTTCATTTTTCTATGCACAGATTTTGATTCTTTCTTTCTTTCTTTCTTTCCAGTATGGAGGAATGCGAGGCGCTGTGTACCCGCTTAGCAATTATGGTTAATGGATCATTTAAGTGTCTGGGAACCATTCAGCATCTCAAATACAAGTTAGTCATTTTACTTAATCTCCGTCAAAATTATGTTAAATTCATATAACAGTATATACAAAATCCAATTAAAGTTCTGCTCAATTGCTCATCGTCTAACAATGTGAACACAGGTTTGGTGATGGTTACGTGGTGACCATGAAGATCAGGGCAGCTAAGCCCGGTTGTGCCCCTGACTTGAACCCTGCCGAAGCGTTCATGGAGAGCACCTTCCCCGGCTGCATCCAGAGAGAGAAACACCACAACACTCTGCAGTACAAGATATCCTCCTCTTCGTTGGCTAGGATCTTTCAAATGGTCCTGGCTAACAAAGACAAGCTCAACATAGAGGACTACTCAGTGTCACAGACCACTCTTGATCAGGTAAATGAGCATAAGAAAACACAACATAATGTATTATGAAAATGGAATTGAATGTTTTTCTTTTGGGAGGATCAGATGGCTTGGTTGAAAGCCAATAAATTAAGTCATTCATTAATTAAGTCATCAACTTTTTATTTTTAGCCATGCTAGCGGCATGGTTCTAGGGATGAACTCACAGAATCAATTGTAATCACTTTGACAGCCCCCTCACTTTTCATTCAATGCCAACATCAGGTCAAGGTCAGGCTGACATTCCCATCAGCCTCTGTTGTACCTTGTGTTCAGTGTTAATTAGCAAATGCTAGCATGCTAACACACTAAACCAATATAGTAAACTTTATAAACATTATACCTTCTAACATCTGCATGTAAGTAACGTCACGAGACTGACAGCATGCTGATGTTGGCATTTTGCTGAAAGCACAACTGTGCTGTTGGCGCAGCAGTTCAGCTGTCAATCATGATGTTTCACCTGCTTTTCATAGCATCTAATAGCTACTTAAAACCACACATATCAGAGAGATAAACCCTTGAAAATACATGATCTCGATAAGAACTGCTTAATATGACAAAACCAGCTTTGTGTAACATGTATTTAAAGTTTACTTTTAATTCTTAATTTGCCTCATGTCACATCTGATAATGTGAAAGGGGAGGGTTTTGTGACCCATACTGCAACAAGCCAGCAGGGGGCGATCAGATGTTTTGGCTTCACTTTTGGGCAGCTGTCTGGTTCATCTTTATATACAGTCAGTGGTTCCAACAAATCATGCTACATTCCTTTTCATTCTCTAGTGTCTTCCACTTTTATTGACTATCACATTTTTCAAGGTCAGAGCAGCCGTTTTGGTTCAGAGGACAACATGTCGATCCTAATGTTTCTGTGTCCCTGTAGGTCTTTGTGAATTTCGCCAAGCAACAGTCCAGAGAGGATGACGCTATTGTGTTGCATCCAAAAGCTGCTGGGGCACAGCGCTATATTGACACCACATCCATCAGGTCTTTGGGGAAGTAAACTCAGCTCAATGGGCTCAACTGGAAGGTGGATGTTGGCTTCAATTTCAAGGGCCAATGTGTTGAAAGAAAGTGGCCTATCGATGTGTGTGTACTGTGGAGGACTGAAAGCTAGTTGACAGAACCTGAATCACCAGAAGATTCTGTATAGTTTCATCATGAAATCCGCCACTAGTATGGTACAGACAAGAAACTGGTGAACGATCAGTTGTGGGATACTAAAATCACAGACGATGAACTGTGTTTCTCTCCCAGATTTGGGCAAAAGAAGTCTTTTTGCATTTCTTGTCAATCCATTTTGTGGTGTTATGCCTAGAAATTCCATCTGTGAATGAGGCAGCCACATGTGGGACATAACATAGGTTTGATAAGTCTGACTGATGATTTTAAATGTTGTGATACTACACATGCTCTACTTTGCTTCCACAGTAAACAGGGTTAGCGGGCTTTGAATTTGGAAAGTGTGGAGCATTTATGTGCCTGCTATATGTTCCACTTCTGCTCACCTTATAGGCCTTGCAAAACTAAGTGAAGCAGAGCTTTAGATTTATGACAAGGACCATGATTTTGATTGATGATACGTCGGAAAAGTTCAATATTGGGTTGCAATGGGAGCTTGATTTGAAGGAATGTATTGGTCCAATTTTTTTGCTTCAGATGCCAAGCAAGATCTTTTTCTGCCTTCTTTAGATATGTGAAATAAGCACTCAGAGATGCATAGTCTTAGCACTTTATTGATGCAGCTTTTATTGAAGCATCACCATTTAAAGCAATCTGCTAAAAAAAAAAAGAACTCTGCTAGTGCAATACAGCTAATCGTTTTTACAAAATCCTCCTGCTGCTATGAAAGTCATTTTGATGTCACATGTTATTTTTATGCCACCAATGTCTTGTGAATGAATGCTTTATCATATACATATGTGCGACTTTGGTAAACTGTCTGCGTTCTACCAGCATTTGGTGTCATTAGCGGAATTTGACACAATGACACAAAAAGCAATGTTTCTGAAAAGACCATCAAGTCAAATAAAGTTACATTTTCCATAAAATGTGGGCCTTTTTTATTTATTTTTTTTTTTTTACACCAGAATTGCTTGAGATTTTTCATATTTATAGAAAACAGTTTCACAAAACCTGAGATTAGACAGCAAGAGCTAGAGAACCACAGCAGTTATCACGACAACCTGCTAAACTCCCTACACATTAATGCCAGAAGTTACACCTCAACAGTACAGTTCAATTTCTCTGAGGGAAGTAATCTGATATATATAGTGAAAAAGCTTAATATTAGCATAATTAAATGTCTGCTTTATCAGCATTCCTGCTTTAGTCTGTTAGTTTGATTCTGCAGGCACTTTATAATGAGCTAGAGTCTGTTTTATTTCTCTTACTTCACATGAAACCTTTAGAAGTGCTGAAAGCATTCATCATTGAGAAGAATCCTACAAAGAAAATGATAAATCAAACTACTATGAAGAAACGGAAACCTGTTGTTGAAACAATTAAAATGTTCCAGGCAATTTTTAAAAGGCCCCAGTGTATTGCCATGATATTATTGCTCCCATTCCCACTCCTTTCAGTTCATTCATTGATATAAAAAACTTGCATAGTGCTGGACAGCATACATCTTTGTTTAGTAAAAAAACACTTTTAAGGAGTAACATACACCCCTTATTAGCTACAATAGTTCATATTTTGATCACAATCAGAGTATCAGGGGGATAATGGCCATCCGGAGGCTGGGGTAGTCCTTGAACTCCCTGATGTAGGCTCTGTGCTTCCCTTTGGCCCAGATGGACATCTGAATGAACCCCAATAATGTGTACAATGCCACTGGAATACAAAATATTCAGTTTATAGAACATACAAATTTCAGTGAAACTATTGTTACTGGCGCAGTAAGAGGATTCATGAAAAAAAGTACCGTACATACCTGGCAGACACTGGGTCATTATGGAAAAGCTCACCCAAGCTCCTACCTACAGTATGTTTCAAACATGCAGGCATACAGAGGTAAATATACAAGTATAGATGATATTTATTGCCATAATAATTTATTCTAAGTGCTTTCCATTACCTCGTATGTGTAATTTGGACAGGATACAAAGAAAAATAGCCATGTGAAGGGATTCTTAGTTGGCACTGGAAACCTTCTGGCCCTGGATCCTGAGAAATAAATAAAAAGACCAAATAACATTTAACTTTAAGTGGCTCTCTTGATGATGAATAATCAAATCGAGACAACTGAAGGATTTCAGGCAGTGTTGGATGGTTTTTTGTTTATGTCACACAATTTCTAAATTGATGGATTATACACTGTCCTCAAAATTGGCTGTAGACCTATTCCTCCTTCAAGTACAACTTACCATCCCCTCTGATATTATTCAGAGTCAAGTGAATGGAGAAGTTGCCAAGTTCACAAATCTGGAGGAGAAATAAGAGTTTCACAGCTTACTGTCAAACAGACAATACATTTACACCAAATTTATGTTGGATGTGAGTGAACACCAGTATACATACCACGAACATGACCAATGCATAGTTAATTTGTATTTCTCCATATGCTGTGAAGAGAGACATGCTGGTGTTGAATGGCTGCACAGAAGACAAAAAACAGCATTGTGTGTGTGTGTGTGTGTGTGTGTGTGTGTGTGTGTGTGTGTGTGTACATGGGCTGACTCACATGGAGGTGTATAAAGAGGGTGGTTGATATAGTATGCCAACCAAGCTGAGAAACCCCAGTAATAGGCACAATTCTGAGAGGAAACAGAACAATGTATGAATATAAAAATGTTTTTCTTTTTTTTTTTATCATTGCATGATACAGGGTCATAATCAAAATATAAATAAAATGTCTCCCTATATATGATATAAAACATATAAATAATAAGAAAAAAAAATGTAACTGCTGTGTGTACACGTCAAACACTGTGCTGTTTCACTATTTCATTACTTTTATGTGTGGAAAGTTCAACGGTAAAATGAGTAGGACATATCACTGTACATTTCTGTGTAAATAAAATGATGTTTCTATGAATGGTTATTGTCTCGCAATGTTATAGCGCATCATTACTGCAGGCGACGAAAGAAAGCGCAATAAACATAAGTTCAATTTCTGTTTTTCCTATTTTTTTAACTGGCTGAGAGCAATGCAGTACAAACGCCCTGTTTCTGTATTAATTCCTGTTGCTTGTGCTATTTATACAATATCCTTTCCTTTTACTACAACAACCTAAATAAGGTAGCAGCTGGCTGGAGGGAGATTGCCAGGGAGCTGGAAGTTTCTGGTAAGAAAACACACCATCTTTGGTTGCTGTTGGCTGTACTTTTAAATATTTCCAGTTAAAGAAACATCAAAGCATCACAATATAAACTGTGTTTTCTGTTATTCAAAAGTACAAACATGGGAAGATAGCTGTTGTATAGTATAGTATAGCCATAGTAGCAAACTCACACATCTTTTACTTGTGAGTGGTCTCCAATCTGATCTTCAGTGCACAGCTGATAGGGTGTGTTTAAATGATGCAACTGAATGCATAATTCACCAATGCAGTGAAGACAGCAGGTGTCTGGCATTGCGCTGCATTGTACGCTCACATGCAGTTAGGATACAGTGTTATGCTGAATTCCTGTCAAATCATTAGCGTCCTAGCACACATTTCACCCATTAGCTAACACACAGCCCATACATTCGCAGCATATTCCACTTGCTACCTTTGCGTCAAGTCAGGATCTGTTTACTCCCATCACCTGTTGATGGTACATTAACACCATGCAAATAATAACACTTCACTTCAGCCTGGTGGAAAAGCAGGAAATGGAAGGTTGGGATTGCCATTGATTGACTCCATAGCTACAGCCTTGGCATTAGGTACATTTAATGTACATTTAAACCAGACATTTAAGATGTAAATGTATTTCTTACTTTGTTTCGATTTCTATTTTGGCACTACACACACTAGAAGACCTGTAGGACACAAGCTCAAATGTGAGCAGTATACTGTAGCAGAGGAAGTCCTTAGGCTAAAATCAGTAACACAACAGCTGGAATGGGAGAGGGGAAAAGGAGGCCACCCATTGTAGAGCAGGTGAGCATATTATCAGAGGCTCGTCTTTTCAAGGGTAGTAGGGATGTCCTCACCCTGACGATTGTCCTGAGAGGCATGGTCCCATGGGAGAAACGATGCACGAAGATAGTCTCTATCAGCCTCTTCATATAATGGAAGGTATGACAGGCACAGGCTAGTCTGAGAGACAGAGGAACAAGGTCAGAAGTACTAATATGTACAGTTAACTGCTTTACATTCTTGTCATAGTATGCAACTTTGTCACAGTATTCTCTCAGCAGGTTTAGAATTTCAGATGAGAAAATATTAAATTTAAATGATCACTGTGCCAAAACTGAGTCACTGCAACAACAGAACTTTCTTTGGATTCAGCAAAAGGGTCGCAATGGACTGTAAATAATAGAAGAATAATATAAACATATACAACAAGCTGCTAAACAAAATCAAGAAGGGTTGTTTAACTGACACAGGACTTGTGATTTGAAAATTCATACAGATTTGAAAACAGACAAAAACAGATAAACATTGGTGAAAATCCCAATTTGCAGGGTGTGGAAAATTCCTCCAGGTACTAGCTACAATAAAGTGACAACCCAAGACAGAGAGATTGTGGATCAATAAACAGATCAACATGAATAAAGGAGAGTCTGAACCATCCTGTCATAGTGCAACTGAATAAAGATTTTGTTTAAAACAACAGTTATATTAGGCCTAAATCATGTCAGAAAAGATGGTATATGGACAGCAGATAATGCAGAGTCAATAATAGAGAGAGATAATTCAGAGTCTGATGTAATTTTACAGAGACTGACTTTTACTACATTGTAATTGTAATTCCATATGTAGTGAAGCATAAAATAGGCAGAATAAAAAGGAAATGACAAGAAATAAATACTATAACAATACATTGTTAAAGGTCCTAATTGTAAGAAAAGTAGATTTTTGAGGCACTTTCAAGGCTTTAGAAGCATTAGCTACTGTACGTGGGCTGAGCAATAATATTAGTGTTAATAGTATATACTTGATAAAGTTGCTAACCTAATGAATGAATGATACAGCATATCAATCGCTCTAAGAAAGAAGAGAGGCGTCATGTAGCCATGAAAAACACTGTGAAATCGCACTTACACTTCTCCCATGGTATCATGGGGGCTGGCCAGGTGGACATCTTGACAAGAAGGTGAAGATGCATATTCGCAAAATCATACAACAATAGTTTCAATTTCTTATTTCTACTTACATGACAACAGGATGGGGACTGGAGGTAAAGGCATATCTGTGTGAGTAAATGTACGGGACTCGAAAATAGAAGAGGAGGTAGGTGAGAAGGGGCCCAATGCACTCTGCCAGAAACACCTGGAGGCAAAATCACTTTATAAATCACTATATACCAGGGCTACACGAAGTGGGGCCTGCAGGACATAAATGGCCCACCATACTCTCAATCAATCAATCAATCAATCAATCAATCAATCAATCAATCAATCAATCAATCAATCAATCAATCAAGCCATCAATCAATCAATCAAGCCATCAAGCCCTCAAGCCATCAAGCAAGTGATCAATTCTTACCATAGTCCAACCTAACTGTGGGCCAAGATCTCTGAAGTACATGGTGGCAGTGGTCCCAACCGGTAGACTCTGTAAGATTTCATCATCTCTAAGTGATTTTTCCTCTGAAGAAGAAGAAAAATGTGAGTACACAAATTCAGCTTCCTCTGAAATGGAAGCTGAAAAAGTCTTTATTACAGTGAAAAATATTGGCTCTGGGTTATCAACCTCTCCAGAGTTGAGAAATGATCACATTGACAGAATTTGCAATCACAGCCATGCAGATATTGGTTATAAGTATGTAAATGTAAGCAGTCGTGTGCAAAGCATTGTGGCTTAAACTGATGTTTAGGAGTGTTTTTAATGAAGGTCTGATCAGTGTTCAGCACACGTTCTCTCTACCTGAAGGCTCATGGGGGCACAGCCACAGATAATATGCTCTACTAATTGGATGACATTTTTAGAATATCCTCAGGGTGAAGTGGCCCACATAGCTTTTAACCAAAGTCTCCACTCTGCTTTTTAGTAACAAGATAGCCTTACATCAAAAGGTCTCCAACATCATACCTCACGGTAGGTTTTTCTTTGTGTATTTGATGTGTTGTATTTGCCTTTTCTGTTATAATTTAAATATAACTAAAATGAATAGAAAGGATGAACATGAAGCAGTGTACCTTTTATTTTGAAAATAAAGGAAGAACAGTCAATGTCATGGGGACTTCTTATGCTTTCATTCACCACCAGATTGAAGGCCATTGCAAATGTTCTTGTTTATTCTGTGTCACACCTATAATATAGTGATTTCATGTCATAATCCTCCCCGTAAATTCATCCATTGAGCACAAAGGTTTTTCAATGTCATCATTGTCACACTGTTACTGTGAAATATCCTGTTACTGTTACTGATACTGTTAAATTCCAACTGCAGCACTTTTGAATTGAAAAGTAGCTTTATGTAAATGTATTTTCTAAACCGTGTCCTTCACATTGTAGACATGAACTCTATGTCTAAAGTTAAGTCAAACCACAAATTGCACCAATGACAGATGACAGAACAGCCTGAAGGACCAAATATATTTCGCAATAAATTACAGGTAAAATGTGGAAAACTTTTTACAGAGTGAGCTCTTTATAAAGAACACATGCTGTGTCTAACTGCTCGCTGCTAATTTGTATTCTTAACAACCTTATGTGTGTTTTTCCTTCAGGTTACCCATTTAATGACGATAGAGCTGCATAAATCCTTATTTTCAAGCGCTGCCTTGCCACCCAGAACAAGGTTACAAGGTTTAGTGGTTGAAACATCCACTTATGAAATTGGACAAATCTCCAAAACCCTCATATGTCCTCCTTTTTGTCAATGGTATTTTTGTAAACAGATGCGATCGGACATCACCAGTATGTTCTCCTCAGCTGTGGTGATTTCTCTGGTGCTACTGTGGCCATCCTGATATTATCACAATGCAATTTGCCATTTGTCTGGCTAAATTTCAGAAATCATCACACACTGTCATGTGCAAATCAGCAACAATTTCATAGTAGCTAGCTAGCTAGTTAGCTACTGAGGCATCAGCAGACTAGCATCAATTGTTTTATGCTTGTTATCTAAAAAAGGACCATAATACATTGAGACCACAGGCAGTTCTCAAAACTCTTGGTTTAAATTGTGCCGCTGAAAAGCCTGCATTTTCTGATAGGGCCTGGGTGACTGTATATCCACTGTGGTTCATAGTTTACTGACATTGCTACACAGTATTTCTGGCTAATGAAATCGAAGTTCTATAAAGTATAACTGTTAACAGTTGCCATCCAAGGCAATTTGGAATCACATTGCATACTGCAGCTTTAAAGTTGCTTAATGAGACACTAAAGCATACACATACTTTACTTAAAATAATCACAACATGGCTACTTACTGGGATCAAGCTTCAGGGCCTGTCTTGCTGGATACCAGTGAGGATCTGAGAGGCTCAATCACACACACACACACACACCCACACACACACACACACACACACACACACACAGAGGGTTGTGCAGAGCTGGCCTTGCACACACACAGATTTTGGCCTGAGGCCAAATAATAATTGATCACAATGGATTAATGTTGAGCTCTGTTGCTCTGATGGATGCTCAAGGCCTCAGGCTTGGCAAACATTTGGTAACATTTCTGACCAGACACACGCTGATGACAGAACCACTGTGGGCTTGAGAGGAGTAAACCAGAAATTGTTATTAACAGGACAGCTCTCTGGGGGCTTGGTGTGATACTGTGTGATAAAACTTAAAAGCATAGCAACCTTATTATCGTTTTTAATTTACAGTGAATGTGCAATTAATATACGAAACAATAATTCAACAGAATTACATAATTTCATATTGATATCTTGTACTGGAGAATTTATACCATAATCATTACAGTAAACAAGCTGAACTGTCAGACCCATCAAACCCACTGGTTGACTGCATATGAATACTCACATGATTTGTGGAAAAGGCTCTTGATGTCTCCAATTGTAGAGTAGGGCTCCACCTGAATGAAATACAAACAAAAAAAAAATACAGCATTTATATACTGTCAGTAAAGAGATTGACAGTGTTCCTTGTGTTAAATACCCTAAAGCAAAGACATCACAGTCATTAAACACTCATGCAGTGCAGCCATAAGCTTTTCAAACCCACATGAATTTATCTCGAAAGAAATGTGTCTAAAATCATTCAGGATATTGTGTATTTGGTGCAACAATATAGTGAACTATCATTTACATGGCAATATGTCTGCATACCTTATCTAAAAAACAAAGCTGCTCTTTGGTCTTGGCATCCAGGACTTTCACCTGAAGAAAACACAATATACCATTTTTATATAGCAAAAGACCCAGGTAGAACTGTAGACTTCATACACACACAAACACATTCAAGAGATTAAAAGAGATTTTCATTCATGTCTCAAACTCATTCACTTAATATTCACGTTGTGGTAAATTTGAGGAGGCTCAGCCTCTATGTGCCGCCTCAGCAGCAAAACCACAGGCAGTAAAAGCTGGCCCTACTTTCACATCACTCTCAGAATAAGATGTAAAGATCTCGCCTCTCCATTGCCACAAGGTTGGAAGAACATGACCCTGTCATAGAATATTTACATACACTACAATATAACTGCAATATATGTATATATATACGTTTTCATATTTCTTCTTTTCAAGTGTTGAGTTCTTTTCTTTTCTTCAATTTGTATTCATGTATTAGCTCCTTCACAGAAAGTCATGATACTGACACTAATATTACAATACACATCAATCATTTTGGCCTGTTTAGAACATTCATGGTTTGAACTACTCAATCTTAAACAGTCTACATGGAGTATATCTACATACTAGCTGTTCTGTAGATGGTCCTTGGCTGTTACTCCAGCAAGCAATAGGAATTACATTAAATGTGGTCTACATTTAAAAAAACTCAAACTCAAATCACAGAATAAAATGTGGACATCTAGAAAGCAAATTGATGCCTGTATGAAACATGTGTTCATCAAAAATACTAAAAGCAATGTGAATAATCTGAATTGAATCAGTCATACAAATATGAATAAGGACATAGCCATAAGGGTAAGCACAGCTGACACTCTTCTCAGTGGCCCTGCTGTCAAGTATCTCCAGTTCTCCCGATCAGCAGTGTATTCTCAATCTAGATAACAAGGCTGGTTGAGTCTAGTAGGGAAAAAAGGACTTGTGTTGTCCCGCTGTTCTCATGCACACATCTTTTTCATCTTAATTAGACCATGTCAGTGGTGATGTACGGCATATGCAAGGAGGATGGTGGGTGGCGGCCCACAATTTGCCCTGAAAGCACTCCATACTGTGCTGCTCAGCAGAGCTGTCCTAGCTAAATTGGTTCCCTTACTGGACAGTGTAATAACCCGCTAATGGATACCTAAAGATTTGCTGAGTGCACAGTCGAGAAAGAGAGAAAGAGAATGGGGGAGAGAGAGAGAAAGGGAGAGAGAGAGAGAGAGAGCGAGCTCTATGCATATACCATTTGCTGTTGGCACTGTAAAAGAAACAGGTTTGGGAAGTCATTTCATCCTCCATTCCATCCTAGTCATGAATTCTTTGTTGATCTGTGCCACCTCACCTTTACGGAATCAAATTAATCTTTAAAAAGGAGAACAAAACTCTCTCATGAAGTTCTTGTTGCCAGCAAAACCTCCCAATACAGGGAGATTTTTACCCCCCAAAAACCCTGCTGTACACTTTACAATTCTAGCTATAAAACATGAGCTTTTCTTCTTGTTACTCTTTGCAGTGTGTGTTCGCGCTTTGCAGGATCTGAGCAGAGAGCATGCTGACGTCTCAGTAAAGGGCATCCTGGGAGATGGGTTTGTTTTGCTTTCCATCTGCCAACCTTTCCCAACTGCCTTCTAGGGGCACATGTTGATGCATTTGCGCGATCGTGAAGAGCATCAAGGGTGTCATTAGGGCTGCGTTGTAAAGCGCTGCGCACTCAGTTGTGCCATGCCCTTGTAAATCTGATTATCAGACGCCCATGTCCTCTCGCGGGAATACAGGGCACTGCTGACAGCACAGGTCATATACAGAACATGTGCGTACGTGCTTGTGAGGGCTTTTGAAGGCTTTGTGCGCGTGAGGGGCATCATACTTAAACTCTAACCTGTTTTTTTCTCTTCACCACATCTTGCTTTGATAATAACGGATACCAGCTATGAAAGAATCTCAGCCATAACAGCTCCTCGTAATGTGAAAGCCGATGAGCTGTGCGTGAACAGGATCATTACTTTAAACACTGCGCATGATACTATTGAAGCTGATCAGCTGCATATGGCTGTACAGCGTATAAGCCACCATTGTCCCGTTTGCTTTCACACTTTACAAACTGGACAGAATTGAATCTTTCAACCAAGAAAAGCAATGACACTGAGCCCTCGTCTGTGTCCTTGCATGCTGAAAATCCTAAAGCATCTGTCTCTGTACTGAAAAGGTTTGTACCTTTTGTCACGGTCCAGCTCAGAACAGCACAACTCTTGGAGTATAACTTTCAAACACAACTGATACTATTACTTTGAGAGGCAAGATGCTATCATGCTCCTAAAGTGGAAGGACTGTCAGCTCTGAGGTTGCTAATGTGCAAAGTAGCCAGGCTGAATTTCCTGTGGTGTTCTGTAAAAAGCGGTGAAGAAATGCAGAGAGCAATTTGAGAGCTTGTTCAAACCTGATTTGGACGGTCCAAAGTTCTTGCCTAACCCACAAATCTTGAAGTTCATTGTCGAACCTTTTGGGAAATCCATGTATTCAGTAAGAAGATCAAAGCGACTCTCGTGTCCGTCTATTCAATGTGAAGCTACGTCCAGCAGCTGGTTAGATTGGACTGATACATGCAGGTACAGTTAGCCCGGCTCTGTCCAAAAGTAAAAGTTGCCAGCTACAGTAGCATCTCTAATACAGGAAGTTACTGTGCTTGGCCTAAAAATAATCCTACTGGTAGGTTGTTGCACTGATGAAACGAATGAAATATACTGTGTTAATAAGTAGAAGTGCTGCTCGGCAGATACTGTTACCTTTGAACAGACCGAAGCTAACTGTCTTTATGCCATGCTACCACTGCCTAAGTGGCTGCTGGTCTGTAGCATAAGATTTAGCTTACAGACATGAGAGTGACGTACATTTTTCCATGTAACTCTATTATCTCTCCTAAACATAAGTCTTCTATCTTTTCATACCATCCAAATATTTACTAGTCTGGCTTACAGCCTTAACGTAACAGTGTAGTGAGAACATGGCAGACATCCCAGAGCATGTTGTAAATTAGCTTGAGTTCATAGGCCTGCTGCACTTACAGTGAATTGCTTGTCTAAGTCTTCATTAGTACTCATCAGTCCTTGTGAGACAAGACTGGAGGCAAGAGTAAAATGATGAAAGAAGCTCCAGTTCAGCTTGTTTTCTCTGATGTAGAAATTCTGACTTTTTAAACTCTGGTGACACTTTGAACCTCTTCAGAGTGTTTGGGATGCAGAAAGCAATAATCTTGTTTTTCTACCATATCATGAGGCTGCTGAGCAGAAGCACTGCTCTAACGTGCAACTGAGACTAATTTCAAGAGTAATGACTTTAGCTCTTTCAGCATCCCTCCGTGTGTTGTCTTCAGTGTCTTATGTCGTCCTGTCTTTACAGTACTTCACAGCACAAGTAAAGAATTTGCAAAAAATAAGTTTCTGAAGACCAAATTCGGCCTGGCCTCCATTAAACATTGTTCATTTGAGGCCTAGGCAATCTAAAACTTTAAATTAGCCTAACATAAAAAGTTTCAGATAAATCCAAAGTATTCTGTACATTCAGACTTACCTCAAAGAAGGTAGGCCGACTCATGGCGATGGATTGTTATTACGTCCTCTGTGTGCAGGGTGAAAGAACAATGACCTTAAACATCAGTACAAGCAAACACAACACACACACTCATTCCTCACACACATACACAGGCAGTTCCTCTCCTTTCTAGGATAAACTCTGGACTGACCCCTTATTCTTCCCAGCCTCCTTCTCTCTCTCTCTCCCTCTCTCTCCCTCTCTCTCCCTCTCTCTCTCGGTCTCTCTCTCTTCACTGAGAAGATGGTGCTGGGACACAGAATAACTAGAGGCACTCCAGAAACCCTGCACATGCTCTCCCTCCTGCTTTTCTGTCCTGCTGCTTCCTCCTGCTTTCCCCTCTTTGGAGAGAAACACTTGGCAGGGTCCAACTTGGCTCCAGTAAGCAGATATCCACCTGAGAATGAGGCAGCTGAACAGCACAAGAGTGCTGGAGAAGACAAAGGATAATAAAATACATGAGATGGTACAAAACTTTAAAAACTCTTTAGGAAGTAGGGATTTTTAGGAGCACTGGCCCAAATAAACAAGCGCACAAACGGTAGAATAGCAAATTAATTTCATGTTTAGACAAACTTGTGGAAATACTAAAAATATCTAAAATATGTTTATTTACTATATAAACATATCATGTACTGCATTCACCAAATGTCAGCAAAAGACTTGATAACTTTTTTTTGGAGTACAGCTATAAGATTTTGCATGTCTCAGTTTCAACATGAATTTTGTCGAGAACATCCACGACATGACCTGGAAAAGTTCTGGATTTTAGGTGACTTGGCATGGAATGGCCCATATGTCAGCAGAAGATGAACCCACTGGGGCTGGACTGAGCTCCAAAATATCCCGTGTTGAGGCAGAACTACTGAAGCTCAACCTGTGCTGCACATGTCTCAAAGTGAAATGTATGGCTTGTTTGAGCATGCTTGAAGTTAAAGTTCCAGTATGCAGTTTGTTTTTCTTTTTAGTTTACTTTATGGAATACATGGTGATACATGAGTAAAAATAGTAGTAGTATTACAGGAATGGTCCATATACATTGATAATCATAAGTGACAGAAGTTCAAGAATAAGAGATACACTTTATGGGGAAATTAAATGATAATTATTGCATGTATGCATCTGATTGACGCCCAATTTCCACCTCACTTAAGTCCAGAAATTCCAACCGTTTCCTCCATTTCTGCAGTCCTTCCATCGATACAATGTCCTATTTTTCCAGAGTCACAACCTTGAAGACCAGAGATTTCCACATCAAAGGAGGAGGATCATCCCTGACCCACTTCCCCCTTAATGGCTTTCCTCGACCAGCATTAAAACTGATTCGACCACTTGCATTCGCCATATGTTTTTTTAAATGAAAATCATACAAATTGTAACCTGTGCTATAAATGACGGATACATGAATTTCACTTTTCAGCTGAATTTGTCAGGTTTAACAGTACAGCTACTGAGTGCTATAGCAATGAGTGGTTTGTATTCAGCAGCCTATTACACTTGCTGCTTGATTAAATATTTATGCCTTTCTCAGTTTTTCACTTGTGATGAATGAAAGAAGAGGGGAAAACTATAGCCCAAAGTTGCACTCTGGATGGTAATAAACTGAAACTGTTCAATATGAACAAATATCATAGGCTTCAGTCTCCTCTGTTTGCATTTAAGTACATTTAAGCACACGTCTAGAACTTAAGGTACACTATCTAGCCTTTTCCTAAAATACAATGAATATATCCACAGACTACAAAAATAATGCCTCTCAGTCATCTCCTATAACACACTATAAGTTTGTGGCTGTGGCTGTATCTTGCCTCTGCCTGTGTTTTCTCATTTTTCTTCCTGTTTTGATATGAATGGGACATTTCTGGGCGCCAACCTCTTGATAGAGCTGTGTAGCCTCCGGCCAATAACGGTGCAATATTAAGACTCTAAAAAAATAACCATGGTGAGCAGGTTACATCTCTGTGTCCAACCCTTCTCCTGGCGCTCAAAATATGAGTTATCGAGAGTGGCATAGCGGGGTTGTAATATGTAACAAAATAGTTGTTACATTTAAAAACATTTGAGTGTCAGCTTGTTTTGACAGATTATTCAGGTTTTATATCGGATAGGTGTGCGTAAACACAAACCAATGAATTAGGAATGATTGAAGCTGTTTGATGAGACAAAGAGCAATTTCCCCTGTTGAATATCTCCAAATTGCATTCTAGTGTTTCTCTGCCAGCCCTGTCATCTAGTCTTTCTTGTTGCTAAGCTGTGTTTTTCTCCACTTGCCTCCGTCAAAAATGGAACCAAACAATGAAAATCAAGTTGGCCATGTATTCACTCACAACACTTCACTTGTGCCGCCCGAGGGGATTCATTTAATGTCACAGAGCTGGACAAGACCCTGAAAGCCTCAGTCAAATGTAAACCAAGCAGAAAGTAGTGAAGAATGAGACAGAGACAAGGGCAGCATGTGGACTAGTGTTGCTGAGCGTGAACACTTCAGCTTTTGTACAGTCTGTTATTCCCAAAGTCAGGGCATAGAAATGAATTATTTGGGTGAGAGTGTGTGCATTTGGAAAGGTTTTGTCACAGACTTTAGCCTTCTGAACTATTCTTTAATTCAACACCTTTTCCCCTAACCTCCAGTGCTAGAAAAGCACCCAAAATCCCCTCATCAAGAATTATTAATGGTAATGCTACAGTGCCAGTGAGAGAAATAAATGTAATCTCCTTATGCAGCCCCACTAATAATGATAATCCAACACACTGTCAACAGCTGCCAGCGAAAAAATATGAGATTTCAAAATGTGTTTCTGTGGACGGTGGAATGAATCAATATTATAATGAGGCAAGTTTATTGCTTAGAGCTGATTGTAAAATTGATGTAAAGATTTGAACTTATAGATGAAACTTTCCTGAACGATCACTTACATTAATACAATTCTTATTTGTATGACAGGTTCATTGAAATGCTATGATTGAGTATGCAGAGAGGCTTTATCTATTATCTATTATTATTATTATCTATTATCTATGCACCAATTTCCACAATCTGTACACTGGATAAAGCCAGGTTCAAAATTCTTATTTCATTTCGTTGACATGTTAATGATATCATATCTTGGGTTCTTTGGGCCTTTCCTTTGCTGTGTTATGTAGCATTTATGTGCATCTAAAAGGTCTGCAAAGTGAAAATAGCCCAAAGGGAGTAAACAGCGCTTCTATACTGCTTTAAATACCCACTTGGAGTTGATTCTTAACTTTCGTTATTTAAATGCGTCACTATGTAACAGGCATTATATAAATGTATATGTTTATACATTTGTTATAAAATATAGATTCTCCTGTCAGTCAGCAGACATACAATTGCAACTGCTGTAGCAGTGTTATGTACATCATACTACCTTGCTCAGCATTATCCACCCTTCTCTGCCTCTGATTGGTTACATCAAGCCTGTTATGTAATGCCCATGTGCAACTCTCACCAAAGACTGAACAGAGGTGAGATGTCTTACTATGTAGCTTAAATGGAGCATTCAAGACACAGTGTGAAAAGGGAGGCTGCAGCAATGCACCATAGGAGAAAAATGATGTGTTGATTGAAAATTAAAGTATGTTAACCTTTTCAAGTAGGACCTCCAAATAAAAGTATGAACCTGAAAATGTGCATAATATGACCTCTTTAAAGTATAGAAGGAATTTTTATATATCTTTTTATCACTCCAAAATACCGCCAATATTAAGTCCATCCCGTTTTGCCATGTTTACTAATGAAATACATACACTTCTTGACAAGAATTAGGAAACTACAGGTTAATAAGTTAGAAAAATAAATATTATCATGACACTTTTTTCTTCTATTTTTTTCTATGAAAAGTTTTTTGAAATCATATGTCATTATATGCAAATGAGACATTATTTGTCAAATATATGCCAATTTGCATAATTGCACAAATCTGAACTCTGAAATGAACTCAAATACTTGAATTTGTATTTTGGACATTTTCTCTTTCAGCCGAAAAAGACGACATGTTATTGAAGGAAATAAAGCCAAAAATCAAATGATTCACCAGCACACCAAAACAAAATTATGTTTTCACTTGTAGTGTTCAAGATATGAAAGTGTCTTCAAAATGAAATGAAAGCTGGTAATTGATAGGAAGGAGGTCAAAACACACATTTTCTTCTTGTTAACTGTAGCTTTGAGGTGCTTTGATAAATGGAAAATGCCTTTAGTATTTTTACAAAGTTATCTGGATCTGAGGATAATATTATGCACATATTTTATTACCTTAATCTCGTTGTTAAGCTTCTTTGAAATCAGAGCAGAACTGTAATGGAAAAATTGAAGAATTTTTACCATATTTTGTTCTTACACTGTAAGACACTCTCTCCTGAGTGTTGATCAGACTATCTGCCTATGATTAAATCTGTGTGGTGTTCTGCAACCTTGGGTATAGCTTTTATAAAAGATTATTGTCCTATGAAAATTGTTGTTGATCTTCATGTTCATTAACTTTTTTTATTTCAGACAATGACTATTAATGTATTTGGTAAGCCCTGACCTTTCCTCAAGCAACACAATTAGGCCAAGATGTTTACTTGCGAGAAATATGAAAACACATTCCAGCTTCCCAGAGGATGAACCTTAACCATTTCATGACATGCATTGAACATGTTTAGCATCCAATTTATAGTGGTTGTCAACTGTACATAAGTCTGGTTCTGTTAGAGTTTCAAATTAGTTATACAGTATGTTTAAATTAAACAAGATAAAAAAACCTTTTAGGTGATGTTTCCTCTACAAACTTTTGGGGTATCTGCATTGTTATTGTGCAATGATAAGACGATAGGTAAATCTGCTGTTTGGACTGAACAATATGACACATATTGCATACACCCCCACCCTCAAATCTCCCCATAGGCTTCCTCCATATGGGATGACACTGTCCTCTGCTGGTCAGTATGGCCGGTACCTCTGATTATTATCTTATACTGTATACATCCAGCTCTCAATCACAGCTTTATTTACACTTCAAATTCAAACAGAAATGACAAAGTAAATTGATGAAAAAATCATTTGATTCCTTGTTTCCTCTTAATGAAACTACAAAATGTATCTTTATAATGAAAGCACTGGGATCATGTCTTTGCCTTTTAAGGTGATGTTTTGGTTTATCTTTAATTCTGTACAAAAAAACAAACAAAACATTTCAATTAGGAAGCTTGTTTGGTACGATTTTTCCCCCCCCCAGTTAGTTAGAACTGAAAAAGCCTCTTGGAAGAGAGGTGAAACATCTTCAGGAAAGTAAAACATGCAGTCAGTTGCTTACAATACAGCACTTAACATTCCCATGACCTGGATGACTGAGAACTTTCATCAACATTTCATGAAAATGTTAGTGAAAACCCCATATTGTTCTTTTTATAGTTTGAAGCTTAGTGATGGCAGTCAACTCTCTATGATCAAAAGTCTGGGACTATATCACAGCCAGGGCATATTACCTGCTGGTCTGGAGGGTCATTATTGACTTTCCCATTAGTCTGCATCACCCTTTAACCTGTCAGGATGCCAGTTCATTGTAGTTTGGGGGCTTTTTTCTTCTTGTAGCTGTTGTAACTCCTCTAAATGAGCAACCCACAGTCAGAGAGGCTGATAGCTAGCTAAATGCAAGTGACACACTGCAGGCTGGGTGGGGTGGTTGTGGGATGATGTTAGATGTCTTCTTACATTTTCCCTGCGGAGATGTGGCCCAGTGCAAAAAGACTGTGTATACATACAGTATGTACAGTGCATGTGCGACCCTCTAAAGTTTAATGTGTTGAAGACAGGTTTGTGTTGCTGGAGAGGGCTGAAGAAAAGAAACTGTATATGTGTGTGCACTGATGTTTACATGATATGATAGTGTGGGCAACTTCATGTGTTTTTAGTTTATTGCAAGCAAGCAGTGCAGTTGCACCTGGGCTTGCCACCATGGAGACATCCATTTAGGGACTACATGAAAATGATTGGTGTGGTGAGTGGGGATAAATATGCCCAGGGTTATTCATACTTTCTTTGAATCCCCATCTTGATGGATTTTGTGAAGCAGTATTGTGTACTTTGAACTGTGTTTATATGCCTGTCTGATAGCATCACAATCTTGAAAGATACAGTCACAAACTTTACAGGTGTGTAGATCAAAATGAAGGTCAAGTATGATGATGGGTGTAGTCCGACCAATGAGTAGTGAATACTCAAGGCAAAGTGAACCATGGCACAGTAAAAGTTGTCCGCCTGATGAACCTATTTATTTAACCATTAAATGCACTGCAAACGAGGGCTTGAATACAGTTTAGGATGAAAAAATGTTTTTCTCTTCCTTTCCCTGCTCTCCCCCCGATATGTCAGGCTGCCTTACCTTCAGCCTAGAGATACGTTTCTTGATCCCTTCTCCTCCCTTAACAATTTCCAGACAGCCCCATTTTTATTATACAAGTTTTATTTATATTCCCACGAAACATTTGTCAGTAAAAATCATTAGCACGTTGCTTAACTAAATTGCAGTCCACCCATTTTGTGACATAGACAGGTTGGTGGCCCTGCAGCACCTAGTTCCCATGTGAGCCTCATGTGCCAGTGCCTGGAAGGGTTACAGAAGCATGGGCTGGAATACAAATAAGCCTGTCAGTTGGCATGCTGATGTAAAACAGTCTGCTTTGCATTAAAAGTGGTGCATGCTTACAGCCATATATTTATTATTTTATAGTCCAACAATTACACTGTTCAACCTCTTCACACTGCAGTGTGCTTGCTGCAAATTACAATCCATAAACTAATCTGCAGTGTAGAAAGTGTGTATTAGTCTAATATGGTCTGCTGCACATTGTTTGATCGTGTTCCTCAGTACACATAATGTTTCTCCAGTAGGGGGAGATGGTGCCCTTGCACTACAGTGGTTGGATAGAGCAGGAATCTCTTAAATTCTTAACTTACTTTCTTTTATGTGTTTCTGTTTGATGCTTTTTTTTTTTTTTTTTTACTACAGATTCTGGTTTGTTTCGAGGTATGTAGCTCACAAGGGATTATTGTGGCTCCTTCCTGTTCTTCTTACTGTTTAGGTGGAGTAAAGTGAACTGAAAGTCAACTGTTCAAATTCTACAGCAGGTGAAAGTGAATTTGATTTGATTTTAAAGATGTGAAGAAACTTGAAAAGGGAAATTCCCAATTTGACAGCTATGAATCAACTGCAAAGGAGCCTAATGATTGTATAACATCATGTCACAGTTAATGTTAATCTTATCATTGTATTTGATTTATTTCTCTAATTTGTCCCGTAAGAAGGAATGTGGCCTGTGAATATTTGTAGCTGCATGCATAACAATGCAGTATGAGCTGAAGACATTGTAGTTTTTACCAAGTAGAAAAATATTGTAACATTGTATGGAGGTTAATTAATGCAGTTCTGTTTTGTTTGTACGTGTGAACCAACAATTTCTACCAACAAACTGTGCTTATAAGTAGAATCAAACTTTTGTAGCATTTTAGAAGTATTGATTTATTAGTTTTGGGCCCCCTCCCACAATTCAATTTATTCATTCAAAGTGAAAAGCCAAAAGAGCTAAGAGGAGGCTACAAAAGACACTAATACACCTATAAAGGCAAATAAACACTGAATTTTTATTTCAATTTTGAAGAAAGCTAATGGGTTGTTCAAAATATAGAGTATTCTGTGAAATTATCTTTATCATAATCCATTTGCAGGAAAAAAAAAAAAATAGGAGACTCCAGACAGCCAGGTAAGACATCCAACACAGTACAATGTCAGACAGATTGATTTTTCTTAAGGCTGCAAAACATATTGCTGATGAACACGATTAAACTACCCTGATCCAAGACCATCTAATTTAGGGCTGATCAATTCCATATTAGCCAAAAAGTGTCAGGTGCAGCATCTTATCAAACACAAACATGATGAATAAGAGCTAACCTGACCCTGACCTAACCCCAACACTGACAGGTGATGCAGAGAAATACCTCCTAACTACGTCTAGTATTACGAACCAGTCAGCAAAATGTTGGCGATGAACAAATGAGTAAACCATAGATATGTTGTAACATCACATTTCATTGTGTTGGAACTTAACATTTCTTAAGGTTACGTTTCCTATTTTATGATATGACAGAGATTTTCTTGGGTTGGTTAGGTTAAGGCACAAAACATTTGGGTGTGGGTTAAGTAAAATACCTGGTTTTGTTGCCCCAAATACAGCTGGAGATGTCCTGATGTCTCGTCAAAGATATCTGGTTTTGTTGCCACAAACAAAGCTGTAAAATGTCAAGATGTCCCGTCAAAAATATACAATGGTTTCGCAATTGCAAATGTTAAAAGACAATTTCTATCAGCGGGCCCTGGCTCTCTGGTCAACGGATTTCTCGCCACCTCCCAAGTCAGCTCATTTACATGTAATGTGAACCTGACAAGACACATAATGTAGAAATGTCCATTTGGTATATATTTGTGGTTTGCAGAAACGGGAGCTGCCAACATATTACACCGGGCTGAGTATTACCACTATCGATAGAAACCAAACATCGACTGCAGCACATATTCAAATCAGCTTGCTCGCTCACTTTCTATGCATTTTTTATGATTCAATCCCCCTCCATCGCATAAACCCAATGAAAAGTTACACTCTTATATACACATCATCATCAGTTGGCCTCATCTAAAGTAGGAGTTTGCTGAGAGTAAACAATAGAGGCTGTGACAATAATGTCTGCTGCTAACAACAGCAAGATCTGCATCACAACAAAGACTAAGTAAATGTTTTGGCACATTAACTGCTGATATGAGGCTCTCATAAGGAGGGATGTCATCGCTGCTTTTTGTTGCCTCGTCAGTGCTACGGGGAAAAGATATTACCGTTGCCGCGGAAGAGATCCCAAGTAATCAGTCAACATATTACGACATGTCACTGCAACCTCACATATCATTGTTTTCATTAGTTTGACTTACTTAATGTCATCGTCATTGTCCAGACAGATGGTAAAGCAGTCAGTTGCAGTGGCAGCCATTATAAAAGTTTTATTGCAACCTGCTGATAATCAACTTGATAGAAAGTCCACCTTTATCCTTCTTCTGAATTTTTACGATCAGGTAGTTTAGTCTGTTATTTTTCTTTTTGTTTACTGTGTATACATACAAACTTGAGTATCATTAACTGAAGGGGTCTCATGTCCTCACCAGACCCCTTTACAGTATTTTTTGTTGGTCGTCAATCTTGCTTCTTTTTCCCCTCTGGTAGTTAAACTGGTAAAGTGTGACTACAGCTAAAGGGCTCATTTTTACACAGGCACCAATAAGAAACAAGTTTGACTCTCCCAGCATCTCTGGCCCCTCTCTCTTCTTTTTAAAGAGCTTTTCATCCGCAATGTTTTTCCACACTAGAATGGATTTCAGTACTCGTCTCTGCATGTGTTTGTCGATTTGGTGGGTGATGAAATTTCTCGGAGGAAGTATCAAATGGCCTCCCGATCCTCTCTGTACCTCAGGATCATCGTTTTGGAATTTGTTACGGAATGTGTTCATTGATTCTTACCTTGCATTCCCCTTAACTGACTAACGAGCTAAAGTGGAGGAAGCATAATCCCTAGACTGTCAACATACAGGGCCGTCACAAGGATTTTATTAATACTACGGTCGTGAGGCTCACCTTCACCTCCACCTCCACCTCTATGTATTATTATTTATTCATTAGGTCAGCTATTCAGTCATGTTTTCTTCAAGTTTTATGTAAGAAGAGAATTATGCACCATCCTCCAGGAATCAACAACAGAACGTCAATCATGAGCTTAGACATCCATCTCAGAACGTGGGCTCTATCTTCATGCAAGATTATATTATATCCATATTTCTTTCTAGAAAACTTCCCACAAATTCAGTGGATAAAGTTGGCCAATTTCAATTCCTGATAGTAATATATAAATGTCTTTTCAAAGCCCTTGGTATGCTCCCCAGAACGTTTTCCTTTGTCTTTTTTGGTAGAGTCATACCCTTTATTTCATTTTTTGGAACAGTTTGTGCTCAAGACACAAACCAATCATATCATCCTTTGAAGGTTTACAACATTTAGACAGTAGGCAGCAGAAGGGGAGAGACATGAGAGAAATAAATCAAGCACTCTGGTGTCTAAGGTTGTTTAGTTTTCCAGGACTGTAAGTATGGAGTCATGGAAATGTATCAGTGCAAGTATAGCAAGTCACGTCAAACAGCAGCTGCAGGAGCAATACCTGCACTTCTTCACAAATTAGTCTTTCAAAATTCCAAAAGTCCCATTTCAGCTAAAGGACAACAGTATACAGTATCTTTGTGGGTTTGATTGAGCTGTCGATCAATACCAATGCCACAATGATTACTTGGCCGAGTGCACTGAATTCTGACTTTCAGAGCTCACTTTCTGACTTATCCTCTGTTTTGGGATGAAAAAGCCTTATAAAAGTGGGATTTCAGTAGGCATTTTTCACTACTCTGCAACGCTGCTACACTGCACTACAAGTGAAGCGTTGGCGTTGTTGAGCATTTCACTAGAGCTGAAAAGCTCCATTTTCAAAGCAACAGAAATAAATGACAAAGCTTTGTTATCACACCAGTAATATTCCTACTGGGACATTTTCAGGGTCTCTGGTGTAATTTTAACCTGTTTGCTTGACTCTGATCTGTGATAGGTGACTTTATAAACCAGCACTTTGTAGATTTAACAGTTCCTTATTCACCTTTATAGGCCAACGTCATAGACAGAACATATATACACAGTCGAAGATGAAACATAATGGATATTTCCAAAAATGACACGATGTTGATAGTGATCGTTTTCTGTTTCATACTGTCTCTTTCACTTGATGCTTAGCTATCTGCATTTCCTGAATTAATGCATCACCCTGTGTTAAATACACAGCAATAATAATATGTAAAACAGCTGTATTAGTACTGGTGTAACATGTGACATTATCTGTCGATCCAGATATATACACATGTATGCCTCTGCATGCACAGACATGCAGGTTAGGTGAGTTTCTAATTTGTCCATATAAATGAGATATTCTGTCTGTATATTTCCCTGTGTCCCTGTGACGGACTGCAGATTGCTCCAGGCTATTAGCCTGCCTCTCCCAATGTGAGCAGAGACAGGCAATCTTACCCAGTATCTAGTTGAGGATAAGTGGGCAAAAAAATAATGATGAATGAATCAATGGCTCAGTATAGTGACACACTTGGAATGATGACCAGCAAAGTATATCTTACTGTGGACTCTCGAGAATCGCTTAAGTGAAACTGAAAGAAAAAGATGGAGCAAATTTAGAAAGTCAGTCATCAATCAAATGAAATACATATTTTTCAGTCACCCAGACATTTTTCACTGTTGACAGCAGGGACATCCAACAACAACGAAAAAAAGCCGCTTCAGAATGCTCAGCGGAGCTTTAGGATAAAATCAAATCCAAGACCTTGACCTATGGGCTTACTGTGCATGTTAGCAGGCAATGAGATGTTGCACTCGCTGACTGCCTTGTTAACTAGGAGCCACCTGGGAGAAAATCTAGGCGTTAACTGTAAGAAAAGACCCTCAAGTCAAAACGGGGAAATAGAAATGACCTTATGGGTAATAAGCAGCAGTGTGTGGTTAAAGGTCAGACTCAAAGGAGCAGGAAAGTAGAACAGCTAAGACAGACATGGGAAAGTGAAAGCCACTGGCACAGAATGTTCAGTGCTGCACGGAAGGCAGAAACTGAAAACCATGCACTATGTCAAGCAACGAGAAAGGTAACAAATAGCTGAGAGAAAATGACAAGCCACTCATGGAAGCAGATTTGGAAAGAGTGAAGCACACTTGAATCAGAGAGGCAGCTAGAAACATCAGATAAGGAGCAGAAAAACAAGAGCACCTTAATGGATAACTTCAGAATTCTATTAGAGGAGGACCACAGTGACTGGGACAGGATAAGAGGCAGGACAAGGACAAAGAATTTGAGGAAAAAGACAAATTACTGATAAAAATGGATAATTGTGCACAGAGGGGATTCAAGCGGCGGAGCGACAAACAAACGTGAGACAATTGATGGAAAAACTGGGTGACTGAAAAATAGAAAATGCTAAAGTTTGCAAAATACTAAATTGTTTGCATTTGCATTTCTCAGCAGAGATTTTGCAGCTTCAGGCATTTTTTGCATTATTTCTTCATGTTAACTGATTATTTTTTTGTCCAATTTTTTTTTTCCTGTGCAAACAAAGCCCTCCAGAAATATTGTCAGCCGTTGGAAAGAGAAAAGGCAGAATATATTGGTTGGTGGAAATTATTATTATTATTTAAAAGTTACCCAGTGTGTTTCGTATTGGGGAGAGGGCAACATGTTGATACCTTGTCAAGAACCTGCGTTGTAACTGTGTGTCCCAGTTAAAATGTTGGGGGTGATATTACAGATGCCGCCTGAACAGATGGCTCCCTCTGTGACCTCACGATGGTGGTCTGTATTCAGCTGTGACGCGCCTGCTGCTGTGATAATCATGTGAATTTTCTGCTGCAGTGTGATTACAATGGGGCAAATCTTCTAGGCAGCTTACAGTCCTTTCGAGCGAGCTATTCAAGCAGGACAACACATGCAAGAATCCAATCGAACAGGGGTTACAAAATCAGGCAGAGTGCAGTTTTACTTTATATATTGCTTTATTTCCTTTAGCACATTGTGAGCAAAAGTGGCAGCATTGAGTATCAACACTGCAGGATGCTCCGTGTGGGTAGCTGACTTTTGTAACTGATCCGTGGGAACCTTCTACCTCAGGGACTTAAAGTTGACTGGCGATCAACAGCTTTTCAATGGAAGAGGTCAACAACTGCACTTCTTTTTTTTTTTTCTTAAAGGAATTGTTGGACATTTTGGAAAAATATGCTTATTCACGTTGTTGTTGAGAGTGACAAGAGGAGATTGATGCCACTCTCATGTCCTTACAGTAACTATGAAATTATAGCTAGTGGCTAGTAGCCTAGAACATAGACTGGAAACACAGGGAAACAGCTAGCCTGGCTCCATCCAAAAGTAGCAAAATTCACCCACCATCACGTTTAAAGTTTACCAATCAACATGTTTTATCTTGGTCAACACATCATAATACCCAAGCGACAGAATAAGTCAATTGCCAATGACTCCCATGACAACAGCACATGAAACAACATGAACGTTTGATTGGGTGTGAGTAAGAAAACAACCTGGTTACTGTAGGTTTCAGGACGTAAACTACTCGGTTAGGTTTATGAAAACATAGTTTTTTGGTTTAAGTAACATTATTGACTTAATCATATCGCTTCTAGAGTGTTATTTCATGTTAAATCAATTGGTGCCAAATTTTGGTAACTTAGCGCAAATTTAGATTAACCCTGTAGAGAGAGAGTGAGACATCAGCCCTGCAGCAAATCACAGTGATTCAGGGCAACACTTGCGCTGCATTATTTATGATACAGCAGTTTACAGGTCCTTGAACTGCACCCACCTTTAAAGAAATGCCGTCCGTATTTGGTTCACATATTTAATGTGTGGTGCTTCTCATGCAACACTCAGCAAGAAAGTGAACATGAGTATTTCCCAAAATGTCAATATATCATCACTTTAAGATTAAAACACGTGTTTCCTTTGGCATTTACTGACAGGGCTTGGCTTGGAGATTTAGAACTGGACTTTAGTGATGTATCCCATGGTTTTGCAAAATCAACATAGATAACAAAGCAGAAATTGTGGGACACCCCCAGTTCCAATGAAAAAACATACATATGCAGAGCAATGATATGTGCCATAAACTTTGTAAACAGTGTCCAGTATATCAAATTGATATCTTTAGGCTGCGCTCATTCTCAGGTCAGAAGGCCATTTAACCAAACCTTGGAAACTTGAGCGCATCAAATGGGAAAAAAGGCAATGTGAACAATAGGATAGGATAGACTAAGGTCAGTTTGAAGACTCCCCTAATTCTTCCTTTTCCTTGTCTTTGATTCTCAAGACCACTTAACACCTCTGGCTCACACAGTGAGCTCACGCGGGTTTCGAGACTCTTGTGTTCTCTATGAGCAAGTCTTTGCAGTAACATAATATTGCCTCTCTATAAGCTCCCTTGAGGAGCTCATTTTTATAATCCCTTTGCTGAAATCTGAAATGCATGTCTGACGGTTGTTCTTCAGTCTCCTCCTGAATCACTTACTGTATCCCCCTGATTTTGATATTGTCCAAAGGATGCTTCTGATCCGGCTGGGAGGAGTGAAAGCCCTTAAAACTAGATTAAGGGGACTCCTCGTTCTATAGACTAAAGCGAGAAAATTATCTGAATCTGAATCTTTTCCATGTTTTGATTCTTTGAATTAATTTCATTAATTCAACTGTGACTTTTTTATTTTACGCCTTATGCTCTTTTCCCACTGTCACCACCGTGGTTTTGAGTGAATTCTGTGTTTTGTTTGTTTGTGATTGTGTGATATTATTGTCATGGAGAAAAACATCATTATTTTGGAGTCAAAACTAATGTTTCAGCACAGTCTAGCCCCGCTTGTGGTCAGTGGTTTAAATCATGTATTTTCTACTACAATGTGCATCATATCCCGAGGCAATAAAAGCAAACTGCTGACCAAAGGTTTACTAGAAATGTCAACACATCTTGATACTGCGGTAGTGTCGTTTCCACTAATAATGGGTCAGCCTGGCAGATTTAAAAACTGCACCAGTGGTTTTGCATGCTTTGGCCCATTAACTACAAATTGCTAATACTTTACATTGCTGTCAACCATTTTCCAGTGAATACCCTTAAGTTTCTAGATTGATTTCCTACCTGCCAGGCAGCCATTAGTTTCAGTTAATTTCAATGTCCAAGAAAACCCAATTTGCTTAAGATAGGCCATCCATCACAGTGAATAACTTACTGCCTTTGTTTTTGTGTAAAAGTTAAGTATTAGAAACATAATAATACAGTTGTAAACTTTTTGAAAACATGTCCCAGGACTTGTTTGCTGCACTCCCACCTTTTATAATGGTAGCAGTTATCCAAGATTAGTGATCCGCTATTGGTCACCTTATGTTTTTTCAACAACATATCTCAGTGCTGCACTGCATGAGATATGTAGAGTGTTTGCAGAGATATACTAAAGTTTACAAAAGACCCTGTCTGTCCTTTCTTGCAATACCTCTAAAGGACAATGAGTCACTGTAGCATCCTGTCTGCCCTCAGACAAAGAACACAGAACAGAATTCTTGCTGTGTTTGGGTCCTGACACCCAGGGGCTGACCCCGTCATGAGACCCTCTAGATGTCCTCTCAGTGTTCTTCCACTTCACAACTGTCCTGCTTCTTGAATACACTGTATGCATTGTCCCTGGAGCCAGAGTCCTGGCTGGAACTGATCACCTATGTGCTGCATTTTCATCTTGTCAAACAGGCCTCCATCAGTCTAAACGGCCATGGTACTGGCCCGGCCATGTTCACTGTGAGGCAGCTGAGCCCGATTAAGTTGCCCTCTAGCCTTGTTCAAGTTTTGGTTCACATCTTGGCCTCAACCTTTCCCCAGCATTCCCTGCTTTGGGTGATCCAAAACCTCTGTGCTAGCAGTGTAATTAACATCAACTCTCCACCAGGGTTTGGAGTTCCCAGTCTCCCAGCATTGTAGGATGAATTGAATGTGGCAAATTCTTACATATTCAAGGAACATTTTGCAGGCATCACTAAAAAAAACCATGGCAAACCATTGTCAAGTAATGGGAGTCAGACATGCATTGAGGTTTTCAATGGAAAAGTTGGATTTAGTTGAAAGGTCTGTTAAGAGTTGGTCTGTATATACAAGCCTCAGCTACTCTGTGTCATGCAGTGGTACTAATGCAATAAGGCTTGTTTGTTGCAGAGCTGCTCATGCAGCGCTTGCAGTTCTGCGAATGGTCCCTTGAACGATGCTGACTTCTTTGCTGTTTTTCTTCTGTTTCTCATTTGATCTCTTTCACTGCATTAAAATTGTTTCCCTGGCGCCCTCATTATAAACTTCAAAAATACTTTTGATTGGAAAAAATAAGGCAGCAAATCAGCAACCACACTTTCAGGACATGCATAAGTTTGCTCTTTAAATTTCTCTGGATTTCATCAGACTCCCCCCAAAAAGTCAACATGCTATTAAGGCACTATTATATCTTTAGAAAATCCATAAATCTGTCTTGGAGTATGCTTACTTTGCTGTAGCAACAAAAATGCTTGGGGGTGCTGATCGAGGCGAGTGGTTTGTAAGCTCTATGGAGTTCATGCGAAAGAGAACACGAGTGTTGTAAAAAGTGAGGATTAATTGGACGTCACTGATTAGCAGGGTAATTCTCAGCCCTTCTCGCTGCATCTCACCATTATAGCTGAAGCTACACATAAGTTTAAGGACAAATCTGAGCATCGGATTCAGGACACCTCAGTGCTGTTGTCAGCACTGTTACTTCTCTGGGCTTGACAGTAAGAGCTCTCCTTAAAATTGCCTGAGGCGGTTCCATGCCCGGAGGGAATGATTCAACACTGCTGTCCCTAGCCATGACACAAAAGATGTCCACACATTTAGACTCATCCATGGTTTATTCAGCAAGCCTCTAGCTCACTGCAGAGGCACACTGTTGATTTTTCTTTTTTTTCCCGGCAGATGAAAGGACAATAATATCTCTGTGGGATGTAGGAGTTCATTACACTCTGTACTTGTACTTGACACACTGTCAAAGTGTTTGACACTCATCTTCCGGTCAGGATATGGTTATGAATATTAACCCTGCAGACTGGTGCAAGAGTGGCTTTCAGTGTCTACTTCAACAGTATCACTTTTGGAACAGCTGGCTTGCGTTTTAAGGACATGCTAAGACATTGCATCTATAAGATATCATGTCCGTAATTAATTCAATGCAATGCATCACTTCTTGTACGAATGAGGAAAAGGACGATTATCAGCTGCAGTTTCCATCAGCTCTGCAGAGTCTGATGATTGCTACTCACTATTTTACTTCCCCTCTATAAAATGAAAAAGATCACGAAGATGGGTTTGTCTTTACAAAGGCATATTAGGCAAATGACACCACTTACCCTGTCATGTTGTGAGTTTTCCTTTGAACACATGCATGTTTCCGAAGGCGGCACTGTCTCATTCTCTCTCAGGGGCTCATTCTCCACCTGACACATTGTTTGAAGGCCCGCTCTCTCAACTCATGTAAGGTAGCGGAGGGTTAAACCGGGCACTGATCTGGGTAATATTACACCCGGGAAGTCGAACTGTTTGGCGTTATGCTCGAATGAGCAGCTTTCATGGGAATTACCATTACCAATTACCAATATTCTCTCAAATCATAGGTCTGCTGTTGTTTTATATGAATGGAGAAACAAACAATCAGGACTTGTGTAGGTGGGGCCAAGGTTGGGAAATCCCTTTCACTGTGCCATATCCAGAATCCATAAATTGCTGCAGCTATCGAGGCTGTTGTAAACAAACTATTTGAAATAAAAGCTCTCGGATCAAATCAACGCAGAATACAAAAGCCTTGGCTTAAAAGACGGACATCTTGGCAAATCATTTGATTGAGGATAAAAAAAAAGAAGCTCCAGTCTTTATCTACCCACTCCAAAGTCTATGTAAGTTGGCTTCAGTTTGATAGTCAACGTCTCTTGTTTGGGAAATTCTTTATACCGGCCTTTCCATTGGCTTGAGGGTGAGCAGATAATGACTGAATTTCCATATTTGGTTAATTTATGCTTTGACCTAAACCAATCTGAACCAGTACCATGATTTGTAATTTCCACCTCTGTTTTGTTTCACGTGCATTGCCTGACTGAGCCGGGGCATAACTTATTGTGTGAAACTGAATCAAATCTATCTCAGAGATTTTTGCTTTGGATAATGGGAGACCTGTAGGGGTAGTTAAAAATGTAAGACCCGCCCAAACTTACATTTTGAAACCTCAAAACAGGTCCTGCTTCAGAATGGATTTCAAGGATGCGCTCAAGTTTTAAATGTGATTGTGAAAAACTTAAATTATTCAAACTTGATGTGCTTTGATGTCTCATCAAACCGAAATTCCTTTTGACATTATTCCAGCAATAAAGACAGTCTGACAGTAAAGGTGACCCGAGGCCTATTGTTCTCCCACTGAAGTCAGATTAAAGCTTTATGTATATAGGGTGGAGGTGACCTAGCCTGGAGCTAAATGATCCGTGTGCATCCCTCAAGTGATTGTTATCCAGCAGTGAGAGGAACCTGTGGTTCAGCTATGAGTTCTCTTGAATTTTCAAACTGAGCCACTAAGCAGAGTTGCAGCTAACTAGGGACCTACAAATGAACAATCCTCCCTGGTGTTTCAAAGCATTAATTCCTGCACTAATATGTGCAGCTAATGAGAAAAGGTGATGTGAGGAATAGCTCGCTACATACTGCTACAACCAATCTGCCATTCTGCTCGGAGAAGCTGCCGATTGGGAGCGGAGCAGACTGAATCCTTAATGATACAACACTCTGTTGCTGCATGCCATTACGACTATATCATTTTTAATGCTGTATCGCAAATAGAACTAGCCTGCTGCTCTCGCACAGCTGTTGTATGCGTGTGTCTGTCAGAGAGACTGTAAGCATAGCAGCATGCTATAAGTTCAATCAGTTCCTTACTTTTTCATGCACACCAACCCCCAAGGACTGTCAGAAGAAGGAAGGCAGGAGGCAAAGACAAAGCGCAGCCTTGAGGCAAAGCCAAGCATGCCTCAGAAAAGAACGATGGAAAAAAGCCTCTTCTCACACATATTTTTTTCATGCCTCTACATTGGTAGGGTGTAATGTGGATGGGCTGGGCATTGTACGAGTGATTTATTATCTTGGACCACAAGCGGCTGGCTCTTTGAAATCAAAGACTGTGTGATAGAGCCACTCCTAAACCTTCATGCCACGCTATTGTGTCTCAAATAACAGTTGTAAACCTTGATGACGATGGTACGCATCTTTCAACATTTCGTTTGAATAAAATCTTCAGCACAGTATAGGCTTGATTTGCTGATAGCACTTCAAAATGTGACACTGTTTCTGTAGTGCGGCTCATTTCCAGCCAGATGTATCAGTGTTATCAGATTTATTTCCCTGTGCTGGCAGCATCCAAGTTCTTGGTTCAAGTGTGTAATTTACGTTAGCAGGGGGAATGATGAGATGAAATTTGATTTGCAGCCTCGACACCTGACGTGCATAAAAACACAGGCATATTCTTTACCCCCCCCGCATATATTTCCGAGCGTAGGCTGTTGAAGCATGATAAGGAGGCGTAAACCAGGAGAGTAATGATTTTCCTCCGTCTCGGATGTTCCTTGTCTTTTATGGTTGACCCTTAAAAATGTCACTACGGCCCAAGAGTCTATCAGTCATTTCAATCCACAACGTATAGATTATCTTATGGAGAGAAGTCTCGCTTTCTCATAACGGTGCGGGAGAAGTGGATCCCCATTGAAGGAAGCGGGTGGCGCCTTCAGATAAGGTGCACGCTGACTCGATTGACTGTTCGATTCAACCCTGTCCCCACACTTTTCCTTCTCTCCCCCCCCCCCCCCCCGTGTGCAGCCACCGGTGCTGTGTGCCATGCGAATATATACTTCACACAGTGTTTATTCTTCCCCATGCTCACCTAAATGCACGCTCACAAAATGGATAGAGAATGACTAATGGATGGAGAGAGGAGGCCAGACTGAGCAGATGGGGGAAAGAGGAAGGGAAATACAAAGATAGAGAGATAATGCAGTGTTTGCTTGTATAATTTCTTGATAAATGGCCTGGAGTGGCATGTGTGGGCTCATTTGTTTACTGTCACCACCCTTTACTTATGTTAATTAAGACCTCTGCTCGCTCTGCCTGCAGGTACAACTCCTTCACTGCGCTTTTGAATGTCAATATGAAATGGTACCCTGGTTAATGCAAGGAGTGTACAATGAACGGAAAGTTCAGCGCTGATGGTGTGTGACACAAGATATGTCTGTGTTACTTTTTCACACATTTATATCACATTTGCCAACATAGTATCACAGCAAACGTGAAAAAGTCACAAAAATAAAATCTATAGGATTTGTGTACACAGGCACAAAATAAAATCTTTGTCATGATCCACATTTCTTTGACTGAATGAAGATTCCAGGGTTAGCATCCAGTCTTTGGTTAGTTTTGGCACAGCACAGTCGTCAGAATAACATTTTGGCATTTAATGCGGTGGATGGGATGGTGGCGGAGTTAAGCGAGAAGGCATTGAAGCCAGTGACTAAAGTAAGGAGAGTTAGGACAATTTTCTCGCCAGGGTTGTTGCAAAAATGGAGTGGTTTTGACAAGACCTTGAGACACCACCAGCTATGTTTGTGGCAACAAAATAGGTATTTCAAGCCAAAAAATTATCTTTTCTTAACCCTAACCAAGTGGATTATATGCCATAACATAAGCTGAGAATAAGTACAGCATTGTCACCACATAAAATTGGAAACTGAACCTAAAAAAGCTTAGAGCTACATGCTGTAAGCTGTTTGCAGAAATGTACATTGCCGACATTTACTCTGCCGATTTGGTTATTTGGAAAACAAAACTTGAGAAAGTTGAGAACAGGAAAAGAAACAGTCACAAAATAAAATCTAAAGGTTCACTTAGGAAAAACAGGGATTGTTTTCAGTTTGTGAAACACTGATAAAAGTCATAAATACATTGTGTCCATGTACAGAAATCCTATAGATGCATGACTGCAATGAATTTCATCATCATTTCACGAATAGCCATGATAATTGGTCGCTTTTGCACCGAGGAGCTATCTTTAGGGACTACTGTACACTTTAACTTTAGCTGACACTCTTACCTCCTGGTGACTTACAATGAGAGAGGTAAGGGGTCAGTTGCTTGCTCAGGGATACTTGCTCGGGACACATGTCTGTCGATGGACATTGATTAGTGCAAGATTAAACCTGGAGCCTTCCGGCTTCCTGTCTACCCACAAGGCTGCAAAATAAATTGTGTGTGAACAGCAGCTGGCAAAAAAAAAAAACAATAGCATGGGGTAAAGTACGACAAAATAGAGAGATTTTTGAAGCACTTTATAAAAACTTCCTGTAAAATGTGCAGATTTTTTTTTTTTTTTTTTTAGAAATGAATGTAGTTACCTTATCTACAGCTGATAAGGAAATGTCTTTGAGAGTACTGAGACTTTCCGAGACCTCATCAGCTTTCAGTCTTCAACCGAGGCTTGACTTGGAAAGTAACGGTACATTTTCAGCAGCAGCAGCTCACTCAGCTGTCTGTAGTGGATGTAAGGTTTCACAAGATTGTGATTATCATAGAGATCACAACTATTTTTTCATTCAGCAATGGTAAACTACTTTCACAATCTGCAAAGGGCTGAAAAACCTACTTGTGTTTACACATCGGAATCAGACACACATAAACTCAATTCAACATTGGCACCTAAACCTGGCTGACTGGTGCCAAACGCTGACACACTGGAGGGCACTTAACACTGAATAACAGTGCAGTGTGGTGCAGAGAAGGTGGGCTTTTTAAAAGTAGACCTTGTACTCTCAAGCCAAAAAACTTTGTCAAGGATGTGTCTTTGAGATTTTTTCAAAAGTGGTACATAAGAAGGAGATGCCTGAAAAGATTAGATTTTGTGGAGATCATAGAAAAATACATAATATATAGCTAATGTTTCAAAACACATACAAACATTATCCTAACCACCAGGTTTTTTAAGATTTCTGACCTTATTGTCAACAACAGGCAACCAATAACCTGTTGTTGTTGAAGCTGTAAAAGCCAGAAAATCTATACACAGATATTTCCACCTCCAAAACATTGTTTTTACTGATAGATGAGATGATGACTTGCTTTAGTCGCTGCAAACATCCATCTAAGTTTTGAGATGTTCATTGCTTATTTGTTGCAAGAAAGTTTTTTTTTTTGGTCATGCTAGCAGAACTGCTGAGAGAGTGCAGGCTAATGCAGTGACTTCTAAAGCAACTGGTGATCTAATGGAAAAAAAGACATTACCTCAACACTGATTTTTTCTTTTTATTCATGTTTGTTGTGCAATCAAATATCTGAGTAAATATTGTGTTTTTTTTTTTTCCACTTGGACAGAATGGGGATTGTCAAACGTCTGTGAATAAACTGTGCAGCCAAGAACGGCATCTTCATGGATCGGTTATCAGCAGCTTGTGAAAAAACAATACTCTTTGCCAGCTTTTTTGTAATTCGAACAAATGGGTACAACACTGTCTGTTCTCTCCTCACTCTCTCTCTCTTTCTCAACACAAACAAAAAGCTTGCCATCACTCTCTATCGCAGACGCCACAAAAGTAATTCGAGAAAATATTGAAAATCAGGAGCTGAAATGGAAGTAGACCAGATAGGTTGAGGAAAAATGTGGCTACACTGAGAAAGTAAATTACAGCACCTCATCACAAACTATGTCCTGGAATGCACTGAAGATTGGTCATATATTCTGAACCAGCGTAAGAGACTCTGAAGAAGGATTCATCTTTTTGGACAAAAGTCTGTCATGATGCTGCCAGGCCCTGTGTATGTTTTGAACCATAAGATTTTTTGTTTACAGTTGTGAGTTAAAGGTTTTTTTGAATGCCAATGCTAGCTGTGGGGTATGATGCCTGTATAGTGCTGAATTATTCTTTATTCAGCCCTGACATTTTCTTTCCTCTGTACAAACATCATTATAACTGAATTCTTTTGTGGCAGCACAGGGACAGAGCGGAAGGTTGAGAAATGTAGGCCACAACAGTGGAGCCTGTTCTTGTACAGAGGTGAGGTCATCCATTCGCACTCCTACCAACTCAAATAATGCAGCCTGGCCCTTCACCTCAAAGTATGATGCTGTAGTTACTAAAGCGTCTCTTCTGGGGGCGCCCCTCTATCGCGACAGTACGAATAGTGAGTTGGGGGGTGGATTACATGACTTCCCATCAGGAGAGCAGGTTTCAAATCCAGTGTGTGAACAAGTGTTACGACTTTCTTTTGCGTTACACAAGTATGGAAACCTATGTAGATAGAATTAACCCTAAACCCTAACCAAGAAGCTTTTGTGCCTAAACCTAACCACAGTGCATTCCAAAACAGACGCCGGCCCTAAAGTCATATGTGAAATGTTTATCAGCAAGACTCCAGATGCATTATTTGACTATATGAGTGTGAGAAAGTGTTGGACAGTTGCAAAGAGGCCAGAATATATCCTTATGTTTCAACCCAATTGCTGAAATGAATACTGGCAGTGTATGTTTTCAAATCAACTAATATTTGGAAACTTTAGATTTAGTTTAGAACTTTAGATTAGTCACATTGCTGCGTGAGTGGTCTCGCATCCCCTCCACCTCCTGATGAGGAAGTCAGCTCATAATCTCAACATGATACGGAATGTACTGTAGAAACGATGATATGCTCTGAAGGCAACATGAAAAACAAGTGTCTTTGATTTGCAGCATTTTATTCTGCCAACATGGTTGCATGTTGAATACCATACAGCCAAGTGCTACAGTCACACTGGCTACCAGTTGACTTGTGGCCTAAGACCATCTTGTCTCTTTAAGAATATACCGCTTGCTGACAATGCTGATGAAAGAAAAGTATTTGAGTTGAGAACTCATAGACATTATTATAATTACAGTATCAGGCACAAGAGCATCCATACAAACATACAACAGTCTCTGAAATGTCATGTTTCGTGGGTGGCTCCAACCAATTTTTAAATTGTATCTGTTCGACATTTGATCTTGACTGTCATTCACATTAGAACAGTCAGTATGCACACAGTTGGATTTTGGAGCCAGATGTCAGAATCTCACATATTGCAAAACTGTTCGTGCCAAATAGTGCTAAAAGTTTGCCATGGTTGGTAATCTTTCCTCTAGAACCAAAGTCACGCTGTAACCAGTGTTATCTCCCCTGTGCATTTTTGTTATCTCATTTTCCACTCAAGGAATTGAGTTTCCTTTTTGCAGATCCACTCACAGCTGTTTGTCCCTGTTACGAAACAATCTGAATGCAGGGCCATGGAGTGCACTTGTTTTATAGGTTTAGGGGAAAAGAGGTGATTTGATTGGTCCTGTTTAATGGAAGCCTTTCAACACAATGTTTTCAACTGTACTGCAGTTGCATTATTGCCATCGAGCAGTAAAAGCTGTGACTGCACTGTGAGCGATTGATTGATTGATTGATTGATTGATGAAGAAAAAATAAAACCAGAATGGAAAATGAAAAATATTTTGCAGCACAAGTTCGGGAAAGTGCAAAAAGCCAAGAGAGATGAACATTTCACAGGTGCACAAAGAAGAAAAAGAAAATATGTTAATCTTGACTGAAGATCTAGAGGGGGAGGTGGTGAACAGGAGGAAGGATGAGCGATTAGCTAGAATGGCAGGTAAAGGATTGGTCAAGGGTGTGCATGAACAAGGGTTAGAGACAGCAACAAAACAATGCAATGAGCCTTCAGAGCACACTACCACGAGACGGTGAAGTGCAGAAGCAGTTAAGCAGCTCTGTCAAATCATGGTTCTTTCTTAATACTCACCTGCTACAATCACTGAACACATATTGTATCAAAATAAGATTTGCTGTCTCCATTTAAAATGTATTTGCAATAAAAAATGCTGAAAGTCATACATGTATGAAAATTGTACTGGAGATACAAAATGACTAATTACTAATTGGCTCCCTAAAGCGAGGCCTACAGACAGAGCGAGGGGCCCGAGGAGAAGTGCCTGTCCAACATGTCCTTATATTATTTTCTTGTTGAGCTGGTTCCTTGCTGCTCTGTATTACTCTCTATTTTATGCTTTGTGAGCTTCCCTCAATGTGTCCCCCTTGCCTGAGCTCTTTGGTAAACCATGGTTTGTTGCTGTAGCACGCATGAATGCAAATAAGCATTCTGAACCACAGTTTTCCAACCTTACTCTATTTTTGATATTGCAATGAATTATACACCTCGAAGCAGGTTATTGTTTACTCCTATACAATATGCAGACCTGCATGAGATGGAAGCTCACGTGGATTAATTCCATGTTTTTCATGCACTCAAGCTTCAGGATCAATGTAGACGTGGCATTCATCTTTCAGTGTATACGCCTCGTGTCCATTTTAGCCGGACGTGTTTGTGTAACTGAATTTATGATGATTTATATTACTACAAATGTGCTTCTTGGTCATATTTGTACATGAAATAGAATAATACAAAATAAACATTTACTGTCATTCTATTTTGGTCTTGGTTAATTTCTATCCATCATTTAGTCACCCTTCCCCCGTTTTTGACTTTTAAGCTGCTGTAACAACTGAATTTACCCAGTAGGGGTTCAATTAAGTCTTAACTTATTGACAAGGTACAAAATACTGTAAACATAAAATATATAAAATACAGTGGCACTTTTCCATTTATACTGCAGTTTTAGACCATTTATATTTTGGATTCATCCATCACATTTAACACTGTATTTCGGAAGTTAAAAAGCAGATTGAGGACAGATATTCATATTTTTCTTTTTTAACAAAAAGTCAGCCTTGTGTTTTCATTTTGTACAAAAGACCTGCAGCAGGTCTGCTGGTGTGCAGCGATCCTGGGTGTCACAACATTTCATGTGGTCAAAGCTATTAAACCAAAGGTCGGTGGATTTGTGGTTTTTGAGGAAGGCTTGCTTAAAAGAAATTTGCAGTCCAAGTCTGGACCTGGAACATAACAAGTGCATTTAGGGACTTTGCCTATCTCTGTGTGTGGGAGGAGCAGGCCGGGGAGCCGATGCAGCACCTAAGGGGGAGACATTATTTAAGGGGTTTGTGCTGCGAATCCCAGAATGTAGATGAGAGGAATGTCACAGACCAAAATGAGTGGATTTCATGGTGCTTGCATAGCGGCTTCTTTGATTCTCCAAATCTGTCATTTCTATATACTGTAATGCCTTTATTAGATCAAACCCTGCAAACTATTTATGGCCATCTTTGTTCATGCAATGGCTGTTTTGTGTTTTGCATTTTGTCATTGCACCCTGTATAGTTTTCATTGTCAAGAGAGGAGTCAGCCATTCCTGTGCGGAATTTAGATCAGGAGATTCACAGGAAATGATGCAGCTTGTAATCCACCATAACTGTTTGCAATTTTATCTGACTGATATCAGCCTCACTGTTATTTATTGGGAAACCGCCACAGGAAATGCAATCCATTTGTCACTGAGGTTAGCCTCGACTGCAATTGTGAAATAATATACCATGTGTTTTTGTATAGAGCCCATACATGTGAAACTTGACTGTTTTTCTTGCTGGCATCTGGGATACATTCCTTGTTCAGTGCATTAGACTAAATTGCATTTAAAGGTGCAACATATAAGCAAACATAAAACATTTTAATTGGAAAAAAACAACAACATACAGTTCTGGTCTGCGCTACTGTAAATGACCCTGCTACTGTGTGTTCTGTTGTCAGTCTTGGCGGCTTTGTTGGGTCACGGCCTGTCTGTATTCACTGCAGACCGCTGAGCCCAGTTCTGTTGCCTGCTAGCCAGGCTGCAGTTCTGGTGCCCTTATACCAGCAGCATACCCTGCCAGCATTTGCCAACAAGCCCCCAGTTGAGGACTGCTAGCTGTAAGGCTAACTGAGCCAAATTTGGAACTGCAGCTACTTAGCAGTTACTTGTTGCTGCCCCCTATTATTATTGAAGTATGGATTCAACAGGTGGCCAAATCCGACTTATTGCACCTTTTTTAAAAAAAAAAAAAATGTTTACTCCTCTTTTTTAGAGAGGTTAAAAGAGCTGTAATTTAACTGTAAAATCTAGCAACCAAGTTCTTTATTCATAGTAAAAAAAGATAATCTTAACTTCTTCCACTGGCAGCATCATCAGTTTTTGATGGTGGCATCAGCAGATGCTTTGGTGCAGTTATTTGGAACTGTTATTTATGTGTTGTCCAATGCAGTATGTTACCTTTTTTGAACGTAATTCTGTGTCTTGTATGTGTGATTGTTCTGTGTTGCTTGAATACCTATGGGAATGTTAATAACAGGGGTCGTTGACTCAAATCGTTATCAGCCAGCTCAGCTGGCTCTGGTGTTGGCAGACTGAATTGATAGAGTTCTGGTTCAAGAGGATTCACTAGGCTGTTCTTCAGTCATGCACTGAATGCTAAAGGCTGTATTTATCAGCCATAGTGAGCGAGATGTACAAGAACAACTCCAACTGCCTTTATATGCATTTTATTCAACTTGTTTAAATGGACAGTGTAGACAGGTGCTTTCCATTGGAGAGAAGAAAGAGGCTACAAGAAGATGGAGTGTTTCCTTACACACTCCTGACAGATTATCAGAGAAAAAGTGGTGTCAACATGCTTCTTGGGTGATTGACACATTTTGGCTGGGAGTCAAAGCCTTTCAAGATTAAGGGGTTGTAGGTACTTTAAAGAATTAACAGAAGATGCCATCGGGACATTCTGTCCATAAACTGAGAGAGAAGATACACCCAACACGAGATGTTGAAAGCTTTTCCAAACGAATAGATGAGCTCTGGTCTGGTCTGGATTAGATATACACCAGCAGTGTTCAAACCATTCTGGCAGCTACTGGTGGAATATAATCAATCAACTTATTAGTCAGTACAGCTGGCGTTGACTTCACTGTAAATAGTTCTTAACTGATGCATTTCGGAAAGTTGAAAAGTGTAAAGGCTTCTTCCACTAGGCAAATAAGAAGAAGGTGTACATTTTTTAATTATACTAAAATTAAGGACTGTAGTTGATATCCATGATAACAACTTTAGTGATCCCCTGCACCGCCATCAGGTCAACATTTCAGTTTGTTATTAACAACCAAATACCTACAGTCATAAAGACAATACCATTCTAAGCTATACTCTGTATCAAGGGCAAACTAAGATGGTAGACATGGTAAACAATAGACTTGCTAAATATCAGAATGTTAGCTTTGTCATGAACATGTTCTTTTGCTGGTGTGTAAGCCCTGCCATCCTTGATTAATGCCTTGCAGAGCTGTTAGCATAGCTGTAGACACTCAGTCTTATTGTGCATTGGCAAGATTTATCTTGCATATTAATGGTATCCTCCATTTTCTCTAATCTGACCTTGCAAATCATCTGTAGTGAAAACCTGATGTTTCTGGTGTTCCAATTAAGAAAGAAATGTGTCAGCTTGACTTTTTTTCATCTATCTGTGCAGCTTATGTGATTCCGTTATCCATTTCCTAGTTGCTCATTGAGTTTGACTGTTGTATGAGTTTACAAATCATTTCATAAACAGAACAGAAATACGAATTCTCAGGTCGCCTTTGTAATGTTTTGCTATCTAATTACTTTAGTAATCACACGCCAATCAGCGTGTCTATGCAGCATCACAAAATTATCATTTATTCTCTGACATTGCTGATCTCAGGCAAATCCCAGCACTAATCTGCCCCTTTTGAGCTCTCCTTCACTCTCAGAATATGACAAGAGGGCAGTCCCGCATGCTAAATGCAAAATTGGCTTCAGCCTTTGTAAATCTGGCGCTAATTACACGCAGATTGCAAGCATAAATTGAATGCATGTAAATCTAGAGCTGAATATTTATCAGAGGCATGTAGTAAGTGTAAGAGAAGCTCCTTTTATGTTCCGCGGTGCTACCTTTTGGTTTCTATTAATTAGAGGAGAATCAATGTGAGACCTCCCTTCCAATTAAGAAAAGAAATGAGTAAGGATATGGCTTTTCCCCATGCAAATGCAACAGTATTTGCATTTCATCCACCCAAATTTGCATTTATAGTGTTTTAGTGAGCTTGTTTGGTTGTTGTTCTGGGATATTTAGTTTAAAGGAGAGCTCATTAAACTTGTGTAAATTCTTGTAATAATGCAGTTGGCCTTTTTATCAATGTGAACAAGAGTGAAAGGGGAAAGCACTTCTAGACTCAAAGTTTTGATGCAGTAAAGTGTACGCAGGCCCATCAAAACTGGAGAGTCTCCAGAATTAGTGAGATTTATGACAATAATTTGGCGGATACAACCATAGACACACTGGACGTAAATAACAGCTGGAATGATTAATTTACTCCAAAAAGTGACACACTGAGTGGAGTGCGTGCAGAATGACAAGTAGGTTGGTGTATATATCGAGTCAGATTTCATTATCAATGGAATTACTCTCTCCTCTGTTATTACAAGTGTGATAAAGACCAGCCACAGGGTTGCTGAACTCATCCACTGCACTTCTGCACCGCCATACTTTTTAATCAGATAGCTAAATTACATTAGTGTGGGCAATTGCATTGTGTTTAGTAAAGATGAATGAAATAACGTTGGAAAAGAGAAGTAAATGGTGCTTGATTTTATGAAAGATCCACCACACGGGAGAAAGTTTCATTTACAAAATTGTTTTGAATTGAATTACAAATCATGTGAAATCATGACCAAGTGGGATTTGTTTGCAAAGCCAATTTCTGAAAGTCCTGGCAGGAGTGCATGCTGCAAATAACTCTCATCCGAAAGGTTGTTTTCTTTTCTTTTTCTTTTTCACTTCATACAGTAGGTGGGGGTTAATTGATGCAGAGCAAAATATTCCTCTCTGGCAGCATGTCGTGTGTGTGCATGTCGCAGTTTATTAGTCTGACAGACAAAATGATCAACACGGTTAATTATAAGATAATTAGAAATTGGTAAACCCATAACTTTTCATTTAATTGCGCTGGCTGGAAAATATCCTTTTTCATATTTCTATTGGACGTAAATCTTATTTCTAAATCATGCATATTTTAGTGGTCTATTCTGTTAAATGTGAAATAATAAAACTATTCTATCACCTCAACTGAAATTCTGTCTTAATTCATAGTTTCAGTTTTGCAACTCCAGACTGCTCTCTGTCACTTTGCTTCAGACCACTGTCACACTGCGGGAGAATTCCTTTCTCTCTGCTATTTAGATTTCTTTTTAAATTACACTTTATATAGTTTAATAATTTCTGGGTTCCTATTGGGACATATTTTTGAGACCAAGAAGGAAATAAATTACACTCCATTTCTAATTACATGGAACATAAATAATGTTCCTGCATAATTCAAACTGGTGTAACAATGCCAATATCTTTAAAAATGAATAATGGCACAATAAACTCACTTAAAAATACTCTGTGAAAAGACATTGTTAAAACACTAGACAAATATGTATTCATAGTCTTTATATTAGTATAGTGTACATTATTATTGTTGCTTTGGAGCAAAGCATTATGCAAAATTCAGAAATAAGGATTTTCCTCTCAGCTTCTGCTCTACAATAGTCATTTCTGCTTTTACATTCTATCATATCATCAGATCATAAAGAATTAAGACACACAAATATAGCTTAAACAGACAATAGACTTTCCTAGGTTTATTGAACAACAAAGTGTAAAGAAAAATATTACACAATGTGTTTTTGCCAACTTTTTGAGAAGCATGCTTGAATGATAGCTTAGTGTTTAGTGGCAGTACCACCTGTAAAAGGCATTAAAATGCATGTGAGTGCCCCCGTTTTATGATCCAAGTCTAGTTTATAAATAAAGTATTCCCATGTTCACACCCTTTACATTGTCTCACAGTGTACATATAGCAGGCTGTCCTTATTAGAAAAAAACACAAGTTAATGGTGCAACTTAAGTTATGGTCGTAACGTAGCTACGTTCAGAACTTAGGTTACAGAAGTAACATAATTATTTTAAACCCAAACAACAGTATTTTCTTTTAACCAACAAAGTAGATTACCTGCCTTAACCTTACCGAACAGCAAGCTTGTGAAGACAAAAAGGTCTGCTACGCCTGTTGCTGGTACACTCTAACGGTCAATGTTTTGGGAATGGTGGTAAAAAAATCATCAAGGAAGTTGCTTGCAATCCACCTATTCAGGTGTCCAGGTACGAGGATGTGTGGGCTATAAAAATAAAAAGGTTAAGATATCAAGTTATGGCACAGCAGTCTGTAGTTTTGCGCTTTGTCGTGTCATGCAATTGCTATATGTAATTGTGGTACAATTACACAGTTCAGTCCATCATGACAATGCAGTGTAGTTTTATACAAGTCCTCAAATTGATCAGGGTTTAGACACTGCATCAACCAGACACCGAGCATTCAGATGGCATTAATTTCTCCAGGGTACGAGGAGAAATTTTAATTAGTGTAACTGTATTAACTATTGAGCTATTTGTTATTTTTAATCCCCTCCTGTACAACTGTGTTTATTTTTCCCACCTTAATACTGGTACTAATTTCAGCTCCAGTCCCCTGTTGTTGTTATCATGTGCCCTTGAAGGTGGTTCAATAACCAGAGACCAGTCCACGGAGACTCCTCTGCGTTTCATTTCATTTGCCCATAATTTGAGTGTCAATCATACGCCGGCAATTCCTGACTGCCAAAGAGCGTTGTGTCTGTGTGCATGAAGACAGGCTGACATTATAGCTTTTGGAGCAGTCACTTCCTAATTTAACTGCTCAGATAACATCTCCAGCTTTACACACTGGGAACCATTAAACTGAAGACAGAGGTCCTTCAGGAGAGTAGATGCTGTGATGGGTCGTGGGAATGAAGCCTGTTGTGTATGTAGGATAAGCAAGAAGAGTTGGTAAAACTTCTTAACATTTTTCACTTACTAGCCATCATTAGTGTCTTCATTTGGGGACAGAGGGAATTCCGTTCTGGCTTCTATAATAACAATGGACTTTCTCAGCTATTATTGTTGCGCATTAATTCATTTCAGTAATTCAATTTCCTGTTTTAATTAAATGTGTCTAGTTGTGCCATGCAAAGGCATTTTAAAAGGCCCCTGATACACAATTCATAAGCACTGATTTGATCTGCGGCTTACAGTTAGATCCCTCAGCTTGACATTTTAATTCAAATGAATCTGTGAATGTTCTTATGACTAAACTATGACTGTGACTAACTTGTGCTCACAGGACGCACACACATACCTGTACGTAATTGTGAGGACGTCATTGCATCATTGAAATGACGCTTCCCGTAGCCCCTCACGCAAACCTTAGCCATCATAAATAAATGACTAACCCTAACATAATTCTAACCCAACCCCTGAAACCAAGTCTCAACTAACCATGTAACAGCCCTTTGAAGTCGTGAGGACTCAATTCGCAAATGTCCTTTCTTTGTGGGTTAAAATGTCCAGTCCTCACTACGTAGCAATTCCAAGTGTACAGACACACACAGAAAATCCACATCACTGAATAATAGAAAAGACTGAAATCTTGCAATACTTTATCACCCTTGTTCGCCTGTGATTCCGTCTGGAGCCGGCTCGACAGATGAAGTTTCAACTCTGACAGTTAAGCTACAGTAAGTGACAGTGACATTGACTGCAGGCTTAGCCTTCCATAAATCCAACAGAAATGAATGTAACAAAAGCAGAGCCATAGCCGAAGCAGCAGAATGAGAAGAAATCCGATGCGGATGTCTCTATATGAAGCATATTGATGTGCTGTAGTTAATCTCTGGCAGCTTGCCACGAAAAAAAGCACAGGCTCTGAACTAATGTACACCTGGGGGAATAAATCAATGTTGGCAATGACAGCCGCTCATTTTTTTTATGGGATTGAATTGAAGGAAAATAATGCCACGACCGTTGAATCCCTAGGTACATCTCATTAAGGGCTGTCTTCTTTTAAACTTCTTTAAGCTGGGCCCTAAATGATTCAGCAGGTTCTTTTGTTTGTTGCACAGAGGAGCTCAGATGGCTTTGTATACGAAGTGATTCACTCTTCGGTCTATACCAATTACTTTGATTCACACTGTTAAACAAACAATATCATGCTTAAACAGAAAGGAAGAGCAGAAGAAAGAGACGATCAGTGAAAACTCCATGTCGTTAGCTTGGTTGTTCTTCAAGCGAGACATGTTTCACATAAATAAAAACCCATTCTTCAATAAAAGCAAATGAAAAGAGCTTCGATAAATCTCTGAGTGAGCGTGATGCTGCATGTAGTTGCTGTGATTTGTGCCCTTGGATGTTTTTGTTAATTAACTTCCCTCCGTTTGGCTCCAGTTTGATGTACATCCAGTATCACCCGCGGTACATCTTGCTGTGTCACCAGCCCGATATGAAAGCCATTCATCAACTGACCAGGACAACAAGAGGTGAGGTCAATACAGCTAATGAAATAGCATTGGCGGTGTGGTTTGCAGATTAGACAGACGGCACATGACAAAAGAGGAATATTACGCTGGACTGTCACATTAATATTTGTCAATCGGTGTCCCAGAGGGTACGAACGGAGATTAAACAAGTGATGCAATGAAGGTGAAATATTTGGAGTAGACCTGTGGAATGAATTATGAACAAGCAGTTATTTTCTCAGAATAAAGACAAACTGAGCTTCAAAATTGATAACGGCACCACTAAAAGATAAATAACAACAATAATATTAATAATAATAACAATAATTCAGTCTATGGTCCATCACTCTGTTCAATGGCAATGAACAGCTAACAGTGTTTATCCTGCTTCGTGAGGTTCAGGTCCTCGGTAGATTGAATTCAGGCAAATAAAATTATAAACAAAAATAAAAAAAAAACTCATGTTGGACACTTTCCTGTTGTGACCCTGCTGTTTGATGTTGTTAATGGAACTTGTTGCATGGTTGTATTTTTAATCAGCCCCCCCCACCCGCGTGTGTGTGTATGTGTGTGTGTGTTTGTGTCTGTGTGAGCTTCTCTGTGGAGAATGTTTGCGCACAACGCCGTTTTCATCAGATGTAGGGGGACAGCTTCTCTGCGCTCACTTTTAATGTGAAGTCAAGCATTATGTTGTGATATCACAATTAGTATGAAAGCCATTCATGGTCCAGTATGGTCCAGTGCACTTCGAGGCTTTGGGGGAATTGACTTTCCAGCAAAGGAGACATCTTGTGTAGTTAAACCTCTGAAATGAGCAACATTTCGATGTTCATTCATTCTGATACATTTAAAGGCTTTTTTTTAATAAAGAGGTTTTACTGTCAAATATTCTTCAAACTACAGATATGCCAAATGTATACATTTCATACGTATAACAACATTTCTACAAGAGATATCAACTCATACTATATTACATTCAGATTGTATACGAGTGTAACTTTCATGTCAGGAAGAGGAGGGGACTGTGATGGCATGACAGCTGTCTAGTGATGGACCACGACTGTCAAACGACTGACAACTGTATTAAAGATGGCATTTCAACATTTGCGAGAACGAAACCACTGAATATTCTCAGCGTGACATCGGAAACATTTTTAGTTTCTGGCAACAGAACCATGTAAGCCAAAACATGATCTTTTCCTAACCCTAATTGAGTGGCATATAGGGAAAAAACGAGGTGCCGCACAAAGGAAGTTTCAACATTTTCAACTACTTTTATACTGTTGATATAGTTTCTAGTTTTTGGCTGTAAACTTAATGTGACTAACAATAAAGAAGTATTCATCCAGTTTTATACATTTTGTAAAGAGAACACAAGGAACTAACGGGAAATGTGTTAAACTCAATGAATGCCTTATTAAAAGGTGTTTAAAATGACTTGAATATGACAATATGAACCATAATAAATGCACCTGCTGTACCAGGTGACATACCCTGAGGTATCACACGTTAATGCCCACATTTATAGTAATGTAGCTGCAGAAAAGCGCCCTGTATGCATGTAGTGTGGCCCTTCTTAATAGCACAAAGGCGACATTTGCTTGCTATTGTTTGATGTACTTGCCCATGTTGCGTACAGGTCGGATTGTTTTCTGTAGGCAGTTTAAGCAGTCAGGTAACATACTGGTCTGGTCTGAGATTTTATTGATGTTGACTGAAGGACAGTCTGTCACAGGTGAAAGGGTCCAAAGCAGTTACAACTTAAATGAAATGCACAGACCACCAGCACTAACTGGACATCTGCATAATGGCAATCATGACACTGAAATGGCTTTTCTCTTGTGCCTGAGTACTTGACTTTCAGCTTGGACCTTCTGCTGTGTTGTCTGACATGCATTTCCTACTGTTTTTCAAGTGACAGTTGTTTTAATTCATTTCTGAGTTTCTGCAATGCCACTTGCCTTTCATCCGGCAATTACGCCAATCTTTGTTTACAACACTTCAGTAACGAAAATGGATGACAGAGTTAGTTTTAAGAGCCTTATTAAAAATCTCTGTCCCTGACAGTGATCAAGCTCCAGGGCAAAGCATTAATTCAAGTTGTTTCCACTGGTTATTTCAAGTCTCAGAGCTTTCTTGACTAATGTTTTTTTCTCTCCACATCAGTGCAAGAAGAGAACATCACTTCAAATGTACAAGTTCAACCCTTAAGGTAAATGGGATGTGCCAGGGAGAGTATAGAGAACAGTGCCAACCGCTGTATTGGCCATTCACAAAAGCAAAATAACAAAGCTTGTGTATGATTTATATGGAAATCAGCCCAATGGCTGGACTTTTCAACATGAAATGAAAATGGAAACCTGGTGCTGATATAAAAATTCAATTACTTTTGTTTTGGTTAGGTGAGGCTGAATCATACATGAAAACCTTCTCTCTTCTCTGAGTACAGGGAAAGAAATGATCAAAGGTAAAAAACATAAAAAGCATGCCCCATCTTGTTGCTTTATTTCTTCAGCTGTGTATTGCAGAGGGTCCTAATAGAGTCCCATGTTACAGTTTGAGTAGATGCTACTGCTGCTGCTGTTGCTTTCATTTCATTCCAGAACCAAATATGCCTGAAAGATTAATGGCATTCAGCTAAACTTGGCTAGTGGACTTTCAAAACAATCTTGTTCGTTTAATCTTAAGCGCAAAAGATAATAATAAAATAAGAGTAAACAGAATCATCTTCTGCAACCTTGTGGCTGTACTTTCAAGGACAACACAAACTTTGAATTCCCTTTGAGACATAATGTAATGTTCCCAAAGGTCTTGACTCATTGGATCATTAAGGGTTTTGAGAAATGCTTTCTGCAGGGATATTTACATGGCCATAGGATTCTGGATGTCACAGCTAAGCTCATGTCTTATTTACAAATGAGAGTAATGGAATAAACTGAATAATGCAAACATTACCACAGAATAAGGATTCACAGAAACATGAAAAAGAAAGGTTCTGGGCTTGGCTCCGGAGTCTAACCATCTTGAGAATCACATGGTGACTTTTATTGATTTGTTAAACCCCAGAACAACTCAGCAACCATAATTGGCACTGTTGGCATCAATTTTTGGATTTGTCCACCTGCTGAACCTGTATTCATAAGGCTGTATTAAGAGACACATGGGGAAACGTGCTTGGAGGGGTGACAGAGTTTTTTTTTTTCAAAATGAGCAAAAGTGTAAGTTTATACTACAGCAGTAATATGCAGTGAAATATGAACAGGTATGCTAAACAACCACACAGGTTCAACATATTTTCGAACCTAGTATATATATATATAGCCAAAGAACCATTTTACAAGATTCTTGTTTTTGGGCTTTCAAAAGTTTTGGCTGAGATGTTTGTTTTCAAGAATCTTGTAAGTTGACGTTAGCTCCCAGCCATTTCTTGGCAGGAAAAGGGACAGTTGCTGGTGAAAGATTAGAAGCCAGCTTCTGTCAACCTCTGAAAATAATGACCCACTGAGTGGCAGATCGGTCCCCTTTATTGTTAGAAACTGCCCTGCGACAAAAGAAAGGTTGACCATTGTGGCAACTACAACAAGGCCACTATAGTAATGGAGTTTGATGTATGGTCAGGTCAACAGCAATGCTCAGTATTTGTGGTGTATACTGTACTGATATCTCTGTAGAAACCAGTGTAAATGTAACTGATGCTCATTTTCTACCAATAGAGGAGTATATAATCCTTTGTATCAAGCCATCAGTTAATTAGTTTCACCTTCTGTACAGGTTATTCTAATCCCAGAAAGGCCAGTATCTAAGAGAAGCTAATGAAACCATATAAACTATGCATTCTTGTAATTATAGCTGATTGAGAAAATGTACCAAGGATTTGTCCGGAGAGTATGTTAAGGGAGAAGGGACATTGATTCTGAAAGCTATAGAAAATTTAAATCAGCCATCGATTTACTGCTTTTTGGCCTTTCTAGCTTTTGACAAGGGCCCAACAGCATCATATGAAAAACCCATAATCAATCTGTTAATAGCTACGGGGATGTACTGTATTTTTTCCTCTGTACTCATTATACCTCCCGTCCCTGCTTTAGTGGCAGATAGTAATGCCCGCTCCATCGTGAGGCATGTCAAGGCATGCCATGCTGTGGAACACAACTTGGGTGACATGATAGTTATCTACAACGTTACTCCCTTGATGGGTAATTGTCGAACCTTTTTAATTACGATGAAAGTCACAGGCAAACGGAAGTGAGTGAGAAACAAAGAACGAGAGTCGACAGAGCTATCCACAAGATAAAAATTAGCATTTGATTTGGACCATACAGTGGCACCTAAACCTCACTTTGCTGAGGTGGCCGTGGATGTCTCTCATAAAAAGCAGATTACATTAGGGCTTTGGAGAGATGAGGGGTGGGATTTTGCAATATAATTAGAATTTTTCATAATCTTTAGTCTCTTCTGTTGATGTGTCAGCCAAGATAGAAGTTGCTTTTTGTTGCATGAATGTAAACTAGTTTTGGCAGGTGCTTCCTGCCTCCTTCCCTTGACTTCAAGGAAATTACTGTCACAAAAGTGCAACACACACTGACTTTAGCTCACTCCCAGCCTCTGAGGGAATTGGCGTACAGCTCAGCAAGGCCCTGAGCAATGAAATCTGGGCAGATGACACAGAGAAACAAAAGTATCGCAAAAAATTGAGCTACAGCGGAAGCTCTTTAAGGTAAAAGTTTTACAAAAGGAGAAGTTTCAGCCCTGTTTTTCAGTTCTAATTCAGGATGAGGTGAATTTGAAATCAATTATGAGCTCAGTGGGATCATTGACAGGGACCGCCTCGTCGTTAGAGCATGTGAGGAAAATGACTTTTCTTGGGACCTTCCATTAATTTAGCTGAAATGAAACAGTGTGCAGCAGCCCTGCACAACAACCTCTGGATCAATGAAAAGGAGCAGCAGAAAAATCCCAACTGATCCCCTCGGCTGAAAAAACACCAGAAGGCAGTTATGGTACAGAATGTTTTCCATTAGGATTCCACAAATCCTTCAAGCCACTGTGAAAACATGAAATGAACATTAATGCAGTGCAGGCATTTATGGACAATATAAAATGAGTCATTTACTAGTCTGAAAATGTGGTAATATATCATGTTGACCGGAATTACTAATTATGTAGCGCTGCAAAGACTGTTGAAACTAATGTACTGTAAAGTTTTCCATGTGTGCTGTATGTTGTGTGTGAATACATTGGATCTGTGACTCTGAATAAATAAGGATTTCTAACAGAGATGGTAACACTCAGTTATTTGTGCTTCTCTAAATGCCTCTGCAATTACTCCTAAGAGACAAATGACTTGATTAAATTGAATGGAATGGAACTGATGCTGCTGCTTAAATTGATGCTTACCAATTCAGGAAAGACTTAAACCGTGACATGAGACCAAACCAGAGTTACAAATTGTAATGGTATTACACATTATGCATATAAAACATCCCCCATATTTGTTATCTTCTAGTGATTGAAATGACTGCTGGGGTCAAATCAAAGAGCAGTTGCTATGTTAACATGTGCTGCCTCAGTGGTTACAATTTTGGCCAAGAAATCTGCTTGCATTCCTTCCTAAAATCTATGGTCTAAATGATATATATATATTTTGGGATTTAAGTTGTAATCTTTTGCTAAATTGGTGTTGTGTTTGACTATGTTGTGTTCTTCCTTTATGGATTCTGGGTTTGTCTGTTTCCCACATGGCACAGCTTCTTAGTGTCAAGCAGTTTTGAACCTAAGAGAATCGAAACTAGTGCAATTAACAACAAATCACAGGTGAGTTCAACGGCCTGGAGCCAATGCTGTTCTGTTTCTGTTATGGTGTGATATAGCAACCGCTGGAGCGTATCCAGCATGTGCCGTGTGTCCCATGACAGCTGCTGAGCACAGATAAATATGTGCGTGGTCACAAAGCCCGACTTTGATCTGATGCTCTCATCCCTTTGAATAAGCCACCCGGACATGTGTTGTGTACAGGGAGGAACCCCGGATGTCTGGATGGTGTGGGATGATCAATCGTGTCAATATCGAACTTTCTGCATGAGCCATTGTTCCATTTAATAAAGCCCCACGGATTGGAAGTTTTTGGTCTTTTCTTTTTTTTTGTATTGTTGTCGTTAGTAGTGGAGTTTTGGATCCGATGGCCCGGATCCAACAGTAAATGCAGCCAATAAAGATAATTACAAATCGGTGTTTTTATTGCAGGCACTACCATGGTGATACATTACCTCTAGCCTTTACTTACTGCTTTCAATGTCTTCTCATTCGTTAACTTGCTCCTTTTTTGTGAGTGAAAACATTCCAGTGTAGGTCGTGTTAGAGGCAGTTCACCGACATCAAAGTTCCCTGCAGTTGCTGGTGGAGGCTGGCGAAAATAGTAGATCACAGCCCACCTCCAGCCGTGAGTCTGTGTTTGTTTATGTGTGCATGCAAATGTGCTTCGCCTCAGGCGCGTGCGTTTATGTGAGCAGAAAAACGTGACTGTGCTTACCCATAAAAAAAGACAGACCACGCTGTGACATATTCATCTCTCCATCAGTTAACCATAAAGCAAACACCTCTTTGTTATTGAAGATAGAAGACACGATGGCGACGAGTAGGAAATTGTAGTGAGCGCTGTGAATCATCCCAGCAGTTCATTGCCACTTCATGCTGATTGAAACGGCAAAGAAAGACTCAAACTGAATGCAAAAAATCCCTTCCTTTGTCATCATCAGTTACCAATAGCTATTCATATTTGGCCTTATTACGGAGAAGCAGGCTTTTTATGATGTATGTACACATTATCCTCAGCCCAATGCATGCATGAATTATGCGCGTGGCTTGTGGTTATTCTTTTCACTCGGTGTCTGCAAGGGTGAGAAGTGTGTGGTGCAAGTGTCCTTACTTTTCTTACTTTTTTTTTTTTTTTAAGGAAATGAATAGTGGATGAAAAGCTCTGAGGCTCTTATCAGTCCTTCCATAGTAATAAGGCTTGGCACACTCTGTAAGAGGACGTGGAACACAACCTTGTCTATCTAAAAGAGTCATGTAATTTCTTTTGGAGTCATCTTCTTTTTGGTAGGTGTTGAAAACCGTTCATTTTCTGAGAGGAACAATCCCCTTTTTCATTTTCGGTTCGTGTTAAGCACACTGTTGTTTCAGCGACAAATTAAGTTTAGTTTGGCTGTTGGAACAATTTAACTGTGTAGCATTTTAGCTAACGGTCAGTCTGTTGCTGCCATCCGTGGTCACTTCTTCATCCCTTGGTAGATAAGGGGAGGTGATTGCAGCATCTATTAATAAAGCTTGTGTTCCTGCCCCATTTGTTCTACCGTTTACCATTTGGGGACTAAATTATTGGAATAGGCAAAATTCATAGAACAGCTCCCAGGGAGCTAAGTGTTTCTCAACCAGATCATGGCAGATAATGTTACCATCCAAAACCATTTTAATGAAATGTACAATATTTTAATTTCAATGAAAATGCACAGATATTCTCCAATGGGTTTTTTTTTTTATATATATATAAAAAATACAAATGTTCTTCCACAGAGACGTACATAACACCAATATTTTACAGGCCAATCTTCAAAGGAATGGCGACTTTTTTATATCCGCTCACTTTACATTGTAGCAAATACGCAGGAGAAGTTGCCTTTAAGTTTTAAATACTTGTAAATAGACTTTCAAAGAGACAGAAATTCAGTTTAGCAAAACTGATTTGCAACAAAAACAGAGCTATATTTTACAGTATGAAATAACTGCAGACAAAATTAGGACATTCATGCAAAAGCTATCAAAAGTCTGAGACAGACCCAATACATCGCAAATAAGGCATACCAGTCTGATCAGCAGCAAAGGAAATGTGTACAAATGTATGACATTTTTTCCAGTAAGGTATCAAGTCATCGGTGTCCATGCTCAGTTCAGCTAAGAATCCAGAGCCACAAATCAGAAAAGTTCAAGTAGTGGCAAGTAAATATATAGTCCAATTTTTGACAAAACATGGTTAATAAGGAGGTCCTTGTATCACAAATGATGGTGCTTTAGTTGTGATAGGAAAAGTGTGTTTAAGAGTCATCATCAGTTTTTATGACATGGAAGAGGGTGACATTAAATATTACCTGGTGTCCGTTATTCCAGGCGTACAGTGCTCTCTCTCTGGCGTTGTAGTCGAGCATGGAGATATGAAAGTATTGGTTGTGAAAAGGAATGTCTATGTATTCATAAGTTGAAGTCTTCGTAGAGTACGCGTAGTAAACTTTTGCTCCGGACAGGTGAGAGTTGGTGATATAGAGCGTCCCACAGATCATGAAGGATTCACCTGCATTCCTTTTGGAGTACTCAGTGTTCCAAGTCTTCAGGACCTGCAGGGTGTCAGGGTCGATCTGGGAGATGACGACATTTCCAGCATTTTGATTGGTCGCGTACACAACCCACATTCCCAGTTCGTCAGCCATGACGTCGATGTCGGAGTATCCCCCCCATGTGTATGGGTACATGTTGTGGAAGCCGGCAAACTCCAAAGCACGCTGGGCCAGCACACTGCCTGTCTCGAAGCTGTACTTGACAATAATGTTGCTTTGGTACTTGTTGTAGTAAAGCGATCCATTGTAGACCATGTGATTGGTTCCTTCCCATTTGAATGGGAGGCTGTAGGTTCGGGAAACCACTCCAGTCACAAAGTCATCTGTTGTCTTGTACTCCCGCACAATTTTGCTGTTGGTGTAACTGTCCATATACCAGACCTACAGCAGAGAGGACGGAGAAAAATAGTAGTGAGAGACTGACATGACATAGCCAGATAAACACACGTCAACCTTCAAAAATAACCTATATCTAATCTATAAAATTCTAAAGTTCCATTCCAGCTAAAGGTGTTAATTATGTTTGACCTTCACTGTAGGGAATGACGCATGTGCAGAGTTTCACACTAGCAAGCTGTTTTTTACATTTTAGAGGCCAGCCTACAAGCATGATTTGTGACATCACAAACAGTCTGAAAGCCAATCCTGAAGAAACTTTATTCTGAGTGAATGAATAATATTTTTATTGCCATGTGCACAATAAGGTGAGAAATATGAGGGAAAGTAAAGCTGTGATAAGTGCAGAAACCCAGCCGATGAAACCTAGATACTGGTGGTGGTGATGGGATGAAGATGAATGGCTGAAGATCTGGATGTGATGACATGGACTCTGGAGTGGAGGAGGGTCGCTTACAACAGCAGAGAACAGAACAGATTTATGGTTTGACAGCAACAACATGGTTGACTGATTTAAATCGTGGCAATAGCTGGTTGGATTCACTGAAAATACTGGAATAGTGTGGAAAGAGTGAAAGTAACAGAAAATTGTGAATGAATGAGCAGCCAAGAAGAAAGTCTTCCTGACTTAACTTACCCAGGGCTTCATATTTTTTTTTTTTTTTTGCAAAACCATGTCAGACACACACATATTTTTTATGTATGAAAAGACACTCCACTAATTTTACCCATTTTGAGTGTGTATAAAGCCTTGTGTGGCTTAGGAGGAAGCTGTTGGTAATCTGATAAATTGCCTCCATGTAACTCATTGCCAAGTTGCATTGTGGCTAAGGTTGAGGGCAAGTTCTGAAAAGGAAGAAGAACGTATTGAATAAAAGAGGCAATATCTCTGGTTCTGCAATATCCGGTGCCTACATTACCCATAATGGAACTTAACCACTGAGTCACATCACTAGAGTTTTATGCATCAGATTACATTCAGCTTCCTCTGGAGCCACACAAGGCTTCATACCTTTTTCAGTGCAGTTGTACTCCAAGACCTGTGAGCACACTTTAATGTGTAAAATTAGTGGCATTACCCTTTAATACATACGCGGAGGGAATCTTTGAATAATTGACACGATTCTATAAGAAAAGAAACAGAGTTTTAAGATATAAAAACCGGAAAACATCCACTCCCCATTAGCACAGCTAAAATCAAACCTCCCTCCATAATAACAGTCCCATGATCAGCTGCCGACTCTGTAAACACAACATGGATATGATACTGTACACACAGCACAGACCCTGGAAAGCACTCCCCCGCTTTTATAACTCACCCTGTTGTTCCTGGTTGATGCTAGAGGATCAGTCATCCATGCCCCAAACCGGGTTCCAGATGTCTTTATTGTAGCAGGTCCAGTGATTTTCATTAATTTCCCACACGCTGTTAATAAAGAAATGCAGCGATAAGATGTGCTGTGGTGGTTTTTGTCTCTAACTAGATTTCTCAAGCCAATTTCATGCCTGTGCCACCAGAGAGTGTGCCCTCCGTGCATACTAAGATAGCACTGGCAGCGAGCTGCTTTATTTAACTTGAAGCGTAATGGTGCAGCTGCTGTTTGTGGCAAGGCAACTCAGCTTTCTCATGCCTATCCCATATTATTTTTCATTAAATGCACCTAAAATATGGCAATATACACACCTCAGGTGTCATCAGCATCTTATTCTTATCAGCTGGGTTTCTCTTTGCTTGAGTACAACATATTTGGTTAAAGCAAAATGAGTTGCCTGGACATTAAGTCTTAAATTATATCATATTAAATCTTAGTAAAAGGAAAATGTAGTGCAGCATCAGTGCATCTAAGGTAAGCTGCACCATTCATAGAAACTTGAATGTAAATCACAATAATCTCTAGTGTTTTTCCTTAATTTTGTTTAATGTGCGGTCTTATTTAGCCACTGTAAGGAAAATAACTGTGCAGGGAACACACTTGATAAATGTTCAGCTGACAAATTAATAGTCTACATACTGCACTTTACTGTAGAATTAGTGGAGGCTGTGGCTGTAGATGTTAGGTCCACAAACAGCCCCCTCTCTGCCCATTACGAGGCAACTGGTTATTGTATGCTGCTTTCAGAGGCCTTCTTGAAAAGATTGTGTACTTTGTACAACATTGCACTGTTTGAAAGACCAAAGTCTTGTAAATACACCACACAGTCCTCAAGAAGAAAAACAAATCACTTCTTTCCTTCACTGGTATGAGATCGAGGTGAAGCCATTTTTTTTTTCCAAAGGAAACAAATTGTAGTGTGGGATGTAAGAGAAGAACAACAAAGAAAAGCATCACAGCAGCTGAGAGCAGGCTTCAAAAGTAACCTGCTTCACATAGGTGCCTTTTAATGAACACACTTAAAGTCAATTACCACAAGGAACTCAGGCCATTACATTGTTTAAATCTACATTTTCCTCCATGGTTTGGTAAAAGGCCCTTGCTATGACAATTTAAGACATCATGCAAATACTATAACGCAGTGCGACTTGTGCTAGTACTACTGCAAGTACCACTGTCAGTGCTCTCTCTAACAAGACAGTAGGAAACGGTGTATGTTCAAATATGCATTGACCACTCACTTAGTTTGCCCATACAGCTGCGGAGCCTGTTGTCCAGCCGCAGAACTCGCTGATAGAGCTCATCGTAGTCATAGGCCCCGAGCTCCTCCTGGATGCCAGTCAGCACTGCCGACAGGTTCCTGATTTCCTCCTTGAACTGCGAGATGAGCGCGGCATCCATCTTGTACTGCTCCAACACAGGGATCAACGGCTTCAGCTCGTCCATCTTGTCCTTAAGCTCCTGCAGAAGTGACAGCGACAGCGGCAGAAATGGAAAACAGAGAGAGGTGGAGGATTGTAGGTAGGTGCGGTGGTCAGGGACAAACACAATTACAGTTTGCTTGACAGAGGAGCAGGCTGAGCTTCATTAATGTTAAGAATCGGTATGGGCGGAATGCACTTACATACTGGATGACTAGTAACTGAATAAGAATTATATATACCCTTACATATGTCCTTGTTGCTCCAATGCTCCATGCTAACATGCATGGCATTTTCAGTCCCATGTGACGGTACTAGTGCTATTTGTTATTTGAAATGAAGACTGACCTTCTATAGTATCTGCTGTATGAAGAACGAAATGGAGCTAGCAGCCGACCATGAAGCAGCACATCACTCATTCATTCATTGTCTGGATTTAAAAACCCTTTCAGCTTGTAAGAAACCATATATTCATCCACAATACATCTACCAGGGTCATCTAAAAAGGGGGGCAGCTTTCCCTCAGATTTGTTAGTAGCTATCCTTTTATTTTTTTCAGCATGTTTTTTTTCTATTCTGATGTCCTTGCCCTGCTAGTGATCGTTCCACGCAGTTATTTTCCCAGCTCATTCAGTGACTTGCAACTTGCCACACCAGAGATATTCGTGCTCCCATACCAGCTGTACAGTGCAATCCATACAGGCCAACGGCAGCTGCACAACAGCCTCATAAACACCCAAAGATGTAAGCGCTTTCTGAATTAGAGAGCCTTTGAATATTTTTGTGCACGCTGCAAAGAATGTCTGTTGGCTTTCCCGCTCTTAGTCTGGCTTCTCTTAAAGATGTGCTACCACATGAAGGTGAAAGAGACCCACTTGCAGGTCGGATATGGCTCAGAATATGGGCATTTACATTGCTGGTAAAATTCTTACTGCAGTATTGGTTCTAAAATAATTCAGTACAATACAAGTGCGTGTAAAAGTAGAGGAAGACTGTGTTGGGTAGTTGTCAGCTGTTTAAAAAACAGAGAAGGTCCGACAAGAAGATTGTGTACTCCTCCCAGTTCAGTCCAGTAAATATGAAGCTTTCGCCAGTTAGCCTGGATCGCCGGTCCAAATGTAACCAGATCCACTTATCAGCATGTCTAAAGATGACAAATGTTTGTATCCCATTTGTTTAAGAGCAACGTGTAACAAGTTGTAGCTTCAGGGGGGACCTGAAGTCTCATGTTGATGGCATAACTGATGTTGCTATTGCACAAAGCCAGTCTGGCAGTTTCCACTGGCTGATCATTGTTGAAGAACTCCCACTAACGCAGTGTTTTGTGAACTTAATGTCATGAATTATTCTTAATGTTGCCAGAATATCTGGCTTGCAGAATGAAAGTGAATTGATTTTTCTGGGTCTGAATCTGACCCTGGGCCCTCTTTCCCTAGTGTTTGTCTAGCTCCCTGCTTCGAATTAAAATGAAATGTAACAAAGTGGACAAATGCAAGGTCTTTAACAAAAAAAAAAAGCCCTACAAAATAACTTAAGCTTTTCGTGTAAATAACATTGGAGAAATCAATGTTGCATAGGAACATTTACGGTATGTATATATATATATATATATATATATATATATATATATATATATATATATAAAAAACTAAATAGAAAAGATTGATTGAACATTCGATTAAACCAGGCTTTGATTAAACGAGGCTGTGGATTACCTGGAAGTTTCTGGCCATGATGGATTTCCTGTCATCCTCAATCTGTCTGAACTTGGTTTTCAGGCCCTTCATCTGGTTTTCCATCTTCATGACATATTGGAAATCCCTCTGAGTCCGCAGGTTCAGCACCTCAATGGACTGAGACATGTTCTGCACCTGGAATAATTACAAGCCATTTAGTAGCACAGAATAGTACAGTGCAGGATAGTATAGTTAACTTTACAATAGATAATGCCCGTCTTTCTCTCCTCCTTTCCTTTCACTGGGACTAATTGAAAGGCACTTTGATGGGCTGTCCCTGGTGGGCCCGTGTGTGCTTGAATGTGAACAGGCAGTTGCTGAAAAAGAGCAAGCGTGGCAGAGCCTCGCAGCAGAGCACCTGTGTTAGAGGCACGCGATAAAACGTCTAGTATTAGGAGTACTACACTCCTCAAGGACAGTAAAGCGATTTGTTCCCTCATCGCTCTCATCTTAAACAGGGGCGTGTGTTTGTCTGTGTGTGTGTGTGTGCACGCACTGGGGAGGTAAATATCGCCCTATTACATTTGCTTACCTTCTCTAGGAGCTGGCGGAGCTGTCTGCTCTTGGCATCCCTGGAGCACAGGCTCTGTTCCGGAGCCACCACTGTGCAGATACAGCGCCCATCAGCATCCTGGGCCGAGCTGTACACCTGCCAGCCCTCCTTTGGGCCGATAGTCTGCAAATGCAAACGAACACATGTAAACATTAAGGTTATTGATTTTGTACGTATGTAAGACCGGTTCTCCTTGGCGAGCCGCTAGCCTGAAGTAATGTAGCGACAAAGACATGCTGCTATAGGTGCGTTTCATTTGGACACACCTACCACAACTCAGCTGTACACTCTTCACTCTTCATATCAGTGAGGCCACTTTCACATCAAAATAAGCGTGTATATGCAGGTTGTTTTTTTTTTTTAGATGTGGCTCAACCTGCTGATGAAATTCCCCATTGGCAGGACACTAGTTCGCCTCAGCGTTTCTTTTTTTTCTTCTTCTTCTGTGTTTTTAACTCAGCACTGACTGAAGGACGTTAGAAAGATTTTTGAATAGAGATGGATGGAAAAGTATAAACAAGCCAGCGACCTTAACTCGAATAAGCGTCATAGCATCACTCCTGACAAGGGCCGAAGATGTCCACCTGGGTGTTTTCAGCACAGACAATCAGAGCCTTTCGATGCGTGACAAAGGCGCCTGTTGATCTCATTTTGTTTCACTGTTTGTCGGCGGTGTTTTTACAATGAAATCAATCTGTGATGCATATTCTCAAGTGTGCAAAATACCTTTGTTTTGAACACTGATAAACACCCTGCTTCTCGCTATGACTAAACACACTAATTCGTCTCCCATCATCAGACCAGTATGTTTTAGTGCTAGTCTGCTGAGATAATCCCGTTATTACAAACATTTGGGAATCTGAATTGCTGACAAATTCTCCTTTTTTTTTTTTTTTTTTTATAAATCAAGGTGACAAATAGTTCACTTAACTCATGCAGATGGATAATGTGCACAACTGTCTGCCCCTCAGCTCGCAGATTACCAACAGCTGATAGCTAAACTGTATTAAGTACTGTAGCTTTAGGTAAAGTGTTTTTCTGTTTTTCCGTCCCTGTTAAAAAGGCATCGATGGTTGTGCAACATATCGGACAGCATATCAATGCCGACGTTTGAAGGACCGGCCACCTGCTCCGCCTGGCAACTTTTTCGTTCTCGCACATCGCATTTGCATCTTACGGAGATAATCGTCGTAGATGAGCCACTCTATTGTCTTGTCATTTTAATAGATTTTAATGTAGTATTCAATGCTCCTTGGCCACGGAACTAAGGTTAACGCGAGGTTACCACATGCATGTATTATAAGAGCTGGATACCAGGTAAGAAGATGTGATAACACAAGCTCTAGGTTCACCATGGGAGTGGAAAAGTGTTTGTAGAACTTTGAAAACTAAAGACATGAACTTGGTGGAACTTAAAGCAAGTTCAAGTGTTTTTTGTCAATTATTCATAGGACCTGCGGCCATGCACTCTAAAGCAATACAGAGATTTAGCTGAAACTTCAATCAAGCAACAACAGACAAGCAAGCCCGAAGACGCTTTTGTATTCATATAAATATTCATGCGCTTTGCCACCAAGGACTCCGCTGGTAAACCTTGTCATCCCCTATAATCCGAGTGACATATCAGTGGAAAAGGAGGTAAATTTGGAGGAGGTGGGGGATACAAACAAACAGAGGGAATGAATGGGGGGGGGGGCGCGCGCTATGTATGTAAACAGTAGCTGGAAAACGCAAAAGAAAAGAGGACAATGCTGACAAAGAAGAAGAAAGGGGACTTGACTGTCAATTACAGGGAGATGGAGAGAGAGGCAGGAGAGTAGGTGTGCAGGCGGATATATCATGACAGAGAGGTACAAAGACAGCAGGCATAAGATGATGAGATGAGGTGAGGGATAGACAAGGAGGGCACCGACGTGTGCTGAGGAGAGAATGAAGGAAAACAAACAGGGGAGCAAAATAAAATAGGGCTAGTCAAAAAGACGGCATTTGCGGCACAATCCGTCTCACTAATGTTTATCTATTGATTAAAAAATCACTCAGTAACGCACGACAGCAAAGACATGAATGAACCGTTCTATGCGGGCGCTGGCTGTCATAACTCAGTCGATCAAGCCGAAAGTGTGACTACATCATACACGAGGAACAGCATGTTTTACCTGTTGCGGCTTAATAACGTTGTATTTATTTAAGCAACGGTGATGTTGATGAACCGAAGGCTAGTTTTGTCAATATTTTTCTGTCTCTCACTACATTAGAAAAGAAGAGGATCCGGCTTCAAGGCTACAATAGTTTCACAGAGCCGCGCGCCAAAGTCTAGTCATTAATCATCCTCACCAAACTGCATCCAGCAGCTCAGAGCTGTTTTGCTCCCTGCACAGGCAACACATCGCAACACACACACACACACACACACACACACACACACACACACACACACACACACACACACACACAGAGAAAAGCATGAGTGGATACATGCAGTATGTACTGCACACACGAACACATAACAGGTTGCCAAGAAGATGTATTCATGTTTCCTCTGTGTTTTTTTTTCCCCCTGATCTCTCTTTGCCAGGGTTTGACTCGTGGTTTCTTTCGGAGGCTGAAATACAGTGGTCATCAATATCTTGCGAAGATGCAACGGACAATATTTTTGTGCCAGCATTCAATATGTTTACTGTCAAGCCAGAAAAACGCGGCGCTCCCCTGGGTCGTGTGGCGCTGAGGCCACGTCGTCATGTTTTCAAAATGTGTTTTTCAGAAAAATGCCATTTATATAATAAGCGCTCGGATGCATTAACCTTTTCTAAAAAGCAAACTAGTTTATCCGAGATATTACCGATCCCCTGTTTATCCCGGCAAAAAAACTCACCTGTTAACATCTACTCATTAGTTGTTTGTTTCCTGTTTGACTTTCTGGATGATTTCTAAATCACATCACAGCTCTCAGAGTGCTCGGTCGGCTCCACAGCCTCCCACTTTCGGGCTGAGTGAATAAAACCTTTAACGGCGCCACAGATATTAGCTGGTGAATTTTCAGTGCACAATAAAACCCGAGACTTGCCATGAAAAAAAAAAACACGTACATTTTACCAGGCCAGTCAAGAGTTTCTGTTTACATAAATTGCTGCAAACATAAACTCTCACTTCCTGAAGAATCTTTTTAAAAGTGTCTTCTTTAAACCTTTACACAGATAACGGTGTTTCAGTGCAGTAAATGAGCCATGCTATGTTATAAAACTACAAAACTTTTCGTCTCAAAGTGGTTTCTGGATAACCGCTCTGACCTCTTTCCGTTTCCTAGACGACAACAGCAATTCTGTCTCCATATGTTTCTCAGCTGAAATTAACTGAAAGATATTTTTACATCTTAATCCGTCTGTTAGTATCGATTCCTTCACTTGTTTCCTTTTCACTACTGAGGACTCCTTTGAACATGGATATCTTCCTTAGGATGACATGAGGATAAAACAATGACAGAATAACGGAAATAACATAGCAAAGAGTGATACGACAGCATCCCAAACAGCCTGACAAATGACCATAACATTGCTTCTATTCATCATATTGTACAATTGTCATGGTATCCACCCAACAACCCACAGAGTAATCTCATATCGGCCCGTTATTTGGAAAACAGGCCTCAATTAATGAATGATCTATTATAACTTACTAACTGAAAGAGTATCACACAGTCCAGTAGCCATTTATAATGAATGATTATGGCTTTATTACTTTTATTGCTGCACACAAGGTCAGTCTCACTTCCAGTGCCTATTAATGTTGGACTTTTATGAGACGACCTGATTGAACTGTGAATTAGCTCTCAAACTTTTCATGCTTCAGTGAAGCCACGAGTGACATTTACAGTACTGCATATTATGACTGTATCTGTCATCTGGCCAACAAAGTATGACAGGAAAGGATGTATAATTGACATTATATGACATGTTTATGTGTTGTTTATTGCAGGACGAGTTTACTTTAGTCTTTGGGGATGTGACTTACAGACATTAACAGGTCTGTCTCATATGAGTGTATCTGTCATCTGGCCGACAAAGTATAACCAATACGAACACCAGCCACTGGCACAAGCTGAGTCACAGGCAACACTGGCAGCCGGCTTGAGTCGAGCTGAAACGTGTCAGTTCACACGGCTGCAGCCTTCCCTCGCATCTTTATGAAAGGGTTTTGTCTAGGGGTGTGCCAAAATATCGATACTACGATATATCGCGATATTTTGTCTTGAGGTACGTTATTGATACACTGGTGCCAAATATCGATATTAAAAAATGTAAAAAAAAATAAAATAATAATTATTATTTTTTTGGCCCACCACCACCACCCATCTTCGAAGGACAGCTTTATCTTTATTCAGACATAGGTATACAACCAAATAAAATTTAAAAAATGGTTTAAGTAGCTCTGAAACCCACACATATAGATATTTAATGATAGTTGTAGTCAGTGTGTGTGTTAAGAAGAGACAATGTGCAATATACTCTTTGTTTACTTGGCTGTCATTCATGTGAAATTGATTGACAATGTTTTGTCATTCCTGTGAAATGGATTCAGTGCAGTCAATAAATTCTGAATTTCTTCAGTGACACAGATATCGTGATGTATCGTGGATGAAATTTCTTACAATATATCGATTATCGCAGAATCGCTGTATCGTGATATTATCGTTATCGTGGAAAAAATATCATGATGGTATCGTATTGCGAGGTACCTGGTGATACCCAGCCCTAGTTTTGTCTCATCTGGAACCTTTGGTCTGAACTACGACTTAAAATTTGCTTCTGGAACCAATTGAAGAACCTGAAGGAAAAAGACAAAAAAATGAAACGTCTTTTTGCAAAATAAAAAGGTACATTTGTTGTAACAATTACAGTTTAAGTGCTAAAACCTACTCTCTTATCAGTAGTCTGTATGAGCTCTATCACAAATGGCCAATCACCATGGGTGTCCATATTCAGGTGGACAGCTCTGTTTGTTCACAGCGGGCATGCTGTACATAGGTAGAGTTGACTTTGAAAATTATAGATTTCTCGGTAAAAGCATCCTTAGTCAACAGTGCACCTAAGAAGCGTAAACAACGGAGATAATGAATTCCTCCTAGTGGAAGATATGATTCACGCTCTTCACAGCACACAGGTATACTGTCAATTACACACCTAATTGAACCCCTCTTCTGTTTGTGATTCTGCCATCACTTCACTTCATGTATTTCACTTTGGCTACTTTACACTTACCATTAACTTTGCCCTCATCAACCTTTTTGCGTGATTGGGGGAAAGACACGGGGGGCTGATGTGGGAGTTGAATGTGAATGGAGAGATTGAGTTAGTCAGTGATGTCAGGGAGAGTCTGCTGCTGTCATCAGATCCGAATCACTTCCTGCGCACATACCCTTGACCAGGAGCAATTCACAATCTGAAAACACTGATGGAAGGACAGGGGATATAAGATGTGTCGCTGCCTCCTTTACTTTTTTTTTTACAAACCTAATTCAATTCTTATTTTAAGTTTAGTCAATGTTTTCTTGTCCTTTAGCCCTGCATACTCCTTCTACTTGTGTTGCTACCAATTTTAGATTGACGAGAAGGTTTTCTTCTGTGGATATTCTATCCTTGCTTTATATTCTTTCACACATTCTCTACACTCATTATTTGTCCTTCGCTCGAATACGTTTATGTAAAATCAGAGCAATTATAATTTCATAGAAGATATTTTGCTGCTCTTTGCACCCCTGCATGCAAGAACTGGCTGGACCAAGCAAGTATCTGTTTAGTGCTTCGTGGATCTGCCACTGTTTTTGCGGCCCGTATACTCCGGCCGACTGTCTTCACGGTAAACGAATCTCCACCCTGCTGTGTATAGCCTTGGTCTCTTGATCTAATTTCTTTTGCCACTGTCATGAAGGCTGATTCCATTTGCTATACTGCAGCATTATGAGTCTCGCAATGCGAGGAACTCCCCAGAGGGATACCACAGGTGAGAGGCTGGCACTAAAAAATTAAAAGATTGTCGGTGGCAGCGGTAGAAATCAACCTGTCATAAATACAGTCTGCATTCATAGTGTGAAAGTTAACAAAATCCCTCGAAAGAAGCAGCTGGAGCTGCAGAGAGCAAACAAATGGACGGATACCTCTAAGCAACCCTCAAGGCTGTCCTGAATACCATTTTTGGGGCTTCGAAGCAATTGTCTGGAAATATTCAAAGCATCAATATTGGAGGGAGGGAAAACACAAGCTCTCAAAGTGGCTGTCGTTATTTACCTATGCACTTTGCTGTTGACATAATTGTAAGTCTATGAGAGACACGAAAAGGAGGGAAGACATTAGTTCTCGTTCCTGCCTCCAAAGTCTCAAAAGACACGTCCCCGGCATGGAGGGTCTGAGTGTTCATCACAGGCCTGTGCTCAGAAGACCACATTTGTGCTAGCGGATCACAAATGCTCCCTCGCTGGCTTTGTGTGCGTGGCTCTTGAGACTGCTTTAGAGGAGCTCCATTACTCGCCTCCTTTCTCAGTCTATCTGCCTCTTATTCTGTGCAGCCTATGCAACAATGCCCTCATTTTGGGAGTTTGACACTGACTACCATGGACAATAGCAGTTTTGACGCATTTTGGTCAGCACAAATGGACATTATTACCTCCGCCAACCTCCGTTGGTTGGTTTGTCAGCAGGAAAGCTACTGAAAAGATTTCTGGGACACTTGGATAACAGACAGGTGCTGGACTCGAACAGACCTCATTAGCTTTTGGTGCAGATCCGAATAAAAGGCCAGATCCAGGCGTGTTTTTCTCACTTTCCTTTAATATTGCAACATTTTTCGTCAATTCTGAACATTTCTCTTGACAAAAGGCATGGATCTTGACGAAAAAAAATGTATGTACATAGGTGGCTGTTGTCTAAGTAGGATTTGATGTTGATCCAAATACAATCAGGATCTAGCAGATTTAAGTATGTTTAATGGGTTAGGCTGCATTGAAAAAAGGGGCCTGTTGGGCGTTGGCAGAGGAGAATGGAGGTACAAGATCAGAGGAAATATCTGTCTGTTTCATACAGTATCAGAACATCCAACTTGTCAATCTCCCACTTTCTCACATTATTTATTAATAATAAATAACAAGTGTTGGTCATTTGTCCCGTTTCTACTTTGTTTGGCGAAAATCTGTTTGTTTTTTTTAACTTGTATTAGCAGGTTAGACGAATCACTGTGTGAGATTCAAACCTTAAAAAATCCCCCGTTATTCATTTCAAAACAAATCCAGGTGCCAGAGACGCCAATAAAGCTAAATCTCATATCACAGTAATGCTGTCGTCCTGCCTGCCACAGGACAGAGACCTAAACAGATGCTATCTATCTAGTCATCTGTCAACCTGTCCAAACAAAAACCCACCAGGGTATTGGAGGCAAGCGAAGTGGAATGCGCATGTCGGTGCAGTAACTGATGATCATGCTGCTTAAATGAGTAACCATTTTAGCTCTAATGGCAGGGGAAGATGAACCTGCATGTGCAGCCAGCTCTGTAACCAGACTGATGCAGACATCCAAGACAGCAATGACAAATGGCAACACCCCTAAACACGGCGGCAACAGCAATCCTGGCAGCTGTAATCCCGAGACCAGAAAGGTTGCAGTAAGATACTGACAAAGAGACGCTGCATGCCACGGAGGTAAAGAGGGAGGGGGAAAAAAAGACACAGCAGTAGAGAAAGCCATCTTTTCGTCTCATATGTGACTGTGATGAAAGGCGTGCGGAGAGATTAATTTCCTAGAGGCGTGCCACCTTCTTGCCTTTTTTGACCCCGGCGAAGAGAAGATTGAATAGATAATTCCGCAGGAGCTCGGCACATTCTGCCCTCGACAGTCTCTGAATGAGCTACAGCATTATCTCGCTCACACCCTCCTGCTTCTTCACTAGGGTGTGCTTCAATGAGTTTTCTGACTGAACGAGACGACACGTCAGTCATAAGCGCCGCGGAGGACGATAATGAAACAGTCATCAAACATTATCAGCGGAGTAAAGCCAGTGGACAGCTCCGGGCCACACCGGATGGCACATGCATACACAAGCAGAATACTAAGCAACAGTGACAGTGTTGTAACACAAAGCTACGTCTCCGTCAGGTGGAGGGTGTCTCAGGCTGCGATGGGTGCCTCTGTGCTTTTATCCGTAGAGAAGTGTCCACACTGACCACCGGAGTGTTACTGAAGTAAATAGGGTAAATCGATGGAGCTAAAATGAAGTCATGGGATGATAAAATTGGTGTTTTTCGGAAAGTCTGAAGGACCCTCGTGTTGAGCATTACCTGAGGAGACGCTGTAATTAGATTTTTTTTACTTCTTATGTTGATGATTCTAGTGGAGCAGTGTGCCATGATAAGAACCCTCCTTTAATTGATCAAATTAATTCTGTATCATCAACATTCGCATGTCTTGGCAGCTCCTCAGTGTAAGTGTTTGAGAGCATGCTCATTAGCAATGGCATAAGAAACCCTCAACAGCTTACCCCTCCTGGAAAAGGACATCTCTGCCATGTTAATGCCACCGAATCTGCAGACTTTTCACAAAATGCTGCAGCAAAGTTGGTTCACCTGATTTTTTTCTTGCTCTTTAGCAACCTTTTGAATTTCCTGCTCCCAATTATGCTCGGTAGCGGTGTCAGTACGTTGGGATGTTGAAGCCGCAGTAAAAAAACGCTCCACTTCAGCCTTCACGCTGATGTCGGAGCAGAAGAATGTGCTGAAAATAAGATTATGCATAACTTACGGATGTATGTGTTCACTTTGCTTGCTGCTCAGCAGGGCAATAGACAATAATTGCATTTATGGGATCTACTCTGGGTAAAGCAATACCATCAATACTGCTTTAAACTCTTAGATACCATCACATTAGTATGATCACTGCATTCCCAGAGGTTCTTTGAAGTTATATTCCAATTTTTTTTCTGTAACTACTTTCCTTAAACTTGCTTCCTTTGATTTTAACTCCAGTTAATGATAGTTTTACTTCGAAGAACTTTAAGCAACTTCAACAATTTGTGCATGTACTTGTTGCTTAAAATAAAAGTACGATGAAATAGAAATATACAGTAATTAACCAGCTAAATGTGGAAATGGTCACATTTCCTCTCACGCATTGGTGCTATAACTGTGTAAATGCTGTGTGAAAGAAGCACTTTGCTTTTGAAGAAAAGAAACATCTTAGACTGTTACTGATCGCATTCGTCTCTAAACCCCACCCCTGAACAGTGATTGTCCAACCATGGCTTAACAATTGTAGCCAGGCGAAGCAGTTCTGTCTAGCTTTGGATTTCTCTACATATATTGAAGCAGAGTGCACGGGGCTGTGTTCAGAGTGATACTTGACATTTAAAGGGTGCGAGCATGGTGGTTTTTTATCGAGCCTCTCCAAAATTAAATACACAAGAGTGATATTGTAAGGAATGGATAAAATGGGCTGCAAATACTTTCAAAAGAGACCTAAATACCCATCTTTTTAATAAGGCCTATAAGATCTAGATCCAGCCCCATCAAATCAATCAACTTCTATTTCTTTATCTCATATGTATTTTTTGTTTATCCATTTATTCTTTGTTTTGTTTGTTCCACAGTGTCCTTGGGTAGCCTGAAAGGCGCTATAGAAATTAAATGTATTATTATTATTTATTAAATGTGCAGAGTGTCTGGCTTACTATCTCTGTACCTTCGAGGATAACTGAGTATTAACTCTATGAGCTATATTTGTTTGTAGGGTTACATCCACGTTTGACTGCGTGCAGGTCAGTCCTGGATGCTAAAGAGAGTTAGGGATGCTGACACTGTAGCTGCTCTGTCCTGCTCTTCTGTATTTGGGAAAGTTTACAGAGCTCCAGTTACCGAGCCAGTGTTATTCAAGCATTTAAAACAAAGGTAGAATAAACTCAAGGTTAGCATGTTTTCCAGCTAGCCTCTGCTCATCCTTTTACATAATAGCATACCGCTCCCAGTCAAGAAAACTAGCTGCATCGCTAACTGAGCTAACTAGCAGCAGTGGTCAGCACTCACTTCTTACATATTGCACCTTCAAGCAACAAACGTATTCTCTTGTGATACTTTTCAAAAATAGTATCAGGATTACACATTAACACCTGGAAGCTATTAAGTACAACCACAGTCTGATCTGCTGGTCACTGAGCAGCTCCACTGGAGGGTTAAGGGCCTTGCTCGAGGGCACTTCAGTGGTGGTAATGAGGGAGGGGCAAGTGCCGCCTTTCACCTCTCCCTCTCAGATTTATCAGGCCAGTCAATTAAACCAGTGACAAGTTCGCTTCTCTAGCCTTTAAACCACCACCATTAGAATGAACAATAGACGGATCTTAAACTGTCATGTATGACACTTCTGATAAAAGGAGGAACTAGCTGTACACCACAATCAAATGACAATTGCATTCCACAAGTGTATTATAAAGACTGCTTTTACAAGATTCAGTCAGCTGGACACATTAAGACGTCAGCCAGACTGTGCTTTGATGAGAGATGAAATGTAACTAAATACATTTACTCATGTATTGCACTTCTGAGGTACCCATGCTTTCTCAAGTTATTTCCATTTTTTGCTTTCGGCTTTATATGTCGTATACTTTAATATTGTACATGTAAATATATATGACTTACTTGTACTTTTGATAGTTTAGTACATGTAATATCAGATTTTTGAAGGCTTAAAATAAGCCCGTATAAATAGTACTTAATACAGTATGTCTTTATTGTACCTTTGACAGCACCAGTTTTTAACCCGCCGACGTTCGCTTCTTTATCTTGAAGATCAAATCTCCTGCCAAAAGGTGTCATTTCAGCCGTGAAAACTGACATTTGCTGGCTATAAAAACAGACATCAAGGACCAATTGTTGAAAAAAAAATTATGCCAATACAAATTTCAAGCTGTATATCTGTCACCGCGATCAGCATAAAATCCATTTGTACTGTGCCAAAATGGAAAGCTTAGCCACAGTAACAAAGGGGCACAGGGGATTTGGCCAGGTCTACACACACAAAACTAAATTCAAGTACACAAAAATACCGAAGCCTCAGTCTTAGGTAACTTATATCAAACTAAACTCTGATCTACTACTTCAACATCAGTACTTATCTCTCTCTCTCAGCTTAAAGCTACTGAATAAGTTATATTAGCCTACATTTTATCTTTGCTGGTAGGAAATTAACAAGCGCAGCCCATAATCATCTCACTGGTTGACTGAGTACAGTATAAAATTTATTGAGACCACAAATGTCTTTCATTCCTATCAAGTCCAGCCTTTCAGCTCTCATGCAGTGATCGGCGTCCAATATAAAGACCGCTCGGGCTGTAATTAGAGTAATCATAAGGGGAACAGAGGGAGAGGGCCGTAACGATGCCCCTGGTAGTTTCAACATCATGTCTCAACTCCTGTAATTATGCTTAGACTATTATTAACTGAGATGCATTCACCTAGGGGAATGGAAGCGAGCTCAAAACAAGGGAAAGTCACTTTAAAGAGTCGTATTCATCATGTGTCTATATAAAAAAAAAAACCTTCATTATATGTATTAATATTACCTCTGATGTCTTTATAGAATGAATAGTAGCCTTTGAAAGGGGGCAAAATGGAGCAAGGAACAGCAGAACAGAAAATTGTTCAAAGGTAACTGGTGGTGATCTGTCACTGTCAGTACTTAGACGTCGCATTACTAATCAACAGGATGAATTCATTTGCCTGACAAACATGAGCTCCATTGAATTGCTCACAAAAACGTGTCAGCCCCACGCACCTAACAACAGACACATCCTAAAGCACACATTCAAAATGAAGTGACAGAAAAACTCATTAGAACCTCACACAGGCTCACACAGTCTAACATTTTTCTAAGTCTGAGCACAAAGCGCCATATATTTACCCCGCTGCTGCTATAAACGATTCACATCCATCACCACTGGACTTACTTTCTTTATTTCCAGTCCATCGCGTCTGACAGCCCCCTCCCTGCGCCCAACATGAAACATGCAGCGTCACAACTAATGACTTTGCTGGCTGGCAGTGTGGCGAGCTGTTGCTTTGTTTGTGTTGACACATATAGTTAGAGGGTGTCATCCTTAATTTAGCCTCCGGTGGGAAAAAAAGCCATGTGAGATATGAGACCCTCCAGCTTTTTTTTTTTCCTACCGTCGCTGAATGGCTGTGTGCGACTGTAGGTGTGTCCCCACAGCAAAGTCTCCTCTTTTAATACGGCATCTGTGCCAGACAAATGTTGCTACCCAGCCTGAGTGTACCAGGCACATAAAATGTTAATGGGAGCTGAAAAGGAATTTCAAACAAGCAAAAAAAAAACCCCCAAAAAAATCAGCGGCTGGCAGATGAGCCCCTTCAGCTCTACATTACACAATAACTTCAAAGAACGCCTCTCTGTGTTTCACATGATTAACGATCAACAGGGCGTCGAATCAGAGCGGGGATGTAAAATCTTCTCTGCAGGGTTTCCCCCCCCCCCAACCTTTGCAGCAGTGAGCATGTTTCATATGATTAAATCACACATGATCAAAACCTGAAATACTGGAACTGCGGCTGGAAACTGCACCTTGGTAAATTGGCAAAACTGGCATTTACGTTACAAGTGGATTAGAGTGCGACTGCATGTGGGTGTGTATACGCTTGCCCGCCACCTACCTCATGCAGCCGCCTACTCACAGTGTCTAACACAGAGAGCAAGTTCCTACACAAAGCTCCATCTCACCGGTGCTGTAACTAGCCTAATCCCCAAGAGAAGCTGCTCATCAACATCCACATTATTCACAGTTACTCGAGTTTTGTTCAGTGCAGCCATGCACACCATTTTTTTTTTTTTCTTTTTTTTTTTCGGCTAGGGCACAAACAAATTAAGAAGGATTCAAGTTCATGATGTACTCTAAGAGAAGGCACAATAGTTTGTACCTGTTTGCTGATCTTGACCTGATTACTTCATATCCTAGAGAACAACATGGCACTATTTGGTTTCTTCTGACCAATTGGTGATTTTAATATTGAAATACATTAAAGGAGACCTATCATGCTTTTTTTTTTGTTTCCGTCAGCGTTTTATAGGTTCTTGTGCATGTAAAAGACCTTGAAAGTTAGACAGGTATAAGACCACAACAACAGAACACTGCTCCCCAAACGCCTCCTGTGTCACCTTTTATTACGTGACTTCGTGACATCACACTATGTCACCAAGTCACACATTTGCATTATGCCTAAGGGCTAGTTTGGCATGCAGGAATTTATTTAGCAAAGCTTCTCTGTTGTTGTTGCTGGCGCTGGCTCATGCGCGTGTAAGCTGACCAATCAGAGCTGACTGGGTATTCAGGAGACGGGGCAGTAAAGAGACAGCAGATAAAACAGAGCAATTCAGAAAGAGGGGGGATGAAATGCTGTTGCTCTGGACAGTATGAGAAAACTGATGTGTTTTAGTATTTAAATGTATTGAAGTAGTAACGCAAAACAAAATTATGAACCCAAAAATGAGCAAAATATGTTTCCTTCACATCCTTCTATCTTTTAAAAAACACATTTGGTTACAAATGTCAGGTCATGACTACTTGTATCTTTAAAGCGAAACTCTCGCCAAAAAGCAACCGAGGCTTTATTTGGGATTGAATATGAGTCAAACCTTCGTGTGAAAGCATAATTACGACGAAAGAGGCACTTTCAAGATTTACCGTAGTTTCGGTTTTGGGCATGTTAATTTTGAACGGGAGTGCATGGGGCAGGATATGCTAGCATCAAAATCGCTATTTTTAGAACACTAAGAAGGCTCAACACAACATGAAACTTTGCTCGTAGCATCACTAAGGTCTCTACTCATGAACAAGAGCATTGAGAACATTGTTTGTGTACACAGAGTTTATGAAAAAGAAGGTTTTTGAACTACTCACGTTAGCTGCTGCAGCTTCGGCGCGTCGCTGTCAGGCAGACAAAAAGTGTCGATCCCCGAGTGCGACCTGACAGGCAGGAGAGTAATGGTGAACCGCTCCTCAAGCGTGCCTGTCAGGTCGCACTCAGGGATCGACACTTTTTGTCTGCCATGCCATTTTGATGCTAGCATATCCTGCCCCATGCACTCCCGTTCAAAATTAATGTGGCCAAAACCGAAACTACAGTAAATCTTAAAAGTGCCTCTTTCGTCATAATTATGCTTTCACAAGAAGGTTTGACTCATATTCAATCCCAAATAAAGCCTTGGTTGCTTTTTGGCGAGAGTTTCGCTTTAACTGGATTTCAAATATAGTTAGAAGGAGCATCCCCATCTGGACATACTGTATTGTTACATTGTAATAAAAAGGTACTGTGCTGCACTGATGTGCAAAAAATCACACCCTGTTTCATACTGGCATTAATAGGTCATAAAATACAGTTATACTGACAGACAATATTGAAAATACATAAAATATAACATATAAAATCAATGTGATTCAAGGCAAAAATCTCAAAATGGATTTTTAGGCAAAATTACAGCCATTAGCTGACTATGAAAGGAAATGTCTCAGTGGGCAGTTGAGTCCAAGGCACAGGTCTGACGTCAGACTCCTCAAGTCTATTACATCTGTCTTTCTCCTCCAATCGATACGTCCTCCAGGTGCGGCATATAATGTGTAATCATAAAACACAAATTCCAGTCATCATTTTGATCATGATGAGAGTTACACAGTGCCATTAGCAGCCACTGTGTAATTACCCGGCTGGCACAGACCATAAGGGAAAACTACACTATGCAAATATTTCATTTTCCCACAAAGGCTCCTTAGGGATCCATTGTGTACACTGCAGAGGTAATATCTGTCTAACCAGATGCCACAGCACGACAAAGTGAAAATCCATACCATCAGCTCTAGCTTTAGCCACTTTATCCAGAGAAGATCTGGGTTATCTTAAGGTTATCTTAAAGTTGCTCATCTAAACCTGTGAGAAAAAAAAAAACCCATAAGGCAGCACCAACACATAAACTTAAATGCCAAGAGGTAGAGGCTGCCACCTCTCCCTTAAACGAACAAAGCCCTGTGTACAAGGTCTGACAGCCTGTGAGTGACAGATTTATAATTTCCAGCTTAGTGTAATACCATAAAAGGTTTGCCTTTCCAGATCATTTTTAAACACTGAGGCAGAGAGGCCTTTGGTGCCGTACGTGCTGGCAATTTGCATGCAGCTCTTGCTCCAGCAATATCTTCTCATATTCCTCCACGGCAGTAGTGTTTTCATTGATTTAATCACAAACAGATGAAAGTTAGAGACCGAACTGAATGATTGTCATGAGCGGTAACCAGAGGTAACCCTGCAGAAACGTATTTCTAAAATATAAATGGAATGGCAGAGTAGATACCCAGAGCTCTTTGTTAACGAAATGCTGTAGACCAGGGACGCATACGGCTGCAGTGATATTATTTTTCAATGCTGGTCAACCTATCTATTGCTCATCTGTCTAACTGAATTGCTTGACCTGTAAGGTGTTTTTAAACAACAAAACTGAAGGTATCCAACTGCCTTTTTGTATAACCACCAGTCAAAAGTCAAAGGCATTTGAAATCGCATGAAAGAAAAGACAGCACGTCCTCACATTTCAAGAGCTGCACTGCAACTAGGAGACTTTTGTTTCTCTACTTGATTAAATGACATGAAGGATGAAGCGATTAACAAAACTGCCATCAGTTCATTTTCTGTCCATGGACTAATTGGTTAAATCGCCTGACATGGATGGATCAAGCATCTCAACCGTATGAATTAAGCACTATCTGCAACTGAGTAGAGTCTCATCAGCAGCACTACGCTCCGCTCAGAAAGGTTTGGAAGGCTTCGTATGAAACAATGAGTAACATTTCCGTATTTCCTGTCATTTGCTGCATAGCCGGAGAGCTTTGTATGGTGAAGTTTCAGCACCGACAGAGTGGAAAGCTCCTCACCCTCACCCTCACTACCAGGAGACCCTGAGCCCCGAGCAACACATTGATTTGTCCATTAATCATAAGGGACTTTGGCTTGTCAGCTATAGTCACGGTTATTCCATCTTTACCCCAGAACAAAACTGCCCATGCAATTCTATTTCCCTCAGATTTGCTTACGACTGAGCACAGGGCTAAAGCCAGCACTGACAGGGGACGGTCCTTGGACGGTCCTTGGTGAGGGAGGGGGAGGTTATGCCACTGGGACATAACCCTGCTCCTGCTGGACTATAATTATATGACACAAATGAAATGCATCAGCATCCAGGCTATTGGAGGCACACAATCGATATCCCATGCTGAAATGCCTAATGTGCTTGCTCTCACAATTGCATTATAACCAATTTAGCCTCCAACCAGGAGATCCACAAGTGGGCGAGATGGGTGAACGATAAAAGGCGATCAGCCACAAAAAAAGAATTAGTGGTTCAGCATTAACCCCGATTTACATTAAATCAACGCAGCGCTCTTCAGGGAAATGAATTAACGCTGGTGCGACTTTCTGCTTAGTGTGTGAGCGCCACAGTTGTTTGGTGCGCAGTTTGACTTGAATGTTATCTTCACACTCGCACACCTACACGAAATGACGCGACTTACATTTCACCAACTAGCACTGCATTGTCGAAGTTTTTCGATTTGATTCACGCCATGTGTCTCAGCCCACCTTTGCGGGGGAGGGCTGCAGGCGTGCTGATTATCCACAGTTGAAGATAATTATTCTGGAAAACAATACAGCCGAAGTGTAGTCCTGTCCTTAAGGGTGTGTAAAGCCCCTCAAATCATGTCCAGCCAGCTTCGTGTTCCTGGCGGTAAACGAGACCGTATTAAACTGTGCGACTTTTGAGTGAAGTTTGGCGCGACAGCCTCTGTGACAGAAAACCGTCACGTATCGGGGCAGAGAAACTACGTGCACCGCGTCTTGCAAGCACGAGTGCAACATCGCCTTTAATTGCGAGCAATAATCACACCAAGGCTCGGATATGAAACAGGTTGCAGGATTATAAAAGAGTGAGAAACTCACCATGGAGGGATATAATCCGAAGATGGTGAGGGAGAGGACGGGATACAGGACGCTCAACAGGACCCGCATGCTGACGGGCTCCGGGCAGCCACTTTTCTCCAAGGTGCAGTCCTTTAACATAGAGCTCCTGTGCTGCTGTTCACCTCCTGCGCGTTCGTTTTACTGTTTTACTGTGGTCCGACCGCAGAGAGAGCGCTCCGACGGCGGCACGGCGACCACACGTTCAACGGCATCACACCCACCGCCCTCCGGTGCTCCGACTGAAGGCAGTGCCGGGGAAAAAGTTTTGAGCGAAGGGGGGGGGGGGGCGGATATTCAAAGATATCAGGTCCAGCAGACTGCAGGGGAGGCGCAGCAAGGATGTGACATCACTTGATGGGTTTAGTGCTCTATCTATCTATCTATCTATCGATCTATCGATCTATCGATCGATCTTTTGATGACCTTCTTATTGTGCCTTAATTTTTCAGTGCCACCGCCTCCTACTATCACTATGCACTAAAGACTGCTTAAAACTACTGTGTGTTTGCGTCTGTAAACTGACAAGTTACAGTCTAACATATAGTCCCCACTCACATATCTAGACAAGGAGGAGGATGATGATGATGATGATGATGATGATGATATAAGAACCGGTCTTCACTACCTTACAGATGTCTATCTCTAACCGTGGTGCATTGTGCTTGGCTGAGATCCAAACACTCTGTGGCCATTAACAGACTCTGCATCTCACAATTTACACACCACCTTTCACACTTGAAGGTTCCCATACTCAAGGTCATCAGGATAAATAGCGGACGTGAAAAAGGCTTCTCCACAACAACAACAACAACAACAACAACCATCCCTGCTGATGGTTTTTTATGACTGTCACTCGGAGCGAGAGCTGTGAGGTTTTTTATTTACAAGGTTGACTGGTGAGTTCTGCACACACCTTTTTTTTTTTTTTTTTAAACCTTGGAACAGTTTTCTGTCTATCTCCTGCCTGAGATATTCACAGAACTGTTCACCAGTGGAGCAGCGGTGGGGAGATGAGATGCCAGTGCAGACTAGTGTGACGAGGCTGCCTCTAGAAAATCAGCGGCACGATGCCACGAGATGCAGCGCTCGCAGCTGAAGTCTTCATAATCTGGTCATCAGCTGTGTGACACTTTGCTCTGGGGTGCCTTGAAGAAGAGTCCCTCCAAACAGTCTGTGTCCTTGTCTCCTTTTCTGTGCAATAATGTGTTTTCTCCTCAGTTTGGTTATATTTGCATCATCTTTCTCTTCATCTTTTACCTGTCTCAATTCTTTCTTTATGATTTTTAGTGGGCTTAAATAACTGCACAAGATGACAAGACGTCAGTGTAAAGCAGGGCTATAAGAGGGGAGGCACAACTATACTAGGACGACATACTAGACTGAAAAGCTGTGGATGCAGGGAGTTGTCCAAAGTGAATGTCTATGCACAACGTCCAAAAATTTGTCCTACACCCCTGCTGTCAAGAAATCCATTTGGAAGTCTCAATGTTTTTTTTTTCTTCCAGACTCTAAATCTGTTGTGTGTTTTCGTTACATCAGCAATGCATTTCTCACTTGGAAGACTGTTATGTTGGCTAGCATGATCATCCATGTGTTCTTGTTGGCTCGGGTACTATATCAAAACACTTTGGACCGAGTTGTGGAGTTGGTGAAGGCAACTGTTGAGATATCAGAAAAACTGAGAACTGTTATGAGCTCTTCACTGAAATACATCAGAAATGACATGCTGCTGTAAGTTTTGTTTGCAGAAGATTGCAGAGAAATCACACACTGAGGAAAGTACTTATATCTAACCAGTTAAAGGTTCATTTATTGTAATTCTACAACATTGCACTATGAAGTGTGAGTTGTAGTCCCTTTATGCCACACAGTGAAAAAACATGTTTTGTATGGCAGAGTGTTGGGGATGAGCAGCTTCTTTCCAGCAACAGGAAAGAAGCTTCTCCTAGTCTGGTGGTATGGCAGCTGATACTTCTGTATCATTTGCCACTGCCATGGCATATGACTGATGCTCTGTAGATCGGTACCAATGATGTTGGCAGTGGCTTTAATCGCTGCTGTAGACCCTTCCTATCCTGGCCCATGCACTATCAATGCCTGAGACTGATCGAGCGCTATCGAATTCGGTACGTATATCCATGGTCTCCAGAGGGGGAATCCTAATGACTTTGATTATCTCCTGACTTTTCATCTATTATAAGAATTACCTTCACATTGTGAAACACCCATACAAATGATTGTCATTTAATAAAAGTTAGAAGTTTGAATGTGTCCAATAATTTGGTTCATGACCAAATGCCTGCAACCCCATGGCTGTACTTAGTGTGATTAGAGCTGATTGGCAACTGCTAGCATGATAACACACTGAATTAAGATTGAACATGGTAAATATAACCTGTAAACGTTAGCATGTTAGCATTGTCTTTGTGAGCATGTTAGCATGGTGATGTTAACATTTAGCACTGAGCACTGCTGTACCAATGTACAGCCTCAGAGTGCTGCTTAGATGTCTCGTATCCGCAAGAAATATTTGAAAACATCTGTCTCGGTATCAGTCTAGTCACAAATGTGGGTTTTTGTTACACACAGCGTGCAATCATGCAGAGAAGTAGTAAAATTTGGCAGGAAAACAAAATCCTACTTGCAAGTGAACTGTCCACTGGAGGTGGGTTTGAGGGTTAACTGCACATACAAACAGCAACAATTGGTGTGCAAGTAGCAGACTGAAGAAGTTAACAAGCTGTATTTAACTTTACTCTGTGAGTTTGTGAAAGCTTAAACTTTCATAACTCAGTAAGAGCCACTGAACATCTACACACAGTAGGTGGTGAATATTTGTGTCTCAATGCTTTAATCCGCAGGATTATTGTCTTCATTTCATGTGCATTTTACCCATTACCCATAGCTTTGGGTATGAAATGTTGGTTCTCATGCCTTAAAGTTTATCCGGTGTGTTTTGAGCAGTCTGCTGTTTTTTTGTCATGCTGTGCTCAGACTGCAACACTGTTCTCTCCCAAGCAGAAAAAAAATATCCTGTCATAGTTTAAAGCAACAGGGAATGAAACTGCTTTTCACTACACCACTTTAAGCACTGCTTACCAATGAGCTCTACAGAGCCGTCCTCTGCCCCAGTTGTTTGAAGAGGAAACTTTGACACTGAAAAGGAAATATGCTCCAGTCCATGTGTGCATGTTAATCGGACAAGTGTGACCTCTAGTTTTTTGGGTGAAATGATAAAAGGAATTTAATCAAATCCATGAAGTAGATTTGGAAAAAAACAATCCAGGAGTGATGCAATGCCTATTCACACCACTAAGTATAGTCCTAATAGAACAGGTTTTAATAGAGTTAGTTCAGACAGTCAAGTTGGAGTAATTAAAATTAAATAGAATGTGTACTGAAAGAGACCATTGGGCTTATTTCCACATTCTGTTAGAAGATTGTGTTTGTGAACTGCAGGTTCTGCTGTTTGTGATGTGTTATGCAGTTTAAATACTGTATTTCTATATATAAGGCGTTTGCATTATTCACCACCACATTAGAAGCCATTTAATGGACAGTGCTATTTGTTTGGCAAATTAAAAGCAGCCATCTCGCCTCGGCTCTTTTAGACTCTTGCGCTCCTTTTCATCTTCCTCTTCTATTGTGTCCTTGAGAGCTTTCGGACTCTTTCAAACTTATCAAAGACTACCTTTAAAATATGACAGAGGTGAGAAATGTTGAAACGTTGCACATTAGTCTGTGCATTTACCAGATCACCAGAAGAGAGCTGTGGTTAGAGGTTAATGCAAGACTGAGGGATGTGTGTGAATGAATGTGCCATGCATGTTCATCCAAAATCATTTGTCCAGAGGTCATATAATGAGGAGTCTGGGTTGCATGTGTCACAGGTGGGTCAGTCAGAGTCTGCATTAACAAAATGTACTACCCACACTGATGAGCTCCAATGGCTTTGGACCATATTGTGGGACTCCCAGTAACATTAGCTCAGCATTATAGGAAGAAATCTATTATCTCTTCAGTTCGTGTCTGGTAAGACCCCACATAGGTGAGCGGAAGCTCAATGAGTAGTCCCACTAACCTCACCTTCACATAGTAGAAACTTCACCAATCATGCCACGGCAACTAAAAGAATGCCACTTGAGTATTACATGTGGGGCTCTGAAATAGTGTTTTTTAAACAAAAACAGTCTGCAGAGGCATCAGATCATTCTGTGACTCGATTCCCCAATGAAAGCAATGTCAGTGAAATCCCACAGGTGGGTTAGCTGATTGCTGAAGGGAGGTAATTAATATTGTAAAAAAAAAAACAACAACATAAAAACACACACACAAAATACAAAGATACAAAAGATTGATTAAAAAAGACTTCGTAATTTCTGGTCCACTACCTGCAAATACAGCAATAAGTCACAGTGGTGACACATCTAACATAGTAAACACACTATATGTGACAGATTTGTGTGATATTTCTGCAGGATCATCAGTAAGACCAAATTCACTTTAAAGGTGAATAATAAAAACATACTCAGCTCAATACAAAAAATCTGAGTACATCTGACAGCTACAGACCAAACCTAACACAGAGGGAACACCACTGGTGACAATCACCAGTGTGGAGCTTTAACAAAAAGCATGGCAAATCCTCAACGAAGTCAGAGTAGCAACAATAACTCCAATAATTCACCAAAGCCCAGTCACAATCAATATCACCTGGTTTTATCCAAGCATTATTAAGGTACAACTCACCATTACCAACAGGAGACCTGGAGCAAATTCCACAGAAAATGTTGTCAAGGACCACAAGTCTCAGTGACAAGGCCATATTATTTTGTAAAATACCTACCCAGTACCAAACAGATAGCCCAAAATACTACTAAAGATCAATACGACTTGTTTTTTCTGGTGACCATATTTGGATTTAAGGGCACAGCTGAAAAGGATATCTTCACTTGGACTTACCACGCCCTAAAGCATACACTGCTTCATCATCTATTTTAACGTCAATGGGACCATAATTGACTAAATGAACATCATAGTGTTTTGAAGAAGACCACAAACTTATAAGACAACTGTTCAACCGAGGTACTGAATCAAGTGAGAAGTAGGGTCTTTTTCTCATAAGCTTACAAACAATCCCACTTCTTTTTTAATGGCCCCTTAAATGCAGGTTAAAGGGGCTTCTGCATTTGCTTCACTTTTAAGGCCGGAATGCTGCGCCCATATTTTTTTTCAAATGTAAAATTAATGGTCTCTCTTGCTAGAAGATTTTGGCAAAAGGTCACACCAGAGCAGCGCTTGTGCAAATCAGAGGGGTATTTGAGACAAACAAAGAAGCACCTGGGGGGCACTTGGACTTTGAGGTGGTTTAATTTGAGGCTTGCACTTGAGTGGTCCAAGTGCCCCTCTGCTGTGAGGTGAAGCATACCCTGGTTAAATGAATGGTTTTACATTTGCACTTGCTCACCCAGAGCAGAAAAGGCAAGAGGCAGTTATCCTCCGAGTAACATTTCAAAGTATTATGCTATAGATTTAACCATAGTAATAAGAACCAACCACAGTTGAAACCAAGACGATAGTCCATCTGTCCTGCATCTGTCCCCATACTGTTCCATGTACCCGCAGATAATCCAAAATAAAGCAGTAAAAACTGGTGCACGGACTCCCATTTTACATCAGCAGTCATTACATCTCATTGTAATGGCACTCATGGTCATATGACAACAACTTGCACTGAAATGCATTCATACAGCAATGAGCAATCATCACAACAGCAGTGTTGTGGGTAACGCGTTACAAAGTAATGCGTTAGAGTACTCTAATTACTTTTTTCGTGTAACGTGTAACGTAACGCGTTAGATTCGTGTGTCAAGCAATCAGTAACTTCGTTATTTTCTTTAAAAAGTAATCCGTTATTTTAAGAATTTCTCCGGATAAGGAAAGGAAAATCCCGACTGCAGCCTGCTTTTTGTCAGACAGTACTGTGCCACCTGCGGATGTGTCAGCGGAGGCGCAGCGCTGTGATGCGTCTGTGCCCTGCTGCTGACCTACGTTACCTGTGTGTGTGTGTGTGTGTGTGTGTGTGAGTGTTTTCGAAACCCCGGCTAGATGGCAGAGAGGACAGCTTTTGCATCGTGGAAGTACGCACATTATTTGCAATTCGCCAGCGAAAAATGCACACTCTGCGTTGGTGAAAAGCTTCTGTCGACTGCAAAAAATTCCACTTCAAATTTAAAAAAACAAAAAAGGCTAGATGACTGATGTTATTTTTCATTGTCACGACTTCTCGGTGCATTTAAAGGAGGCTGTGTGTGTGTCAGTTAAGTTGCAGCATGTGCGAGGCGCTGCAAACGGCTTTTAATTTTTGGTAACGCATTAGTACTCTAACGCTGTAACGTAACTGATTACTTTTAATTGATGGTAACGTTGTAACCTAATTAACTACTTTCCAAAGTAACTATACCCAACACTGCACAGCAGATAACAACAAAAGAAGCACAACTAACCACTGACACACTACACACACGCACACACACACACAGTGTGTTCCCGATGGCTCTTAACTAAAACAAACACGTGTACTTTCAAACAGCACTTGTTGATGTAAGCCGCCCCCCTGTACAGCCATAATAATGAATGATAAATCAATTTAAATCAATGTTTCATCCCTAAATGTAATTATTCCATATTTTGTTTCATGGGTAAGATATGTATGTATTTTTATAGTGTATATCCTGCATTATTGTACGCACTTCTTTTAATATAGAAAGCAGTTAGGACTGGTAGTTTCTTGAACGCCTCTCTTCTACTTCTGCTAGACAGACTGACATAATGTTACCAGCCATACCTCCTACAAAAAGGAAATGCATGTGTTTTTCATGTCAGACCTTGACAACACTGACAGGCCAATATCCATTCACATTACCCCTTACCATACTTCTTATTTCCTCTTTTCTCCATCTCCTGAGCATTTTGTTCCAGAATTGCCTCCCTGCCCTTTGCTTGACTCATCTGAAAAAAACCTTATGTGCTACTGCTGTACCATCCTTATCCTTCCTCATTCCCTCCACTGTGTTATTCCTTTTCTGTCCCTTGCTCTTTTCTGGCATTAGTTGCTCAGCAACATCAAGTGATATTTGGTGGAAAAGAAAAAAACAGATTAGAAGAAGCAGCACATTCAATGTGAGGGGTCTTTTGTCATTCTGCAGAGCCAGTGGGTCTGAAAAAAAGTACTTAAATCATTGAGTGGACCTATGCTTATGCAGTCACTTTCTGACTAAGTTTTTATATGGGCAGTTTTAAAATATAACAGATTATATTTAAAGTGGAGCTATTTAATAGTTTCTGACCATGTGTGGTGCTGATTTTTTAAAGAAAACCTATAATGTTTTTATTTTTTATTTATTTTTTATTTTTTTCCTTTCTTGGGGCGTGTTATATAATACTAGTGCATTGCCCGTAGGCTGTGTTTGAAGGTGGGACGTCAGGGATATAATTGGCTGTTTTTGATTATACCATTATATGTCACCTTAAAAACTATTTACCTTGCCTTACTTGGTGTAATTATTTTTAGCACAACCTCACATGTGTGACTGTACAGTTATTTTTTCATTTTAAGGTACTATATTAACACTATGGACCTAAAATCACAAAATAACATAAAATCAGAGTAGAAAAAGCAGGCTATGACAAATATGTTTAATGGACCAATTGCATTAGTTATAATGCAAATATAAATTGTTGTTTCCTAAATTGGTTCATAAGTTTTTGAAATTTACAAAGCTATGTGTAACTATTTACATTTAAATGCAGGCAATGCCTCAGGCTCAGCTCATTCCTGCCTGTTCCACATTCAGCCGTCTCCTCCTTGGTTTGCCTCACAACACGACTCCACTACTCACTAAACACACTACACCAAACACTACATAACACACTAACTATACACTCCAAACACGCTGTATGTCACAAATCTCTCAACTCTCAAAACTCACTATCTCTGTCGCTGTCTCCAACACATCACTGCTGCTGTCAATCATCCGCCGATGTCCCTCCCACATCTTCCTGTTCCTCAACAACCAAACTTGCTGCTTGGACACTTTCGTGACAAAAGCACATTTTTACTGTTTCTTCCTGCACCAGACACAAAGCAAACGTAACGGCAATATTCGCGAAAAAGCGTGTTGGACATTATTTACCCTAAATCCGGTTTTGGACGTGCCGGTGCGCCCGCTCCGTCAACTCGGTAGGTAACGTTAGGCCGTGTGGGTCGGCTAGCGGCTAGCAGCTAGCTACACACAATCATCCACAGATTCCGATTCCGATGGACTTGTTTAATCTCATTATAATCCACAACAGTCAGTTTAGATGAACAGAACAGAACAGAATGGGACCGAACAGCCGGCAAAATCCCGGTCCAGCTCGCGCCGCTGCAGGTATAAATCCGCTTGTGACAAAAGCACATTTTTACTGTTTCTTCCTGCACCAGACACAAAGCAAACGTAACGGCAATGTTCGCGAAAAGGCGTGTTGGACATTATTTACCCTAAATCCGGTTTTGGACGTGCCAGTGCGTCCGCTCCGTCGACTCGGGTGGTGGGCCGTGTAGCTAGCGCTAGCTAGCGGCTAGCGCTAGCTACACACAAACATCCACAGATTCCGATCCCACTTTGTTGTCCGCGCGTCTCCGGATCTCCTCAGACCCGAACAGACTTGGACTTGTTTAATCTCATTAATCCACAACAGTCAGTTTAGATGCACAGAACGGAACCGAACCACCGGCAAAATCCTGGTCCAGCTCGCGCCGCTGCAGGTATAAATCCGCTTGTTTTTTTAAGGTATGTCGTGGGCTTGAACTCTGCAGTGATTGGCTCTGGTGCGCACGTGGCCACGGTGTGCAGTGGTTGGCTCTGGTGCCCATGTGACTGTGGTGGCTCCGGTGGACAATGCTTGCAGAATTTGTAAAGCATTTATGAAATAATTTATTCACGCTATCATTGCAGTCCAAGCAAATGCTTATTGCACACCACTGAACCACACAGCAGCCATGTTGAAAGTCTCAGGTCAGTCTGATCCTGATCCGCAGAGATATTTGAGGAACACACACACACACACACACACACACACACACACACACACACACACACAGACAGACAGAGATTCTTTGTATTATAGATAGATAAGGACTTGTGCAAGTGAAAAGTCGTGAAAGTCAAAAAGGTCAAAACTTGCACAAACAGAAGCTCCTCTTGCCCGCAGAAAACGCTGCTCCTGAAGTAACACCTCGTCAGCTGTCCTCTTGACGTCACACTTTGTCAGCATGTCAAACATTTGTATAATCTATAACTAGTGGCTAGTTTTGCACACAAAAATGAATTAAGCAAAGCTGCTCTGTTGTTGATAGTGGTACTGATTTAGGTGTGTGCCTGCTGACCAATTAGTGCAGACTGGGCTTTTTTTTAAATACTCAAAAAGTGTCTTGCGAGGTTTGTTAGACCTTGATGGCCCTGCCCACTTACACAGGTGTTTTCACCTCTGGCTAATTAAACCTGCTCAGGTTGAAGCTGGGTGGAAATACGCTGCAATTATGTGATGATTCCAGACTCCGTGGACTACCAACTTTAATTGCTCGCCCTGTGCAGCAGGCTAAAGAATAAAAAATACCATGTCTCCCAGGATAATTAACAACACATAGTAATACACACATGTTTCACATAGATTGTTCCCATATGGAAAAGGAACTATGCTGTCTCTGTCAACATGCTGTGAAAATAACATGTCTTCACAACCCACTGATAAAAAAAAATGAAACATTATACCTGCTGCCTTATATGCTGCCAGCATTTCATCTCAGCAGTGGCACCCTTGCATGGCAAAATTTAGGAATGTCGTTGGAGGCGCAATTTGTTCCTTTCTAACAGATGCAACAAAATGTACAGGAGAGTCAGAGTTCCAAGTCCAGCACAGTTTATACTGGCCTGCACAGTTCTGAGAAGTCTAATAACCTGAAGACAACCAAAATCTCTGATGTAGGTGACCATGGCCTTGAAGGATTAACACAATATGATCCTTTCGGAGAGGGCTGTTTTTGAATTTCAGTGTCACTTAATAATGGCTGAATCCCATTTAGCTGTGTCAGTTTCAGGGCCTTGCTGACATGCTGTTGACAGTAAGCCATTCATTTCAGCATTCTTGTCTGCACTTTCTCTTTTGTGACATGCCAAAATGTCTCCTTGTGAAATTGTTTTTCAGGGATCAAGGTGTTTTAATAAGTTGAATTTAAATCTGTCTTGGTTTACATAGAGACTGACAAGATACCTGTCATTAAAAATTATGTTTTTTGAGTTAACTATTTGAAAATGTCAGACTGTCAGGAAATATTTGTCAATAAGAGATTTAGTCCCATGTAGAGCAAACTGAGGTTCATCTTTTAATACCGCTGACCAAATATATAATTTTTGGAAATATTGTGGAGCACTACTTTTCTCCAATGTGCTCAGCTAATTACAATGTACAGTGCACCAATTAGCTCTTATATAATTGCCTCTTGAATGCTGGAAGTTGAGTGGCCTCTGGAGGATGACGCCTCCTTTGTTTGAACCAAATATGGATCTCTTTATCATCCCCTACAATGCAATATGCCTTTGCTTATTAGTCACAGTTGATATCTAAGAAAGGACTGGCCACATTTTAATCTGACTGGGGAGCTTAATGCATTCTTCCTTTGCATCTGACACTTACAAGATTATGCTAATCTAGCCAAAGAGTTAGAGCAATTAACTGAAAACCAAACAAGCATTTTCTACTTTAAGCTACTGTAATGAATTTCTGTGTATGTCTGGGAGGAAAAGGCAGGATTCTCCCTCTAGATTTCCTGAAAAATAAATACTGAACCACAATAGAATGCACATAAATATAGTAGTTACATCAGAATAACTACTGTGAAAAGATGCACGGTAGATTGCACAAACAAAAATACGTTTTGAGTTAATGCTTTAATTATTAGCAATTATTTATTTATTTTATAAGAGTTTTGTCATTTGCTTGGTAAAAATCACAGTCCTGTTGCTAGTTGATCTTAGCTGCATGGCCAACTGTTGTACAAAAAATTTTAACATAGTGTAAAATATGTCATCAGGAAGAGTTATAATTCAAACAGAAAGGAAGTGTACATTCAAAAACACATTAAAATGTGCTCAGGTTAGATTTAGGCACTTTAATATCTTGGTTAGGGTGAGAAAAAGATCATGTTTTGGCTTAAAAAACCTGTTTTGTGTCACAATGTCACAAGGTCTTGTCAAAAACACCTGTTTTTTGTAGTCACGGTATTTCCCCAAGGTCCAAATATCCAGTGGTATAACACTTACAAATGTTGAAGTGCAGCCTTGAACTGTGGTCACTGGCTTGGCATCCCTCTTATCTTGCCTATAACCCCACCACCGTCCCCTCCACATACCAATATGACAGTAAGGTCATAAACATGTTATCTGAATGTGATATGATACGTTTTGTGGAAATGTCAATATGCTACGTAGGCCTTTGAAAGGGACCGATGTGTATATACTGTAAATGCTGAATAAGGGTGCTTAGGCTGAAGTGTTATAATTACCATTACTTATAATTCAAGTTCAATGAGCACAAGTTTAGCCTTTCAGTGGTACCCCGTGGGTTTTATCTTGTTCAGAATGTCCACACAGAGAAATCTGCATAATGTGCACTCAACCAGTCAACCTGAGATGACCCTGTCAATGTGCCCCCACACGATGAGGGCAAGCATGCTGTGGGGGTTCTGACATAACCAGGGCATGAGGGATGGCTTTGTCCACACATTTGACACTGGATGAACGAGGTGTTAATAGCATGACAATGCATTCCATCAGCGGTGGTGCTGAGTCATAATAGACTGAATACAGCAAATGTAAGAGGCTTGTCTACAGGCTTGTCTTGTTTCTATCTTCTCTCTATTCTGGTATGTCCTCTCTTCAGGTCACTTATCTAGCCATCTTGCTGTTTTTCCTCTATTTGACATGATACGGTATACAGTATGCTGCAGAGCTGTACGGCCAAACAATCTTACTGCCTCCTTGCATGACCAAGAAGACTTGAGGAAATGTCAGCTTGCCGATGTTGAACTACAAATACCACAATAATTCTCTGTGCATTATAAAATGCAGCAAAAGACCATCATTTTTTAGCTATAAAAATTTGAATATTGAAGCTACTTATAGCCTTCAATGACATCTCTGAATAACTATAATCCAATATTGGCCAAATACATCAGTCGGATATATTAGGCATCCAATTTTCGCCTCCAATGCAATGCAACTTAAGCATCCTCAGAAACATCAGAATCCAGTAATAACCACCTCTCCTCCGCCAAAACTCTCATTTACTTGTTTTCTGCTATTACCAGCCCTCCAACTCTCCCAAGCTCCACTTTTAATCAAAAACTGGATACGACAAGTTGATGCCTAATTTGTGGGGACTGTTGAAAGTCACTCTTAGAAAACAGAGGAAATCATCCACGGAAGTAGAAGCAGATAGAAAAAGGCTACAACAGCTACAAACTACTCCATAATTTCATCCCAAAATGACTCTTGGAATATATTGATCATCACACGCTGATCAAATCTAAAAGCCGAAGGTTATTCAAGGGTAGTTGTTTCCATTGTAGCTCCAGCAATATTTTCCGCTGCTGATAATGATATTTGCGGGATCTGATAAAACTCGCCCCATCTTCATATGGAGATTAAGGATGGAGCCGTTGAGAGGTCAACGAGGTGAACATTAAATTGTTATTAACAGCAACTCTTCATGTTAATCGTCAGCTCTCATCCATGTTGAATATTCTACTCTAGTGGTAATTCGCTGAATAGATGCTCTGACTGTGTTGTTTTGTGGTTTGAGGGAAAATGTAATCGTTTTTAAAGTGGATGGCAGTTGCTTTTTGTCATCCTCTCCAAAACCAAACAAAACCAACAAGAGCAAAAGTGTAAGGAATGGATCTGTCACTGTGTTGATCTGACATAATCGGCAAATGACAGCTTTTGCAATTTACTACTAAATCCAGCAGGAGCCTTATATGACTTGGAAGGTCAGGGGCATTTATTCTACAAAATTCAGAGCGAGAGGTTGCATGGAGAAAGACAAAATGATCTAAAAATCCACTGTGTAATGATATTTCTCCTACCTGGAAGCCTCAGTTTTTTTAAAAAAATACTAAGCTAGCTACCTAGTGCATTCTTATCATGAACCTAACTCTATGTTGCTTTGCTAGCTGGCTACAGTTGAATATGCCAGTGGAAGTTTATGTTTCACTTGAAAAAATAGACTGTCGCTGTCAAAAACTGACCGGCCTGCTTTTGCCTGCCTCTGAAATCAATCCCCCACTGTTTATGAAATCTATTAAGAAGAGTAAACACCCAGAGCCACGCCTGCCTTCACTCGCTAGCTCACGGCTAGTGTACAATAAGGTATTCTGGCCACTTGGAGCGATTTGCCTGCAGTCAAATTTGCACGAACGAACACAAATAATCTTGGGAGGACACTCACTTCGCCTTCTGTGTGGAAAAAAAAGCATTAGCTTAGCTTGTTAGCGGGAGATAGGGTGGTAGCCAGGAGCTCTAGGATGCAGTTTCTCAGTACCCAGTTATCATTATTTTTCTTCGCCCTCCAAAGCACGCCAGACCAGGTGTCAAACTTGGTTGCGAAGGATAGAGCATGCAGTACCTTTGGTTTCCCGGTTATTTCATGGCTTCAATAGCACACATTCTTTCAGAGTGTGTCAAGTGCGTGTGTGTGTGTGTAAAGGTGAGGGTCAGTTCATTCTCTAAAAAAGCCCAGAGGAAAGAAGAGCCGCGACTCCCTCTTTGACCAAGCCGCACAGATGTAAAATTACCCCAGAAATGTGTCATTAAAATGTCAGCTCGGCTGGCTTGTGGTCAAATACACAATAACAGTCCATTTTATCTCTGCAGCTGAGGAACTCTCGGTTCACCACTGTCCCTGAGTGTTTAATTTCCTCTCTCAATGGGAAACTGCCTCCCTAGTTTTTAAAATCTAAATGCTGAAATATTCTCTGCTTATGGCCGGAGTCTTCATTAACTGGAGTTTATTGTCGATAAATACAGTTACAGGCAGGGGTAGAGGGCTGTGCCTGTCTTTATAGCCATCTTTAGCCAACATTGGCTTAAGTGATGAGACTGTTACATGAAATTCACAAAGTGCAAATGAGCTCGGTGTGCTTTGGAAATTTCTATGGACATAAAAGGTTCCTCCTCAAACTCAAAAGAAGGAATAAAAATATCTCTACATTAAAGACCGTTCAGGAGTTTTTTTTTGTTTTTTTGGTGTCATGTACTGTAGTGTACTGAAGCTGAGTGAGGATGATACGCATTATGGGGATTTCAAATGACAAAAAACACACTGTAAGTCTTGGGCAAATTGTTTCTCTGACAGTACCACCATCTCATACAATGCAAAGTCATAGTGGGTTACAGCAGGCGACCAAACTCCCAGAGTGTGTACTGGATGTATCAAACCCCATATACATTAGAGCATAGTGTACAATCAGGCAGCATGCAATCCAAAACACACTGTGCTGCCTTGGTGGGCTTTTTCAACTCAAAGGATTAGACCACTGATGTGTGACATCATCAATTTTCAGCTCAAATAAGGAATTTAGCTCAAATAAGTATTTCATCGCCTGGTCAAATAGATGTGCAAAACAGTTGCCTCTAACCACGTCTGGTTGCTTGTACCAACTGTTCAGTGTAAATTCTATGGATTTAATATGGATTGTTAATGTGAGTCAGATGACTGTGAGCTGGTTTTGAAGCCGCAGAGCGAAGCTGCAGTGTAATAGTGTACTTTTGAGCATGTTGTTATTTCAGATTTCGATGCCGAGGCAACCTGTTCTGCAGATCAACACAATTTCAGCCACAAAAAAGCATGTTGCAATGTGAAATAGAAAGTCTCATCATTTTCAGAAAGTGGGAAAACTAAAGAGGGTTTGGACATAATGTAATAGCTGCGAAATGATGACAGCTCTTTGCAGGTGTATAGTTGATTTCCAAATGAAAATGCCAATCTTTCAGGTAGAATACTTTCCCTCACTGAGTGTGACAGGACTTCAGATGGCTGTGATGTGAATAAGGCTGTAGGGGAGATGAGGGCTAAATATCAGATCCATCAGAAGCAGGTCGATAGGTGTAACCTTGTGTAGAACATTCTCCGCAACTTGTCTCGGAGGGAACAAATTTCTCATCACTGTGACAACAGAGGAGCATCCTTTTAGGAGAGAACTGCGGATGGGATGTATTCCTTTTAGATTTTACGGCTCCCCTTATTGGTGTCAGCCATCCGGTGTTTGAAGGATTTGAAATAAAAGTTAGGGATTTAAAGCACATTTGAAAGTACAAGTGGCAAAATTAACTCAGTAAAAAAAGTCATCATGATCTAATTATAGATACAGTAAATTATAAGATTACTAACACTGATGCATCAATGCAAAAAGAGATGGAGCCAGTTTAAACCATCTTAGTTTAGTACAGTGGTGAACAACGTAGGAATGAGACTTTCGTCATATGCACGTAATTGCCTGACAGCAATTTTGCTTGTGATTAGCTCTGCTCATAGAGATGAGCTGACATGTCATCTGGCAACAATTATAAACCATTTTTTCACATATGCAAATTGAAAATGCCCATGAAAAACACGTGGATGAAAACACAAATTAACTCAACCACCATCAAGAGTGCATGCATTTAGTTGACCATAAGCACTGTAGAGCTGGTAAATAAAATCATCCCTGTGGCTGACAAGTGATGGAACTTGAACATTTGAGACAGATGATGTCAGCAGCGCAGTGTGACGATATTTAAATAACAAGTAGTAGGGTTTTAGACAGCGACGGTGACTATAATGGATAAGCACTGAGCCGGAGAAATTAAATGAGTACCTAAGGGTTTTGTTGAAAAAACAAAAAACAGAACTGTTACCAAACCGACCAGAATTGAGTTTCACTGCTCATAAAGTATTTGCTAATTAAATCCTGGCTTTATCTTGTCTAACAAACAAACACTGAGAGAAAAGGTAAATGAAAGACTGGACTAATACACACATGCACACACACTGTACACACATAGGGATAATTGCCCAGCCAACTAACCACAGCATTTTCAGAGGATTAATTATTCACAGAATCAATTATACAGCCAGTCGCACAGAGACAAGCAAGGTCTGCTTCAAAGTCCATCAGCCTTCACTCATCATAATTTTGCTTAAAATACACCCACACAAGGCAGGTGCCAGTTAAACCAAAGCCGCGTTAGTAATTTATTATTAAGAGAGTGACTTTAGGCTTCTTGTTTTAGCAGGATGCAGCTATTCTCCATCATCAGATGTGTCTCACATAATCCTTATTCAAACATAATTAATTAAATATGAGACCTATCCCCTCCTTGTGTTGCCCCTTCATCCTCCACTACATTCATTTTCTTGAGGTCTACTCCTACCCTTTCAAGTAAAGAAATGGCTTTTGGAAAGTCAAGCTCTTAAATGTTTTAACAGGTGCTGCCAAGATCTATTCTGCAGTGTCTTCCCCACCCTGTGAGATTTGCCTCCCTTGTCCTTGGCTGGTAAACACAATCTTCGCGCTTGTCCCTTACCTGCTATTTAAGAGCGCACCGGCTCACTACCTCCCGGGATATGCACCAGAATTTATTGGCAGGGAGGTCAGGGAGCCCGCTGTCCTGTTCGGGATTCATTGCCACGCACGGCTACGATACCTCATGCACAGGATGGGAGAGTGCAGAACAGGGCTCATCTGAACTTATTTAAATGAGAGCGCGTCTTTGAAGCATTGCATGTGGTGAGCTTTGTTATGGGTCCCAGCGGAGCAACTGTTGACGATCTCTCAGGTTTTCTAACGAGGGGAGCTTTGGCATGTGCCTTAGGGCTTGTTCACAATCACTTGGTGTGCCCCTCTGATCACTCTCTCGGCTTCTTTATCTCTCCTTTTTAAATATGGCCTTGAAGTGCACTTGAGGATTTCGAAAGGAAAACACAGAACAAGAGTATATACACCAGGTACTGGTCCAGGGCTACCTCAGGACTGCCATTTTGTCCTCTGGATCATTAAGAGGAGTCTGAGGTTTGTCTCTGAGGAGGTTCTGAGAGTGACTGATGCCTGGAGTCTGATCCACTCTGATTGGTCTCACATGCCTCTTTCCTGACAGTCCCCATCTATCACATGATTGTCACCACAGGGACCGGGATATTAATATAGCTGCCTGATGATGTACTGCAGGAAGACATTGTACAAATGATGAACAATCAGGGAACCATTATTGCATAAATATAATAAAAAGTATGCCTGTGGCTTCGTCTCTTAAAGGAATAGTTCAACGTTTAAGATAAGACTCTTAATCTGTCACCGGGAATTTTGTCCAAGGGTTAGATGAGAAGTATGACATCACTGTCATGCCGTTCTATTGAAAATGAGCTATAGTTAGGAAGCAGTCAGCTTAGCCAAGCATAAACACCTCATATGGGGAGAAACAGTTGATTTGGCTCCGTCAAAACCAACACATAAAGCTCCCTAATTAAAATGCATCTTGTTTGTTTAATCTTTACAATAATCTAAGTGTGAAAATGACTAGGCTTGATTTTTTGGTGGTAGTGTAATGTCAGCAGAGGCTCCACAAAGTCACTGAACCCCGCCAAGACATGGTCGAGTAAATATGAAGCTAATGGTAGCAGCCGATTAGCTCAGTGTAGCACAAAGGCCGGAAGGCTGTCTCACACAGTCCTACTGGCAGTCCTCACTGTCATTTCTTCATCTTACATTTGGAAAGATAGCGTATAAGTAGTCCCCAAAAAGGTCAAACTGTTCCTTCAAAGGTTTAAGTACTTTTATCACTGCAGTCACTACAAGAAGCTGAGTGCCCAAAATAATAGGCGCAAAGGGTCATGAGGTAAACTAAATAAGCCAATCAGATCAGCAATTATCTGAACGACAGTCCATGTCGAGGGATACCAAAAAAGACTGTCTCTAAAAAGACATTTCGTGTTGCACAATTTCCTTTACACACTAACTTGTCAAAATCATTGGCTTACGTCATGTTATTCTGTGAAGACTATGAGTCATGCAGCATCATTACAACCCCAGGGCTCTATTGCACCTGTGGATATCAGTGAAATGTGCCACCTTTGTAATATGCAGTTAAAGTATCCAGCTACAACAAAGAACCGACACCACAAAAGCAATTTATTTTGGATGATTATGCACGAGTGAGACCAATTTGGGTAAGGTGACAAATTGCAAAAATGTGATGGATATACAGTGTTCTGCATATTGTAAAGCATGAAAATGCACATAGCCTATGTGATGTAAGTCTACACAACATAACTGATTCGAGTAGTGTTGGTGCCTAACACTAACCAAACTGTGACCATTTCACTTGATATGTACTTGTGTACAGTAAATCTGAATTAATCTCTCCACTTCCTCATAAGTAATGGTTGGTTTGTGTTTATCTGAAGGGTTGTGGTATTTTATTTTCACTTGAAACAAATACAGCCTTACATATCAGGTGGCTGATGTAATGATAGGGAAATTGTTTTTTGGCGAAATGGCATATCCACTTAAATCCTTGGAAACCCTTTTTTGTTTGACATCTTTTTCCTCTGTTTTGCCGCTGCCCGGCCCTGGAATGTTATGAGAATTTTAAGCAGGCAATGACGGCACTTTTCACAGCAACTTCACGTTTCTGTGTCCTGTTCAGAAGTTGTCTGGAAACTTTGCAAGGGTTTTCTGAAAAAGGCAAATACATAACTGCAAGATCTGCTTTTGATTCACCTTATTGGAGCCTTGCTCTTCTACGACTCTGAACCGGAGGCATAGACAGCTGGAACAGCAGCAATTCCATGCGGACTCAGAGCAGAGACGCGCCACTGACTTATGCACATGCAGTTGTCAACCATTATGAAAGCTATTTCAGCTCCCTACAGTAGCGGATCAGCCCCTGCATCTCTTCTGTAGACAATACAGTAGCATCAAGCCGCTGGGCCTGCTAATTAACTGAATCGCAAAAATAGCTCAGAGCATTTTTCATCCATACTCAGTTTACTAAGAACGGTAACAGTGGTTGGGAATTGTTCCCTTGGGGTTCCCAGTCCAGAGTATTGAGCAGATTTCCCAGCTTCCCTTCTGAGGACTGCATGGAGCTGAGAGCCAGGATCCTGCTTTAAAATGATTGCCACTCGATCCTTTTTTGTGCTGACGGAGCACTCTGCCTGCATGTTTAATGCACTGCTTTGGGGTTGGTGGGTCATATAGGAATAGTAAAAATGAAGTGTGCGCGTTGTGTTAACCCATCTGTCATGTAGAGATGATCCCTGCTGTATACATTCTGGAGCAACCCTGAAGAGGAATCCATCTTTGAAGCATATGTATATGGATCATTTGAAAGTTGGTACAGGGACACATGCACATCAGTGCATTTATGTGGGGATCATATTGTTTTTAATCATGCCCCTTCACTGGCGACAAATGTCTCCAGAGGCATTATGCTTCCGAGTTGTCCCTCCACCCAGCTTCACCCACCTAGAAAAATGGCTGTATAGGTCGTCTGTTCAAGCAGCCTACTGTGACCTGTTTTGATGTTAGTTGTTGGTGGCGACCTCCAGTGGCTGTAGAAATTATGAGAGGAGCAAAGGAGGAAATCGGGTGACTTAGAACAACAAGAGTGACAGTCTTGAGGCCGGTGGTTGGGACAAACAAGCACAGAACTTTCACTATGGACACCGCTGTTTAAGTCCTGTACAAAGTCAAAAGTCATCAGTGAGTTTTTTCAACTTACATCACATACGTCTCTTTTCCATTACTTATATAGCTTGTTTATTTTAGCCCACGATCATTTCCTAAGCCTAACCAAGTATGTCTGGTCTGGTTTGCCTGTCACGAGTGTTCATCAACTGTCTGTATGTTGTAGTTGTGTGTAGTCATGTGACATTTTGGGGATCATCAGCAGTTGTCTTATACAATTGTTTTAGCTATGAGGATGTATTTTGGTCTGTTTTCTGACAGGGAATTGCTTTAGATTCATGTCCACTTGGACTCAAGGATGAACTGATTAGATTTTGGTGGCCAAAGATGAAAGGTCAAGGTCACTGTGACCTATGTATGTCCGATTCTCGTGAACAGGAATACCTGGAGGGAATTTCATTACATCTGGAACGAAAAACCACTTGTACTCAAGGATGAACAATGACATTTTGGCTCAATGATGTACAAATGTCACATAAATGTCTAATTGGATGAAACGATGAAGTGGTTATATATTTAAATATCCAAAACAACTTCACATCAACTTCACTGACATCATATTGTTCCATAAAAAACTTTTCTGGCCATTCGTCAACACCATACTCAGGAACAGAAGGGCATGTTGTGATCATATTTCACATTTGGTTGAATGAATTGGAGAAACTAATCTTGGATGCCCACTTTGAAACCATGTGGTGGACCCCCCACGTTTTAGAATTCGTTGCTTCTTTGCAGCAACAGCACGAGCTGATGAGTTTCAGTTAATTGTTGTAGCACCATGTGACGAAGCTCTCTGTCAGTCCTCTGCAAATACAGTCTCTAAATGTAGAGAGCATGTTTCTCACTGGAAATGATTCACTGAGGCAATCCATGTCAGTTCAGTAATAACTTCATTTTCTCCCCCCAAAAGATACACTTAATCCTAATTCCTGGACAGACATGCGTGTAAACTGCAACTTGACTGGGGTGGAGCCGTTCAACCGCAAGGAGGTTATTCTATTTTCCAAAGCCAGTGTTTTTTATAAGAAATCCACTTCCCTCTGGGCACTCTTGGATTAGCTCTGGTCAGCAGCATTACAATTTAACTTTGGTCCAGTTTGCCACTAGAAAGTGTCATTTGTACTAGAGCCAGAAAGCCTCCACTCATCTCGTTTACCTCATTTGAACCAGAGGAGCGTTTGCAGCAGTCGGCCAATCAGAGCCCCCTGTTCTCCTGCTCCGACGCTGACAGCTCCCAGTCTTCAAAATGTATTCAATTAAAGCCCTTTTAACTAAATTGCATTTATTTGTGGAGCGTCATGAAGAACATTATTCTTGTTCTACTTGAAAACAAAATTATGATAATTGAGTCATACAAAACATTTAATTAATTTTCCAATACACTCTCCTGGTGTGACTCAGTAAGCCATCAAACCCCAACATTAAACGCCTCGGGCTGTGTGTATTTGCTGCTGATATTCAGGCCTCTTTTCAGCCTCTCTTTATCACAAATTGCAAATGGCCAGAATTACCTCTTGGAAAAAAAATGGCAATAAAATGCTAAAACGCTAATAATATCATAGACAAATAGAGTCTGAGTCATTCTGTCGTTGGTGGAGTGTGGCAGAAGGTGATTTTTTTCAGTTAGACTTCAAATATTAAACCTGAAAGAAAAGACCTAACAAGCGAAGAACATCTTCTTGCTGCAGAATGTAAATTATTAATCTGTTTTTACCGCTGTAAGCACACCCACACCCACTCAACAAAGAGCTATGAAGGTGTTCCCTTTCTGTCTGTCTGTCAGACTCCACCCAAAAACTCAGATGTATAGACAAAGTTAAAGGTTTCGTGGGTCCAGACCTTTGAATCTGTCAAATCCACCAAGCTGACGGATTCGTCTGGAACTGTGACATGAAAAACCTTTTCCTCCTCTGTAAAAGCAGACGATCCAATGTCGAGCTGCCAGTTGTGCACCAGCACCAAGGAGGAGTGATAACAGCAACGGTTGTAGCTTTTACATAGATGGCGTGTCCTCTTTATATTACTCGACTTTGTTGCTTGTCCTACTCTGCTGTGATCCAGTGTGTTGGCATGGTTACGCATCAGTGTTGTCTTAAATCGATGTTAGATTCAGGTGGATTCATTCGGCTCTAGTGATGGAAAATTCAAACACGCCTCCCCCGTGGAAACCAGTGAGAGTGGAGGCAAATGCTTGTCTGCAGATGGAAACAGAGAGTAACAAGTTGACAGTTTAGCTCAGTCAGGACAGAAAGGTACTGTCGAGGGTGATTCAAATCACCCATCATTCATTCCAATCTATGCTGCAGCGGGGATATGATGGTGAGATGATCTGTCTGCATAGAACCCAAAGGATAAAAAAAAACACAACAGCCTCCCCAGCAACCTGTTCATCCTGCTGCCATCTGGCAAAAGATACATAAGTATCCAGTGCTGAGCCACCAGACTGGCCTGGGCTACTATATTGTAATTTTGCATCTTGATGTACTGTACAAATCAGTATTACAAGACAGGACAGGCTGGGGCCAGCTTCAGTAGATAATGTCTGCTGCGCAATATATAAATGTCTATGATTAATACTGTTAACGAATATTACACGGTTAAAACCAAATTCTTAAAATCTATAAGTACTGCAGACACTTTGGTCTGGACTAAAGTGTCTCAACAACCATAAGTTAGATTGCAATGATTGATATTAATGTTCTCCACTTGATGAATCAAGTCAAGTGACTGTTTTTTTAGTGTTTTGTATGAGATTTTTGTACGAGCTGCGTTTCTCTACTGACGCATTTTCAGTCGCCGAACACGATCGAACTTGATTTTATCCCCATTGTTGTGTACAATGCTTTTGTTAAATCAACTTTGACCTGAGACGCTTTCTGTGAGAAAAGGCCTCGTTAAGTACTTTGTCTCAAGGTGATGTGAGGCGAGTTTGATTGTTCCTTGCTGGGAAGAAAAGCTGCTCTTGTCGTTAGATGAGTATCTCAACTACACTTAAAGCCCACTGTGACTGTTAGGTCACGGTGTGATCCCTGGAGTGCTGCGCAATCCCCTTCACATCCTCTGATCCAGAGGAAAAGAGGTGCAGCCTGGATAGCTGTGACTGGGAGTGTTGCTGAGGACTAAATGGTCCATGGGAAAGACGTCCTTGTCATTGTCTACATCATGGACACTCAGCTAAAACAAACAGTCATCGGTTACAGTCAGTAAAACAGAGCACTGTAAGGTCATGCAAGAGGTGGAGAACTTGAAAATAAATGAATTGCTTGTAAAGGTGCAAAAACTTTTGACTAGCCCTCTTGTCGAACGAGTCACTGAGATCTGGACGGTAGACATTAAGGTGAAGCAAAGCTGAGGTGCAGCGAGGGTGAAGAGGATAGATACTGGAGAGTCTTAAGGACAACCAAATGAAATCTCTTCAGAGTGGAGTTTGTTTGATGTGGGTTTCTGCCACGAGACATTTGAGTGTAGTGTCTTTCAAGTTGCACATCCCCTCTTTGTCGCTAACCAGCTATTGTTGTGTCTCTGCACCCAATTTCCCAGCAATGATTGGTCTGATGATCAGTTTGACAATTTCTTTCCATCAGTTTTCCTGCTCACAAAGGCTAGTGTCTGTCAGTGGCACTCTTTTTCTGTTCGGTTCGGAGGGTTTCGCTTATGGAAGGACCTACCGCGCAGTATTTGGTTAGCAAACGCTGAGGCTCTTACAATGGATATACTTCAAGTCGCTATTGTGTTTTTTCATCCGGTGATCGAGAATAGCAAAACTGACACTTATTTATATGATAATGTAGGAGATTATTGTTGCGATCTTCCACAACAATTCAAAGAAGTTTGATTGCTTCATTTAAATGAGCCGTGCATTGTGAATATGTAAAAAGAGCTATTAAAGATGCAAGTAATCTCCTGAGACAAACACTGTTAAAGGACTCAAAAAGCAGGCTGAAAGTAACATGAGTGTGGAGCGGAATTTGCTTCCGAAGCCACGGGGGAACATTTCTTGATTGTTTTCCTGGAGTGTGTGCTGTTCCACATGAGTATTCTCTTTGGTAGCTTCTCTACAAAGACCCCCACTCCAAAGAAAGAAAGATAAAACGAAAATACAAAGTCCATTTTCTTTGCTGCATAGCACGGACTTGTCAGTTGTTATTATGTGAATTTCTTTTTGCACTCTTGGAAGAGAAAATAAAAGGTTCAGCGGTGGTCAATCCTTTGAAGTGACACAGGCCATCGCTAACATTTGTTTCAAGGAGGCTCAGGAGGGCTGAATACTAATTAGGTTTTTTTTCCCTCATAATTTCAAGGAGAGAAGAGGAGTTGCAGAGGTTTGCAGCGATCTGGCTGAAACAATCTACACCAGAATCATAATTAGAAATACTGCGGATACTTTCAGGATGAATTCAATTATAGTTTTAAGATAAAGGGGCAGAAATGAAAACTTTAAGCAATAGTTTGGCATTTGGGGAAATCTGCTTATTTAATTCCTGGCCAGTTACCCTTTAATTTCTTTTTAATTTATCCTGAAAGTTTATTTACAAGATTATGTTACAACTGTGCAGATAGTCTTCAACCAGGTAATGCAAATCCCTTTCCCTCCCCTGAATTGAATGAATAAAAAACATCTGTCCTCCTGATCTTCCTTGTAAAGATTGTTAGCAATAGTCTGTGTTACTCTGAAGGACAGACCACAGGTTAACCTGGAAAGAACCAGAAACCTGAACCAAGAAACATTCGAGTGCGAAACCTGCTGTAGAAATGCTATTTGTTTGTTTTAACATCAGCTTTTCTTCAGACGAAACAAACAAGATGTAATATGTTAATTGGTCACATCAGTCTGGTGAACAGGTCTTGTTGCCGGAGCCAGACTAGGTGTCATTTCCAGTGTTTCTGCTAATCACAGCTAACAGGCTGATGCCTCCAGGTTCAGATTTACTGTATCTTATCACCTCTGTGTGACTTTGCATGTCTGAGAACAAGGTTCAACTCACACTTCCATTCCTGCACTTAGATGCAGACAGTTAACAACCTCTTTTCCACACCAAGCCAAACAAAACTGTCATACAGTTTTTCTGTGTAGAAAAAACTTAAGACTTGGGGGTAAATTAAGTCATTCTGAGTCAAATGGAAGAATCTCAGACAGCTCGGTAGCTGAAAAACAAACAAAAAACCCTAACATTTGTCATACAAGATTAAGACTAAGATTACTGTGCTAAAATCTCTTCCTACTGTATTGAAGCTTTTTTATCCTTTTTGAATAATAAACCTGGATATTTCCCTCTATCTGATTGAAAAAAACACTTTCAATCGGTTGTGTGTGTGTTTGTGTGCCCCTTGAACAGGCAAACACTCACTACACTCAGATCCAGTGAAATGTCCGTAGCTAATCTGTCTCAGAGGAACACAGCAATAAGAAGCCATACTGGAAAATGTATTTATGCATGTAATCTTTTTCATTCTTCCTATGACAAACCAAATGAGATATCTTATTCACATTTCCATTCATGTACTCAGAATGAAAGGAAATTATTGTAAGATGGTACTTTATTGGTTTCAAGAGAGATGGAATTGCACCAGCCCAGAGTCTTAGTCAAATTAACATAGCTTTGATTTAAAGCATCTGACATTTACAGTAGTTAGATCTACTCCAAAGTCATCTAACACAAACCATTGAGACATTCAGCTCACTGTTGTTTAGAATCCAGTTTTTAATATTTAAATGAACTATAAAAAGCACATTAAAACATTTTCTCATTTTAGTTACAAAAATGGGTCACCTAAAGGGCTTCTCATTGCATTCACAGAAGGATTTGAACAGTGGATGTTTAACAGTTATCGTATTTCTCTCTTAAAAAAAATCCCCACCCAAAATATATAAACTTAATTGCTTAACCAAGGTATATACAGGGCATAACATCCTTGCATCGTACAGGTTATCAAGAAAGTTTGAGGTATACAACCGAAATAAAAAGCCTGTCAGGAAACAAAACAGAGAAAAAAAACAACAAATAGAATTAAATAAAGGAAAAATGAATGCCAGGATTGCTTCCTACTAGCACAGGATCACAACATTAGTGGGAGATGTTGCCGTATACGTGTTGGTGTGATACTTCCAGTTGGTTCACCTACGGTCACAAGGGCAAAACAGCAAATAACCTCAAGCTTTGGACTGTCAATATATACAAAGGGCATACAGTCTAATTTAGCAATAGAGAATTGTTTGAATGCTCACTTTATTTGTGTCATGACAGGTACACAGCATGTGTTCAACAAAATAAAATACCAGAATTATAAATTTATTTGATTGAATGATGTCTTTAACTTACACTGTATGTCTAACCAACATTGAAACATGAGAGCTGGAAGCAGAATCTGATACACATGCAAGTTTTGAAAGTGGATTCAGAAATAACAGTATTGTACAAAATAATAATTACAGTTTTTTTTTTTATAATTATCAAAATACACCTTCTTTCTTAGCACCTCTTTATACTTTTTGTGTTTTTTGAACAAGCACCATTGTAGTCGTTTTCATACAGCACCTGGAGTATCCAGAGAGGAGGCCTGTGTCCCCTCATGTCTCCTGACCCCCTCTCTTGGTTACCTCCGATTCACCCTCCTCTGCCACACCTTCAAATGTCCTTCACCTTTGCTCCGTAACGTGGTTAAGTCATGTGGTTCGAGCCCTACAAGGGCAACAAGTATTTTCCTGGGTTACACGTACATACATGGAAAGACATGTTTGCTACACCATCTCTTATTCAAAACTTGCATGTGGCATAGAAAAGGGTGGGGAGCTAGAAATGGGGTTTGGTGGTACCCAAAACGTCTCAACTTGACTTTCTTTGCTGGCCCCATCAAGTCCTTTTTTTTCGTTTTTACTTAGCCAAGGAAGCAGACGGGCCCAACTTCAAACCCAAACTTCTGGTTAGGGTCCCCAAAGTCAGTCAACATGACATCGATGATTGGAACCTGATCGATTTTGGGAGTATTTATCTCCATCACAGTCTTTCCATAGCCCTTTCTCGTCTGCAATAAGGGAGACACAGAGATGCAGAGGAACCAATTAGACAAGAAAACACCAGAAAAATAAACACAAACACATCTTGCTCTCCAGATTAAAAAAAAAAAGCAGACTTGTTTGATCCAACAAAGTCACATCATCATTATTTTAATAGTTTTAAAAATCATACTGGAATCATAACATCTGTCAAAAAAATAAAATGATTTTTTACAATATCATGCAGCCCTATTTTTGTCATGTTTATAACTGTAAAAAGGCTTTTACTGTGTGTTCATCATCATAAGGCCAGTTTCATTTCCTTGGCCGGACCTGCTTGGAAAACTTTGATAATGTGTGCCTGAGAGAGTTGTGACAGTCATCGGCTGTCATCAGCTACACTCATAGCTTTCCACTCTTCTTTGTTTAACAACTAACTGTATTTCTTTTCAGTAGTAATTGTTGTATTGAGTGCCAAATGGATGAGAAATTGATTATAACCACTCAAAGTCTGATAGTTAGGTTAGTATAGGTTTTCTTACTAGTGGTAGAAAGTTAACTCATCCAAAACATGTTACTTGAAAGACAAGTTCAAGAGCCAGCACTAGAACGTCTCCATAACAGTCATTTTGAGTGGTGCCAATGCTTACCGCACATCCATCTGAGAGGGCCTTGATGTAAGGGTTATTGTCGTAGGACATCTCCTCATCGTTGGCGCCCAGGAAGCGCAGTGCCTTGTCATAGCTGTCGCTGGTGGCGTCATGCCACGCCACAGACTGGTGGCAGCTGTAGGTGAAGTTTTGCCTGGCTGAGGCTGTCAGTAGTCTGAGGAAGGTCATCTGTACCATGTTTATTGAGTTTCCATCTGCGTCAACATAGGAAAGCTGTTGTTGGGGCAAACAGAGAGACAGAGAGGTCAATGTAAAGAAGCAAACATGAGTCTACATTTTCAATTCACAGTTGCACTTCTGTTAGAAATGTAAGAAAGAAAGAATACATAAAATAATAAAAACTTCCAGTAATAACCAGAGTCTGTTTACAGTTCTTCGATAGACAAACAAAGATAACAGACAATGCTCATGTTTGAGCTCCCATAACCAGATCAATAACCAAACTTGTATTTACATGAACAGTTGGCTGCATTACTGAAAAATAAAGCAAGATGAAGATACTTTGACTTTCTGGTACAGGATGTATGAATTTCTGAATAGGTTTAAGATAAATTCATAACAGTTTGGGGTGAAAGAATTACATAAATAATATGAAGACTAGAGTTTGTAAATGCTGAAGGAATTTAAAAGAAATCTATCTTACAGATACAACTGATCTAACTAGTTTCCTTGGACATTAAGAGTAGTAGAAGTATAAGAAATTGGCTGATCTATAAATACCAGTTAGACAGAGGTTTTCCATTTGATACACAGTTACCATTGCTGCCTATTAACCAATCTAAATTACAAAGCAGCGTTTACAGTGCTGGCAAAAATGAAATGCTGATTAAAGCTTCTGATGTGCAGGCAGAAAAAAAAATCAGATTCCATACATAACTGTACAATCTCTGTGTTGTCTGTGTTCTCTTATATCTTAGTTTAATATATAAATATATTCTGAGAGTTAATTTCAACTTCATGTTTCTTTTTTAAAACAAAATAAACTACAGGACTGTACAGAACACATTTGACCCTGACGAGAACTTTGTGTGAACCCTTCCTAAAACGTGCATTACCAGGAGGTGTACTGTACTTTTAATCCCACATTCTATGACAGTCAGGCTTTTAAGTCTGCATCTGTCGAAGTATGACACCAGTTTGATGGAGCAAGACAAGCTTGTTTCTTTTATTTCTGACTACAAGAAACAGAAGCTGATGTTTACTGAGGGAATTTTTTACTGTTCAAGGGCAGAGTGAGAACTACTGGAATGCTAAATTCTGAGGCATTCTGCTTGAATTCTCCATAATGTTTTATTGATGCTTGCTTCTTTATATGGAATCGTCTAAGAATTGCAATGTTGTGACAAAGAAAATGAAGCACTAGTTCAAAAGGAGTGAGATTATTTAACTAAAAGTTAATCATACTTGTGATAAAAGAATATCCATTGCACTTTGAATTCTCTCTGCTCTGTCGTCTCTACAAATGAATGCTAACTCATTTGTGTAGCCTGGGATGTTTTTATGAGGAGCAACTTTGGGTCACTGCCTCACAATTTTATGGGTAATGCTGCTATTTGAGGCTATTAGCAGCTTGAGTCTCTGTACAGGTGCAGAGGAGAATGCAGAAAAATAGGAAAGATGAAAAAATCCATTTAGTGCAGCACTATAGACTTACTATTTTACCACGCTTAAATTCACTGAACCATGACCCAGGGGCTTCTTTTGGCCATGAGGATATTCTGACCTGTGGAAAACAAACAGAGCGTATTAACAGCAGATATTATCATGGGCAGTATTTTCTGTTATAAATCATGGAATGAACATAAAAAAAAAAACTTGTTGTAGACAGCACTGCCTCAAGGGTGGCATCAAAGTTTATCATCTGGGAGCAGAAGATAAACTTGTTTGTTATTTTAATATCTTTGAAATATCGTTTTCAAAAACTTCATACATTCAAATCATTAAATTCCATTTGCCTTTTGGTGGTTTTCCTGTTGTTTGCACAAAATTGAATATCAAATCTGTACAAGCTGAGCCCTGAAGCAAACCAAATGGCTTCTCCTGGCATCTTCGGCCCAGTGCTGTGCTGTTTGTTGATGTATTGCTCTGACATGATGGCTTAATATTTGATGAGAAATGATGATTACAAAGAGGGAGTTATGAATCTCGTGGGTACAAATCCAAAGCCACTTACTCCATTGGACTTCTTATCCGGATAGATGCAGGTTTCGCCCTCGGCGGTGAAGTTACAGTATACTTTGAAGGAATCTCCTGAGCAGCCTTGGTTTGGATCAATGTAGTATTCGCCTAAGGAGAGCAAAGCAAACTCAAACATCCTGTTTAACTTATGTCCACAGAAAATGGCTCAAAGTGTGCAAGAATCCTTCATCCGACTGTAAGTGAAACTCAGCTTTATGGTAACTTACTTACTTTTCATATACATGTCATTTTCTTTCAGCACTCCTGATCTGATTCAACTTACCATCAGGGAACTCTGGGTGACAGAGCTGCAGATCTTTGCATGTTCTAGCCGGGTTGTTTTGTGTTCCCATGGGGTACTTCATGCGTTCAATGTCCTGTTTGAGGTTGTTGAGTGAGCCAAAGATGTCCTCCATGCCCTCGCCATAGTCCATCATGGCTGCGTCTGATTGCACATCACTGGAGCGCTTGGTCTTCTTGGGTGACTGGATAGGCAGGGGCTGGATGACTTCACCTGGTGGGCCCTGAAGGTTGTGGCGGGAGAAACAGATTTAGATTTCATACTTAGACATTTCATGAACTTAGACATTACTTCACTAACTGTGACAATTTTCACTTAATGAAAAAATGGTGGTTTTAAATACTCACAGGAGGACCAGGAGGACCAATTGAACCAGTATCTCCTTTTGCACCCGCGGGACCCTGGAATAAACATGAATAGAAACATATTACCTAAGATACATCTAACATACACACAGTGGCATTATGTCTTTAAAAGCACAGATAAGTACTTACAGATGAACCCTTGGCTCCCTTTGGACCTTGAGGACCCTGCGTCAGACAGGACATAAACACAGCGATTTGGCAAAGTCATTCTATTATCAGTGTAGAATCTAAATGAATGACCTCATCAGTGAAAGACTTACAGGCAGACCAGGGGGACCTGGGGGACCGAGCGGACCGGACGATCCACCAATACCCTGTGATGTGATAAGATGAAAGCAGATATACATTAAGGAAACACTGGAGAGTATTATTGTGAGGCTTGAATAATGAGTGAAAAGAAAAAGCTAGAATATAATGGCACAGTGCCAGGGACATGGAATGAATACTTAGTTTATGAGCTGAACAGATGCATAATGGTAAGAAGCTTTCACATGGAATTATGGAGATTTTTTATTAACTGAGAGAAGAAGTAGCCTTTATTTTGGAAGACCAAACACTGCACTTGTTGGGGGGCCGATTGGTTGAACCCAGCGATTTACAATCTTGTAGCTCAATTTTGTCAGGAAATGAAGACAAACAATATGAGGCCTATTTTCTGGCCCTAAAATAGAAATGGTAAACTGAGAGAAAACTTTTCAGAAGCCCTTGTTCTCTGACAAAAGACGACATTATGATTTCATTAGGCTTAATCTCCAGATACTAAATCCAACTCATCACCTTAAATCACTGAGTCGGGGCACGCTGAGACCCACAGCAGGACAGAATAGCATATTCAGTCGTTCTGCAATGTTTATTCAAAAATGGATGAAGGCTGTCATCAGCCCTTTATTGAGACCAGGTTTTAAGCAGCACTGCCTTGTGTTCAAGTGGAGGCTTGCAGTGGTTGAACAAAATATTTTAAGGAAACTCTTATCAGTGTTTTTCATGATGCAGAATATTATATTATCACAGCAGCATTAGATACACAAAAATTACCACAATTCAAACAAGTGTTAAAAAGAAAATCTAAAGTGTACAGTTCAAGGTGTTCAGGCTGCTCACTGGAAAACAGGAGAAATGGAAAATGGTTGGATGTTGAGTGGAAAACTAGAAATATGTGAAGCTCTATTCACTCAGAGCAAATCTGTCCAAAAACAATCAATGGAAGACAACTGTTTACACAAGATGCCTCAAACCCACTCTTTTAAAAACCAAGCTGGAACCAACAGAATTTGTTTGCTCACAGCGGATATGGGGAGTAAAGATGTGAAGCGCAGTGCAGGGCTCAGCTGCAGTGGCTTTTAATCAACAGCAAGCAACTGTGGCAAGACCTGTGGCCACAGTGGAAGGGCAAATGGGCTAAAAGATGGCCCAGAGGACCAACGTGAGAACAAAATCATCAATTACTTACACTGTCGCCCTTGCCACCGGGAGAACCTTGGGGCCCGGGCAAACCTCTGTCTCCCTTTTCTCCTTGCTCACCAGGGGGTCCAATCAGGCCAATCAAACCTGGGTGACCCTGCAGGGCGAAAACAATTGTGCACACACAAAGAACAATCAAGGATAACAGCAATGTTTCTTCGCGTGCTCAAACTTTAAAGCTGCTGCATACGCGTGTAACAAAAGCAAAACTTTAACAGCTTTTTTCCACAAAATTTAAATGCACATGGGAGGCTGGAAGGACAGAAGTTTCATTCAATACAAATCCTCAGAAATTATAATTGAAATGACTCCCCTACAACAGACCCCCCCCCCCTCCCAACAAAACAACGGTTCACAACACAAAGATGATGAATTTGAAATAGGCAAGCTCAACCAGGCCTGCTGATTTGACAGCATTCAAAATGCACACCAGCCAAGACGGTGCCTCTATTGTGTGCTTTTAAACTGCTCTCTCTCAAGCCGTCATGTCGGTGTGTGGGAGGAAAATTAGATAGAGTAATGTGTGCTGTCTGAATATCGTTTGCAGTTATATTTCACCGACAAATTTGACAGTGGCAGTGAAGAAAAGAGCATGATTAGACAGATTAGAGTGATACATCACATTCAGCTGCATGTTTAACCCTGGAAGAGTTTTTCTCTTACAGCAGCTATGGCAAAAACTAATTCCGTTTCCAAAATGCTAACATAAGCCTTCATTTCATCAGCTGCAAAGATGAGAATATTTGCGAGTAGAGAGCAGTCATGACTGAAGTCTGAACTAAGATCGGTGTTCACTGTTTTCAGGTTTATTTTTCAGCCTATTTAGAAGGTGGGCAATGAAGCCAGCTTCCAGGCAGACATAAGAAAAAGGGCAAGACTCACCTTTTCACCTTTAGAACCAGGATCACCTTTCAAACCAGGAAGACCAGGAGGACCCTAAACAACCATAAAATAAGTTAAAAATACATTTCACAGATGGAGTACAAAGAAAAGGAACAAAAGTAGCATCAATTATACAGGTATATTTAGAGAAAAGCAAGGAGCATGGAAAAGCAGAGATGACAACCATGTGCATATTACATACACTATATGTCTTATGAGGAGAGTCTAGCTATTGGGAAATATGCATATCCAGAGACAGATGAGATGATTTACAGCAATTTCATCTATGTATGTTCAGTACAGAGAAAGTAGGTTTGGAATAAGACTGAACTTAAAGACTTGGAGCAAGGGTAAACCTGACTCTGTTAAATGGGAAAGAATATCTCTCAACTCCAGTTAGATAGATAAATAATGAAAGTGAGCGGGGGAGAGAAAGGGAGATATTGTGCATACTAACCATGGGACCAGGTGGACCATCTTGTCCTGGGGCGCCGGGCAGTCCTTGTTCACCCTGTGAAAAGCCGTTCAATTGCAGTGAGCATTATAGCCTGCTGTATTTCTCTGGCCTGTCATTGATTTTCTGTGCTCAGCACGATGATTAATAGCCCAAACAGGGAAAAAAAGGGTGCTGGAATAAACAAGCGAAACTAAAGTATAAGCCAAATGGATGTATTGATTATTCCATGAAGTCTATCATCATGCCTTTGCGGTGTTTTTTATGTGTACACTGTGTGAGTGTGTCTGAGTTTGAGCACGTATGAATGTATATGTACAGACTTACGACAGGGCCAGGGATTCCACGCAGACCTTCTGGACCGGGTTTTCCTGGAGGTCCCTGGGGTCCAACTGGTCCTGTTTTACCTGCTGGACCCTCAGCACCTGCCTCACCCTGTATGTGGATATGAAAGTATTGTTAAAGCCTGACTCAGCCTGAAGAATTTAGCACAACTAAGGAATTTGAGCTTACTGTACCAGGCTAAAAGTAGAGTTTTGTATAATTTTAAGGTTAATGACAAAGACAATGGTAAATGTGGTTCATTTCAAAAATGTAAATAAAACGTGTTTGAACAGTAATGCTAGGTTTGGTAATGGGATAGAATAAAACCTTCTATATGTGTATCTTGTCAGGTTTTTGTTTTGGAACCCTTTCAGTATCTCACAGTATTTTTGTCAGAATTCAGGCTGCTTTTAGCTTTGAATTATGCTGAGACAGTATGCAGTGAGTAGATCGGGTAAATGGGGACAAGTAAACAACAGTCTAAGTTATCAAGTGTTCCTGTTAGTCCAAATGAGGTTTAGAAGAGGGAAAATAATAGATGGTGGTATAACCCTGCCATGTTTTTCTTTTTAAGGTAATGAGGAAAGTACTATGGCCTCAAGATTAAAGTGTGCCACAGTTGACCAACTTTAATCTGAACTACATCAATATCCACACAGACTAGACAGCGCCCATGGAAATATTGTATCAAGTTTGAGCTGCAAGGTGTCTACAGATTACAGGCTTACTGCAAACTGCTTTAACTAATTTATTCAAACTAAAGTGTTTTACAGCTTCACTTTCTTTCTTTTGGAAGTAAGAGATAAAACTCCAAGAATTTAAGGCACATATTCAAGGACGATTTGTAATTTTCATAACATGAACATATTTTATAAAAGGTGATTATCTTTGAGTGCAAATTTTTATAAAATTGCTTTAGTACTTAAAGCAGATATCTTTAGCACAATATAGTGGTATAGTATTACATGTAAAGTAACCAGTGGATATGCTGAGAAGAAAGCTATATTTTTGTAGTAAATGTGATTTATACTGAGCATGCACCAGCTAGTTCTAATTGTTTATGTCAATGCTCAAAGAAACAGATCATTTGTATAGATTCAGATACTTATGAAACTAGATTTGTGTAAAACAAGTGCCATCCTGGAGAACGTCATTGGGGCCGAATTCTCACCTAAACCAGTAGAGTATGATTACTGTGAATACCTGAGGGCTAGAAATAAATAGCGTTTACTCCTTTGTCAGTCTTGAAATTAAGTCACAGCACAATGCAAGAAACAAGTGAATCTTAGTTTTACTCAAACAGACTGTGTCCATAAATTTCCATCTAATTTAGGCTGGAAATTAAATTACTTCCGTGTTTTTGTTTTTTTAATTCAAGATGGGGAACAATGTGGGTATGGTGGTGGGAGGGAGCGGCCAAGGGACTTGCTGAGATGGCTCTACTGTGAGGAGGATGAATTGATTTTGTTACCTTAGCGCCCTTCTCTCCTTGCCTGCCCTCTGCACCAGCAGCTCCCGGAGGTCCCTGAGGGAGATGACAAGACACCACTTTAGCATTTCAACGACAGAGCATCAACACACACTTACTGTTCAACAAGACTGTACACACCAGGGGACTGACTTTGAACACCGTTTCTGAGGCCAACCAAATGATCAGTGAGCAGAAACATTTGTCGTGTTTCAGTGTGTTAGTTAGATGTGCAGCATATGTTAGCTGAATGGATGCTATGGTCTTGTATGAGAGACCAAGGATATAGTACTGTAGTTGTGGATTTTTGGTTAGTTTACATCTTATTTTAGATTTAGTAGTCAGTTTAGTAGTCAGAAGTATGTAGCTACTTCTGACTGCTTATCTGAATATAAGTATATATTTTTCTATGTGCAGCATGAACAGGCTACAACTTTCATTTCATTGTCCACCCTTGTGTAGCAAAATAACAACACATGAAACCTATACCTTATATACTACTAAAAAAACGTTTTCACTGCTTATTTTAGAATAAGTTTCAGTTTGAGTTTACATTAACCCTGCACTAGACATTTTGCTAGGCCTTCTCCTCCGGCCTCTTGGCAATTCACTTTCCTCTTATTTGATTTCATATTGAACAATTGTCTTGCCTGATAAATACTCGGTGGGCGGTGTCTTCGAACAGCGATGATAATCCAATGCCCTTGAATGTGCACTACCATAGCTATGTCAAGATCCATTTAAGTGAAATGCCTTTGTCCGCCCACACAACCACAAAATTGTGCTGCCATGTACACATGCACACAGACACACACACATAGCCATCTTCAGTCAAGGGGTTGGCAGGCCGTCTTTCCTTTCAGGTCAGGATCTCTCATGCACACAGTGATTTCTTTCAACTCCAGCTCTGGTCACCACTCTTCAAGAATGCTCTCTATCCAAATTCCACTCTCATCTGGCTGACTGAGGCCTGAGAGCTATTGACTGAGAGCCTATAATGTCAGCCTGCCTCCTGTCTTAGAGCTTTCATCTTCTCCTGTTCTCTATCTTTTACTGGTAGTGAAGAGGCAGGCTCTTGATCAGCACAAAGGGGCCATTTCAGTTGTAGCATGACAACACAGTGGCTAGAGTCAATGTGTAGTTGTGCTCTTGAAGTCAAGGTATAAAACACAGATTATTTATTTACAGAGAATAGTGACCTATACCCAAATAAAAATTACTTAAAGCCAGATGAGGTTTATTAGTTTTCCATATGTCTTAATCTGAGAAGCAAAGTTGAATACTGTTCAGTATTAAGGCATTAAGCAAATCAGATTAAACTAAAAATGTTGCTATGCTAAATTGACTTATTCAGAATCAGTGGCTGTGCTGATGAAAAATGTGAGGATTGATGCAAATGTATACAGGCAAAATGCTGAGAAGACACAAAACAGGCCCTATAGATCCTAAACAACTCTTGCTGTGAAATTGTGTATTCAAAGGAGCAACCTGTTGGAGACTAGCAGGGATCATCTCAGGTCCCATTTTTTCTTAGTGATTAAAGACCTGTGTGTGATAAAATAGCCCTTTTCCTTACTATAATCCTGAGGCCATTTAGGTGCAGCATATGCTGATACCATGCTAAATACTCAGAATGTAAATTACATCGGGCACATTAGCAAAGCAATCAGCCCTGGTTTAAAATGCTTGTCATGTCGTCCCCCCTCACTTGAGATTGTGGCTTTTTTTTCAAAGTCCAGAGAATGGCTGCTCATTTTCATGTGGACTTTGAGCTTCACATCATATTGTAAATATGTTAATGTTCCATTTCGGATGTGTGCATTCGAAAAGCAGATTACTGGCTTTAGACTCTAATACTGTGTGTTGCATGAAGAAGATCTCCTTATTGTATGAAGTGAGAATGGACATCAAAGAAACAGAAACTTTTAATCTCTTAAAATCTTCTCAAAGTAAAAACCCAGATCCTCCGGTCAAGGCTGACAGAAATCTCACAATCAACACATTAAATGATTTAAGGTTTCGATTTAATTTTTATTTTCTTATTTTTTTTTGGGTGGACCAACCCTTCTCCTTTCACACCCTCTTAACGACTTTACCACGTCCATGTTATGCCTTTGTTTTGCTCTGGCTGTCAGTCAGCAACCATGGATCAATAATGTGTCAGACTTGCTATATCTCTCTCACTTTCTTTCGCTGCCACAAGGACGTAAATGAGTTTGGAACAGACGCCTCTTTTTTCCAGCTATTTTTTGGTAAGCCTTTTCAATTTCTTGCTAAGAGAAAAAAGAATGATTTTCACATCTTGCCATTCATTTCTCAACGGGCTTTAAGGTGGATTTCTTTGCAGACAGCGCAACGCCTTGACCCCTTAAATCTCCCACTTTGTTTTCCCCACTCTACTTTTAATGAAAATGAATCTCTCCTGCTTTACTGCCAAGATTGAGTTGTTGGGGGGGGGGTTTAGTGAAGTGGGGCAGGATCCTGGTCTGTTGGAGCCAGAATACAATGCCAAAAATACACAAGGCATTCATCTGTTTTAGAATAGGGCTAAGGCATTTCATGTGGGCTTGTTCAGTCATGATATTTTTTATCAGAACGATTCACTCTTGCAGTGAGTCAGTCTATGTTGGATTATTGCAAAAAGCTCACCAGTGATACACAAAAATAAAAATATGGTTGTAATTTTAGCTCTTATGGCCACAGACTTACTCTCTTGCCAGGTGGTCCAGGTGGGCCAGCTTCTCCAGATGGACCTGGAGGTCCCTGAAAACAAGCAAGGAAACAGGAGATGCAGAATACTATTAAAGAAAAGAAAACAAGTACTACAAACATATAAGCGCTTATTTGAATTTTGATGAGAGAAGCTCATTCTTTTGTTATATTTGCCAAAAATGACAATAACCACCATACATTGATGTTTAGGGAATATTCAACCATGGGATAATATAGAAGAGTTAAAAACCAAAGTTGGATGAGGTTCTACACTGCAAAAAAGTATACATACTGGGCTGCCTGAGACACTCGTCCAATTATCTCAGAGTTAATTGCAAGCAATCAGACAATTCTTATCATAATTTGCATAGGTTCTCCTTTCAAAGAATGCCTAGTCACTCTACAAATGCATCATGGTTTAAGATACCTTCTCAACACTGTTTTCATTTCGTTAGAGCAAATCAGAATGCAATCAGTGTGCATAAACAAAAATTCAAATATGTAACATTCATGGAGTAAAAAAAATACTAGTGTGTTTTTCTTTGGCAATGATAAAGGCTCATTTACATTTATAAATATTAATAAGCGTTGTGATTTGCTGTACTCTACACACGGCCAGCACATTAGTGTTTGGCTGTTATTTCTAACCATACTTAATGAATCTGCAAAGCAGATAAGTCCAGTTACCGTACACCCAAGAGTACAGAGCAAATATCATGAATTAAAATGCTGCAGTCTATATCATTTACTGACTAGATATAATAACAGCTTTTACTGAAGGCGAACTTGAGGTGGACTACGACATTAATGATAAACATAAACAAGAGATATTCATACTCATTCATACACAGTGACAAAAAAGCAGATTATCAAGATTCTATTATAATTAAACTATATCATCCTCTTATAAAATGTCCCTCAAGTGATCCATATACAGTACATGATATATACTTGTGAAGTCCGAATACTGCGGAAAAACGTACCGGCTGACCAGCCTCACCATCCTCTCCCTTCTCTCCTGATTCCCCATCAGTGCCCTATAAAAGAGAAATGTACAGGTTAGATATTTTTTAATTTAAAAATATCCACCCTATTAACTGTAAACTTTACTTAAATGTCATACTTACAGCAACACCTGGCTCTCCAGGAGGGCCAGGGTCTCCAGGGAATCCAACAGGACCCTTTAAAGAAGAGAAATGAGATGCATCAGTGTAGCAATAGAAACCTGAAGTGCTGCTGCTGAGGCACATCTCCCTGGATACAGATATTAAGGCAATGGTAAGTAATTTAGACAGTGATTTAGTCCTGGTGTACCTGGTTACAACCATTGAAGGCAATTTGATGGACTTAATGATGATGTTGCAAATCCATGAGAAAAGGCCTCACTGCATTCCATTACCATGCAGGCATAAAATATAATCTCCCTCAATAAAAAGGCTTTTTAGCTCTTGAATATGTTCTAGGATAAAACTGCCCACCTCTAGGCTGGTGGGGGACATTTCCTTTAAAGCAGTACATGTGAGCCTGATAGACTGAGTGCTGGAAACACTGCAGATTTTCAGAGTATCTGGCAGACTTACAGGGTTCCCCTTTGGACCGTCATCCCCGGGGGGTCCTTTGGCACCAGCAGGTCCAGCAGCTCCAGGGGGGCCAGCCTCTCCTTTCTCTCCTCTCTCACCTTTAGGTCCCTATAGTAGTCGGGGCGGGCATTCATTACATCAGTACTGCAGGGGGCAGCATTTTTTAAAGAAGTCAACTCTTAATTGAATGTGGTTCAAAAACTGACATGGTCAGGGGCGGCTGAGAGAAATGGGATCCAAAACTGATCACAGCAACGGAGGAAAACATCTTTGAAAGGTCAACACTGCTTATATGTGATTTCCAGCTAAATGAGCCATTGAATATGATGTTACTGTGTCAAGGCACTCCTGATACATATGGACCACTCAGACTAACGTAAAAAGTACAACATATAACATTTACAGCTTTCATGAAGACCATGTTTCCTAGAATCATCATACTCCCTAATGAGAATAAAGTTGGTGATGACTTTCATATCAGGTTTCATTATTACTGTAAGAAACTTTGACTTTTCCAGCTTCTGTAGCTCCATTTGTGTTCATAAGAAGGTGCGTGAAAAACACTTGGAGGCTAGAAGGAATTCTACAGATTATATGATTTAGTTTCAGACTGGTTGATGATTTCAATAAGAGATTGCCATGTATGTCCCGTTTGCTACACTGCATTTGGGCAGTCAGCTTTTTCTATTCATTGAGTGGAACTCTTTAGCAGATGAGAACAAAGAGCTGTAGTTTTTATCTGCTGTACAGCTTTAAAGCCATGTTAAATATTTGGGTAAAGAAACAGTTGAATCACAGTTAATAAAGTTTATATGATGTTTGCACTACACACATACTTAAGCTTCTTTGTGGTGTTTTTGTTATTTATTGTATATTTATGGTGTATATGGTTCAGCACTGTGTGTGTGTTTCAGTTCTCTTCAATGTATATCATTACTGTGGGCCTCCTTTTCAAATGGATGAGGATGATAATTACCCTTTTAGTATTAAAAATCTGAAAACTCTTATTGCAACCCCTGTGTTGAATATTATACATTATGCCATAAAAAATTAAGTAAAATACAATTTTAATGAAGGTAAATCCAATCCAATATTTTTTCTCAATACCATATCTTTTTGTAGCGAAGGCAGGTTATCAATTTTGCCACTGCCATCAAAACTAAATGTAAAAGAATTTAAAAAATATGTGAAAGGCAGTGGGTTGGGCTGTGCTGATGGGGACTTAAGCTGCACATTGACTTTGAAAATGTCAATGACACCAGCAGTATGATGAGAAACTAGTAGGGGACATTATGAATGCTGGTAATCACGCTTCTCTGCCACTCCCACTGGAGAAAGGCCATCTTTTCAATCTGCTTTTGTGCCTCAATAATGATGAATGAGGCAGTGGGGCTAATAGAGCCATCAATGATGGTTGTCTGGTGAAAGTTAAAAACAAAAATGTCATAAATCTCTGTCTGGCAATAACACAGGTAAGTGTGTGGATACGGTACATTAACATGGAATTTCTGAAAAGGCATTTAATATTATAAACCCCATAGTAGAATAAGAACAATCTATATACCGGGTAAAACTTGTCCTTCACAACTGTCCCATTGTAGCAATTAAAACAGGGCAAACCACAGCTAAATGCTGTTTTGGTGTTTTGATGCTGACTTGATTCATTGCATTGCTGTTTAGGGCAGACGCACCAGGCGTATCCTCCTGGTAATTATGTCTTAAGAGTCTGGGAGGAGACTCAATTTGGCAGGCCATGAGGACATGGGGTGCAATGTAGAAGAGCCATGCTGAGCTGAACTACCAGTCTAAATGTGAAGAGCAATTACTTTCAGTGTGATGAATACAAAGTGACAACCCAAAGGAAAAAAAATGTTGGATTGGATTTTGTTCAGTGTTCGCCTAAAGCTATCCATTAAGCAACCGTTTTTCTGTGGATAACCTACAAATACATGCTGCTGCTTGCTGGTACTATTGTGCTGTAACAAAAAAAATACTTGACCACCATAGTGAGTGGTGTCTACACTAAAGTCATGTAAAGTTGCTTTTTTAAAAATATTTTTCAACTAGAGTGCTGTTAAGCTAATAGTAGAAATGAGTGTTGATAAGTAGGATGTGCTGTACATGTGACACACATATGGAGGCACATACATATAGATACCGACATAAGATATTGCTGCAAAACATATTTAGTTTGACAAACTATCAAAACACAAACAGAGCTAACTTACCCCAGTTCCGGACTCTCCAGGTGGTCCCGGGTTTCCAGCCTCACCTTGTTCACCCTGTGGTTACACAAATGTCAGTGTCTAGACAGATAAGCCTTAAACCTTGCACATGGAGAGCTTCCAACTTGAGAAAAAAGTCACATATACGCTAAAAAAAACAGTTGTTACATACTAAGACTTAATGATGTTATTAATACCAACAAAAGTCAGACATTTAACTTAACTAAGACTACATCTGTAGCTGAGACAAGGGTATTAAAAGTTACTGTATTATGAGTGCCCTCTTAAAGTGTTGGTAGCCCTTCATGTTTCATATTCCAGAGTCACTTTAACAGCCGTGGTGCAGCATTAAGTATTTATAGTGCAACTGTCTGCCAAATGGCAGTAAAATGGATGAATCTTGTTGGAAGCATTGTAAAATAGACATTAATAGTGTCAAAGCACTAACTCAGACAAAAAGCTGGGGTATATGAAACGAATAGACTGCAGGTGGTAACAAAGGGAGGGCGGCCGAGTCGTCTGGAGTGGGCCAGCAGTATTTCACTCCCAGTGCCTAACATCATGCTTAGCTTCTGACTCTTACCTTCTCACCCACAGATCCCATGGGGCCCACTCCTCCTGGTGGGCCTTGTGGACCCTGCAGCAGGAGAGAAAAAAAGAGATGAGTCATCATTGATCATATTCGAAGAGGAAGCCACTTAAGATGTAGTTAGATGTATGACATAGTATTTCAAATCCTTTTTTATATATGAAGGCTATATAATTGTGTGTATACACATTGTTATTAATTGGCCATACATACATCAGCTCCACTAGGACCCTGAGGACCTCTGGGACCAGGGGGACCAGGTGGGCCCTGCAGAAAAAAAATGCAGTGTTGTTAAAGTTCATCAAACCCTCAATAAGAGTGCATACAAAAAGCAGATGTGTCTCTTACCATGGGGCCAACATCACCGTTCTCTCCCTTCTCGCCAGGAGGCCCAGGAAGCCCCTGAGGATGACAAGAATGAATAAACAATTATATTAGCGGAAAAGAAAACAGTCATGTTACAAGCAACAAGGTGCTGTTGCTCGAATGAATGATGGTGTTCTTAATGATTTAATTTTGTTTGTGCCGTTAAGTGCATTCACAACAGCTGTTCCTGCCTGAGATTTAATTTGCCATTTGATTTGACTGCTGTGAATACATTGCTGTGATGCACTGAAATATTAAATATATCTGTGGGCCAGAACATGCATAAATGAATCACTTGAATCCATGTTTTAACTGCAGTCTAGTCCTATTATCTGTTTAATGAAATATTCAATGAATATCTTTCAAGTGAGGTCAAGAACAAGACTCTCACAAGATGAACCAGAGACCTTCAGAAAACAGTCAATCTTGTGCAGACAAACTGAAGAAAGCACTAACAGAAATAAATGTAGTGCAATTTATTGATGGCAGGAGACAATCCTTTAAGCAAATATACACAATCTTTCAAAGCTCTTTGAATGACATATGAGACATGGGGTACCAGAGAATTTTAACAATAATACAGTACTCAAAATAAGCACAGCAGAAACGTCAGATATGCCAGATTGTTTATATCCAGATGTAACCACACAACAGGACCCCTGCACAACAGAGGTTTAAGCTTCCCTATAAATACTCAGGTGAAAGTGAGATGATTTTATTCTACAATTCTGTCATTGGCTCTGCAAACATGAAACACAATACTCCCTTTTTTCCCTTGTTGTCCGACTCACTCATGCATGTTAAATGAGCAGCGCGGTTAAGACCTCATGTGCGTTTGAACCCTGACATTTCTACGGGTAATTGCTTTGATTTAATTGCTGTAGCCTGCTTTACCTTTGCATGAGTGTCTGTTTCTTGACTCAGTGTGTCACCCGTTTTGCAAGGGAGGAGATCAAAGAATTATTCCTTCTCCATGTGCTTACACCAACCTAAAACACTCACAACAAGGGCCGGAGAAAAAATAACTCTTTGCTAACTTTTGTCAGTTTGTGTGCACTGTCATACATCTAAGCGTGTGTGTTCCTTCCTTTGTTTGCAAGGGTTTTCCGTGAGTGCTAAAAAGTGTGTGTAGCTGCATGCTGATTCCTGCCTTGCTGAGAAATCTCATCTGTGTAAAGGTCTCCTCTGGGCTGAGATCGTTACCGGTGCCACTAATTATACAGCATGGTAAGTGTGCTCGATGAGGAACTGACTATCCGAGTAGGTCTGTCCACACAATTAATGGAATCGCAATGGGAAGGGAATTACTCCCAATTAAAAGTCCATTGAATACCATCCTGCAGAGACAGGATAGAACCTCAGAATGATGAGCAGTAGTCTATGTAATTTCATCAAGACAATGACCCCAATCCCTGTAGTAAACTCTTAACGTGTTTATCTTGAGAAGTTGATTACTAATAAAACAGATAATGATGAACAAATGGGCTACTACTGAGGTGGAGGTCCGACCTTGTTAGATTATTATCATGCAAACATTATTAAGGCTAGTTGTAGCACAGATTGGTTTTCTTGTAAATTCTTTGCATTAAGCTTATCTGCCTTTTAAATAATTATTTTCTGGCTTAAAGTATTCCTTGGATGGGCTCTGTACACACCTACATGTATACACACTTATGAATAACTAAACAATTAATATCATGAAGCAAAGTGCAACACTGATGATAATACCTTTTTCTAAAGCATTAAACACACTGATAAGCATTGTCGGTCTGAGGAAGCATGCTTACTGGCCCTCCTTAAATGTAGTGATGAAGGTAGGATGTTGTCAGCGAGTGGAGGTTAGAGTTGTAATTATTGCAGGTCAAAAGCTTGGTCAGCACACAATACACACCACACACAACACAGATCCAATTTCAGAACTTTCCAAGTTCAGTGCCATCTGTGCAATATGTGTTGGTGTGTGTGCCTCTGTTTGCACTGTAACATGGTGTGGGATAAATGTCACACAGTGTAACCCAGGCTATTTAGAGTAGTAACTGAATGATCCTGATTCTTATGTATGGCATCCCATGACACTGCCACTGCTACTGCAGACAGAACAAGTCAGAAAATAACTGAAAAATATCATTTCATTACTCGACTGCAGTGTTCTAGTCCATTAAATTATAATATAAGAGATGTATGCAATATAATACAGTGTATAAAACAGACATTTGAGAAAAAAATACAATGAATGGCTATACCTTAATACATTATAATTATTTTAAATGCAGTTTGTAGTAGTCATCTGCACTACATTTATTGCATTTTTCTTCTTCCCAGCTGTTGTAGAAGCCTTTCCTTCCATAGCAACATGTGATTATTGTAGAGTATGGTATTAGCAAAGCAGTTAATTGAATGGCCCCTGAAACTCTCTTATGCCTTCAGAAAAACAAGACTTAAAGAGTCTAAAACACATCTGATCTCTCAGGCTAAGCACTAAGAGGGACATGACTTGGTATGTCAACAGGGCCACACAAAATATTTACCAAAATGTAAAGTATATAAAATGAAAATGAAGTTAGTCGCTGGATCTGAGATTCTTTTGGGTGCTTTGGCGAGAGATTTTATACCTGAGGAGCCAATATCTCCCTCCATGTATGGCTCACCAGGAAATGTCTTCTTTAACATCATCTTTATGAAGCTTGAACTACGGCTCATAGAGGATAGAATGTGTTTATACAACAATGATGAGTTTCTTCTAACCCAACGATACAGGACTACAGGACTACAGGACCCTCAATAAGCTGTACAGAGCTCACAGGGTGGGACAGTTGTTGTGTCATGTGAATAGATGAGGTTGTGGAGGCAGGATTTGCCTTTGGTCTAGCTTCCATTTGTCATTCATTTTGTGAATTTGTGCTGCCTCACCATATATCTTTACGCAATAATTCTTATATGAAAATGGTAAAAATTGATTGCTATATTAAATCAGTTATACACAATGTAGTGCCTGAATTTCTCAATGTACCATAACTATCAACAAAGATAAATGTGACTCTTGAGTACTACTGCATAATGCCTCTTACTGTTTTCATGAAGCGCACTTGAATACTGAGGGATACCATCATGGCTCATTGTATGGGATTACTGCGGGTGTCTGTATGTATTTTTTAGTATCTGCACAGGTGAAAATGTGTGAAGGGCACCAACCTGCAGGCCGATGGGACCAGGGGGTCCAGGGAAACCTCTGGAGCCTTCATCTCCCTTCTGTCCAAACATACCCTGCTGACCTCTGGGACCAGGCTCTCCATCAGCTCCCTGAGAATGAAAAACACACACACTTTAATTGTTTGTTTGTTGGGATCTACTACTTCTACAGATATAACACATTGTCTAGAAATACAGAAATTCAGAAATACTATAGATGTATCTAGCTTGCATATATCTTCCAGCCTGTCTTTTCATTTCATTTGTGAGATTCATTCATGCTTTTAAGGGCATGTGTACTTACAGCAGGACCTGGGGCACCTATGGGACCTTGGAGACCAGCTGGGCCAGGAGGACCCTGAATACAAACAAGAAAAAGTTGTGACCACATCATCCTACTGTATAAAGGCATTCAAGTATAACTTAGCTTAGCACGGTGTGATAATGGTGTGAGCGTGTAGTTCTGTGAGTAGGAATCCATTCAGAAAACATCACTAACTCCTTAATTACTATGAAAAAAGGTAGTAAATATGAGTGCAGCTAAGGAATGAATGGACTTTGTTTCCATAACGCACCTGTTCTCCCTTGTCAGCTTTGCTTCCTTTCTGACCGGGCTCTCCAACCTCTCCCTGGGAAAGAGAAACACAGACACAAACACACACACAAAGTGTGGGCTCAGCTAGCTTTGTCTCTAAATGTTAACAGTTTATGAAAAATCATTGAAAACTCTCAGCGCAACATAAACAACCATCATCTGTAACCATAATCTTTACAGAGTACTTTATGGATGCACAAAAATTGCATTTTTTTTCACCATTTAGTTCACTGCACAGCAAACCTCCAGCTACAGTGACATATGTTTGGCAGTTCAATAGAAGGCCTGGTAGTAATCTTAAGGGGTATAATGATTGCAGAAGATGAAAAGAGCTACAGTATTTCAATTTAACATCTCCTCTAATTTCATTTGCGGACAAATGTGGTAATGAAGATGGATAGGCTACAGTGAAGAGAAGAGACAGACATATTCGATGCAGATGGCCTAAGTGGGAACATGAGGATGAGGATTGATTGGCAATCTGTTTCAGTCTCAAAACGTATCCCACTATGGGAAATGAGAGGGATTGTAACTGGGCCAGCAGGACGGGATGGGTGGTGGCGAGTACGGCTGTCTGACCTTGTCACCGTCCTCTCCGGGTGGACCTTGAGGTCCAGCAGGCCCAGGCAGGCCAACAGGACCCTGAACACCATCACGACCAGCAGGACCCTGAGGCCCTTTCTCGCCCTAGAAGAACAGAGACATTTGTTTTAATTACATTTCTAAAACAGAAGAAAAGATAACAAAGAAGAAAAAAAGAAACAGCTGCTGTGGGAAAGGAAAAACAAACACTTACAGGTGCTCCCTTCTCTCCCGCAGGACCTGGGGGACCCTGAGGACCAGGCCTACCAGACAGGCCAATTGGACCAGCTGCACCAGCGGGACCCCTCTCCCCAGGCGAACCCTGTGTGTGTGGGAAAGAGAGAAAGATGATGCGCGAAAAATAAAAGGCAGAAGCCATGTTTTGTTCATTCCAAAGAGGAATGGACACATATTTAATAGTTTTGTCAGTCTGTCCATAAATACGACCTGAGTATGCGCTACAATAACCACTGTCATTAAGAAATGTACAAAGCAAGATCCAACTGAGATGCACTGCTAATGGATCAACACACACATCCACACTTACATTCACAAACATTTTTAAAGAGAAAAACTGCAGCAACAAACAGTGGCAGGTGGCTTTTCAGTTCTAATAACACAGCGCTGCTCCTTAAAAGCAGCCAGCATTATGTGCTGTATGTCTGGGAGCTGACGCCTCAGTGGCTGTAAGCTCTGAAAATTTCACTCCTGCAGTTGGAAATGCAGTTCTGAATGAAAGAGGCTGCTGCTGTGTATCAGTGCTCACATACAGGAACACACCTAAATCCATAAAACATGATGGTGAATGATAATCAGCATTTCTTTTTTAAAATCTCTGTTGCACTGAACTGACTGTGTACCTGCATGTGCGTTAGCTTCATGTTCCCAGGAATACATTACACTATCAATACCGAGCAAAAATACAAATTACGACTGTTTAATGTTCTGTGAAATCAAGAACCTAATTATGGAAGCTGTGTTGTTCATATGTTGATATTTTGTGCCTATTTTGGTATTTACGTACTGATACATATTGGAGCTAGCGGAACAGGTATTTGTTTCATTTTGGGTATGTTAATACTAATAAAAGTAAATCTAAATATCATCATCTTTTCATCACCTCTTACATGAATGAGAGTATTCTGTGATCCCATCTATGTCAAAGAACATGCAACTGATTCTACATTGTTCATCCATCAATCAATTTTCTACTAAATTACTTTTTCCCCCATGCAAAGGCTTTTCTATTATGTTAAGAACAACAATCACCGGGAAGAACAGAATATGGTAACACTTCACATGAAAATGACTCTTAAAACTCAATAGTGATGGAACCCTATGTTTCCTATTCTGAAGTGTGAAATGACACATCTAACATCATTCATTATCATCTCTGCAAAAACAATGAAAACAGTTTTTGGTTAACATAGTCTGAATGCACTCAGGGAGAGTGAAGGAGGTTATAAATACTATGTCTTAATATTTCCCACATCTTGAAGCACCAAAACTCAAAGGTTTCTGTTAAATTAACTTTAGACCTACTCTATGGTCTACAATACAACTAAATGTAGAGTGCAGGCTACTCTTATTGTGGTCTTGAGTAGGACGTTATGAATGTATTTATTTCCCAGGGCTGCAATTACTGCAGTGGAGTCACATTGCTGCCACATTATTCTAAACACGTTCAATCAACATGTTCATGTATATGTACAGTAAGTGCTGAATGCTAGACAGTCAATCCTCTAGAGAAGGAAACTGCATTCTAAAGAAAATTAAGTAAACATATTCACATTATGCAGAAACCTGATTTATACTGCAGTCAATAACATATAGCGTTGCAATTGTAACAATGTATGTTAATGTATAGAGACAACGTAAGGGCCAAAAGTTCATTTCAAGTTTTTACAATGAAATGATTAATTTTTTAGCAGCATAGGTGGGTGCACCATGAAAAATGTCAATTTCGTGATTAGGAGGAAGAAAGAACTCTGTTGTGACAGCAGCAGCCCATCATGTCATTCAATTGCTGTAAGCTTATTTATGTGTCTTACAAAGAAGCTCTAGAGTTTCAGTGACGAAGAACATATGGGCCAAAATGCAGCCTTTGGGACGGATGAGGGACGTGCAGGAGCAATGCCCAGGATGACTAGAAACTGACTCACCATATGGATGCTTTCCTGGCTGTGTGCTTTTTGCTGTGTGTGTGTTTCTTTGTTTGGTTCTGTCTCTGTGTGCCAGGAGGAAATGGAGCAAACATTCTTGATACCCAGCTACTCTAGCGCATGATCGCTCCTGTGACAAATCGCTGTGTGCAGTGGGACGGGATAAAGTTTGATGACTCTTTAATTGGAAAATTAATAATTAAACACTTATGATGTGACCATGATGGCTTAATGAGATTATACATTTATACCTATGTTTATATTTATAAGTTAGTTTACTATGTTTGATTTTTCTTCATGTGTGCCTTTAATATTCGCTGTGACTTATTTACCTTTACAACCTCTAATTTCCTATAATCCCGATCTCCTTTCTCTGTGGCAGTTGTGGTGACTTCAACAGAATGCACGAGTGTGTATAAATTCACACATTTTCAACACTACAAAGCTGAAAAAGGGCATCCTGCTCACCAAACCTTACCTGTGGTGATACAAGTTTAAAAAAAAAACTGTCTCTCATTTAAGTTTCAGAGCTTTGCCTCAAACTTCCTGCCTCCCTGGTGGTGATGTTAAATGGAAAGCTAGTATAAAGATGGCCTAGCAGTTAGCCAGGGTAAATCGAGACCATTTTTTTCCCTGTTCAAATAATGTAAACAGCACTCTGGTGCTTGGCATATGAGGGTATCAATAAAACATGACATATGCTATACAAGCCAAATCAAATATAGAATGTCATAAAAAATGTTTTAAAAAATCCAATACGGAGAGGACAGAAACCATTTTTACCCAGTGGTACTTTGATCTCACATAAATGTATACTTACAACAGGACCAGGTGGACCTTGTGGCCCCTCTCCGCCCTTCAGACCTGCTGGGCCCTGAGGAGAAGAAGGAGAAAACACATGAGGTCTTCCTTGACATAGCTGTTAAACTCTGTAACTTTCAGCCTATGCATTTGCTCTTCAGCCCTGCATTTTAACATGTCCATCATCAGATGCCCATCCAGCAGGGACTGTCTGCTTTCGTTTACTCATCCATCACTTGGATTTAACCTCAGAGCACTGCTTCAAGAAATATCATTGCTATTGACATTTTCATCTGGGTAGACCACCAGCATGAACCCAAGGCCAAAAGTATAGTGGGTGACAAAAAATATCATTCGTTATAATTCGTTATTCACAGGAAATTAAAAAAAAGACACCTTCCCCCTTAATAAAGGTGCTCCTATAATTCATACATACAGTATATAGATACATAAGTTGTACGTATACAGGACTGTGAGTGTGTCTGCATGTAGGTGCCTATAACTGTCATTGGGCACATGCAAGCGTGTGAGTTCTTACATGCAGTGTTGTGTATAATATGTAGTATGCAGGTGCGCTTTCCTGTATATTTGTCATTGCCCAAAATGTGTGTGTCTGCAGCTCCCTAGTGGGCTACAACAGAGCACATGGTAGTATCAGTAATGAGTCTCTGCTGGCTCTGGCTGTGTGCTGGAGTAAATTACAATGGCAGAAAACAATCAGCCCCACTGCTGGCCTGCAGAGTCTGACTGACCTTGAGGATGCAGGCAGCAATGCACTTCTTCCCCCTGACAGTATATCCATTCCCAGCCACCACAGCCTAATTGCCAACATTGCCCACTTAATAATTCATTGAGTAAATAATGCATATAAAAACAAAGAAAATAACTTTGCTGCCCCCCCAAAAAATTCTAGCAAAGAAATACAAAAAAACAATTCAAGTCTTTGAGTTAAACCAGAGAATAACTCACAAATGGATCCCCAACCAGCCTACCTCTATAATAGAGGACCATGATGCATTGCGTCAGTTAAAACAGTGGTGTCAGTTGTGGCGGAGCGATGCAGAGGCACGCCTGTTCATTTGTTAGATGTCGCTTTGGATTTCCTCTGCACTGGATTGATTGCTACGAGTGAATTCCTGGGCTGGTGTCTCTAATGAAGTGAAAAGCTCTAGATCGACGCCGGTCCATTTATTATGTAACAATGTTCTGTCACTTTCTACTAGCAAATGCATGTAAAGAGAAGCTATGATGAATAGGTGCAGGTGGATTGGAGCTCTTACCGTAGCACCGGGTAGACCTCTTTCTCCAGGGAAGCCTCGAAGGCCAGGGGGACCATCTTTGCCAGTGGATCCCTGTGGTCCGGGGTCACCCTAAATAAACAACACCAAATATCTGTGTTAGTGTGGTTCGGGATATGTTCATCAATACAACTTTGTAATAATACTAGCAAACTTTTTTACATCTAAAGGATTTTGTAGACTACAAGATTCTGGACAAGTCTGGAAATTTTAAGAACCAACCAAAAGTAGACAAGTGATGAGAAAATAGTCTCCTACATGACCAACCCTGTAGATCAACTATTCAAATCAGGTGTCACAATGTAGAAATAAAGCATGATGCTGCATGGCTTATAGCTCACCTCAGATTAATTTTTTTGGTTACACTATATAAAAACTCTGTTTCTTGAACAGCTGTTGTGTATTCAAGTGTGAGAAACAGAAGCCATGATTAATAACAAGTTGTGCTATCAACCAATCAGGTGAAAGAAAGTTTGTCTGGATTTAGGAAAGAACTGTCATCTACTCTGTCGACTACCTGCCAACTGAGCTTTGCCAGTCAACAAGTTTGAAGTTCTAATATTAAGAACTAAGTAGTATTCCAGACCCTTGGGCAGGTCTGTATACAGCTGAAGTATCCACATAACAACCAGCTTCTTACTGCAGTTATACAGGAAACTGGTGTATGATGACCTTCGCTTGACATGTGTTCAACTTTTGTCCCTTTACATGAGACTGCTGTCACTGATGGGTCACTGGTCTGTTTTTACAGAGATTCCACACCACATAATTACTTTACATAAAAAAAGTTCGAAGGGAGGTTTCAGCTTAGCCTCCTTCCTTATACTGTGTCTTAAATGGTCTTTATTCTTCAGTCATTGCTGCAGCATTAGTAATGCCTTATAGTGTCACAAATTCAGTTTTTGCAACAGCAAATTGAGAGCTTGGAACTTAAATATTTTAGACGCCTTTATTTTTCTTTTACTGTAAATTTAGTTGTCAAAGACACCATACACAACTTCCGATGTAACTTTATTGGTTGGTGCTGGCATGGAGTCAGTATTGGTTTTAAGATGCAAAGCACATGACAGATAAATCATGTAGTTGAGAACTGCACAGCACTCAGACAGATCCTTGCAAATCAGAAGTTAAGAAATGCCCGTCCTACTTAAAGATGCTTAACATCTTCTTCCTCTCAGCCCTCTGGTGAGATGTGTACATGCAGCTATCTTTCGGAATTTATGCATTTAAATAAATATATCACAATATAAAGCTTGCAAGAGAACTTTAAATTCCTTTAAGAAAATATCAGTTTGAAAAGTGTGTACTAATGGCTTTGCACATCCCACCAGGATCAGAAGTGTACTTGTTTTGTAGCCAACATCTGTCTTAATGGGCCATTAACTGCAAATGGTTTGAAGCAGGTATGTTTTCTGCGGATTCATTAACAGTGTCACCACACAGTCAATACATAAGCCTCAATTCAATCAAAACCAAGGCACTACTGCTTTCAAATCATAAAATATAATGATTTCTCTCTTCTCGCCAACCTCATTCTGAAACAAATGTTTCTGTTGTAAGGGTTACATAATACATTTAACAATTCACTGCTTAAAGTCTCAAAGCTGAAATGTAAAAAAAAAAAAATCAGGTGTGAATCACACCAAAAACATACTGAGCAAGATCTTTTTGACTGAACTAGCAGACGGAGCTTGACAGTAAGAATGTGCAAGCAAAAATCTGTTCAGCTTCTGCAACTGTTGACATGCTCTCCCCCTTCCCTAACCCTCAATTCAGACAGCTAACTTTTTAAGTTACTTTGTATTCTATCTACAAGAAAGGAACATCGCCAATAATTGTAGGGCAACGTCATTTACTTCCTAGTTGATTTTGTGCACCACATCCCTAAAACAAGGACATTTGACTTCAGTAAAAGTAACTTCTGGCTTGGTTCTCCTTTCTTTTGTATTGGCAGGCTGACTTTATCTGCAAACAGGGAGGCACAGAAGAGTGGGCTAGAGAGGTATAAGAGGATTTGGGCTCTGCTGCCAAGACCTCCACAGAGTGTCCCTGGCATACTGATGCGCAGGCCTGAGCAGTGTGTGGAAGAAAGTGGGGCTGTGAGTGGCGGAGGGTTTTGGAGTTAGCCGACGGACTTGATTAAACTGTCTGTTCGGGGATGAAAATGAAAGCAGAAGACGTAGGGGTTTGAGGGAGAGGATAGTGGGCGGGGGATGCTGAGTGGTCCTTGGAGTCGGGGGCTGAGTTTGGAGCAGCCCATACTTCTAGAAAATGGTTACTGTCTGCTCCTAATGGGCACTCAATTGCCAGCTAAGAAAAGGCCAGGGAGGGAATGTTGTTCTGTGCTCCCAAATCTCAGCCACTGTATCTTCAGCAGTCACCTGCCAGAGTCTTGAGAAGACCTTGGTATTTGTGTGTATCTTGGTGAATGTATTGCCATAGATTTATTTCTGCTTATTCCCAGTCTTATGTAAGCAATCCAGTAGTCTATTGAGCTTTGCATGCCCTCCAGAAATATATCTGCTTGTGAATGCTCTGGCTCAATCTGCAAAATCAAATCATGTACTATAATTGCAACTGCATAAGTTCAATTTGCAGCCCACCTCCATAATGCTGATCTCTCCATCAACCTCCCTGGCTCCCTCTCCTCAGTGTGTCTAACACAAATCTAATGCAGCCCATGAGAAAAGCCAAGCCCAGTCTTGTGAACAAATTACTTTGTGCATTTGTTACAAACTATAGAGGAGATGGAGAGCAGTGGGGTGATTTCTAACATGTTGTGCAACTATAGAAAAACAAATTAGCATTTATTGATAAGAATAATTGTTGGGATCGCCTATGGTTTTAAGAATTCTGTATGTTAAAATCATGGCAACATTTGTGTATTCACCCCTGCTTTAATGTTCTATTTACTTGCCAATTCATTTGATAGTATATTGTGTATGTTGCTAAGACTGGCTTCGTTATTGATATGTATTCTTTGTTTTGATTGAAAACCCTTGGGAAAAACTTTTGGCACAACTATATTCATCCCTTAGTACAGTACTCCGGACACATACCTTTGATCCCTCCTTGCCAGCAGCACCAGGAAGACCCTGTTCTCCAGGTGGCCCAGGGGGTCCAGGGTGGCCTCTCTCACCAACGGGACCGGTCTCTCCAGTTGGTCCCTAAGAAGTCATCATACCATTAGATATTATTTACTGTTTAACATTACAACTACACATTATGGCCTATACATTTATACAAATCATGTGATATCATGAGGGCCTATTTGATTGATAACTTACACTAATACTTCAAAGTCCATGAGTCAGTGGGTGTCTGAAACCCAAATAAATAATTGATCTATTACCTAAGTGAGAACAGATCTTCCAAATTCTGTTTAAAGGCTCAGAAATATCCACCTGCACTGTTATGTTTTAGATACCTACATTATTTATTTTTCTAATAATCTATGATGGTGGTTCACAATACCACACTGCTTGCTTTACATCTACTGTTGATCGCAAACATTAGTCAGATAACTAGCTTACTACTGCTGTATCACTTTTTGCTGAGAACTAAGCATTTATTGAGGAGAATTACAATTTCCCATTCATTAAGTTATACCTGAATAATATATTTATCCTTTATTAATACATGTCTCTTACCTGGGGCCCGACAACACCTCCAGGGCCAGGTGGACCAGTTTTTCCTTGGAAACCCTGAAAAAGGATTACAAAGACATATTTATATGCTTCTTGATAATAGGGTAAACACATAGCTTATCTATTAAAAGTAAATAAAGCATGGAGATTCCACTTGAATTTGTTTTCAGCTGATAAGCAGCCATTTAGGTTTGGCATTTTCCTATAACAATACAATGCTGCCTGCTAGATAACTATAGCTAAGTTTACAGTCTTTTGTTATTTCATACACATTGAGGACTTCATTCATTAGATGTTAAAATTACATGATGCATATTCAGGACTTTAAGCCTTTACTGACAGTCAAAAGTAGGTACAAACAGGAAAACACAGAGAGAGAGACATGAGAGCAGTACATGTTTCTGGCTGGAATCAGACCAAGGAGACAGTGCTATTCATTAAGTATATATACCTAACCAGAGACAAGACCTTTCTGTAAAGCAGAGTACTTTTCAAGAGGTATACTTCATGGATGTTCAAGTACTAACAATGAGCATAGCTAAGAAGCTCAACCACCACTAAAGATAAACAAATAAACGCTCTTCTCTCTGGGTGGTTTGCTTGTAATGTCGGGTCATTGACAATCAAAGCTGATAAAACCACATTCGTAAAAAGTAAATGAAATGTTATTGAAGGTTCAGCTTCTGTTATATTGAAATATTTAAGAATCTTATACATTTTGAATCTTTATTAAGCATCAATTTTGACATGTCAGTATGTGAAAATGCCAAACCACTGAGAATTTCAACCCAGATCCTTAGCTCTTAGCTGTTTTTAGATTTAACTTTAGAGTCATTGGTTAATTTTTTTTTTGGCTTGCTAATGAGGAACATGTGGTTGAGTTTGAAATAATTCATATTAAATTATAGGCAGATGTTTCTATCAAACAAGGTCTGGCAAGCTCAGCATCAACAAATGAAGAGCCAAGCCAAACAAGTAACTGGTTAAGAGAGAAAAGCATCTGACAGCCAAAGATCCCTTTTATAATTTTCTCAGAGAGCTGATGAGCCAAACCATAGCTAAATGACCAATGAATATGAAGATGAAGCAAGACGCAGGACTCCAATGGAATGATAATGTCGCTCTAAGTCTGTTCAATGTTTAATTAGGCATCTGCTGGCAATCACCTTTGCCACAACTTCATGAGGCTGATCTTACAGTACAATCATTCTGTCAGCAATTGCATGCAGCTTAAAATTGACACTTTTTTTAAATTTTGATGACTGTTGCCGCTGTAAAAATCCAAATGACTGTGCCATGAGTTTGTTTCCAAAACTAAAGAGCAATTTGAATACATTAATAACACTTACCCCTAACCCTTTCAGAATTGTTAAATTAAGTTAAGTTTAAATGTTTGCACACAATGTTCTCTGGTGTAATATAAACCAATTAGTTGTAGTAAACTTGTTAAAGAAGTTTATATACACAGTGTGTGGTCGATCTTTTAATTGCAGTGTTCCCAACTGATATGCTTAAACAGATCAAACAGCAGAACAAGACATGCCAAAAAAGATAAAAGTTCTGTGTCTCAAGCATTCAATCTAACAGTGCAGCACAAATCCAATGAACTTCGTCTTCAGGGAGAGGAACAATCCAATCTGCATTGGCTTGAGTCTTCTTCCAAGTACTCTATATTAGCCCTAAATATTAACCCAATGTGATGCTTAGTAGTCCAGCCATGAAGTGAATAAACATAGCAGGAGTGTGAATATATAGAATGACTGGTATCCTTTATGTAGATATCATTTTATGGAGACATGTCTGTCACCTTTATCTGGGTTGCTAAATACTGATGTATTTCCAGACATGACAGGATGAAAAGAGTGATACAGTTAAACTCTATCGATGCCAGAGAGTGATTAGCATAAAGCACATATCAAACTCGAAGGGCAGTGCACAGTGCAAACCGACTCTCATTTTGGAATTCACCGGTTTCAATTGGTCTCTGCATCTCTCAGTCATCAAACTCCAGCATATCACATTTTCACTGATGCATTTAATTCATAACTCATTTAATTTACAACTTCTTATACCACAACTTAACAAAGTTTTCAAATCCAAGCTCAGAAAGCCAATTGTGTTTGAGTTATGACTCCAGGCTTATTGATCCCTATGTTGTGATTTATGGTGATTTACTACTCAATGGAAACCCTTAGGCCATGCTGTTTCAGCATCGGCCCTGACTCAGAGACACAGACTCAAATCTTTATTTGCACTTCCTCAAATGCAAGTTGTGTTGCCAGGGCTGGGCGCCTATGAGCATGTTTATTGCTGTGATCTATTATCATATTGGGTGCTTGTGGAGCCTGTTCATCAGCGCATAAATCTACAGCCATAAACACCTTAATGAAGACTCTATCGTTGTTGCTGGAATAGAAGCAAAGGCAGAGAAGCACTCGTGTGTGGTGTATCACGTTATCTATAGGAAAGAGGCAGGCGGAAAGGGAAGCTTTAATGATAGAGGCGATGATCTGTCAAGCTTTTAGTAGAATTTATTGCCCTCTGAGCCTCGTCAAACCAAGGTGCACTGATGCATACCAAGTGCGGAGGAATCGAGGTTGGGAACAGGGGATTGCAACTAGATGGGATCAAGTCAAACTTTGCTTTGTTTTGTTATTTCTATTGTCATAAATCTTATGTTGCATGGGATACGACATCCATGAATTAATGCATCTTAAGTGCAGATTTAGTACAGCCATTTCTTATTAAGCTCATGAATCTGTTTTGACAAAAAAGTACATGAATCACTGTTCTATCATGCAAAAACAGATTTTATGTCTGCTAGTTTGGTTGTACCTCACTTATAAGTGCTTGATTATTTAAGACCTGACAGTGCTACAATAGAACATCTTATTGCACCTGAACAATCTAAGTTCAGTGTCCTTCCTTTGGATATTTGCAAACAAAAAATAGAAGCTGCATCAAAAATGGTTAACCGACTCCTGGTGTCCACCTCTATGACACGGGAGTCTGAGCAACCTGGATTTACTCAGACAGAGTGCAGCATGTGTGTGCGTGTGACTGGAGACAAGCAGATAGATTCAGACAATGTTCACAACGGATTTGTCTTTCGAGTTTGGCTTTAACAGACATGTCTGTCACTTTGGCTTCCCACTGAGATGTTGTATCACTGATTGTAATCTACTGCATACGAGAGCATTAGAGATTGGATTTGGAGGTGGAAGGGAGGGTGGAGTCAATTGAAGTGCAGCTAACTGACTGGGAGGGATCAGATTTGTTCTGTGATCAGTAGGCAATTGAAGAAGAAACTGTCTTTTTGGCTTTTTTAGTCTAAATGGCACTAAGCACAGAGACTACAAGCCATTAACACACAAAAAACTAATTTGTATGGGTTAAAAACATGATAAGACTGAGCATTGAGAGGAGAATCAAAATCAAACAGAAAATGAAAAAAGTTATGAGGTGTCTCATTCTTGTATTGGAAATATGCCAAATCTGCCCAAGTGTCGAATATTAAGTTATATTAAGTTTCTAGTTTGACGTGATGTCTTCTGTCTCTGCACTCAGCAGGAGGTTAAAGGCTGAGACTAAAACGGCGCACACAGGTTACTGAAAGCACAAACAGGATATTGCATCTCTATGACTCACCGTCTCTCCACGCTGACCAGGGTGTCCGGGCAGCCCATCCTTTCCAGGTGGTCCCTGTTAGGTGCAAATAGTACATTCGTCACCATCACATCCATATCTGAAGTGAATCATGATACTATGAAATTGGCCCCATTGCTGTAATAAAGGTTTATTTTACCAAGCAATGAGATTATTCCAGCAAATGCTTTGTAGGCACAATATCAGTCGTACAAACATCATTTTCGGACTGGCACAGTCATAGCTGGACTACTGGAACACTAATGAACAAATAACAGGTTTCTATTATTTTGGTGAAAGGAACAACATGACTGGCTGAGGGCTAAGAGCCAGCTATGAATCTATTCTGAATCGATAGGTGGAAATTACCACTTGTCTCCTACCTGGACTGGGGAGTGAGAAAATGGGTTCTGCTTCAATAACAGTTAGACTAATGATCCCTGCACAGAATTAGGGATATTGCTATGTATTACTGCACCCCATGAACTCCTCGAATTAAATCAATTGTGACTTACATTATAATGTTTGCAAACAAGGCTAATTTGCAATGAGACAGTTGAAAGGACAGTAAGTTCTGAGAAACTGATTTTACAGCCCATTTAGATTTAAAGCACACAAAGTTCAGGAAGGTAAAATACTTACAGGGGGTCCCTTTGGTCCAGGGAAGCCCACTGGTCCCTGAGGTCCTTGAGGCCCCTGCAGTAGACAAACAAACAGTCAGTGCTGCATTATGCTAAAAGGAAACACATCAACATAACAGTAACAGGTTTGAAGAACTTCATGTGGACATATGAACATTTTCAGAGTAACTTGAGAAAGCACATCCAAGTTATTCGATATAGAAAATGGTGTAAAATCATTATTGTCAGTCATTGTTCAACAGGTCATTATTGTGAGCCCACTCGAGTGGTGACAAAGCTTTGGGCACAGTGCCTCCATTATCCAGCTATAGAGGAAAGTAGTGAGTGTGGAGTTATAAAGATTCTCTGAATGTTTTCTAATGATACTGTAGTCTTCCAACCAGGGTGAATCTTCGAATGTTATCAAATGTTTGAGAGGTGATGTTTCTTGTCTAGCTAGACATTTTCGTTTAATTTCTCAGAGAATGATACATGGATATTGATGAAAATCATCCACAGTATTAAGGTGGCTGTTATCTGTCAGTAAGAGTCTGGAGTCTGGAAACGGTAACGGTAAGAGAAAGATATCGGCATGCCACTGACAAAAATGTTCATGTACTGAAGCTAATGTGAAATTTGTTGATCAAGTGTAATTTGTCTTTGGAAAGCTACTTAACAGTATATTGTTGAGGTTACACAAGGGCCTGGAATTCAGGGAGATTAAATATAACTCACATTTAAAATATCTCCTTCAAATCTAATCTTTTGCATTCTAATGTAAATATGGCTCAAATCTGGCTTGATAACTGAAGTTTATCTATAAATCAATTTCATCTATCAGATTTGAGTATTTTTTAGTTTCTGGGGTGAATTATGATATCTGATTCTCATGGGATTTTTAAAAATATTTTGTATTCAAAGGAACATGACCAGCAAAAGCTGTTAAGCGATACAGAGTTCATGAACTGATCATTTAAATTTCACAATTTTGAATCTCTCAGATTTGCACAGTATGTGGGCACACACTGCCCACATACTGTCACGAATCACAAATTACGAAATTCAAGAGCTGCGTATCAACATTTGATACAACATGCTATCGTATATTCTGCACTACTAGGAAGTACTGGTGCAGAGGGCACACATTATGCACTCAGTTTATCCAAACTTAAGCTCTGATACTAAAATCCAAAACCAACGTTTTTAAAAACTAAAATGCATAGTCTAGATAGAGGAGCACAAACTGCTATGGGCAGAACTTCTCCCTCACAGAAGTATAAAACTAGTGGAATTTGAGGATGATTTTACTTTATTAAATGATACCTGTGATTCACACTGGCCTTTGATATAGGAAAGACTGAATGTGACTATTTTAATGAAGCATGATGAGTCATATGCTGTGTAGCTAACCGTGGAAAACAAGAGGTTTTACAGAGTTTGGTAGCTGTCCAACATTGTTGTTTCATCTAACAGAAGAGAGGTCATGTTTTCTGATTAACTTACCTTCATCGTGCTCTGCCAGAGTTCTAATAAAGTCATTTTCTCCCCCGTAGTGTCAGGAAAATGCTAATGTCACTTGCTGACTTGCATGACTACTAGATTCCTTTCAATGTTTCACATTTTCTTTGTCACACAGCAAAACTAATTGCACTTAAACACCACTGGAAATCAAACAAAATCTAATGAAAGGTATTAAATAAAGTGGCAATGCTGGAGGGCCATTCTATCGTTGCTAATGTTTTTAGCCACCTAGGACTCATTGCTCAATAAAAAATGCTATAAATCTTGATCTGCACAATTTTTGTATTTTATTTTTTGTCATAAACAAATTAGCAAACAGTAAGATTTTGAATGACTGAATCTTTTACTAAACCTTACTGGTCTTATTGTCATTCCAGGAAAACTGCTTCAGTGATTAAAACACTGTCATCTTGTTTATTAACCAGTCAGAGGTGAGGAGGACAACTTTGACAAACTGTGACAAACTTTTAACCGTTTGTGTATTTACATGTATTATAACCATCCCAGAGTGAGTGTGTTATGGACTTACTCGCTCGCCAGGTGGGCCTGGAGGACCATCATTGCCTGCTGTGCCCTGTTAAACACAACAAGAACAACAGATCTTCATCAGTCAATATGTAGGTGTAAATATTTTTGCACAACATATATTTGGCATTGGCAACGATGGGAGCATTGTTCCAAAATCTGTCATGATTTCATTCGAAAAGTTTCATTTAATTCTAAATTAGATGTTGAACTACTTGACTGACCAGCGAAAAGCCTAACATCAATGCAAGGGCTGTGTTTTGTTGTGATTGCAATAATTAGTGTACCTTGGGACCTGGTTTTCCTGTTGGACCTCTGGCTCCTCGACCCCCACGAGGACCCTAGAAAAAGACAATAACTAGTAAAACAATGTGGAAAATACACCAGTCTACTTAAATGATGACATGTGTATATAGGATGAGTCATCAATGAGTGAAAAAAAATACATACTGTTGGACCTCTTTGCCCTCTTGGACCAGGCTTGCCAGCAATACCCTGTTAGATAATCAAAGGCGAAACAGTTTAAGCACTCACACAGACTTCCTGTGTTTCATTATTCAACATTAATTCACTTCTGACAGCACTTTACCCTCTGTCCTTCAGAAAAGGGCTAAAATCACTTCTATAGTGTCAAACAGTCACAGAACAATTCGCTTCCTGTTTTAAATTAGCACTGTCATTTTTTAATTTCAAAATATAAATCAAACTGTACTTGTGCTAAATGGCATTTTGATAATCTTTCAGTACATTGAAGTGCACTCCGACACATCTCACTTACCTGAGTCTACTTAAATCTCAAAAAGCACTTTTTGAATAACAACAATTATTTTTGCAACATAATATTTCTACTGGTTGGCTGACTAAAGCAGCAACTTGCCAAGAATGCTAGGAAAATATTTCTATACTAGCTGGAAATGGCTTTCTGGCTTTAAAAACTAAATTTGATTTCATGAAAAAAGCAGTGAGTGTTTCATTTTGGCAGGTAGCCATGGTCATTGTAAGTGAGATAATGTACTTCCAAGTGTCCACTTAATGATTCTGATGTACTCAACAAGCAAAAAGCAATTTTCTCTCCACTACTTTATATATTTAAGATCATCTGAAATTGATACTTTTTTTTAACATTACCTCTATGAATCGACAGTTTTAAATAAAGCGAATGGACAGCGGCCAGGACTATTTCATAGGTGTTATTAGTAAAACCTGCACCTTGATCTCTTTTCTGCATCAAGACTATGTGAGTGAAACTTACTTTTTTCAAGCCAAGTAATGGGGAGAGGTGCTCAATGAAAGCACAATTGTTTCCACATCTTTTGTTCTCTCCCCTACATTGATTTTGCTGCTTATTTTTTGTGCCAAGTCACCATACAGAAGTCTTTATAATAGCAATCAATTTTCTTTTGTGCTGGGATACGATGGTGTGGTGATTTTCATACACAATCAGGCACAGTGTGTGTATCTAATGAGAGTGTGTGTTCTTACTCTGGCTCCTTTCTCGCCGTTGGCTCCAGGGAATCCAGGGAAACCGCTTGAGCCCTGTTAATGTGAGAGGGCGATATCATGGAGGGAAATGAGAGAAACATGAGAGAAGCAGAGTGGGTCAGGGCATGCATGATAATGAATGATTTTTTTTATAAATCATCATCGGTTACTCTGTGCCATTTCACACTGTTAACACTTAACACCATGGGCCTTATGTAACAATCCATGAATTTAAATTAGGTTTAAAATATCCAAATGTATCCCTCCCATGACCTTAACATGTTGTTTCTTCCTCATCTGTCAATGTTATATTTCTAAAAAGATGTGTCTACTTCAGTTGGATAAACCACCACTATTAAATATAATGAATGTGTTTTAATTTTGAACACAGTTACTATATTCCTATGAAGTGAAAGTTTTACAACAAAATAACATTGTCTGCCTTCAAAAGAGAATATATCCAATTCACAAACTTTCCCCACTCTGGTATCTCTAGAAATGTTTATCAAGCTGGCAGAACTCTGAAAGTTTCTCCGGAAAATTATCTAAACTTAGTATGTGGGGAACACACACACACAGACAGAAACATCTTGGGAAGAACAAACAAGCTTAGCACAAGACCTTTGTAAACACAAGACAAAGGTGACGCAATTTGTTTCTGCAGTCAAACTCTGTGAACTGGGGATTAAAAAGCAGCTTACCCGTTCTGCAGCATCTCACCATACGTTGCATTGGGAGATTCAATAAAAAAAAGTAATCAATGATATCTCACTATTGCTTGGTTATGTCTAATACCTTATTTCTAATAAGTCATTTTAACTGTAAATACATTTTGTGCTGCCAAACTTTGATTTACCACTTTAGTTCATTTTGTTTTTTACATTGGGTCATTTTCACACAGACTAATTTAAAAAACTTGTGAATTCTAAATGAAATACTTTGTTTTGCTCAACCTCAACATTAGAGACATGCCATCAGCAATAAAATACAAAAGGGGCATGAGCACTTCTCTTTGCAGTATTCTGGTGAAGTAGAAACCCCTATAACAAAACAGTATTCAGTGAATGTGAGCCCTATGGGCAATGCTTTGACATGCCTCTGGCATTGCTTCATCACAATCTGAGTGGGCAGCAACTCTTAACATACACTCATGTTCACTTAGACAAGTGTTTACAGAAACTGGTTCCACAGGATCATCAAAAGATTGTTGTCTCATCTCCTGACATGAATAAATCATGTCAGCAAAAACTGTAACACATTTGGTATGACTCAACTGATTTCCAATGAGAGAAACTGAGACCACTTTTCTTTCTCTTCTTTTCATTTGGCAGCAAATGTTGCATTGCTTTACAGCAACAAACAGAAGGGGGAGCTGTTTCTCCAACACAATGACTGCTACAAATTATTGAGTTTGTGAGATCGTAAAGAGCAAATGGGATGGGATATGTGTTATTATTAAGAACACCAGAGCAAACTACTTGATATTGAATCTTATTAGTTAACAAAAATTGTGCCAAAGTATTTAGGCAAAAATGTATTGACAATAATTGATGTTTAAAAATTCTATAATATCTTCGGATAAGATACCCTAAAGGGTAAGTTATAACTAATTACTTACTGTTTTAAACTTCCATTTGGAAATAATGAGGCAAAAAAGGTTTGGAATGCTTGTTGGTTTCTCACTTCTAATGAGCCATTAAGTCTGCAGTTAAAAAATGTTGATATGTGGTTAATTAATGTATTTTGATCCGCAGCACCTTCCCAGACGGTAAGTGGTTTAACAGTCAATCGGAGTCTTTTTGTTTCATTAATTAGCTGAAGAGACAAACAAATGTCATGCTGGAAGAGGATAAACACAAGCCAAAGGTTTTATTACCACCTGGCAACCTAAAAAGTTGTTCTAGTTAATAGATTATAAGTGATCTATAGAACATTACATGATGTATTAAAAAATGTAATCAATATGAATATATTAATAAAAATACCATTTAAAAAAGCCATTAGTTATGTTCACCTTAATTTCAAGAACAGTCGCTTTAAAATGATTTCTTTATCATGTAAAACATGTAATGCACAAATGATCAGCACCAAAGCCCTGCTCCTCCCCAGGGATGCAGGGTGCACTTACTGTAACTGTTTTAACCATCACACAATTTTGCATTAAATAGTTTATCCTACCAGCTGTTTTTACTACATTATTACGTACTACAGTTTCTGATTATTTTATTGTGAGTCACCCATTTACATGAAACCATTAAGCTGTATAGTGTGGATTTTTTTGTCCATCATTTTGATAACCAATGAAGCCTTAACAGTTCTGATTCTGAGCGGACTGATGCAGATTCATTCAGAAATAACAAAAGACAGCATCTTTCATTGTGGTGAAAGTGACATCAATTTACCTTAGGTCCTTGTCTTCCTGGATAACCTGGCAGTCCCGGAACGCCCAGTTTACCCTGAGAGACGTTAACAGCACAAGCAAAAACAGTTTAAATGAAACTGAAATGAAAATATGGTGAGATATGATTCTTAAATTGGGTTTGCCCATTACTTTCTCTCCAGCAGGACCAGCAGGACCTGACTCTCCGTTGGGGCCAGAACGGCCTTTAGGACCCTCAGGACCATCCTCTCCACGGGGCCCAAGCAAGCCAAGCTCACCCTGAGACACAAACACAAACAGGGAATATCAAAATGATTGTCAGTCACTGCCTCCATGTAAGGAATACAAATCAGAATGGACATGCAGGAAGTTCTTTCGATGACAGATCATTAAATTTCAGAAATGCTCCTCACCCGATCTCCTTTGATTCCCATGTCACCCTTGAAACCTGGGAAACCATCCTCGCCCTAAATGAAGACACAAAGAAGTTGCCAATGTTCAGTAATTTCATGATGTTGTTGTTTAAGGCATTTCTTTTATTCCTGCTAAGAGACATTGAAAGTGACTCTTTTCTCCATTTCACTGTGCAACTTATTAAGTCTCTTGATCATTTGTATTCACTTAACATCTGTTAAATATTCAGCCTGCTTATGTTCACTATGTGGATCACAGAACTGATGCTGCTATCTGCTGGCCAGACAGTGGAACAACATATGCAAGGAGCTGTATTTGAATTCTGGTAGATGAGCTGTGCTACATTTACTTTTGCTCTAACTGTCGTACCTGCACCGACTGATTCTAGGAATTTAGGATTTTGGAAATATCTATGCAATAAACATTTTTTAAATAATTTAAACAAAGATCCACTGAATTTAGAATTCATACAATAAAACAAAATAACAATTTTGTGAATTTTGTAAATGAACACAAAATGTTATCCTCAAATGAATGCCTAAGGATACTTTCCACTTCAGCCAGACCTCTGTTGCTTTCCTCTGACACTTTCTCTTTCTATTCTGTCACCTGTCCATGTTTTAAGCCCTATCTGATGCATTATGCAGCACTGAGTATGTCTGTTGCCAGAAACTCGCATCACGAAGACCACACACACACACACACACACACACACACACACACACACACACACACACACACACACACAAACACACACCTGAGGTAAAGCACATCCTTTATTCATAACAAATCCTTTCTCCTCAAGGTTTGGCTTTTGAATCTCTTGCCATAAATAATTCAGTATAAAAACTGATATGAATACCTGTCATTGTGGAGAACAACGTCCCTCAGTCAGATAATAGATTTTATACAGCAGCCTAACTGTATCGATCTTACATAAATGTCACACATATTAAAAAGAAGCCTAGTTTAAATTCCAGATGGTGATGCACACAGTTGAACACTTCAAAAGTGTTTGAGATGGATTGCAGTGTTCTTTGAAAACCAAAAGCCTCGAGCATGACAGCTTTACATTCAACACCTGATTGAGGGTCACTCCAACAAAGTGTCTGTCTCCACTGAAGATGGCTATCGACTGACCTCTGCATGGTACTTTGAGGCTGCAGCGGCTGTCCACTCCAGTTCAAAAGAGTTCAAATGAATTTGGGAAGGCAGATAAACAGAGTATCTGTGACATGAATATATTTACAGGCTGTTCCTAAACTTTGTTTTGCAGTATTCACCTTTGCCAACAAGTGAAGTTTTGTCAACCACTGTCAATTTGGAGAGCAGCAGCCAAACCTTGTCCATATAAACCCACTGGATTCAGTCTGTTGACTCCACTTGGCAAATCTATCTTATTAGTACAGCGTTTGAAATAAATTGTTTCCAGTGTTTTCATGGGTCAGAATATTTAATTATATTAATCTTTGTTGACAAAACTGCATAAATCTCAGTCTAATCTCACTGGCTACAATCTGGGTGGTAAACTGAGAAATGATGTGGAAACAATTCAGCATGTTTATAAGTTTATACCTTCTCTCCCTTCCCTCCCTTGAGACCACGAACGCCGTCGGCACCCTGTTGGACAGGAAATTGAGATTAATGAGCATTACAAACATAAAAGAAAACAATACAATTAGGCACAATAGATCAAAGGGTGGGTTTTTATAACTAGCAAGGAATTAATAAGGCTGGTGAATCAAATTTCCACACGATCTAAACTGTACCTTGACACCACGAGGGCCAGGATAACCAATAGGACCCTGTGGACCAGAGGGACCCTGGAGGAATAAAACATATTGTGAGGTTATTATAGTAATGCTTTATGGTAAGGTTGGAAGAGAAGGTGTAGGTGTTCAGAGACCACAATGCACCATTGCATGTCGTCATGGGCTTAAAGATGCAGGAGACATTTACTCTAGCTATTGTCACTTGTAACAATACAACTGTAGTTATCCAGTTGTTCAGACACATGGACAAATGAAATACTTTGTCTTGAATTGGCTGTGCTCTCCATTAAAAAGGCCATTAATATATTTACATCAGAGATTGGCCAATGAAAAATATTTCATCTATTGTATGTATGTAAAGTAAATGATGAGAAAATTAGATGTTATTGTTAATCCATGAGAGAAGCTGCAGGACACAATTCTTGATCCAAATAGAAACAAAAATATGAGATTACTTATTTTAAATGATTGTTTTCTGTTTCTATCAAAGGTTTGTTTAAATTACAATCTAATTACATAAAATGCATATGTTTCTTTCAAACACTTAATTCACATGTATTGTCTCCAGATATATCATTTTTTATTTGCCAACTAACCATACTGTTATCATTTGTCTTGTTTGAGCTAGTTAGTTAAATGTAGCCCATAGTTTGTTAAGTATAACTAAAACAAAACATTGCAGTGCTTCTTAATAATGGGATTGAATGTGTTATGTTACTGTACAGTAAGTGAGTAACATAAATACAGTTAATTGCTGCAAATTTTTGTTAACACTTTTAAAAATACTGACTTTGGTACTTAAACTGCACTGATGCGTTTTTGCACATAATCTCTTAAGCACACGTACCTGGGCTCCTTTCTCTCCAGGTGGGCCCTCCTTACCGGGATGACCCTACAAAATGAAAATAAAAAGACTGAATAAGGACCAAATTAATGTTTTTCAGCTAGTTGAAGCAACAATTTATGATGTTGAAGCATCAGTAATGAGAGCTGGTGTCACCATATTTAGATAGAGGGGGAAAAAGCCTTTGTGTTGTCTAAGATTGCTGCTATAGATGGCATGGAAAAGCAACAAATCTAAAAATAAGAGCAAAGGGGAGGCTGACATGTTAGACGAAAAACTTGTTCACAAGGAGCTAACAAACCAATGAGCCTCATTGTTTAGAACTTACACCGAATAAAATGCTTTTAAAAGCAAAGCTGACTTGTTTTGATTCCATATTAAAAAGGTACAGCATCACAAAAACAACACAGGATTCCCCCCTTCTTCTCTGTGCTGAGTGACAGACATATCAATGTGTGCTATATGGTGCTTTTATCTGCTGTGTGTTCATCAGTGAAAGAGATGGTGTGTGGTCTTTCCATATTTGTATGATTCAAGTATAAGGAGTAAAACTGGAGTAAAACTAACAGTAAGTGATGTTGTTTATGTCAGTCAAGCAAAATATTGACTTTCTCAGTGGCAGGTTGAGGCAGTTTAATAGCCATGGTGTGGCTTGGTGGCCATTGGTTGTGTAAGAGATTGGGCAGGTAGACATGCACATATGCAAACAGCTCGATACACACCCTCTCATACACATATGGAAACCTTCAGCTGCGAACACCTGGAACTTCCCATTTGAGATGTGAGGCTAAGGTAGAATGCTGTAAATCACCAGGCTCGGTCGCCTGAGGGCAATTAAGGGCTGCCTGCTTCTTGAACTTACACGCCTCTCCTAGCGAGGGCAGAGACAGAGGGATGACAAGTGACTGCAGGTCGAGAATAACAAGACTGAAAGGGGCATTATTATATTTCTGCTGATGAAGAATGCCGTGAGAGATTTCCAAGGAACAGTTTAGCAGTACACTACACAAAGGCTAAAGGGATAACCCATCGATATACAGTCTCCAGTCTCCACAGTACACTGACATCCCATCAGTCACTTGTGTGATCCACTTAACTTTAAGAGCTTCAAATGTCTATTTGTAATTCAAAGGTACTAGTGTTATTTCAAAGTCACAAAAGTAAAGATACGAACTTCATTTTTCTTTCAGTGTCAATATGACAGATTTAATTATGCTATGCTGATATCTGTGCAGATTCATTTTCTTCAGTATCTCTATGCATTTTAATGCAAAGAGTTTGCCCAACCTTAAAAATAAACAAATTATTTATTAGAATGTCTAAAAAGCATTATTATTACCAAGTAAAGGCAGCATATGTAAAGTTACAGAAATGTAGTCATATAAAATCATTTGAATGGAATTCAAATTATAAATCTATAAATCAGTGGAATTTTTCTATATAAATATGCTTTAACCCTTTATTATGGCCAGTGATTACATGGACTAAAACCACAGAACTTGGCTGTAAAATAAACAATGTCATGTTGATGAGGATATCTCAAGTCATCAGGTCATAAACAGGTCAGCTCTGTGTTGGTATATGCAGGCTGAACACAGTTACTAGACTGACCACATTACTGATTCACTCAAAACTGGTTTATATTATAGTTTTAAGGCTGTCAAACAGAAATCGGGGAAATTGCTAACAGGGAGTTTCAGAAACTGAAGGTCTGAGTGTTTGAGTGTATGTTCTAGGAGTAAAAATGTGTCATGTTTCTGTTTCTATGTGTTTGCGATATTGATGTACTGTATGTACGTATGTAGGTGATAAGAGCACGCACAGGAGGCCCATCAGCTCCAGGTAATCCAGGCAACCCCGACCTGCCCTGAGGTCCCTGTATAAGGAAAAGAAAAAGAAAAAACACGGTCAAAGATTAGAGGTAACAAACATGTCTCAGAATTCTGTAATACATAGGCTGCAGAGTATCTGCTCTGTCTGCTGTATCTGCTTCTGAAAAGTCTCACGTATAACATTTTGGGACTTTTACTTAGTAATTTGAAGTTGGAATTAAGAGAGCAGTCTGTTCCTGATTAAATATCACTTATCAAACTTGTTTCACTACACTTTTTCAAAAATAAAAGGCAGGAAATTACATTCCAACCAACAGAATGGTCAGCTGTGTTTGGTTTAAAACATAGGAATCAAATGTTAATGATTTTGAGATTTATGAATTAAGTAAACTTGACTTACTAACCCTATTTTCTATCAATGGACAAGTAGCAGGGAAATGGTGTGACATGGTGAAAAGATTTGTTTAATGTATCAAACTAAGACATGTAAATTAAGTTTAAAACTTTATAATTTAAATATATATCAACTGTTTAGATTTTGACCTGCAGGAACCAAATGACAAAAGATGACATTTAGCTGAATTAGCTGAAGTTACAATATAGGTTATACTGTAGTACAGGTCACATACTTTTTCTCCAGGTGGTCCAATGGGGCCTTGAGGACCAGGAAGACCCTATAGCACAGAGACACAAAGGTATAAATGAGAGTCTGTTGCCATAGCAACAACAAGCATGCTCAAACACACACACTCACACACACACATACACATGAGCTGGATAAACTGAAGAGTTTGTTGGAACTGTAAATAGTTGAGCTGGAGAAGGAATGCTGTGTCTTTCTGTGTGTGTGTGTGTGTGTGTGTGTGTGTGTCTGTGTGTGTGTGTGTGTGTGTGTTTGTGTGTGTGTGCGTGCGTGTGTGTGTGTCTGCTTGTGTCTGTATGTGGCCATATTAGCATCTAGTATGCTTGTGGTACTGCAGACACACTTAAGTATGTGTGCATGCGTTCCCATATATGTGTTTCTAGTAGGCTACCTGATTTGTGCAAGTGTGTGAATGTGTGTATGTGTGTGTGTGTGTGTTGCAGGCTAATTTGAGGGTGTGGCAGCTTTGCAGGAATTCCACCAACAAGACTAAGATGCTTTTAAATGGATCAACCCCATAACACTACCCTTCAAAAGATAACTCCTGAAAAATATTTGAGACATTTTATCTCTGCAGGTAGAGAAGGAAGGAATAGAGGAAGGGTGGGTTGAAGGGAGGAGGAACAAAATAAAAAAATCTAAATGAAGATGATCATCTTCTTTGACAGTTTGACTTCTGATTATGTGCCTCAAAGTTAACTGAGTTCAACATTGCCTTTTACACCTGGAAAGACAAACAACCTCTCACCATGCTGTCAGAATAGAGCTGCTTAACTGTGCATTTAATTCATGAGCTCACAAGCTGTCAACAATGAATTCAAAGTAAATCTGCTTTCCTCAGTGTTTGGAGTTTGTGATGGCAGATGCAGGCAGCAACTAAAACAAGTGACTCTTTGGCCATGGTGCATGCAGCTTCCACTCTGTACTTTGTCTTTGCTGCTGTAATGGATGTCATGAATGTATGATTGATTCATTCACCTGTGTCCCGGGGATTCCCTGCTGCCCTGGTGGGCCTGGTTCTCCTTGTGGGCCCTGAAAAACAAAGGAGGCTGTTGAAACTAGACACTAAACACTAGTCTAAGAGGCAATCCTCTGTCCCAAATACTGAAACTTGAATTGTGCACATCAGTGTTATTGTCACAAAACAGGCATGTTCCATTCAACCTTCCAGTGCGCAGTAAACAATCACTCTACAGTTTGTAGAAAATAAGTCACATACAGATTTAGATACAGTAACTAACTGAATTAGAAATCAAATATTCAATGGCACCATTTATGTTTACTATTGTACAGTATATGGCCCTTTACACATGTGAAAAGGGTGAGTGGTAGGGCAGACATAGTACCATTTCCTTTACCAGTCAAAATCAAATGTGAGGATACCATCCAGCAGTGTATACTCGTACTCTATTTACCATCATCAAACTAACTGGGGATAAGCTCATTCCAAAAGTTATTTGATAAAATAGTTACAGTGACTTTTTAAAGAAATGTTTTTTTCTGTATCTACCCTGCTCCATCTAGTCCAACATGAACGCTGCTTCTTAGCCGCCTGTGACCTTCTGTATTCCATCGTATAGAAAAACCCTAACTGACACAACATGTCATGTAGTTGTTTTGAACTGTGCAGAACTGTGTGCAACTGCCTCTTAAATGATGGATTTCTTTCTGACTAAAAAAATCAATCAAAAAGTACTGCTGACCTTTCGGGTTACTGCTGTCTCGTTAAATGAATTTAAGACCTTGAGGGTGCATTCTTGAACCTTTATCTACATTTTATTCAGTAGCTGATGTAAATTTCACACCTAGCCTATTATTAAGCACTACCTATTATATAACATTCATAAAAAGGCACCATCACAATTTATCACTCGCTCCTGTGCTGCCTTAAAAGAGACTATTCCTCTTCTCATGTCCTCTGAGGCATTGGAATGACTTTTGACCTCCCAGCTGCATCTTAAAGGGTTTTTTAACAACCTTACTTAGACAGTGTAAACGTATAGAAAACAGTCATGTACAGTGTAGGTAACTCCCTGAAACTCTGCAGTCTTAGGAACTGATGGAGCAACTTTTAAGTCAGTTTACTGAGAGAAAGTTGTGTTCATACCATGTTTCCTTTGGGACCTGGAGGCCCATCAACTCCAGCAACACCCTGCAAAAAGACAAGTGAGAAAACTAATGTACACTTAATTTCAATTATAAGAAGTGATTAGAGGCAATGACGATAAAGGTAAAGGTACATACAGGAGATCCAGGGGGTCCTGGAGGACCACGTGGTCCCAGCAAACCTCTTGGACCCTATGAAGAAGGAGAAACAATGACTTTTATTCTATGCTCAATGCACTGATGAATATCTATCAGTAGGACACTAGTAGTGTTCTGCTGGATACTAAAGGAGACATCAGAGACTACTTGAAAAGCTAGATTAATGAGGATATTGCTGCATCATTTTGGAAACCCATATGTTTGAGATATGGCACCAACAGCAGAAAAGCCTTACACTCTCGCCAGCTAATCCTCTGGGCCCAATCTCTCCATCCTCGCCCTAAGGGAAGAAAAAGACAAAAGTTTATGGAATTATGCGTTTATACTCTCAGATTTCAACAAATAAAATATTAGGTAAATATTGGCATGATGTATTGAAATGTTAAATGTCAGCTGTCATCACCTCTAATCTCAAACTCTCCAAAACCTGTATTAGCCCAGGATTAATCTCAACTATCAGCAAACATTGTTTAATGTAGCAACTGCCTGGGGGTTGAGGTGGGGGTGGGGGGTGGGGGGTGAGAGCATAGTTAGTTTCAGGGGGCGGAAAGGTTAAATACAAACCCTCCTCCCTCCCAGTTCATAGTCCCCAATCAGCTGCAGCTGCCTGAGGGCTCGGCGTGTGGACCACAGCTGATGTGACTGAATGAGGCTCACCTGAGTTGAATGCAATTTTCTTTAAAGTCAGTTAAAAGAGGAAGTACTTACTCTCTGTCCATCCTCTCCGGGGGCTCCTGCGGGTCCCATTGGCCCTGGCTCCCCCTAAGGTAAAGAGAGAAAGAAGATATGGAGAATGGAGAGTAGAGAAAGAGAGACAGATGAAATTAATTAGTTAATAAATTAATCTTTTGATTGCGAGAATTCTCAACCAGTCAACTCTGGGCTGGTTTCATGTGTAAAACTTCTTCTGAAATAGATTTGTATACTGGACACATTTTGCATCATTTTGATGCTGATTTTATTTGGAAACCTGTATTTCGGGCCTAACAAATTTCAATCATACAGTTGTACTTGGGGACTTGTTGTGTACGTTAAACCCTTTTTGTTTCTTCTTTCTTATAAATCGCTGAGTTGTTTTTATGTATAAATTTCGAGTGCATCTGCCCCTTTCTGCTAAAAATGTATGTTCCTAATACACGGTGGTTCATTACATTGGGGTGAGAGGTGTATTTGAAATGCTGGATTTGATTTTCCTTACATACAAAACATTTTGTATGTAAGATACAACGCCCTTCAGCAAATCATGGTAATCTAAGAAGACAAATCCCTCATAAGTAAGGGATTTCATTTCAATGTCAGTTTTTTGACTTACCACAAGAAGAAACAGCATTTTGCCCATAAGCCTGAAAGCATCTACAGAGTTGTTTCTCAGGCAAAACAATACCCTGTTGTTCACTAGGACTCCTTCAAAATCCAGTTCATTATACACTCAATGGTCAATTCTCCCAGTGATTTAACTTCAGAAGAATCTACAACAGGGAAGGACTAAAAAGCTGTCTCTGACATCAAAAATGTCATTTTCCACACATGATTTTGACAGAGTGAACTTGTGACAACTCACTCTGTGTCCCTTTTCACCAGGCAGTCCAGGGAGTCCATCAAAGCCTCTGTCACCCTGTATAGACACACATCAGTCATCAATATTCAAAGTCACCAGGGGCTATAGAATGCTTGTAGCAATACTTTATGAATACAATACACTTCTCATTCGTAATATGTCACATGACCAGGAAAGGTTGTGTAATGCCATACGGTACCTTGCTGCCTGGTTCTCCAGGCATGCCACGGGCCCCATCAGCTCCAGCACGGCCCTAAGAGACAGCAGAATGACACATACAGATAAAGACCTACATATAGCAGTAACCGGTAATTTAAATGACTTTGCTGCAAAAAACAACCTCGTCTAAAAACTGCTAAAGCTTTATAATTATGATGTGCCCTTCATTTCCATTCTATTTTCAAATACTGACATTTTAATGACACTTGTTTGTTTATTAATTTGGATCCCCTTTTGCTGTTACCAGAATGAAAATTACTCTTCTTAGGGCCCAGGTGTTTTGTTTCCTTGTGCAAAATGTTGTTAGTTATAAGAACAATGAAATATTTTAAATATGAATCAGTAATCAACTGTGTATGGAACCTGAAGTAATAAACAATGTTGGCACCACATACAGAGAAGTGGAGCGGGAATAATGCTGAATGACACAAATTACTGGCTGATAATATTTCAAACAGCAATAAACAAAGAAATTAATTAAGAAATCAAGAGGTGGAATTAAAGAGGACTATAAACTGATGACAACAATGTAGGAGAAGTTCTCACTTGATAACTATTGAAAAGATTACTAAAACACTTTAAGAAATTAAAAATCTTCTTTTCATGTTGCACTGATGTTTGTACAATCCATTTTTGAAACTATAGTCTAAAGTCCCACACAGTAGTAGATGAGACATTTAGCTCACAATAGTCCCATGAATCAAATTTGTATTTCAACTTTGCCTATCACTGGTTTATGCTTATTAGTAACCAATTAGGTCAAGACGTTTGGCCCTCCACAATGACTGCACCTTGACACTAATTGCGTCCCAGATCCAGAAACCATTCATCTCATTTTGGCATTTTCAGACAGATTAACTGGCCAACCATTTATCCGAGGATTGGAGGCAGTGCAGGCCTTTAAGCACATATCAAGCAATTGTTTGTTGGACTGCAAGTAAGCCTCTCAGAGTTTGAGCAGTGACCACAAGTACAAACAACCACACAACAACAAATACAGAGACATGTGAGCACACACACACACACAGCACAGTGAGAGGAGCAGGTCGTTGAGTTCACTCACCCTCTTGCCAGCTTTGCCAGGTTGTCCTGGAGGCCCCTGGATGCCACGGGGGCCCTGTATAGACACAGGAGGATCACTTAGTGACGAACAGAACTTGTAACTTGGAATGTGGCCTTCATTCACTGGTGAGGGTTATTTTCATGCATTATTATTCAGATCCTAACTTCTTACTCACCTGAGGACCAGGGTCTCCACCTTCACCTTTCAGTCCAGAATTACCAGGAAGACCCTGAAGAGAGATAAAATAAAGCAAACATAAAGACGCTTCATTCAAACTGGGACACATGCACTGTCCTAGGACAGAGGGGTAAAAAATAAAGTAAACAGCAGATGGCGATGTTTAGCTAAATGTGGACACTGTTTCTGCATGTTCATCTGCAGAAAAATGACTCCACACATTCCTTTTACTATGGACACATAAATTACCTGTGTACTCAAAGTCACCTGAAAACAATAAGATCTCCTAAATTGTCATAAATGTTATCACTCTCCATTTTTCTTTAATTGTAGGTTATGTGCAGCGAGCTCAAACACTGTTGTTTTAAAGGTTTGTAATCAGTCATAAGCATCAGCTTGAAAAGTTTTGTAAAAGTTTATCTTGATAGCTGAATACACCCCTAGCCTACACTAAAGACATGCAGGCACATTAACAGAACTAGTTGTCTTTTGGCATATACTTAAGTCTAAAAATGCAATGTTAAATTGTTGGTGTAAGCAGAGATTTGGGGCATATACTGTAATCTGTCTGCAGACAATGAAGATGGATTCAAGACTGGTGATTACCAATTGCAGACAGTCATCTTAGAATCATAAATAGCTTGAATGAATGAAACGCTGGGTTTTAAACATGCGATCAATCAAGGAGAGAAACATATTGGAGAATTACGTTTGCAGTAGATAAAAGCCAAATATCCACCCGTCTTTGTATCTACTTATGCCATATTCATTTCAGATTAATATGCTTGGCCTTTAGCCAGAGAAGAGCAGATTTTACAGACGGTAATTCTTTGTGTCTTTTGCAGGGCCTTTTCCTGCTGATAAATAGTGGATCGTGTATCAACAAGCCCAAGAGAGAGGAGGAGGGAGAGGGGCAACAACAGAATGAAATTTTCTTGGCAGCTGGTAGCACCAAATAGACAGGCAGGGTGGCAACTGAGCCACCAAGCGCTGATGCAACAACATGTCCAAACAAGTAATCTGGATTCTGCTGTGTCTCTACCAAAAATACTATTAATTACAAACTTCACAAAGAAGTTATTTTCTTTAAACATCGGTGCAAACTCACTGAATTTAATTGCTGAACTCCAAAAAAGCTTTCTATGAAATGTCAGTAAAAAAGGCTCATACTGTCACTATATGTATATGCAAAAGGTTGAATAATAGACATGCGTTGGAAAAGCTCTGTTGCCAATAGAGTAAAGAGCCAAATACACAGAAACAACCACAAAATAAAGACAAAAAACAAACAAGCAGACTCACCACTGGCCCAGATCTTCCTGTCAAACCCATCGGCCCAGGGGGTCCCCTCATGGCCAGCTGTAGGGCAGGCACACACACAAGAACCAGGTCAAAAACCACTCAGTATAATCAATTTTAAAAAATCTACTCTATGTGTACCTACATATTGTATATATAGCAGATTATGTGCGCTTGTAAAATGTTGTTGAATTGTTTTCCTTTCGTCCTGTGTCATTCTTAAATTTTAAACATTACACCTTGTTTTTGTGAAATGCTATTTATTATCCATGCCATGGTATGTTTGTCCTTGCATGCTGAACTGAATTTCATTTTCAACACTCATTTTAAGAGCATCTGGATTTTTGTGGGTAAATGACCAATCATATTACATATTCCCAATAACATTTTAATTATATTTAAAATGTAATGATAAGTTGGCATAGCGTTCTTAATTCAAAATGTTTGTGCATACTGTGTACATGCTGTATCTTTCTGTAATTGCTTTATTACTGTGTTGTCTAATGGTACAGCAAACTCAAAGGTTTACTTCCATGCTTAATCTTTTTGTTCTCTGAGGTCTCTCACTGTGCAGTTAATGTGGGATATCATGCAAGAATCAGACATGACCCCCAAATAACAAGTGCAGATTTTCCCTTTTCTTCTAACTGCCTGATCCCACACATAGACAAAGACATTTTCTACACCTGTTGGTTTAGCCCACACACAGGTCAAGGGCCCCTAAAGTATTTTTAACAGTCTCTCCTGTCTGTCCATCTGTTCAAAGTGGACTTTTTTTTTTTGTTGCTCTTCAGCCAGCTCGGCATGTCTCCTTTTAGCCTTGCAAGGCCAACGAAATGCAGTGTGTCCCCCCCTCCCCTCCCCACCAAAATCCTTCATCCTTCCCCTCCTCTCCTCCTACAGCTGTGTGGAGGAGCAGGGCGGGGGTTGGGGGGTTTGTCCACAGCCTTTGAGCTTCTCAGTGGCCTTTTTAATGTCCCTTCTACCTACTCTGGCCTGGGAGAGGATGGCCTGGGCTTGAGCTTCTTGGGCCGACACCACTGGACCCTTCTCACCATCTCCACCAAAACGGAACTGTTGAACACACACAGACACAGGCTTTTAGTTCCTATTTCTGTTTGTCATCACTATCAAATACCAAAGAAATTAGCTTTGTAATGGAATTATATGAACAAGGTGGCTGGAAGGTAGTTTTGGGGTGTTTCATTCTGAGCACTTACTGGCAGCATCAGCATAGTACCAGGGGGCCCTGCCAAACCATCAGCACCAGGAAGACCAGCACGACCAGGTGGACCCTGCAACACAGAAGAGACAACACCACAATAATAAAAAAAATGGAACATTAAAAAAGGAAAACAGGACGATGGGGATTTAGATTTCCTCTGTCTGATTGACATGTAATGTATACGTTTGTATATAAAAATAGCTCAATCACAAAAATAGATGGATTAAACTAAAGCTTCTCAACTGCCTACCCTTCTTTATTGGCTATGTTAAATGTCACACATATACATTACTTGTGGTTTTCAAGTAAAACTTTGCATGTGGGTTTAATCTGAACAAATTATGATGTGTGGATAACTGGTATCCTTCTTGAACACTGTCAGTTCGATGACCAAATGACAAAATGTACAAACACATGCTGTGACATTGCTTTGAAAAATGTGGCTGTGCCTGAGTTCTTTTGATTTTGACTCTGAAGTTGTGCCACTACAGTGGCAGTAATATGGAAGGAAACACAAACACAACCACATACTTTCACATGCACACAGATGGAGCAGTAAATACTGGAGGTGTGCTGTTTGTTAGTTTGAATAACATGTGCTCCTCCTCCTCCAGCACACATAGACTCAGCCTGTGCATCTGTACACCACGCTACTGTCTACAGTCCAAAACCAACATCCTTTTCCATGAATTCTGGTGTGCATGTTTGTGTGTGTATGAGTGTGTTGCATGTCTAGGGAACAGAGAGGGTATAAAGAGGAAAGTGTTAAATATGGATACCTCTTACTGAGGGAAACCCAGGGCAAATATCACTCTTTATAATCTAATCCTTCAAAAGTTTGACCATAACAATTGACCTGTTTGAGCTCATTCATATGTCACACCTTTAAGGTCTCTATATTCTGCTCTACTTAGGTCTTTATGCATGAGCAGTAACACTAGTCAATAATGAAAATAATGGATGCTCAAGCATGCCACAACACAAAACTAATTAAGGTTCACTTCACTGACTCAATTTAGTTCTATGTCGAGACACAGTTATTTTGCTTAAGGGAAGTTGCAAAAACCTGGCTGTGTTCAAACTGGCATCTACTTCCCAGAGTTTGTTTTGAATTAATTTAAGTCATGGTTAGTTCAATTTTAACTGCATCATATAAAGCATAAATATTGTTTCCCTCTAAAATGATTCTTTACAGCAGCAATGCATGTGGCACCTGCTGTACGGAATAGTCTTTTACCTGAATACCAATCTTTTTTGTGAAAATATAATCATCAATCAAATTATTTATTGTTGCCTAATAGATCATATGTTGTGGTGTTGCATGCTCACACTCAATAGTAAGTTACAAGCATTATGTCAAGGTCCTTTTCGTAGACGATGGCTAACATTTTACCTACGACTTATACAAATGTCATTCAACATGAACGTTTTTGCATGGTGTCGTCAAGTCATTGATATTCCAATTCCACTTTTCTTTGATTTTTGTTGTCTGCACTTTTTGACTTAGAAAGCTGACCAGTGGGTTGACCTATGATTTGATTTTTTTCAGTACCTTGATTTTTACAGACTAGTCTCTTAGTTATAGTCTAAAATGCATAGTTTCCTTGTGTTATAAAGAAAGTCTAGCCCAAGTTCCTATGTGGTCATACTGTGAATATGCACAAGTACTACACTGTATGTACAACTCAGCTGACAAATTCTTCATTCATATTTGTTTAACACACTTTTATCAAATGAGTGTCTATCTAAGTGTCTGAGATAGCTCTGCACCATCATTGATCACATGAACACACATTATACTGACAGTATACACATTTTTTAAAGAATAAACTGCTGGCTGGTTTGGGGACATAAATGACAACTTACCCTGTCACCAGGATCTCCAGAAGTGCCTGGGGGTCCTTGCAGGCCTGAGGGACCTGGAAGACCCTAAAAGACAAAGGATATGCTAGCAGACCACCAATAGGCAAGCTCATTACATTCTGAAAACAATGGTGCCTAAATATGCTCAGGTTTTTAACAATATACTCACAGCTGGGCCAGGGGGTCCTGGTGGTCCTTCAATCAGCATGCCCTTTCAAAAACAAACACATTGTTTCACACCCTGAACACTGTCCTGTGCAACAGCAGTACAACAGACACATTCAGGGTGAGTCAACAAATTCTGTTGCACCTTTGGGTGTTTGACCAGTGCTTTAGAAATGGTCTTATAGGAAGAAAAACATGAAAGCTGTAGCTCAGGAGTTAGCTTGATTGCACTTGATTGTAAATAATGTGCAATTCACAATAAAAGTGTGAGAATAATTCAACCTAATGGGACACAAACATATTACTTTATCACATCAACATTGACTTTTTGGGCCTTACGGGTTCAATAACAGCTGGCTCGCCCTTTTCTCCCTTCTGACCAAGGACTCCTCCAGCACCAGCAACCTGTAGTTACAAAGCAAGCACAGAGGTGACATTCTTCACACAGCAGCTACAGTCCACAGGTGAATGGACAGCAATGATGAGCAATGGGGACTGAAGAGACCTCAGCCAGTGAAAAGAATGTGTGTTAGTGCTTCAACAAATTTTATACAGTCATACAATAATCGTATACTCAGTTGAAAGTACTGTAGCTACATCAGAGGCAAAGAGTGATTCATGATTTACACAAGGTGTGATAACATTATGTAACAAATCAGGCAAAAATGTTAGTCATGATGAGCAAGAATAGACCTCTATGTGCTTGAAATGGAGCAATCCTATCATTGCATTGTCATTGTGCGGCGAGGTGACGACATAAAACACTAACAGGTCATGCATGTGAGCAAACATCAAAAAACAACACAGAAGGATACACATACAGAGACAATAAGAGACGATGTTCTAAGTGAGGTTAAGTGTCTTCTTTCTGATCTTTGCACAACATTGATAAAACTGTGATTTCATTAGTGCTAGTGAATTGGTTCAGCTATTTTGTGTATTGTGTTTTGGGAGAGAGGGTGGGATGAGATGAGAAGTGGATGGGTGGTGGATGCATAGAGTGGCAGTAAAAAGCCATTTAAGACCAAAAAAGTCCTTGCCCTCACATTGTAACAATACCCAAAGGCATACGGACACACATGTTGTATTTGGTGATGTTCTGACAATTGGTAAATCTTAAGAGCACTGGGGTCAAAATAGCTAAACATAAAGACAAAGTGAAGAAAATAATATATGTTAAATATTTATATACTGTTACAAGCTGTGACTGTTGACTGTGCGGGCAGAGATCAAAAGTTTGGGCATGAGAGGAAGTAAAAAGGAATCCTCCCTGATATGTGTGTATGTGTGTGTGTGTGTGTGTGTGTGCTTGTTAAAACTACAGAGGAGAAGAGGGAGGGACCAGACTGCTGAGAGATGAAAGGGGTGGTGGGGTGGGGACGACGTGTCTTGCTGGGTATGTATGGGTGGGCTGGAGTAACCTGATTGAAGGCTGTGTATGACGAAAATGGAAGAAAGAAGAAAATATGTGCGTAGCCGTTTTTGTATATTTCAAGCAAATTTGATGCAAAACAGTCACATTTGCATCTATGATCAATAGAAGTAATCAATTAAACTCTTTCTAAGAAAACACAGATGCAAGCATTGTTCCAGTCATAGCTGTCAATCCTTAAAATACCAGTCACACACCAGTGAGACATCAGCAAACCTCCACACTCAACATGTCAATGACACATTGCCAAGCAACCAACTAGGAAGGCGTGCAGTGGAAGACAGAGTGAGTCCATAACAAACACAGAGACCCTGACACGTGCGTGCTGTTCATGCTCACACCCATCAATCACCAGGTCAGGGTGTGCTACTTACGGTGCTCTCAGAAACGTCGGTTTCAGCAGCAACCCCGGGCCCCACCTCATCATTGTAGTTTGCCGTGGGTTTGGAAGGGGCCGTGCCATACTCATCATATGCCCCGTAATCATACAACCTGTTGTCAACCCCGCCCAAGTCATACTCCTTTAGGTCATATTCCTTAAAGTCGTATGCACCAGTGTCCAAGTTGTCCACTGTTTCTGGGACAGTGGTGGGCTCCGGAGCAACGGGAATGGCCTCGGTGTCATATGCACCGACAATATCCTCCTCCACAGCCTTTCAGGGGTTTGCAAGGGGGAAGCAATGGTGAGTAAATACAGATGTTAGTTAAGCAATTAAGGCAAATATTCTACATTTAGATGTTATTAAAGCAGAACATAATTCAGCAATTTATGCTCATTACAACATTTAAAATAGCAATGGTAACACCTTATTTATTCCAAGTACATAAATCTTAAGGAATAAAGAAAACATCTGGCAGTTACTGGAAGTGTTGTGTGATTGTAATTTGAACATGGACAGCCATTTAATAATCACTGACGACATGTCTAAAAATAGGGCTAAAAGCCAAAATATGCAGTGTGGGGCCTTTTTGTATGTTTTTTATATTGTAATTATTAAGTATCAGCATTAACAAGAATAGACACTGGCGTTAAATTCTACCGACATGATTTTGTTACATTTAATGCTGCTGTGTTAAATCATGAAATACAGTAATGCAGTGATCCCTACGGCACAATTCAGTTCAGTAAATATGTTATAATGCAAACAAATAAATAAAATGTTACCATATTGACTGAATCAAATCATTAACGTATGATCCAAAGTGTGTTAACATGTCAAGACAGAGTTGATGCTGTCTCAGCCTTCTTTTCTTTCTCATCATTCAACCAGACATGATATACTGATACAGATAGTAAAGAAAGGCTGAAATAGATGTCTGAAATGACACAAACAGCAGCTTACATTAACCATCATATTGTAGTACCTGTCCATATATACAGAGTATACATTTACACAGATAGAAAGAGAGTGAGAATCAGCTTGAATCTAAATTTGTTGGTCAACAAATCTGTTTTGACTGAATATGACTTGGACCTCCTGTGAGTATGTGCTGGTACACTCTGTAATTGGCACAAGTACTACAACCACAATCACTTGGCAAAATGTTTATTTCTTTCATTCCAAACTGTGATCATTGTGGATTTAGCTTTGGAGAGCAACATAATGGATGCAATTACACAGTTATTATTGGCAGTACTCCATGTGGCCAAATTATATATTTAAAATTCCCTGTAGAATCACATCCACTTTGTCAAACACTGCAGCACACAATGCACATTCATAGCTCGCTGTGAGGAGTTTTTAGCCTTTCTGATCATAGTTCTTAAGAGTCTTTTAGCAGAACTAGTGATCAAAACCAAGCTTATTATGTGATGGACAGGGCATATCGTTAAACCGATAATCTTCAGTATTATTTGCTGTCTGTGACATGGATTGAGAGTGGCTCTGTCATCATATCTATATATTTTTTTCAATCTTGGATAAGGCTCCAAGTCTTGTCAGCTCTCCCTTCTTTGTGTGGGTAATAAAAGCAGGCAAGCCAGTGTGACTGAGGCAAACAGCACTGTTTTCAATATCAGAAAACATTTCTGGCACTAGGTCAAGAAGCACATGTTATTTTACTTTAAGTCACAGTGAGAACAAAACTCTCTTCTAATCATAATATAAACATAGAGTAAAGTAAGCATGGCTCATACTATAGTGCCTCATACTTTTAAGTTACAATTGCTTCCATGTGCCAAACATTTTTAAACAACAAGGTTAACTGGCAGTGTCACAATCAGCAAATGCATTGAAGAACTTCCCCTGTCCATCCGTTCTGCCACACACCAAAATCTTACTAAATCAAAAGACACATTGATTCACTTGAATGGTTGTGTCTTTGTCATTTCATACCAGGTACTTCCTTGGGTAAAATCTTCCTGGCTCACATTCCCAAAAAACACTTAACACTGTTTTTTTAAAAGTAGGTGAGAATGAAGGTGAAACTTACCTCACTGGGTCTGCTCGTGGCATAGGGAGACTGAGTTTGAGTAACATCTATAGTTCCGTAGTCAATGTCTGTATTGTAATCTCCTTCTAAAATGTTTGGCTGAGTCATGTTGAAAAAAGGAAAGAAATATAAAGCGAGGGTTAACACAAAGGCTCAAACCGGAGGTTATTGCTAGGGGTCCTTTCAAGCTGGCTACAGTCTCTGCTACTTCTACACAGAAGAGGTTAGGGAGCTCTAAGTCTGCCATCAGAGATTTTCCTTTTAAGGCAGGAAGATCTTGATGGGATCTGGTCTTTTCTTTACATGACCGTTTACCCTAAAATTGCCTCGGGGTCGTGCTGGCGCTGTGGCCTGGTAGCCAGGCATCTGTTGCTTCTTCTTAGCTGCAAACTTTTTAGCTGGTGATTTTTTGGAAGCCAAGAAGTTTAAGGGCCTGGCCTTAGTTTTACTGAGGGACTTTCTGGTCTTCTTCTTTTTCATGGAGACACTACGTTTCTTTCTCTGGAAGAGGGGGCGGCGACAAAGACAAACATGGAACATTCAAAAGTGGAAATGATTTAAAAGCACAATCAGTGACTGTTGTACAGAGTCTTTTCCAACCCAACTGTCAGACCCCATGGGCTCCATCTTCCAGGATTAGCCCAGTTAGAGGAGTTGCATATGGTATATTCAAAAATGTTGAAAAGGTACACCAACTTTCTTAGGTGCAATCAGCAAGCTGACCATGCTATTGATTAAGTGACAGTTGGACAGAAAGGGTGCTGTACAACAATGAAGGACCGGGCCTTCCATGTGACATACAGGAGAATTGTGGGGCACATATAAGGATATTTCTGGGACAGATGCAAAAATAGAACACAGGATTTGCCTTTCAGCAACTCTTTAGAGCTATTGTAATAATAATAATAATAATAATACTATTATACCAAGTAATGTATACAATAGTTTTAAAGACATGCTGGAATGCAAAAAACACTCAAAGCAGGTGGAATTTTACCAGTCAGAGAAGGCAGCAGCTTCATAAAACAGACACAAGGAGGACTGTTACAGTATGTGTACATGCACACTCATAATTCTACCTCTGATGCCTGACTGTAAGGTCATAATCAGAGTAGGCATAACCAGGTCAGGACAACTAGATTATGCCTCAATCTTTCAATTTAGCAGGGCAAATCAACACTTAAGGCGGAGACATTCTAATCAAGATATTATCATGAAGCTGACAAGTACACTCCCAGTTACTAGAGTGTGCACATACACATACCATTTAGACACAGAGACAACATACAGGACAGACTGAGGGATGGGATAGGTCACTGACAATAAGAGACATTATAGGAGAAATATCTGTTTTTCCTTTCCTTTTTTAATTTACCTGTGGTTCAGAATACTCATCGGTTGGAATGATGTCTGTGGCTCCCTCAGAGTAATCATAGAACTGAGAATAATCTAAATCATCAGTAGTGTACTAGAGAGGTCAAGAGACAGAGTGAGAGACCGAGAGAGAGACAGAGAGAGACAGAGAGAGAGAGAGAGAGAGAGAGAGAGAGAGAAAGAGAGACAGAGAGAGAGAGAGAGAGAGAGAGAGAGAGAGAGAGAGAGAGAGAGAGTGGGACGAAGAGAGGTTTAAGCGTTAGCATTAGCATAAAGGATGCAGGCTGCTGCTTTAGCAATAAGATGATACATGTAGTACATATCATCCTGAGCATGTTACAAGTTAAAAGCACTTACAAATGTAAATTATTATTATTGCCAAAACATATTTGAATTGTGGTAATAACTGATGCAACTGAAAAATGGTTAGATGTTGAAGAATGGAAATGTGCATTATAAATCTAAACATTTTATGAAACATTACAAGACACAAAATGTATTGCTATAATGTATTAAACTGTTTCATTTATAATATATATCCTTTACAGTCCAATAATTAAAAAAACATCTTAACCTTATCAATAAACAGTCTTACCAAGTTAAATAAAGCTCTTAACATGTAAACAAATTAGTAAATAAGTGCTAAAACTGTGCATGTGGATCTCATCTGACAAACATGTAAGCAGATGGGCTGTTTAAAAGCTCATAAAACAAAGGAAAGCAACAGGGAAACCTCAAAGACAAAAATACCAGCTGCATTTCAGAGATATCGTAATGGAACTTTCTCACTGCAAGCATGTAAATTACACGCTTCAGGCCTTTTAAGCCCAGCTAGATTAGAGGGGTATGATTTGAAGAAATGCACCCTCCTTTAGTTATGTAGTTCTCCAGCAGTTCCTTATCAAGGAAGCTAAAATGAAACTATACAATATGAAGTGTAGAGAAAACCCTGAGATTTAGTCATTAAGTTTGTCACTCCTTGCTACAACTTGGAAGAGAAGCCTGATGATCACATCGTGTTTAACATATTGAAAATTATAAAATGAAAGTTATGGTATTTGGCACCATGTGTATTTCTGATTATCACATTAATCAAACAAAGATGAATCTCTGAGATTAAGCTGGCACTGACTTAGGCTCATCTTCCACAATTCAATTTTATGACTGGTCAGTATCCATGATTGTTTCCCCTAAAAATCATCTTAATGATTAATGGGCAGAATTAACACAAGATTTACTTGTTTCGCGTAAGTCTCATGCAGATTTAAGTCAGTGAGTACTTAAAATGGCTAATACATCTATGGACAAACAAAGAGATACATATATCGCACTGTATCCTTGGCTGCTGCTTGGTCTTGTCTTCAAATCTCACTCACAGATAAGAGATTTAGAACAGTTGGGGTTAATAGGCGTTTATATACTGCATCCTTGGGTTTTTTAAATATACAACTGAGAGTCAGAGAAAAAGATCGGAGAGAAGCTGTTGTCCAATCAGCATCTTTCATTATAACTTGAATATTTTACACTGTATGTTGATCAATGCTGATTTTTACTCCTCAGCTTCTGCACTATGATCAGTAAATTAACCAACCAATCTTCATGTTGGTACTTTAAATGGTAAATATACATTAAACATCACAGGTCAGACAGCAGCTGTTACCCTGCTTACCCTGGATCAAACATGTTTAAACAAGGTGTACATCTTACCCCACCTCCCATCAGGGACATTGCAGCAGGTAGTTTACTTTTGACAGCTGATGGAGGACACCTGCTATGACATCACTTATAAGGGTGTGGCCAAATAAGCACCATGAGATGATTCAACTGTTGCTGTTATTGTTTTAGTGCATATTTACCATTTAAAGACAATACACAGGAAACTATCAAAACACTTCATTTATCCCTTGAAGGAATTCTCAAGATGTCATAAATCATATATCAAAATGCTCCAGCTTTAATACTCATTAATTGAAACACTTAACCCTTTTAGAAGAAGTACAAAATAAGATTAATACGGCTGCAAAATGACTCGAAATTGAGACTAAATGAACAAAAAAGACATAATGAACAAATAAAACCTGAATGTGTATTTTGCATTTCTACTTTAGGTATAAGCAATAAGCAATACCGAGATGGAAAAGAAAACACTTGCATCCTTATCTTAGAAAATTGAAATTAATCAGGAGCCTTGATTGGTTCTCCCCCAATCCCCTTGGTTGACTGACCTCATCCTCTGGCTCCTGGGCCTGTAGGGAATCGCTGTGGGGAGTGTGACAGTCTGGGCTGTAATGTTCACAGTAGTCGTATGCTGCTTTTGAATCCGCCACAATCAGGAGTTGCTGGATGTCACCCTGCAGATAACAGAAAAAGACACTGGAGTCAGTTCACCATCTTCATTAAGAAAGAATTACACCTACTGCATATGTAATCTTCCCTAACAGATTCAAAAATACACAGCTGACATCAGAACTCACAACGTTGAATTATATTTACAAAGGTTGATGAAATCAGATCACCAGCGACAGACAAGACAGGGCAGCACAGACAGGAAGGTCGTGTCTCATCTTGCTCACACACATACTGGGTGTAGCATAAATGTAAATCTTAAATTGCAGATGTGTTCTCTCGGGTCCCATACACTTATAGAGTCTGGTAGTCAGTTAATCCCCCCTTGTATGATTGAACAGCTTGACACAGAGCCCACACTCACACGGTGCAGGGAGGAAACTTAGTTCAGACACCAGGAAAATTATTATTATCAGCGCTAGGGTTTACCTCAGGAAATCAAATAAACATGTATCATCAAGACACAAGCAACACCTGGCATGACCATGGGTGCTAGAAGACTTCAGTCTTAAGTTGTTATGAGGAACAGCAGTAGCCTTTACCGGATATGAGAATATCACGCAAATGTGCTCGTATAAAACACATTGGCCCACACTAATGGCTCATATTTCATATCCTAGTCAATATGTCAAGTATGAATTTTGGCAGACAAACAAGAAATTCCAGTACATCAGTGACATATATCTCATTTTATGTGTATTTCGTCCTTAGTCTTCTTAATTTTTACACTTATTTTCATAGTGTTTGTTTGTTTTACAGTATTTCTGTTTATCTAATTAGGATAGATTTTCAGAGGATGACTCGTCTACATTTGCTGTTATATCTACCGCTGCAGTACTATTTTATAAAGTTTTAGTTCAACTGTAAAATATCCTGCTCCACTAAATAATTTTGTCTCAACCTTCTAACACACAAACTTGAAGATTAAGCCCACAAGACCACATGGTTAATTATGGTGCCACAGGTGATGAGTGTCAAAGGTCAGGGAGTGTGCTAAAATGAACTATTTCAGAAAATGTAACTTAGAAAAAAAAAAAAAAAGCAACAATAAGCAGTGCTTGTGTCAAAAAAACACAAAATGGTCCACAGGAAAGAGTAAAACCTTTAAACTATCAGACATAGATTGGGAAAGTCACTCAAACCAAAAATTTCTCTCTGTGGTTGGGATGGTATACCACAACCCCTGACACCGTTCCAGCACTGTCTCGCCTTGTTATCAGACCTACAGCCAAAGCATACACTCTCTGCAAGACAGCGACATATTGGCCAAAGCATCTGGATCTGTCTTTGGAGTCTGTAATTGATTGAAATGAGTTCCTGTAGGCTGGTTTTTGAGCCTCTATACACATTGTAAAGACAGTTGTGGGGGGTTCTTCTTTGAGGCGGTGGAAGGGGCATTACTTTGGTTAGGAGGTTTGGAAGGTGACCACACAGATACATGAGCCCAGAGGTAAAAGCCTAATGCAAGTGTCAGCAGGGACATATACATTGAAAGGCAGAATAGGCGATTGGGAGTGAAACAAGAGAGAAATGAAGCAGGCTGAAACTTGTCAGGAGAATGTGTGTGTGTCTTTTTTCTGTTAAAACTACATCTATGGATCCTTAACATGAACCTCAGTATAAACATCCATGTGCTAAGGCTTGTCCCATTGAAAAACAAGCAGCGCTCCTTGAAAACCTTCTCTGTGTAACCATCCATCAACATCTCCTTGCACAGCTTTGGTTTGGCAGTGCAGAGATTTTATCCTGGGTGTCTCTCGGTGGTTTGAGTGCTGCTCTAACTGGATTCCTCTCACTGGTGGAATACATCTCCGGCAGTAAAAGCGTTTATTGTCAGTCAGTTAGAAGTAAGATCCACTGCAGACCCACCACATTTTAGGGTTTTAGGCCCATTCTTCATATTTTCAAATACTTCATCCTGTCTTACTGTTGTGCCAAGTTCCAGCCTTTTAGTTTAGTGGGCCAGCCATCTGATTTCATTTTTACAAAAATGACAACTTGCATCTAAATTGGGTGAACATAAGCATTTGCAACGAATGAATGTGAGCATTATTAAAGGTGGAGTCAGCGATTCTAGAGAAAGATAATTGATTTTTGAGTCTTATTTCCAATACAGACACAAGCTAGGAACGAGTCACCAGTATTTGATTACACAACGATCACCTGTCTCTCTCCAGCATTTCTTGCTCTAACTTAAACTCCCATAAGAGTTAACAACGCACACAGACTGTTTTACGGCCTGGCAACTGGCAATTCAGACACAGTCATTGAAACAGCTGAAGTTAGTTAATGTGAATATATCACTACAGATTCTAATGAAAAAGACCATAAATTTTTCTCCAAACATCAACCAGATCAACAACAAATGTGACCACACATTAAGTTAAAGCATCCTGCCAGTATTGGGAAATATCTGCTTGTGAATGATAATCACAAAAAGTGATTCACAAAGCCAGAAACAATCAAAGTCAGCATCACAGCATTTTTGACTGGTTGCCTTCATTTCTCAGCAGTCCATGGACAGACTAGACAACATTGTACTAGACTAAATAGTAAGAGATCTGCAGCAAATTGAACTTGTTCATCAAAATGGCTAGTTATCCTTAATCATGGCATCATTCCACTTCACTCACTCCTGTCTGAAACATCAGCTGAGATACATTTTCTGTTGGCGTGTACACTACCAGACCAATAACCCTCTAATATCTCTATGGTAAGTATGAGTCAACAGCAAGAAGCTGGTTAGCTCAACTTAGCATAAAGACTGAAAACTGCTCACAAACTCAAAAGCTCACCAATGAGCTTTTTAATCAATATATTGAAAGGGGCCAACAGTAATACCACACGGAAACTGCAGGACTAGGGAATTTAAAAAGTTGTCTGTTTCTGATTTAAGTTTTGGTGCCTAAAACAAAACAGCATTTCAGGCTATGAAATTATGAGCCAACAGGTGTTTTTAGATTTTCAGTGTAGGAAGAATGATGATATGCACCACTTGAAAACATTTATTATACTGAACAAGAAAAGACAAATCTGACCTGCCAAGTGGGCATGGGTAGGTAAACCTAGGTGCCAAGTCTGAAAAGGCCTCAGTTAAGGTGTGTGTATGTGTATGTGTGTGTGTGTGTGTGTGTGTGTGTGTGTGTGTGTGTGTGTGTGTGTGTGTGTGTATGTGTGTTTGGGAAGGCTCAACAGAGAAAGAGAGATCAAGCCTTGGCCTGAGTTAAGTTGACATGTATTACCTCATGTGTCACCCTAAGACCAACAGTGAATGCTTGAACCCTGACTAGAGTCAGCTCTAATTAGTCCATGTCTGAGAGCCACCCGTCTGCACACAAATAGGCTGTGGAGACATGGTGTTCAACCCCCCAGACCAGATCAGCTGCACAACTAGGAAACAGTTGACTGTTTCATTGGAGGGCATGAGTTACATGACAACCCATTCAGTGATAAATGGAAACAATAAAACCAATGATCATGCCTGGGGGAGCTAATGCATGAAAACAATCAAGTCTAAGATTTAAAAGATACAAAAACATTTTATTTTAAAGTGTTGAACTTGAAGAGCACCTATATGAATTAGATAATCATCTATTTGCTTGCCATAACTTGTATTATTTACAGTTATAATTATTTTCTTCTAGGAAAGGCAACCCTACGGGTATGTTTCCTTCCCTTTAATGGTGCATTAACCTATGTTTACAGTCAAAATTGAAGCCAAGCTACCTACCAAACAAGACCAAACTCACAAATGGGAGAGGAGGCACAAGAGAAACTGATGTCAACTCAGGAAGGGAACACCAGGAGTTCTCCAGAGACAGACAGTCAGGGATTAAGAGAGAGCAGCTGGTATGGTAAAAGATGTTTTGTGCTGGGAAACACCTGGGGAGAGTTATGCCGAGGCTGTGGGCCTGTCTTCCATTGCAAACTGCTGAAATAAAAGCCCTTGGCAACTTGGAGCAAGGCCAGGGCTCCAAAACATTCCCCTTCTGGCTACAGTGGAGCTCAATGCAGCACAGAAACAGGCCAACGAGGCTGTGTGTTAATGACTGTAGTGTCAGAGGTCAACAAGGAAAAGAGAGAGGCAAAAGGAGAGGACCAGGGTCAAGATCAACGGCTGAGACTTGTGAATCATTTGAGAAATCTCTCTACCTGCTATATCTGCTGTTTTGTCATACATGCTTTTTCCACCATAAGTGGAATTTAACTGTTTAAGTGCACCATCAGCTTTTGAAAAACATCCAAGGGCATGACAATTCTTAAAATCAGAGGATGATGAATGATGATTATGATGAAAATCTGTGGTAAAATTTAGTACATGTTGGAGGAATGTAACTATGTGCAATTACCACTGCACAAAAGCACAATTTTGAAGTCCATGTACTTTATTTTAGCATTTAAATATTCAGTTACTTGAATGGTCACTCCAATACATTTTGGAGGCAAAGGTTATACTTTTACTCCAATACATTTATTTGATAGTTATTAGTTAGATTATTGAGTATTAATAGGCAATTGATCCTGACATGTAGCCAATCAGATTGTGTTGTGGGTGGCACAATGAGTAAGACCGAGTGTGACTACGGATGGAGAGCGGTAGCTGCGTCATGGCCAAAGTTGCACATTTTTAAGTTGTGTCTGCTCAGAACTATCAGTGCTTTTACACATTACTAAATCTGAAATGTGTGAACTGAATACTCTTACTGCATTTAATTTAATCAAAACTCTGATGCTTTTACTTACATTGTGTTCATCACCACTTAAATACATTTTTCAATCTGTTTACCGTCAGGTAGGTACATTAGGTTGCGATAACATTGGCCTTGAAGTGCTCTGTGATGCAGTGCTAACAGGAACAGAGAAATGAAAAAAGGAAAACTGACAGTACAGAGCTCAACTTCCTTCTCTATAAGCACTATCTACCTTGACCTCATCCTGACCACAAGGCACCAGGGGATATAAATACAGATGGAAGGGGTCAAAGGTTACAGCAGTGCATGGTATAAGCAGATAGATTTGTGATAGACAGCTCGGTGAGCTTTTCTAGACTGAAATCCAACTGCATGCTATAATTACAGGGTGAGTGCAGGGCATCACAAGAGAAATCAAAACACAAGTAGTCATCACCATCAGTCCTTTGACATACCTTTGCCCAGGGCAACATACCTTTAGTCCAGCAATAGCTAACTGTAATTAGACAGACCCACAGGACAATTAGTCACTCCCTTAAAGTCTATACAGTACAGTTTCCCTGAGAAGAGGAAACAAAAACATCAACAAAAGGCAAAGGGAGCTCAGCCAGACAGTTTTAGGTCAACTGTCCAAAACATGACCTTAAAGGGTCTTTTGTGTGGCATCAAGAAACAGAACACCTCAGACCCATCTTGTCATTAATATTAGACAGATTGAGCTCTGATGACTGTTCACTTCCCATAAGTAGATGGAATAGGAAGGTATGTAAATGAGGGTGCTCAATTAAGACAGGTAATGTCAGCCAGCCATGAATAGACGGTCTCATGGCTTTAGCACAGTAGGGAGGCCTCAAGGTGGGGAGGGTGGATAGGGAGGGGGAGGTGGTGAGCAGGGGAGAATATGCAGGGAGGGGAGGGATAGAGGAAATGAGGAAGGCCTAACGGGGCAATGAAAGACTCCCATTCATCCAAACCAGATCCCTTTGCGACGGTGGTCGCCTCAAACCTGGGCCAGGTATGGTATGAATAGACGCTTATGAAAAATGCAGGTCAACTTGTGAAAACAAATCTGAGTTTCAATAAGAAAGCAAATGATTTAGTATTATTGAATTCATTATTAAATCTACTGACCTACCACAGTGGCTAAAAAAAGGAATACACACTAACCTTTAGATAAAACTGTATATAAATACTGCCAAGTCAAATGAACTGTCCACATATTTCTTACATTCCTGCGTAATTCTTATACGTAAGTTATAGTGTAATCACATCAACTATAGTGACCAATTAAACAAAAAAATCTAACATACCTTTCAACAAAACTAATTTCACCTATTAATTTATTTTCTCTGTATAACCAGAGGCTTGAATGCTGAAGGCCATGGTATTTCCTTTCCCTGTATTTCCCAGCATGCATTAGGCCCTGTGGATCTCTGAGGAGAGCAGGGACAGAGAACAGACAGGAGACCTGTTCCAAAAACCACACAGAGAAGACCCTGTTAACTGACTTATGGCTCCTATTTTCAGCCCCTCCACTGGCAGACCTCTGAGTGGACACACTGTCTCATACAAATGTTGGCTTCAGTGCCCTCTCATAAATCTAATCAAAACTAAAATCAAATCTACCATTAAAACTTTGCCCCTAAAAAAAACTGTCAAACAAACTGATTTATTGTTTTATCCTGATGTTTTTTTTATTTTTATTTAGTCATTTATTTACAATTATAATATCCATCTGTTTACCTACACTTCATCAATGCACACATGCATGTCATAATCCAAAAGACCTTAGTGTTGCACTTGGTCAGTGAGAGCAAAAATACAAGACAAAAATCTGAAGTACAATTTAATGAGTGACATAGAGAGACTCATTGAGCACACACACACACACACACACACACACACACACACACACACACACAATATTAGGGGCTATCCCTGTGGTGAAGACAAGGCCTGCCAAGAAAATATGCCTGCTTTAAAACATGAGTGGCAGCATCAATCATTCAAACGTTGTGTCAGAATAAAGCCCAGTCATTCTTGCTGCCCATAAACAAATCAGCCCTCTCTCACGGGCACACACAGCCCCCACACAGCCTTAGAGTGACCTTTACTTCTCACCAGCGAGGACCACAAGCGTTGTGACAATTCAGCCATTGTGAATCATTATTTACATCGGCTGAAAATCCCTGACTAAGGAGATGATAGCCATCTCTAAATCTCATAAAGTTATAATGTAAGTAGGTAATGTAGGTTTGTATGATTTTGTTCCAGTTATTTGTTATTATTGAAAAATGGTCAGTTGTGTCTTACATGGCATTGAGTTTGTGGTTTCTGTTGGCTCTATGTCTGTTAAGTTGTTATAGGTACTCATGTCAACAACCCAGTTCTACTTATTCTTGTGTCAAACAGCAGCCCTCTAAAAGAGCCTGACTTTTTCAGAATGCTGTTTTTTATTTCAGCTCACCATTCAATACAATCTCAGCCATGAACCTGCTTTGAAAACTATACGCTCCAGACTACCACACAGCAATTGGATATTGTACTTCCAAACAAACAGACCCCAGGCAGTTCGGATTGGCTTCACACCTCCTCTACTTTAGTGTCCAACGGCTGTGTGATCAGCCCCCCCCCTCCGTTCATGCTATACAGTATATGACTCGCAGACATTGAGAGAACTCGTAAAGTATACGGACAACACCACCATCATAAGCTGCATTACAAACAACGATGAGACGTCATATCAGGAGGAAAACAATAATCTTGTACTATTCAATGTCCTGCACCAGTTTCTTGTCAACTTCACAGAGGAGCAAATATAACACGAAACTAGCATGTTACATGCATGGCTGAGGACAGGAAGACTTTGCAGTGGGTGAGTAAACTATTGAATCTACTGAGCATCAGTGATAAAAGTGAAGTGAGATGTCTGCACAGAGCCTAGAGGATACTAAATGACAACACCCACCCAAGCCACGGTCTGTTTGCCCTGCTGCTGTCTGGCAAGAGATACAGAAGTATTTGCTGCCGTACCATCAGACTACAGCGCAGCTACTTTCTTCCGGCTGTGAGACACCTGAACTCATCCTCCACCATGAATTGATTTTCTAACCTGATATTTAGTTATAAATCAGTCTGTGTATGCTTTTCATTATAATTCATCATGCAACAATTATGCATTGCATAATGACAAATAAGTTAATCTTGAATCTGGTCAGAGAGCCAAATTTGCCAAATAATGATCATTTTTACAAACAGCGAATTATATAAAAACAAACTATTTTCTATATCAAACATACAGTACATGTCTCTTCTATCAGAGACGCTACGTCTCCTTGAATCACAGTAAATGGATGTATAGTAAAAAAAAAATTGTATTTGACTGGAGACATCCTCAAACATGTCAAACCACACAACTGATCTATTGTGAAAGCAGCAGTCTTTCTTCTCTTGTGCCAAGTAAAACATACTTACATGACAGGATCATAAAATGTTTCCCAACTAATATGTAAAGTAGAGATCAACAGTAAAGATAAATACAACTACTATTGCACTTGCCACAAATTTAATAAAGTCAGAAATCCATTCATTGGTGGTAACCATTTCACTTCAAGTAAATGCAAGCCATCAGATTAAAAGTCAATCCAGGAGAATATTTCAACAAGGCCAGTTATTTTTTGGTAAACCTATTACACGTGAAGTTTCGGGTGGCACTAATTGTCTCTAATTACAAGGTAAAGAGAAGCTTTAACAAAGGATCTGAGAAGCCTGAGAAGTTTACCAAAAGCTCATGTGTGCTTTGCAGCAAAACTCAAACAAACAAACAAACAAGCAATAATAATGTACAAAGGGCAGCCAAGTGCAACCGCTTTGACATGGCTAAGGTCCAAATCTCAGAAAATATCACAAATTACATTAACCAAGCAAGAAAGAGTTGAAGCCATTGTATCATTGTCCATGTACAGTTACTAACTGTTTGGGTAGATGAACAGCTGATGAACCTCAGCTGATTCGTCACAAATCCCAAATCCATCAACCAAATCACATTAATATGTGTGCTTGTTTCCAGTACTATGATTTTTATTCATTTTTCATGAACAGTACTTAAGTTACGGTAAATTAATTTGAAAAGTTCAGCTAGGACTCTTCTGCCTGTCGTCAAACTACACTACTATCCACCAGCCTGGATAAAAGGCCTCAGATATCTCAGTTCTATATATGTTATATATGCAGACCTCATCATAAAATCATAAGAACTGAAGGTGTACAGATTCACTCTGGTTTCTATCATCTCCATATTCCTTGGCAGCATCAAAGCGTCCGACTCAATGGGACTTATACTAAAAACCCCTTAGGCAAAGCACTTCAAAATACTGCAACCTCCTGTAACATTTAGAATGTGGACACACAGTAAATGGCACTGATTTTCAGGGCACCTCATCAGTCACAGAGGGTTGCTGCACCAGTTCTAATCAATATGTCAATACGCAACATAGTAATGACACCATATACGCAGCTTAAGCAACTCAATCACAATTAACAGGTTCCTACAGTCCTCCCCACTGAAAATACTTCACCTGGAAAACCTCCTCATCCAGGATCCTAGTGCCGAACACTGTGATGCCTTTGGTGTCGATGGAAGGGTGGTCACTCCTGAGGAGACTTTTGGTGATCTTCTTCTTACAGTCTACAATGATGGTGACCGTCTTCTTCTCCACACTGATGGCCACACGGTGCCACCTGGTCAAGGACACAACAAGGAGAGGTAAAAAAATAAAAGAAGCCAAGGTCAGAAAGGATAAATATCACTGATAAGAACACATTGTGAGTGTACCATATCAAATGTAATCATTGAAACTAGAGCATGATGTAACATAAGCGACATTCAAAAATCAGAATAATGAATACTTTGTAGGTCAAATGTTTCTGTGAAACGTGTGATTTTATTCTATGAGTACCTCTAATGAGATTATAATCCACCTATAATACGTCACAACGCATTACACAGAGAATGAAACTGAATACTTTGTTGTACAATTTGGTTCATGACAGAAGTAAATGCTCAGAGAAACTTGAACTTCAACTTATGTTTGATATTTTTCAATGGACAACACCTATAGATACAAAGGGTTAATCGGTGTCACACGTGAGTCTGACACCTCCTTTGCCTCTGGACCGTTTGCCACTGCACTTAAGGGCTATTGCATACCAGGCAGCAGTGGACCACATTCCTGGCCCCACACTCTGGCCCTGTTTAACACGGGATTACACTCATTAAACTCCAAACTTAATCCTCCTTCTGGGTTACTCGGCATGACAGACATGGTGAACATTGTGGAAAGTGTGTGTCAGGATCCAGGAAGGCCTGCCTTGCCAGAGCAGGAGACACACAGTCAAAACATTGTTCTGAGGTGGAAGATGAAACCTGGCACAAATGCAGCTCAAGATGGCAATATAAGAAGCATTTACTACAGGCACACATGCATATGCAATATCATATTAGTATATGTTAATAAATTATAAAAATGAAGTCCTTTCTGAACACAGCTACATCATATAGACACATTCTAGGGCATGCAATGGGGATCAGGAGGAAAATAAACGTGCAACAATCTCTGGGTTTAGCAGCACAACAGGAAGGATTACTAGTCACCATATTTGGCAGAAAAGCAAATGTTGACTTCAATAGGTTTAAACAATGTCTACTACTGAATTGCATTATGATCAGGAGACGAAGAGTAACAATGCATTTGAAAAAAGCAAATATAAACAAAATCTTTTGAAGAGCATGTTTAAAGAGCTTAAATGCTGCATAATTGATGGTATACAGTGGAACAGCTCACTAGAAATCTTTCTATTCACCTCCCTTTCCCTTTAAAGAAAGGGATTATGCTCTTTTTCACCTCATCAATATCATCATTGTGCTTCTCTTTTCAAGCTTGGCGTATGCTTCTTAGTAACAATGAATACATCCACAGGGATTGCAGGCTGTACGCAGCCTGAGCTGTAGTCACTAAAGATTTAGACAAGGCCTGGAGCTGGAATGCATCCAGACCAAGTAAAAGAGTTAAAAATCCTCTACAGAGAACACTGCTCCTTAGACAGTGGGTCACAAAAACTACAAAATGGACAAAACAGCCCAACAAAGCTGGCTTTGTTGTAACCTGCACATAAAGCAGAGTTATTGCTGACATGAGACTCTTGAGGGATTTATCAAGCCTCCATCTATCATGATAACTTTGTACACACTAGATTTCATTTTAAGCCAATCTGGGTCACAAAAATATTGTGACCCGGTTATGACTTCCTTCAAGAGCTCAAAAAACAAACTCTCCTCACATAGCATGCTCAGCAAGTGCAGAAAACTTTAATAACATTGTAAGACACTATAAAATACTATTTTGAATAGGGCATTTTCCCAGCAGCCTATCTGCTTATTTATACCCCAGTTGCCCCTGCACACAGGCTCATGTCAGCTAAGCTGAAGCTCTGAGTGAGAATTCTGGGATTTCTGGACCTGGGAGCAGATAATCAGGTTTATGCGAAAAGGTTAGGAGAGCTGTTTCTTGTTGGGTGAGGTAATCCATGGGGGCAAAAAAGAGGTTTAGGACAGCCCCCTTTCTCCTCTTTCCTTTCCCCCTCTCTAAAATAACAGAGGCAGTGAGTTCATGGATGGGGTCAGGTTGCCCATAGCAGTCCCTGCTGTGCCCCAATAATCCAGTGTCTCCCACTCTCTGACCTGTCTCTGTGCCCGTGGACCCCTGATGTGATGGATAATCCGGTCATGAGCACCTGTGGTGCAACACTGAGAAGATCTTGGTTGTTTTCTTGCTTTTATCAAGAAGACGCACTCAGTGGAAACCTGTACATTTTGGAGTGTTCGAATGCTTTTGTGATTAAACTAGTTCGAAGATGATCAAAATGCCATTAAAAACACTTATTTTCATTATGAATTAATCATTATAATTTTTTTCAAGATTAATAGATAAATCATTTAGTCTATAAAATGTCCAAAAATTGTCCCATCACCCATCACAATTTCCCAAATTCCAAAGTGACATCTTCAAATTGTCATCTTTAAATTAAATGGACAAGAAAAGCAGTAAATCCTAACATTTAAGAGGCTGGAACCAGGTAATGTTTTCGTAAATATTTGTACTTAAAAAATGACAAAAATAGTTATTTTCTTTTGATTAAATAATTACTGCAGCTCTACATAGCATGGGCAGGTTTTAAGTCCCGTTGGATTACACTCGGTATGTTCCTTTTGCACCACCTAGCATTTCTAACTCAAAGCCTCAGCTCCCTCCCCTCTTTACTCCCCTCCCTGCATGTCACAACACAAACCCATTCCTTCCGAATCAGAATTAAGTGTGTGCCAGTGAGAATCTGATGTTACTAGAGTGAATGTTTGATTTCTGACGTACTTTCCGTCAGCGAGGTTGAGATTTCGGAATAGAGGGTAGTCCTCCGGTGCTGGCTTGCCAGTCTGATCCTCATACAGGAAGACAGGTGAGCGTCCCACTTCAACACCAAGCTGCTGGACCCCCTGCTCGCTGTAAATGGACAGTAAAAAGGACTGGAGGCCGGACTTGGGGCGCACTGTGGTCAGGATGGAGAAGTCCTCAGGAAAAACACCACCTGTACGTTAAAAAGAAATTGTTTTATCAAACTGTGTCATTGATGTATAACACAATACAATGATGTGGCATACAACTACTTTATAAAAGTGTTGCATACTTATCTTCATTGATAAATGAAATAAAAACACTTTGAGAAGATGTCAGGTAGTATAACAGTGTTGTGCACTTCGAAAAATAAAACGTAATTAAACATCATCTAAATCAAAAGTCTAGTTTAGATCTACAGAAATAATGTACATGCATATGACTCCTAAAAAACAACAATCAAGTGGAGAATCCACTGTCAAAGGACACCTTTGAAGTAGACAATTAAAACACCAGTTTACACATGATGGTTGAAAGTGGTTAAAGGTTGAGAAGTTCATCTTACCAGGGAATAACTGCGTGGTGGGGGCACTGATCTGGACCTGCTTGGCAACTCTGTAAGCTGAGTCCGGCTTTGATGCTCTTCGGTTTGTGCAAAATCCTGATATTTTCGTCACTCCTTCAGGGTAATTTTGAAATTCTAATACCTTTAGCACATCCACTGGTTCTGCTGATCAGGGGAGCAGACAAAACATTGGTTAGGCTGCAGCACTGGCATTTGTAGAAAACATTTGGTTACAGGTGTGCTTGGTATCCACACCATGACCCACACATGGATGACAAAGGTGAACATTAAATGCATACTATACCAAAGCACCCAACTTCACCCTCATAATGACCAGTCATGCCAGTACCAATAGTTATTTCCCTGTGTCATCAAAATGACACTATGGCACATTTGTATCATCAACACTAACACCCTATCTGTGATTAACTTGAACTATTATTCAATAATAATTACTCATTTATAAACATTCAACAACACATCTACATAAAGTTTAGCCGGAAAATGCTGCTTTCTTGTGGAAATGTCTCTGTCAAGACCAACCAAAGAGCATAATGAACAATGTGCCAACACGGATCGACTTCTATAACACACCTGGATGGGTTTACCTTGATAAGGGTCAGAAGAGGGTTATTTCTGATGTACTTTATATAAAAGGTGCTTGTGTTGCCTAAGACTAAAGTGCTGCAGTATATTGACCCTCTGTTGCGTCTGCAAAATGAGAACATAAACGTTACCTAGATACCTCCCTTTCGAAGAATATAATCTCTACTAGTGCTAGTGTACAGCCTTAAGTGTGTTTTTCTATTAATATATACCACATTTTGCTGAAATAGTATTTTGTTAGTGTATAGTAAGTGGTAATAAGATGTATTACTTCACGCCACAGAGCAGCATCTGACTAAAATGGGCAATACAATGGTCAACTGTTAAAGGTAATAATACTAATCTGTTTTGTGGGGTAAATAAACTGGCCAAGGTGTTTAAAGGCATCAGCAAGCCTTTTTCTGGCAGCTCTATAGCCACTGTTTTGGTTGGCATTTAGAGGTCATATCACTCTGAAAGTTTTGTTTAACTTCTTGATAAAACGGGATCTCAAAAAACGTGTGATGTTGCCCTTAATGCTCTCTGGTCAGAATTCCAGCTGTGGCAGGGAAAAAGCAAATGAAGAGCCTTTGAGCCTTTGTTTGTTTCATTCAGTTCAGAATATAGCTGGTGGTTTGGGGACAAGTTGCTGTTTCAATATGAAATGAATATGAAGGTGCCTCAAGCATTGGTCATACAAATGGTTTGCACAAGATCATCAATTAGTTAGAGTTGATTAGAATGCTGTTTGATTCAGACCTAGAAGACAAGAATCCTGCTGTAACTATGAGTTTTTATGGAAGGCAGTCAGGATAACATATTGAATGGTTATTTTTAGTTATCTGTCTTTACTTTATCATGCTAAAGACGCTTTCAAGGGCCTGGCCTACATCTGGCCTCCTTCTCTTATACAACACCTGCAAGGTACCAGATGCAGATCATAATGATGACAAAGGAGCGGGTCTCGATCAGTCGGTAGTACAAAACTCTGTACGCAGTCCAAAAATGCAAAGATTTTAAATAAAAAAAGAAATCTGCAGAACTCTACCAACAAGCCAACAATTGGGGAAATTTGTGTGGCATGATTGAGTCAGAATATATGAGCGTCCTCGGTGTCAATCCAGCTAACTCCCATTTCAACCGAGGACAGAGAAAATAAAGATAAGCAAAACTGTGTAAACACATCCAGAAAAAAAAAACGTTAGGCTTAGAGCAAAGTCAGCAAACTGTTACTCCATAGGAATGCCAGTACTAAGGACAACTCTTCCATTTTTGTAGCTTGTGAGGATGAACCAGCTACTTTCTTTGGACAGTGAACTGAGGACCTCATTGTGAGTTCCTGCAGAGCTGCTTTCAGTTCAAACTCCAGGACTCATATGTTCCAGATGTGGCAATTTGGCCAGGCTACGACCCTCACACAGAGGTGCTGAGAAAATGTCAATACTGGCCAATCCATTAAGGTGGCCAAATGAGTGTGCACAGGTTTTAAAAGAGTGCATCTGATGAGCTGGTGTGAGTTTGCCCCCAGGGCTGAACAAACAGGCCATATGGTTACCAGCAGAACTCCTGGACCTTCTTCAGTGTGGCGCAAAGAAAAATTCTAGCCAGCCCTGAGGTCAAGCAAGAAGGCATGTATTGCTCAGTTATTGGACCATCTGAATATGAATATGCAAATGATAGAAGCAAACAAGGAAGGGAGGAGCAGCATGACACATTACCCTAAGTCATAGATTGCCTAATTTGATATCATCTCCATCATGTTAACAGGTGTACTTGGATGTCAAAAGTGTGTTCCAAGAGATAACATAACACCATTCTCAGTACAGAGGCCAAAAATTCTCTCTCAGCTCATGACATAACAGAACATGTAAGACTTGAGCATACTGATATCATTAATCCCCCTTCCTCCGTGTCATTTTCAGCCCTTACAACTTCACAGAAAAGGTGAAATTGGCTGGTAAATGGAGGAGGACCTTTTCACCTGCAGCTCCCTGAGACTCTAATAATATCTTCAGCCAGAATGTCTCTCTCTATATATCCCCCTCTCTCCCACTCTCCCTCTCTCCTTCCTTCAACTTCCACCATGCTGCCGGCTAAAACAAGACAGCTTTATGCTGGTGTCATACCAGAGAAACTTCAGCGAGACCTACCCAGTTTTTCAAAGCATTTTTTCCCTCTACGCTTCTCCCCTTGCTTTTCCTCTCTTCAAACCCGTTTACTGTATACCTACATATGAATATCAAAGCATGTTATCACACAGTGTTCTGTAAATCCCCAAAAGCTGTGTAATCGAAAAAGCATTGCAATGTATAGGATTTGAGTTTGAATTATTTTGAGCACAATTTCAAGTGTGTTGCGTTAAGTGGAGGACGAAAAGCTTGCCTATGACTACATAATACATGACAGCTACACAGGACAAAGGTCCAGCGAGGAGCTGATTAGCTGACATTCCCGGTTGTGCACATTAGGAAGAGGACTCTGGAAATGCTAGCTTTGTCTGCTGGAATGCACATCTGAGCCTGCGCCCCGGGGGCTGAGAAAACGTGTCTGTACACTGCTAGATGGAGAGGGCACCCTGCAGAAACAGCTTCGGCTGACTGAGACAGTGGAACACAGAGCCTGCAGCGGAATACTTAACATTTAAAAAGAGAGGCAGGAGCTGATGAGATTGGAAAAGTGCAATTTCTAATTGGAAGTATGATTCCAGTCCAGCCAGTCCTTCAGAACTATCAGGCTCTAATCCCAGCAGGAAACAACGGACTATAAAAGCAAGAAATTGTGAGTAGGTAAATAAATAGAGAGCGAGGCAAACTGATTTGTCTTGTGTAAATTAAAATGGCAATGACACTATGTTAACCCTTTTTTCTTCCTTCAGTTTCACAAATTATTTGGTGCTCATGAAGTATTTTTAAAACCCATATCAGAAACATACACCCATGTTAATTAAAAAACAAGGTCGAATTTCCATCCTGGAAAATTGTCATTACGGAGACACAAGATGTATTTCAACTCTCTGCGTGTATCTTAATGCAAAATAGATCATTAGAGAGCTGTCTATAGGCCCATGTAATCCCGAACCCTGTGACTTGGGGCCATTATGGCTGCAGGCTAAGCCCATATGCAGGCCTGCTCTTTGAAGGCTCTGAAATCATAGGGAAGTGCAACAAGGACCATCATCAAATAACTGCTCAGTACTTAGAGGGGAAGCATTCCCACCGCTCACACAACACAGCCTTGTCCTGCAGCCGACCAAACATCTAAGTGCAAAGTTGAGGGGAAGAGCGAGGGAACTGGGTGGGGGGGTGCACAAGTCAGCTTTTGGGCTTCAGTGTGGACCAGGGCAGTGTGGAGATAGGGTCAACCTGTCTGACCACTTAGCCCCCTGCAGACCAAGAGGGGCTTTGCACTCTGCACTGACAGGTCTGAGATCCACTGAGGCCTTTGTAAAAATGCACTTCACTAATACCCACTTATTATCACACTTGCACAGTTCACTAACAGAACATCCTTTTGTCTGCAAAAATGTGTGTGTCTCATAACCTTCAATTGACCATCTATCCTGGATAGTCTACCCCCCTCTTCACATTTCCAGTGTAGTCATCTGTGAAGAGTTGGCTTCTTATGAGTACACAAAAAAATCAGGTCAACATAAAAAAGATGGACAATATCACAAAACTCATCTCGACAAGCAATATGTTTGCAAGTCAGTGAGTGACATCCGTGGTTTCAGTACAATTCAACTGTAAGTGACATGTCATCCGATCCAGGGTCTGACATAGATGTCCTGTGTAATCTGACTGAGGAAACCCACCCTGCTAACCGTGTCCACATCCACCAAGCGGACCACGATACGAACAAGAGCTTTCTTTCAACCTCAGTCAGTCTTAAAATGCAGGGCTCTAGAAGCACATACCAGAAGTTTGGGATGAATTTAATTAGGCGAGGTGTTTCATCCTCGCGGCGGATAGTTTCCATTCATGCGTAAAAGTAGCCCGCAGTAAGGTGTATGTGAGTGAACATGGTGTTTTGGCCAACAAAATATGTGCACCTCAAGCTATTCCGCTGAGAGCATGTGTTGTCTAAAACCGAGTTTAACAGCCCACTTCCCTACAGGAGTGAGCAGGGTACACTTTTACTGTATCTACGCTTTTGTTTGGAGACTTCCACATAACGCTCGCTCATATAGATGGATACGGCACAGGTGAACTGGCACTGATGTAACTACTTTGATTGAAGAACGGGAAAATCTGAACTGGACAGTGAACATGATGCCGCTGTGTCCAGGTAAATCTGTTACGCCCCCAAGCTCCATCATCAGTAAGCGAGTCTCCCCAGCCTGTTGCCGCTCCGTCCCCTTTCGGCCAGATAAAGTTCATTTGGTCTCTAATAATCTTACCTGCTGTGACACTGGCAGCCTGTAGAACCAGGAATAAAGTGATGAATGCGGTTACAGTGGAATCCATAAGCCACCTTTTCGTTTTCCACCTTGTGGACCACCTTTGCATCTCCATGGTTGAGCGCCCACAAGTGAATAAAACTTTTGGGCGACTTCAGGTGATTTTTAAAGACGTCCCGTCCACAATCCCAAATGTTGATGGAAACTGTCCTACAAAAAAGCCATAAGTGAGGAGTTTCTGCCTCTTCTTTCAGCCACACAGAGGCCCCCGATCCTCCTTCCCAGTGCCCAGCCTTCACAGTGAAGGTAGTCGGGCTTTAACCGAAGCGCAAAGAGTGCAGCCGGTACACTTGGTGCGTCCACAGACAGGAGGGCTGGGCAAGCTCCACAAACCGGAGCCACGATTACAGGGAAGCGACAAGGAAACCAGCCCCCGATTAGCAAATCACGGGGCTGGAAATTCTCCTTCGGGTCCACCCATTAGCTTTGTCATGCGCCCCCACGTCTCTCCCAACCAGCAAATCAAAGAGTGACAAAGTTGGGAATGATTTTGGAATAATAAAATGGAAGAAGTGGGCATGCAGGGTCTTTCAGTGATTGTGTCCTCAATCCACTAATCTCACACAACCTGAGCTGGCAGATAACGGAGGATACTTGCAGGATAAATACATTATTAAGTCAGCAAAATTATTTTTATTAACTGTTTCAGTAAAACATACTCCCCCACTACTCCTCACTGACAGTGAAACACACATTTAATAAATCTGTGCAGACATTGGATCAGCTATATTCCAGTTGAGACCTGGACCTACTGCCACAGATCACAGATGTTTTTTTCACATATACACAGGATAACATATTTCATTTATGTTGTAACATTTTGTATCACATTCAGCAGTGATATAACCTACATAACAATCATATTACATTCTACTTTCCCACATTTTAGTACATTTTAAAATACTTACATGTTAGACATTGATTGTATCCACGGCAGTCGAACAATGGCAGGTACGACATCATCACTTGGACAAACCACACGCAGAACTTCCATACAACCTAATACTACAACTGATAGTAATAATAATGGCAGTTTGATACGATCAGTTATGATTATGATTTCCTAATGATTATTTTATCATTCTAGAATCCAAAGCGTAATTTTTTCCCAAGCCTAACCAAAAAATTCACAGTATGTCATGATACATGAAGTGCATGTCAACAAGCTTCATTTTGAACGTCTTACCAGATGTTGCATATGTATTATTGCTAACTTAAATGCGAACCCTTAACATGCCAAATTAATACTAGAGGGGTAAGTAGAGCATCATAGTTTAAAGCTTAAGGCAACTGACCAAGTTGCCATATTTGACAATATTAATATTTTTCATATCAGTATATTGGGAGGGGGCATTCAGGGTGTAGTCGAATCTCCGGGGAGGATGTGACCAGTCATCCAGTCATGCAATAACACTGAGCATCCTCTCTGATTCCATTTTTAAAAACAAAAAAATAAAAAATAAAATCAGATCTATTTCTTTTCTCTTTACTTACACCATGCTTTTTATTCATTTATTTTGTGAATGACAACTGAATTTATTCGTTTCCTTATCATCAAATAGATCTAAAGTGTAACAATGCATTTAAAGTTACCTGCTATGAGAACTGCAATCATCTGCCAACAGTGTAAGATAACTCCACTTGTTCCCAGTGGTTTCTGATATTTCAACAGTTTCCTGCAAATGACTGAATATCCTGAAACATGACACAATAAGGCAAGTTGACCAAAACACACTTTTGGACAATCCAACAGACTGATTGCTGGGGGACGACGGATTCCAGGGTTCCTCAACTAATGGCCTTTTAGAAGCAGGGGTCAGTCCAGAAGACAGTCAGCTCCTTGTATCTCTTGGCTCACTCTAGTGAAGGCATGGATCCCGACCAGGCTTCGTCTGTCAGCCAGCTCAACCTTTCTAGCCAGCCAGACTCAATCTGTGTCCCGCCAAACGATATCAGATGCTCGTCCTGGATGCCCACTGGCAAAAAGTAGAGCCATTTCTGTGCGACGAATCAGTGTCTGGGCAGAGCAGGTTTCATGCTACATCTTGTCCTCTCATGGTTCAGAGAGCAGGGGCAGTCATTTCCAAACTGACTTCTAGTGTGTTCCAGAGGATCTTGCGATGATCCGAGACACCAGAAAGATTCCTTTACATTTCATTTTAAGAATGAAGAAGTCCTTGGCATTGCTTTTACTTTCTAGTTTCTAGGAGGTTGCACTTTCTTACAATAATCTGCCACATTCTGTTTTACAAAATAATTGATAGGCTTTGCTTTGAACAGTTGGGAATGTACTTCAAAGCAGATATTAGTAATGGTGAGGCAGTCAGTAAAGGGTGATGCAATTGAAAGTTGCTAGGGTGACAGCAGCAGATGGCAGCCTCAGGGATAGTGAGACGTGCGTATGATTTAGAGTTTACTGGTTTGGTTTCCTGTCAGATGGGGAAAATCTAGACAATGACCAAGTCACATTTCCCCTTTATTCTAGAAATGCTACCACCAAATACCCCATAACGCATTGTTTATTGTGGCCAGAAGTAGAAAATTAGAAAATACAGTTTAGGAAGCATTGAGATTTATAAGACCATTTCTGGTAAATTACACAAGTAGATACAGTGTTCAAGAGTGTCACAGTGATGCCCTGCACAGTGAACATTTGACAGTCATTAACCTAAATTCTTTTCATTTGACAAGTAAGATTTTAACAGTTTCAGAACTCTAGCTTTGTTAGAATTATTTCAAGTCTAAACATTTTATTAGTAATTATTTGTAACCAAATATTCTCCAATGATTACTGCCAGTATGTGCATGTAATTGTTATTAGCTGTGATTACAGTGACAATCAGCCTTTGTCTAAAACAGTTACGGTCTTCACTAATGAGATGGCCCAAAAACCAACACATAACTAAGCCAACTAACGGCTAACAGAAAAGTGATGAATAATCTCTCTGGCTATGCTGTCTACACACTTATTATTGTAGCAGTTACAATAAGTGATTCTGTACAGTAACTTGTGTTGGCTAATGCCTTCAGTAAGGAATAAGTTACAGTGTGTAGCAAGTTTTGACCTGCAAAAAAACATTTTTTTGTAACAATGGTGCTTATCCATCCTGCTGCACAAGCCAAAATGTCCAGTTTCTAAGCAAAGATATGTGAAATGATGTTACATACTGAACCCAATCAAATATTTGAGCTAGCTCTAGCAAATAGCTCTAGCTAATAGTGTCAAAAATCTTGATATATCAACACATATATATTCTTATCTAGCGCTCTCTTCTCTCCAACAGTAAGTTGACACACACATCAGTTTAAAGGCCTAATCCAAAGAGGAAAAAACAAATGTTCTAACAAGTATCATACTTAATGTTGACAACAGTCATTCTGCTGTCCCCTGCTACTAGCCAAGAGAAAAATCATTATGGGTTGTAATGTAATAGATTTGTTATATTTACCCTTTAATAATAGTCTAAAATTCTATGTCCCAATTTCTCCCTATGGTATCAAAATGGTATTGAATATCATCATGTCAATTGCATTGAAGTTGGAAATTCCAGAATTGTGACAACACTAGTAGCTAATAGTGAAAGTTCGCTCTAGCTATTAGCTACTCCTAGCTGGAGCTGTTGAGAACAGCCAATCAATGGTCACCTCCCTTTGAAAGTATTCTGGGCATGACTAATGGGAAGACAAGCTCAAGGCATAGACAGACAGCACCCGAGGACCATCCAGGATAAGGTGGAACAAGGAAAAAGGCAGCTCTGTTTGTTGTGTTTGCCACCAATGACACAAACCTCGTGGTTTTTCAATGTGATTTCTTAATCACCTTGAAAATATTGATGGGTGGAACATTTCATAATGACTGAAACACCTATTTTTTGTTATTCATTCACATGAGAAAAAAAAGCAGGAGCAAACAGAAACTCTAAAGAAATTTTAAACTTTAAAGAAACTCTGGTCAAGCAAGTTTTCAAAATGAAAAGACAAAATACTTTGTTGCTCCATGCCATAACCCTAACCTGAAAACAGCAAGTACATTTTAGCATTTTCTGAACTGATGCCACAATGGTTATGGCTAAAGTTTGGCTAAGTTATTGCACAAACGCAATTTGGTTAGGGATAAGGAATGATATAACCTGGCACGCTAGATGGTTCCATATAACAAAACATTGAAAAGTGCAACTACAAACTATTTTGAAAAAAAGAAGGCCCTTTTCAACATACGTGGCAGGTGACTGGACAAACTTTTTATCTATCACTGTCTAACATGGGCTAAGTTTAACCAATCAGAACAACAGTAAGAGTGTGCTACCACAACTGGAGCCCCATGAATAAATAAAACTGTTAACAAAGCCAAAACTTATTTTCTGTTGAGAAAAGATTTCAGTGTCATTCTGTTCTCAGCAGGAAATACGCTCTCCAGTTCTGCTTTAGCAACCTCTACGCTAACCCTTTGAGGCGTCTCCATTCTTGTTTTCGAACTAACACATGCCAGTAGTTTATCATAGGACACTTATCTATTGATGGACTGTGTATGGCCACAAGTGGGATTTGCAAGAACACATGATCACAGGATCTTGGGAAGACAGGTGCCTTGCAAGGTAAGGAAACATAAGGGTTAAGGTCAAAATAAGAACTTGGTTAAGATTAGAAAAGTATTGCAGGGGCCTTCTTTTACGTGGTTACAGTACTAAATACATGGTTACAGACTTAGCTAATAGAAACCAGCATTTGACTGTTGGAAGCGAACAGATCTTTTCAGTTAAAGTTTGTTGCTGTGTTGACCCATCCATCCACCCCGACCTCCTCCCTCAGTGTACTTTGTGGCCTTTTTTTGGCCCAGATGGACAAGAGACATAATTACTACAGCCATTAGCCATTGTTGCTAATTGTTTTAATACGACAGACAAAAAAAACACTGGCCTCGGCCTGCATGCAGCTTTTACTGAGGAATGCAAAACCTCAAACAGATTAAAAAGGGTTTAATGCCTCAATGTTTGGACGGTTACCAGTTCATTGTTACATACTGTCTATCTATATGTATATCCAGGCCAGGTAGATAAAAATGAAGTGCCTGGTTGTTGTGCTTTACTGTTCAAATGCATAAAGCTTTATCATTTAGACTGATTACTTCATTGAGAGACCTAGAACCTCAACCAAGAAGGTCCTGATAAGAAGTTGAATAGAGGAATAGGTCAGATGAGGTCCTGTTCATTTGATCTATGAGAAAGCTAAATCTTTGATATCAGGAAACTATATGATGATATACAGGAGGATGGTGGTACACTGTAGTTGGTGTGCAGGAGGTGGAATATCATCTTGCAAAAAATACTAAAAACTAGTGAACATCCACTTAAGACAATTTATATCAACTAGCCACTAATGCTGTTTGGTAATTATGTAAGTAGGGGCAAAAACACAGATCACTGGTCAGGATTCTACATCAACTGAGTTGATAGCTGGCAAAGCCTCTGCAAGACATGAAATAGGGAGGCCAATGACATTTAAACATAAAAACACAGGACCTTTGTGCAGCAAAAAGAGACCTGGATTCAAAATCTGATATTTATTTTAAGTGTATGCTATAAGACACATTCAATGGCTTCTATATGAATGTTAAAATTAGAATAGTTCATCTACTTCTATGAGTTTTACCTGACATGGTACCGAAACACAAGCACTTTTCACAGGCACACTCAAGCCAACCACCCGCCAATGTCTGTCACTGTTTACACACTGCACAGAGGAGAGTATAAAGAGCTCTTTATACTCTCCTTTAACTAACACCATCAAGAAAAAGTTCTCTCACTTCACTAACATTATTTTTGGCTACCACAGTATTTCATATGAATAAATTAATTTTATAATCTTCTATCAACTGGTAACTTCAGTCATCATGGGACTGAAATGCTTTTAATAGAAGCCTAACCTGATAGTGGGTTACTTGAGGTAATCTATGGAAACCCAGGGCTTCATTTGTTTGAGGCCAAGGTTTTTGGTGTTCTGGGGATATATTTTTGCCACTAAAATGGCTCTTCGTTGTCATACACAGTGACAACCATGTATTTTCAATGTGGTCTACCATGTGGCACACCAGAATTAAATGCTAAATGCTGCCTCCATTTTAAGATTTCACATGCAGGCCCAAGATATACAATTACATCAAAATAGTGTAGATGGGCTTTCTGCTTATTTGATTTAGAAAAAATATAGAAATATGACATAAATAGGCCTGTGCGTCAGCTAAAGTACCAATATCTTACTCACCTACATTATCAGACTGCCCTGCTTAATTTCCAATTGGTACACATCATTCACAGCAGTATTGTAATGTTATCTGAGAACATAAAGGTTTTGTTTCATCTCTCAAATGCAGATAATTCTGTTATTTACACATGTGTGACAGCTGTGTGCTAAGTTCTGATAGGTGAATGTGGTTTTCAATAACTACTTCACACACATGCATCACACTCATTAAAACTAGCAGCTCTGTCTTAACCAAAAAAAAGTCTGTGTTGCTAACTGAAGTTAGCCCTGCCTGGTCTACAGGTGTTTGTAATGGGAAGCAGACTGATTCTACAGTGCACGAGAGAAAGGAAGCAGCAATCTTACAGTCAGACATGCAACAAACCCTTTATATGTCTCAGAAAATCAGGAATGTCCTTTCGTCTGAGCACGTTGTCGCTGACAGGCATCTTTAGTAAAGTAATATCAGCGCATGTGCCTATGCAAAATGACCATTGAAAAATACGGTTTTATTTATGCTGAATGATTAACAGTATGCCACACTGTGGAATAACAATAGTTGGTATTCAAACTGGCCCTATAAAACTAATCTCCACTTTGTGATCATAAACTTCCGTCAGCCACAGTAAAATATTTCTTACATGGCAATTTTCAGCCATAACATAAAAATTTAGTTTATGTGAATTTGATGGGTCTTTTGAAAGTTGCAAAATTGCTGTGGAGCACAGCACGATAACTCTATGTGATAGCTTCATGGACACTTTGAGTGGTACACCAATTTCCCTCCCTTAATAGAATAATTTATCACCTACTCAGCTGCTGTGCTTTCAGCCAATCATAAAAAGCTGAAGCTAGAGCTCTGTGTTTGCACCACCTGGTCGGGGCGGATCTCCAGCGAGCCCTCAAGACGAAAATGTCGAGCTAGAAGAGATGCATGACCTTGGTATGTGAGGCTGTGGCTGGTAAAACACAGACAGCAGACATACTCTGCAGCAAATACACTGTACACTTTATGTTGCACCACTTTTTATTACAGGTTGCAAGGTGAAAGTTGTTTAGACTGATTTAGGACATAAGAGCAAAAGAGGTGAAGAAAGCAGGGAAGCACCCTGGCTGAATGGGGCGACGGTGGGACTACTAAAAAGTGAGGCTGGGTGTGACTGTGTGTGTGTGTGTGTGTAGGTGTGTGTGTTTGTGTGTGTGTCATCAACATCATAAACAGCATAATGTGGGCATAAATGAGACAGTTAACTGTATAGTACAATGTCACATGAAGACTAGATTTACATTATGACTATTATGCGCAGATGAGCACTCCAGTTTCAAGGTGCACCTAGTTAAAACTAATGCAGTCTAATACAACCATCCTTTGATAAATTCCTCCTTTATTAAGGTTAAAATGAACAAATTTAATTGAAACTGTTTTAAGTTTTGTTCCACCCATGTATTTGAAATGTATATAAATGCTACACAGTTCAACAGCACCACAGACTACATCCTCTAGAATGATCACACAGTTTATACAACACCTCAAGAACAAAACACTTTTAACAAAAAGCTAAGTTATAACCTTCATTAATGAAGGCTTTATTGCAGGTCTGTTGTAATCAAATGCATAATTTATTGCTAGGTGTACCCTAATAAACTGGCAATTGAGTATATGTTGTGTTTTGTATGTCAGATAGAAGTATTTCTCTAACTTAAACCCACTAAACTTAACCCCATATTTAATGCAAGGCCAACTCACAAATTCTGCATGTGACAAACGTTAAACACCTTAACTCACTGAATCCTGTTTTAATGTATTCATAAGACTCATAAAGTGGCTGAGCAGCACACATGTTACCAATATAGAGCAGGGGTTTGCTCTTCTCAGCCTGCGCGGACTAAAATCTTCTTTTACCCATTTCCTGGTTTGCTCTGTGGGCAGTGGAAGTCCAGCCTCATTCACAGAGCTCCTTTTCATATGTCTCTCTCTCCCCCTCCCACCCCACTACAGAGTTGATGAGAACAGCCCTGCAACAGCATGCAGTGTTCACCCACAGGGGTGGCACTGAAATACTGTGGCCTCTAAATGGTAGCCTATAACGCAGGGTTCACAGACTGGCTGATTGATACATTGTAGGAGGTATACTGTATGTCACTATTCATATTACAAAATGACAGGGTGTGTGCGCTACTGTAGGCATTTGATGTGGCGCCGTTTGGAAGCATGTTTGATGCAAGTCTGTCTGTCTGTGCCCAAAAAGGGAGCACTCATTTGAACACTACCAAGCTATTTTCATTATCTCATTAGAGTCGTTTTTACTGTACCCTTGGATGACCCTTACAGTCATGTTTGCTGTTTTAACCCATAAACAGTATCCTACATACTGATCCATGGTAATGAATCCCCACACAGCTTAAACCCCAAAGGTTCTTTGTAGATACTGCCAGAACTAAAAGAGAGCATAAAACACTGGTTTATACAACACTGTTTATAAAAGTAACCAAATATAGAATGCTGGCTTGTGCTGAGCTACTCCCATTTGCAAATGCGTATACATGCAAGACAGAGCATGCATGGCCAAGATACACTCGTTTTTGGTGTGACAATATGCACTCAGAAGACTGGGTGATGACACTGTTCCCTGTGATGGATGTCAGGCAGGTGACAAATATCTGCAAGTTTTTGCTCATACCACACAGTCATGACCAGTGGCTGCCTGAAAGATCCATTAGTTCAAAAATTTAAGTTAAGTTAATGAATCTAAACACCTAAAACAGATTTTGGAAAATAAATTGTAGTAGCCTATTTGTATTATTATGCATTAAAAATGCAACTTCTCAATTCATTCTCATCGAGCTGAAGAACAGTCAATTTTGAGTCATGTTGGAGCTCTGTATGAGTTCCTAGCTCATATGCACTAACATGCATGCATGGCTAAGCCAGGCTGCCAAAACAAAGAACAGAGAAGCTCCAATCACAAAACACACACAACATATTTAGGAAGTAAGATTTCAATCCATTCTCAGGTGAACTTAATGACGTCTTTGCCTCGCTGCCTGTGCTTAATTACATTTTTTTTTTTAAACTGACAAGCTAATTTAGGTCCTTCATTCCTGATTGTGTAATCAGCTGTGATTTGGGCCAGCAAATTCATTAACTCACTGTCAGGGGACTGATTGAAAAAGGAGAGGGTGTCATGCTGCTGTTGTGTGCAGCTGCCCTGTTTGACCTTTGACCACTAGGGGAGTTTGGTGAAGAGGTCACAACATAGCTCAAGACGAGTCATGTAGCACTCACCTCCGACCAGAGCTGCCTGTGCTGCTTGTGCCTTCTTTTTCCCTGTCAGGCTCTAGCAAGTTATCCAACACAGCCCCCCAAGGCGAGCTGCCAGTACAGACCCTTGGTGTTCAGGTATGCTGTGGAAAAGCATGTCGGAAGAAAGGAGGGGAGGGGAAGTTCAGTGCAAACCCTCTGGTGATTAGAAAAATGTTTCAGCTGTGCTTTCACTCAGTCCATTATTAGTGGATGTTCTAACGAAGCCTTTAATTATGAGATTATTAATGGAAAAACAGATAATATTTCCCTACTGCATAACTTAGCTGTCTCCTCCTAACATATGTGCTTTAAAGGCTCAATTAACTAAGGCGGTATCATAACATGCAAACCAAAAAAAGAACATTTTAAAGCACTGGGGAATTCAATTAAATTACATTTTAGGAAAATATATTCATAATTGTAATAATAAATGCATTCCATTTAGGCATGCCTGTCCCAGGACTCTGATATAGACCATTTTCAACAAAAGGCTTTTTAGCTAACCGGCAGAGCAAACTGACTCACCTTGATGTAATGGAGCCATTTTTAAATCTATTAGTTACTCCTGTACATTATCTGCTTTAACAAGACAAAATGTCAGAAATTATAGCCCTACAAGGTTTATCTAGCTATTTCTTATTACCAGTGAATGAAACTGTGTCCCTGAAACATTAGCATTAGTGAACAACAACCAGAAATTAACCACTCTAAAGGAAAGGGTTTTTTTTTTGCCACTCTCAACCTAAATTTGTAGCTAGTGCGGTCACTTTAATTGTAACTGCTGACATTTACATCTATCTGGAGCGACGCAGTGTAACAAATGTGTAAAAGAAAAACATTTAAGCTCGCTTGCCATAACAGAACAAAACCAAACACTGGCTGTGGCAGTTAGCTTAAGTAGCTAACTGCCACATAAACTGTTAGCAGAATGCTACCTTGCCAAGCGTAGAAGCAAACAAAGCAAACTATATAGTAATACACTGCTGGAAAAGAGGTAGTTACAGAGGAACTAACTCAGTACTTAACTTCACTTCATGTAGCTTCTGTGTCTTATCTTTGACGTAGGCTGCTGTCCATGTCGAGCCCCAATGACACAGCTGTGCTTCATTGATGCTTGATTAAGTCTGTCTTGCTGAAGATGACTGTCCAGCTGCTCTGACGGTTGGACAAGACATAATATGAAAGGAACCTCAAATGATAGCTATTTTTAACAATTTGCTCACCATTTTGGCAATGTTTCAGTCACAACAAAAGCGATGTCAGTTACCAAAGAAAGTTCCATGATTTTTTCTTCTCCCACAGCAATACAACAGATTCGGTCCAACTTTGTTCCGACTTTGAGACACCCACATCTTTAACTGTGAACAATAAAAGCAATAAAAGTCCAGCTCTTGTGTAATACTGTATTTGACCAGAAACACTTGTCTTTCGCCGTGACCATACGGTTAAGAAAAGAGAGCGCCTGCTCTTTTATGGCGATATTTGTCCAGTTTACGGCTATTTCCAATCCGCTCAAGGCAGCCAATGTTAGTTGTTTATGATAGCCCTAAAAATTCCATTTTAACAGTAAAAACACATTTACAAGAGCGATTTCGTTGAGTCATTTTAACTTTTTTATGTACTGCTGGTGGGTTTAATCTACATCAGTGCATTTTCTCAAGTAATTATAATTGTTAAATAAATGTAGCGGCGTAAAAGACATAATATTTCCCTCTGAAGGTAGAGGACTGGAGTTTCGTCTCAAAGGGCCAGGTAATGAATATACTTTGTATTATGTACTCTTTGTGCATTGCTATGATTTTTAAGGCACCATGTCTCCTTCCGTTGGATGCCGACCTTCTATAATTAAGAAATTGCAGTCAGGCAATAGAGGTGTTGGATCATAGCAATCGAGACACGGGAAGTTGTGGGAATCGTAATGCCAGATTCTAACATCCTCCCCACACCTGAACGATTGAATCGCGCTTAAATGGCCCTTTGACTTTAACCTTGGTGCACTGCCGACCTCTCATTATTTAACAGGTATATGAAAGGCGACGCTTATCATTCAAAGACTGTTTGACACTTGCCCGTGAGGCTAAAAACAAGAAATGTTCACATGAGGAGAAGAGATGATCACTGATGCACCACTTGTAGTAAATCTGCACAATATTAGGCGTGGGTCTGAGCAGGGCCGCGGCTGGAATCACTTAGAGATGTGAATAGTCTCCACATGTGCAGTCTTTTGTTACCGATGCCATTGTGCTCTCAGCTGGCACATTATTTGGCCTGCTCAGACGGTGTCAGTGCAATGTGGTGATTAACTTTAACTTTATTTTTTTATTACAGGGCTCTTTCTTGTTGTGTACGAGATTGAAATCAGTCAGTGTTCTGCAGAGATCCAGCTGGAGAAGTAATGGTAGAATTTTTGCAAGGTTTTTAAGTGTTGACAGCTCTGTATGTTTACAGGGAGCATTTTGTGGTAATGTCAGAACTCAGTGGAGAAGCAAACATTGGATGCATGGAGAGTGCTCACCCAGGGCCCCACAGTTGCTGCTTTATCGGCAAAAACCTAAACTTTTACATGCATATCGCAACTGCTGTGTGGCCATCTCACAGTAAAAGCAGCTTCAAAGGATCCATAACACTGGCAGAAAACATCAGTGGAAGAAGCCTGCTGTAGTCAAGCTGTGCGCCTCCATTCACGACGTGGTCCAGTCAAGCTCAGGGAGGTGCCCGAGCATTAGAGAGATAATTAACAGGTTGGAGAGGGCAGTCTGGCTGAACCGGTGGATTGGGGTGATGTGGAGAGGCGAGACATCAAACAGGATGGCAAAGTAGAAACACAGGGTACAGGCCTCTTTAGTAAAATTGTGATGTGCCGAAATAGAACGGCACTGTCCGAGCATACGTTTTGGCTCCTGTCAGGCGAGTGGTCTAACTTGCTAACTTCGAAGATAGGAATGTTCGGTTCTTGATTTTCAGTGACAGCAAGCAAAAATACACTGGATAACAGCTGACTGTATATCCATTTGAAGATCTATTTTCGTCTCGCACCATCACCACTAATTTCCTCGGGTGGCGAGACGAATCTCCGGTATCTGATTATTTTTGGCAACGTTACTGCTGCAGAAAGAAGCCGTGGGCACAACGTTGGCAGGACTTGTCAGCAAACGGTCGCTTGTCCGTTCATCCATCGTTCTGGCCGCTTGGTGAATAAATCCAACGCTGTGCTCACTTTTAACTTCGAGTCTCTACCAGCTCCCGGGGGAAATATCCGCCGTTTTAGATGTTAAATGCTCCCCCATGTTCACCAGCTAGTCATTAACTGCGTCTGTCTGCCATGTGGTGCTTAGCAGGTAGTGTTCGGTTTTTGTGGTTTATTCGAAGAAAACAGCTGTCTGTTGCGACCAAACAAAACCTCATGCGAATGGTGAGAGTGATGTAAAACAGTAAAGATGTAAGAGCTAAAGAATGAGCTGAAACTCGCTATAAAGCCCCCCCAAAGCCCACATTGTACTCCACATGTGATTTGAGTGTGTGGACAGTCATGATCTGAAACAATAGCTTGCTGAGTAGCTCGCGTTGTCTTTGATAATGAAAGTCATCTTTGATTTTCATGAGATTGATTCTTTGTCAATTGCGGGATCACAACTAGATCATCTGTATCTCCGCGAGTGGCACTTCCTGCACGTGGTGTGAATTCACTTTTTGGACCCGACCCCTCGCCAATATCACTCACCCTGTAACTTTGACCCTCAGCCATTACTCTGCAAATCCATCGATGCTATCTCTGTGTGGTCGCCGGTTTTCAGTGTTCGGGGCTGCAGGCAACATTCCAGGCATTCTGCCTCAGCCCTGGATCCCTGACCTCCTTTCACCCTTGGCAGTCTCCTTCCACAGTGGGTGACACCGCGTTTGATCCCCGCACACGTCTTACCTTTCTCCACCGTGCCGGGACGAGAGCACACGAGTGAACATGTGAACTGGTTTAAACCTGTCCAATGAGAGCGCAGGTTGCATTGACAGAGGACCCTCACCGTCATTAATCACAGAGGGGGGTTATGGAGCGAAGGTGTGTGCACCGACGTCGATTACCTCTTGAGTTGGAAGTCTGTTTAGGTGCATCATTGGATGGATGGAGGACTCTGGGGTTCAGGCTAACTTGTGGAATTACAGAAGATTTCTATCTTCTCACTCAGTTTTAGACAGTGATTGAAAACAGGAAACCAGGCTCACTTGAGTCCTGAGACTGACTATGGTGGACTAGATCCCTCAAGCTTGAGGCGATGTCTGCCGTGAATGAAGCTGCTGTTCGCATCATTTTGGGATGTCAGGTGTAGACAAATTCATGTTTGGGTTGATGCTGGACCTAGATATCATGTAAACCTAACGGGCTGAACTTAGCCATATCCTCCATCAAATGCTTTCTGGGAAGTGCTGATTAAACAGAGACTGCACATAATTCATATTATTTCTTTCTTTGCCTGGACTCAGGCAAAGACCGAAATAAAGACTGATCGGCTGAGAATAATAGGTTCAGTGCCTGAGATGCACTGTTATCAACCTCTGTGCTGTCCAAAGTGTGCATCTTTTAAGTCTCCGCACCAAACCTCCCTTTTGGAAGCATTGTTTAAAAAAAGGCAAAACAGAAATTATTTGTTATTCCTTCCAAGAAATTATTTGATTTACCAGTGCATGACTACACAGATGTGAAAGAGGACATCCAAAGCATGACCAGTACACTTTTTTCCCCCTCAAAATTAGAACCAGACAGTCACAACTATTAAATAAATTATCATGACAATGAAATTATCATCGTAATAGGTGCAGCACTGCACATCTGTAGGCCACATGAGCCTTCAATACAGAAGTGGCTTCAACGGCTTCATGCAGCACATCTGTCAGTGGGAAGGCTCTGTCGTCTGTTCTGACATGAATTAAACACAAAACATTTGTGCCTTTAATGGTTTTATGTGAGACAGCATGTTAATACTGTTGTGACTGGTTGAAATATAACACATGTCACATGTACAGTCAGCTTGGGACTATATGAATTGCTTATCAGTATGCATGCAGGACATTTTATTTAATCTTTGAAGACAAATTGGTCTTGTTAGGATCAGACGAGATATGCATATCTCTTTTAACGGTACTAGCACCGTTGGGCATCCTTCTGTAAGTTGGCTAACTACTAGTTTGTCCAGGTTAACTGCAGAACTGAGTTGTGTTTTTTGGAGAAAATACAAGGACTGAGATAGAAAACAATTCACTAGCCGTATCGATAAAATACTGCAGATATGAAAACATATAGTCATGCGACCACGACGTAGGTCGTTTTTAGCCTGAGGCTAGCCTTTTACTCCTGGAATTTGTGTTTACACTCCAAAAATCATTCACTCGGTGTTCATTTGTGAAGATTACCTTGCTGAACAAAACCCACAAACTTATATTCTGCAAAAATGCGAAATCCAGTTGAGAAATCCCTTAGGCTTTTTGTCGAGGGAACCAGGGTGATGCTAACCTCTGGGTTAGCCTAGAAAAATGTGTCATCCCTGTCACTGTCTATATATTAGTGATCATTGGACAGATTGCTGACATCTCTTTCAGATATTTAAAGTCCCTGGTGGATACATCCCATTGACTTTAGTGATCCCCTCACCTTTAATAAAGCATTTCTATTTTTTCCCAATAGTTTTTTTTTTACAATATGACAAAATAGGCCCACCTGCAACCTGCTGATATTCTTTCTAGTGCCAACTTGCAATTGTCACGGTGCTAACGTGCTACTTAGATGGTGAGCTTGGAAAATATGCTGTGCTAAACATCAACATGTAAGCATTGTCACTGGAGTATGTTAGCATTTAGCTCCAAGCACCTCTGTGCCTTACTTCTGTCACATAGACCTGACTGACTCCTGTTTATCCATATGTCAGAGAAGAGCATTACTGAAAGACTTCCACTGATGTGACCAGCAGCTGTAAGTGTAATAAGCATTAGTAATAGTAGCACATGACAATAACAGTTTTAGTAAAGAATCTAATAAAAATCCGTCCACCCAATGGCTCCTTTCTTCGGGAGGGTCTCTGAATTTGTGTTAGTCACAGCTAACATTAGCTCACTTTGTGCAAACATATATGTAAATAGCCTATTCAAACAATCAGCTTGGCTTGTATGCTACTGCAATCATGAATGCCGAGACTGAGGGATCACTGTCTCCAAAAGAGAGTAAAGTGCAGCCTTGAGACCAGTCACCGCTTTCTGGCATTCCACACCAATCCGAGAGATGGACTTTGTCAAACACACACACATGAATGGTGTTAAACAGACAGACAGGAAGAGGAAGGGATGTGGCTGCCTCTTCCCGATGCTATTGAGATCATCAATATTAATGTTAAAGGAAAAGTTTTGTTTTCTTGGAGAGAGTTAGATGAGAAGATTGATCGCTCTCCCACGACTGTCCGTTCATTGTGATTAGCTTCCAGTAGTTTAGCTTAGCATAATGACTGGAAACAGAGGGGAACACCTAGCGTGGCTGTCAAGGTGGCAACCAAGGTGCAAAAAACAACGTGGGGGTTTCTGGGTGGGTCTGTTTCTTGGCCGGGTTCAGAGGCAGTAGCTAAGAAAATAAGATGTAAGCCCCAATAAGCCCAGATCTGTTTCCCTCTGAAATAAACCAAGTCCTGTATTTGACATATTTGTAGAGCCACAATGGAGGCACGATATGCTCCGCACCTACGTTTTTCAATGCAGTTTCCATGCTGGCTGCTGGAAATACACACTATCCCACCACAGAGGCCCCTGCGGCCCCCAACCATGAAAGAGTCCATTTAAAGCCTCAGAGGCTGGACATGACCTGAGTTTACTGTCTAGGGTGTATTTAGCCTTCCCTCTGTGTCCACTCAGGGAATACACCGGCCAGGAGGACTGTAGTAGCCTGTTGAAGGTTCAGATCATTGAAATATGTCCCTGGCTGAGAACATGAAACATATATATCGTTTTTTTGTTTTTTTTTATCAAAACTTAGGTTGAATTTGTTCAATCCGTGTCAGCTGCAATCCAAACTTTTGACTGGACTTTTGGAGGCACTTTCCTTTTTTATTAGTAAGTCCCTCGAACTCACAAACAGGACTGGATGTGTGTAGTTGCCAAATCGTTTCATCTGAGGCTAAAACCTAACTGGAAAAGTATTTCTGTGGACAACCTCAGAGAGGAGATGAAATACTGGAGAGACATGAGTAGAATTTTGAGTGTTGACCTTATTTCTGGGGCACCCATTTTGAACAGCCAGGTGGGGAAATGGAATCTGGAAGCTTACCGTTTACTCAGTCAGATTCCATATACGTGTACACAACCTTGGTCTTAATTATTACACAATTTTGGTGTTACCTATTTCCTTCTGGGGTATTTTTTTCCCCCCATTTTTCTTCCACTTTATACCTAATTGAGAGACGAATGGCCGATTCCCCTTGCTCGAACTCCCTTGAACTCCCCTGCCCAGCATAAAAAATGACACGGACACAGCTCTAGATCATAGCAGAGCTTTTAGCAACTAAACAGCCATAGATTTCCCTCAGGAGTTGGTGGAGACCAAATCAAAGCCAAAAGTAGGGGGAATATTCCACTTACATTTGCCAGCGCATGAGCACAATTTCAGATGAATGCTAATATTGCTCTGTCTCTGCTGTCTGTTTAAATAGGCAACTGTATAAAGTGATAATATGTCAAGGTGATTACAACTTGCTGCACTGCCCGTAAGTTGCCAAAACACGAATTAAATTAGGCACTGTAATGTTGATAAAGACCACACAGGTCGTCTTGTAACGATGGAGGAATTTTGATCCCGTAATGTCCCATCCAGGCCTGAGATTGGTTTCCACATTGGTTTATGTGCTGCCAAGATAATAATGAGTAAAGATGATAAAGCCCCCACATTAAAGCTCCACAATGTCCCTTGACCAGAATATCTCTTTATACTTTCACACCTCACATTCTCATATCCATGCCTGGTGATTACTTTCGCGCTTTCCTGGAAGCGCGGCGCAGATGAAATTAAAAGAAATAAATCTCACATTCTCACAGATTGCCACATGAGTCGATCATGTTGTTTTACATCGTGTGCCTGCTCCCTTCATGCAATGAACTTAACTCAGTTTGTTTTCCTAATTAAATATCAAGAGGCTGCTGAGCTTTAGTAAAAGCCCACTGACTGGAGTAAGACACTGAGTCTGTAGCTGTTGGATGCTTCTCTGGTGGAGAGAATCAGCCAAATGACTACAAATACAAACATTAATTTTCATCCTGGTGACTGCTTTGTGCTTTATAATGTCCTGCTGACAGAATCTGAGTCCTTTTCTGACTCTGCTTTTACCTCAGCTTGCCTGCAGAGGCAGTAATAGCCTCTCCATTTGTCTTTTTTTACAACCTGAAAATCTGCAATTTTCAGTTTTCACTCTTTCCTTATCTTTCATGGTCAACCCTCTTGAATAATACATGATATGTAGCCTGAAACTTGCATTTTATTAAACATGAGAATCTGGTGCCGTCATTGTGAGCCTCCTTTGTATGCCAGATACCGTGTTCGTCATGAAAGTTGTCCGATTTCAAGTATTATCTGCAGCTTTGTCCCCCAAAATATTGCTGTCAGCCCACTGGGTAGAAACTGAGTCACTCCTCCATCAGACTCGGCTCATTTTCCCCTCTCTTTCCCCAGCCACCGCATTCCCGATCAGCATCTCTCCCTTTCCCCCTCCCTCAGTCTGATGCGTTACGTCGGAGGGAGGTAGGAGGATAGAGTATCTACCGTTCCTCCCATCACCTGTGAAATTTCAGAGCCAGGCCACGGTGAAAGGGGGTATTGTGTCCCCCTGATGAGGAATGCCCTTGCATCGCTCGTCAAAGAAAAGGCTTCATTTGGCCAGGAATTTGGAGGCATCTCGAGAAGTGTAGGGGAGATTTTCCCGGGGGTGGAGATGGGAATCTGAAGGCCCTCATAAGGCTGGGCAGGACAGGGACAGGCCTTCCCACAGTGATACTGTCTAGTCTCCCTCTTATAGATTAAAATTCAACCTACAGAAAATCCCCTCTGTGCTAGGGATGGTACATTTTGTGACCCCTTTAAATCTCTATCATTAATGAACAATGTAAGATTTTTATTTATGAGGTCAACTTTTGCAGAAATTGTTCAATAAGTCTTAAAACACAATACCACTAGTTTAGGTTAGCTCATAACCATTTGTTTGATAATGTAATCTAGTAAAAGAGGTCCGCTGAAGTAATTTCCAACCTACATGCAGTAGTCTGAAGTGTCCCATTCATTTACTGCTGCAGCAGCTGTTATTTCATATGGTGAAGCTGACACCTGGTGGTAAAAAACAACAACTAAACTTTCAATTTGTAGAACTGTATATCAAAATACATCATATGGTGCAGAGCTTTATATTCCTTGATATGAAAGTGCATTCAAAAAGCTTTTAACATGACTAAGTTGACTATCAACACCTAAATACATAATACTAAGTATCAATAGCTCCATTAATCCCATTAAAACTATAGAGTTGAGGTCTTTGACCACTGAAAATTAACGTCACTTCCTTGAATTTCATTAATTATTTTGTTCCTTTCTGATTGCTTCAGTTCGGTCTTTTACTTTGAAAGCATACCTACCTACCGGATATGGGACTATCTTGATATCCTTGCATTGATGCTAGCATGATATGTTTAATGTATTGCAGTTCCTCATCGCGGCCACTAGAGAGCAGTCAAAATCACACTGTTGAAATTTTAACACACTCATCCATCATCTCCAATCAGCTTTCGAATCAGACAAAAGACTGGATTTTTCTGTAGCCTTGCTAGCCAGGTAAATGTTTATGTTTATTTTCCTAACATTATTGTAATGCACATAATACATGTTTGTATTATTGGATAAGAAAGTACACACCAATAAAACCTTGTTAACATTATAATTTCATGTTAAATTCTGTTAGTGTTATTGTTCCAGATTGATCGCTATGTTTTCAACATGTTTGTTCATGAATTTGTTCGACAATTTTTAAAGTTGCATTGCAGTTCCTCACTCGGACACTGGATGGCGGTCACAATCATTTACTTATGAGGAAACAACAAATTTAACAGTTTATATTAGTACTACAGATAGATGTGCGCTGAATAACAAAAAT